>NW_025763418.1:0-600000 GCF_003444635.1 Morchella importuna | reverse complement strand
ATCAGAAATGGCCTCCCTGAATTATATTACATAAAATGATACCATAAAGAAAGTTTGTTTATTATATATGAACGAAGGAATTTCTGTTGAGGGATAGTTACATACAAATGAAATGTTTTCTGGAGTTGAAACAGTGAAGGAAACAATGAAATAACAGCATCACTACTCTATCGTAATACTTTCCAAAGAAATCATGTTCACTGTGTTCAAATATGCGGCCAATAGTTGCTCCAGGTAGGGGTTGAATAGGATCCTTTAGGAAGACTGCGCACACTGATGATCGACTCCACCAAAATGAACATGAAACCAAAGAAGTTAAGTGTGGCCATAGCTCCCGAAAGAGCAACGATAAGTATTGCCAATGAATATCCATAAGCCATCTGCTTACTGGACCTCTCGGCAACTTCCTCGAGAGTTGTGCAACACCGACGACATACTCTAGCAAGGTGTCTGAAGATTGTTGTATCCTTATCTTCAAAGCTCAGTTCCCAAAAATCACGCAAGACTTCCTCATCAAACCCAAAAAGTTTGACCGACGCCAAGCACACCGGCATAGTGAACACTAATATAAGAGATGAGATTCGCCAGAGCCAACATTCTGAAACGGTTGGAAACTGGGAGTTCCATGCAAACATGTGGAGGCTACCGTTGGCAGCTGCCGATATTGATCCTGCGAGAGTACCCTCCCCAGTCCCGAGAATAGTTTCTATCATATCATACCAGGCCTTCCAAGCCTGGCATATACAGAGCGACCGCGGAGATTCAGTACGGAAGTGAGCGTCGGCTTGATATGTTGTACTGTCTTCATCAGGAAAATCCGAGGAATGAGAGAATCCCATTAGAGTTGTGGCTGCCGTATATTCAGATGAAGATATTTCAAGGCGCCTCTTGTCCCCCCATGAGCTTCCCTGGTCGCGGCGTATATCAATTCGTAAGGGTTCATCGACATCCAAGGGTTTGTACCACCAGAATGCATAAGTTATCAGGGCAAAGAAAATTTGGATGACAACATGAATCTCAATCAAGGTAAGTGGTAAGCCAGCTACCTTCCGCCCAATGCACTGAACAGTCATCCAAGAGGCCTGAGTGAAGACCAGTATTTTGGTAATTATAGAGGCATTTCCCTTGTCAATGATGAATTTCTTATCAAGAGCGTCCTCAGGTATTTTGCCCGATAGTGTATATTCCCTGAATCCCGAAGGTGTCAAGGTGGTCATACGTCCGGTGTTCTTGTTTTCGTGTACGGCAATTCCCCCCATAACCACAAAGAATCCTCCCTGCATTCCCATACGATCCCGATCACTCCCGGGTGTGATCCCAAAGTGCTCGCACCACATATCATAAACCGATTTTGCCTCACGCATCTGTACATATGCGTAGAACGCGATGGCCTCAGGAAATATTGCGCAAATCCACATAATTGTTATCTTGTATACGTACTTCCTCCAACCCACTTTGTTTGGAACAATATCTGGATGCACTGCAGTCCAAACGCAGAGAATGAAGGTGGTGAGACAACTCCAGAAAAATCTGATCGTGCCGCGCTGAGAAATTTCCGGTACCCATCCGGGATCAACATTTGTGCTATTCGAAACGTTTATTGCCGATGCAGGGGGAATCATGGATGCAAGAAGCACCATAAACACAAAGGAGATATGTGATATACACAAAAGTACCATTTTGTGGCCGTAAATTAACGTAAGATGATAAGGGCTTCACTAATTACATATGTCAGCACTACTAGGATTTAGTCTAGGCCTTGTAAAAATCTCTCGTGGCTCACATGTAGTTCTGCGAAGGACGACTATGTTGTTAAAGTTAATTAAAGCTATATAAATTGATAATAAATGTCATATATAACTCTGTAACTAGAAGAATATCAGCTCTCGGATCTTAATAGCATAATTTGTATGCAATATACGGATAATACTCACACCATTTGAAGGCGAAGAAGCAGCTGTTCATAAAGCTTTATAAATGCAGTCGAATCGATGCTAATTAGTAGCGAATGCCGTGCCCTACCTTAGCCAATTAGTGTTAAGATTATATATGAGAGTACTATTATGAAATATTTACGTACCTTTCTCTCGTAGAGAATCTCTACCTACACACTCAGCGTAGTTCCACGATATGCTACAGGGCGGGGCGGTTCATCTTATGAGGAGTGACTTCGAATTGTTAGTCCGGCCGAAACATATGTAGTTCTCGTGTCACATATCCCTTCGTCTGTTTTCAGCACTCACTCGCGCAGACCAGTCAGTCGCGCATCGCAACAAGATAAACCTGGTATATTCCTTTCGGCCAATGACTGTTGATCGTTTTCTATGGTGCGCGACTGACGGGTCTGCGCGAGTGAGTGTTCACGCGCAGTATGTCCGCTATCCATTTAGCAACCGAGGTATGTACCTGGTATGTGCCGCCTGCAGATCAAGTCCATTATCCTCGTCTTCATCGTCGCTTGAAAAACCCACCAGACGAAGGGATACCCGTGATTATTGGTATGAATACAGCTTCCAGTAGTTGGGGGATCGCCCTGCTCTCGGCGTGATTGTTGTCCTTGTTTTCCACAATAATTCTACCGGAAGCTGTAGAGTACCACAATATTTTTATTGGTTCATGCTAGCGGACGGGGGTTAGCTGAATTAACTAATCGAACTTTGACTAGCGTGAAATGCCGCGTCGATCCTTGCATTCTGACCCAGCTAGAGACAGCTCTTTCTTATCCAGAGACAGCCATTATCTTATCCAGGGACGTCTCTGGCTGGTATATACCAGTCATGGACGTCCTTGGATAGCATAGCCAAAGGCGATGTCCCTGTATGGTGTGAGCTAAGTATACCAGCCAGGGACGTCCCTGGATAAGCCCCATCCTTGGTTGAGCCGTAACACATATTCAGACAACCATTTGAGCCGAAAAGCTTTTGTTTCTTTTATGTGTCCTCAAGAGGGTACATACATGCAGGTACTCTTGATGGGCCTCCCTAGCCTCCACTGTGTCTTAGATACCAACAAGATGTTCTGGGGCCCGGGAGATGCGCGCATCCTAATCGACATCGAACAATTCAAGCCTATCAGAACCATTGACTGTGAACTCGATCCGACTAGTATGTGTATAGCGAGTACAGCCTTACGTTATGAGCTTCCTATAGGCCACATGCTTCACTTGCCAGATAGCTTTTCACGATCTCGAGAGGTTTCTCGAGGTCATATATGATCGAACCTATTAGAATCTTATGCGAGCCTTAGACCTCGCGGAAGCTGATTCTGGCTAGAGGGAGGAAGAACGCGGGTTCTACGGATCTGCACGTGTTCCTAGGATCGATTGATTTGATACACGAGACGGGTGCCGGGAGGAATGCCGACAGGAATTTGAGCACCAGTCAGTAGTAGGCCTTTCAGACTCAACAGACATGTTGTGCATGAGGTTTGATTCTTACTCCTTCAAAGCTCGAAAGCTAAAATGAGTTGCTTAGAAATTCTCGCTAAGAGGTGATGACAGGGATATTTGATCTCCTCAAGGATGGGGAGGTGGAATAAAATATTTGGAGCAGTGCGTGTGTAAATTAGCCAGTGCTACTACATCTCAACGAATCAGCAAATGAGACGTTGCATCAAATTTGCCGATTAACGGAAAATTGGCAATACCGAATTATATAGGGCTGCTGTGTGGACTCGCGTGACGTTTCAGAGATAAAGTTTGGTATGCGTGTTATGGCCGAGTGAGCAGCTGTGAGCCAAGCCCGGTGGCTTCTGTGAGATACATGTATATTGTAAAAGCACGTACCGTACATATTAGACATACGAAGCAACAGCCAGCTTTGTTTCAGGAATAAAAACGAAATTGGGATACAATAAAAAAATTCGGCAAGTAAGAGGTGTGAAAGAAGAAGAGTGTCCTCCTTAATCAGGATCTTATCAGGCATAGTCGGAATCACTTGCTATCACTCGAAGGGCACATCCCTGCTACAACCACCAGTCTCAGTTTTGCAAGATAGTTTTGCAGATAAGATTTCCAACAATTCATCCAGAAATCTTATTTTCGCGATCACCCATAAAGTAGGGGCGTTATATAAGACACGGAAATTGCCAAACAAGACTTGGTAAAATGTTTCGAGAGGTCTCGTCGATTTCGAACGAAGAATCGAGGTCCCCAAATCGATATCTACCCAGATATTATCAGTAGATATAATTAACCCTTCCCCACTTTCTGCGCAAACAAATAATACTGATGATTTCAAGATGATTCACTTTTTGGGCTGGTTCTATGGCGTAAAAATGGCGCAGAAAAACACAATCCAATATTGGGTGATCCATGGACCAAAATCTTGAACTTTACGGATCACGTGATTATACTTCTGTCTAAATTCAAATACTCTCTCAATTGGAGCCATTTAGTACTATTGAATACGAGACCACAATTATCTCGCGATACCCTATCCCTCGCCAACAGGATACGAGACGAAACAACTGTCAATCTGGTCTCGTCTTATCTCGTGGCCATCACTACGTTCAGCATAAAGACTCAATCCCTACTTAGGATGGGATACTTTACTCCGAAAGATTTTTTGTGGCAACAAAAGAAAAGGAGTATGTAAACTTTTATTTGCTCCGTGCCTCAAGGGGGGACATGAGGCACCTATAGCCTCGCCTGTGAGCTCCTTGGCACTCCGATTCTTGGCTTGCCAATCCACAGGCTACACACAGAACCCCGGTGCCAGATAATTACAGACCCCCGCATATATGTATACAAAGCCCTTAGTTCAAATTTATATCACCTGAAGGGACATGTAAGTACAGTTGCAACTCGATATGCCGGATCTCAATACGCCGGATCTCTTGCTGTCCCGTGTATACGAAATCTTCTGAGATTTTAATCTTATTACTGCAAAATCAATTTGCTATCCCGGATTTTTTGCTATCCCGTACGAAATCCCTCGAATCTTGGCAATCCGGCATATCGAGTTGCGACTGTACCCCGGTTCTGAATAAATGGTGTGTGATCGGAATCATAAATTCTCACTCGGCTAGGTTCAACAATAGTTGTCACCAGAGTCAACCCGTTCGGCTATCGTCGGCGCCCTAGGCCTCCCTATCAAGAAACAACTTCCAAACCTAGATCCAACTGCTCATCCACCTCTGGGCAATCATTGTCAGCTTCCCTTTCTACTACTAGTTACTTGGCAGTACTCCCTGTGTAACAACTTGGCATGCCAGGCGGCCAGGTCCGCAGAGCCCGTATTGTTAATGACAACGGCGCCCGCGACTGCTTATCATGCGCAGAGTGCAATTGCAATCTTGCTCGAATAAGATGCTAGAGATCGATTTAAAGTTAAACTCTAAACCCAGCACTATGGATATACTAGGTTCGGAGATACCTCCGCAGCACGGAAGGATATCCTTATTAGGAAGGCACATCTCCAGCGTGAGGAAGGTCGCGATGCTGGTACCCACAATAGTAAGTGATGAGCGGGGATATAGTTTATGATAGGCTTTCATCTGCCTGTAGTTTTTCAATGCTCCGTCCCGCGCGATGCCGTACTCTCTGATAAACAAACAGTACATAATTAAAACGGGCATCTGATAAATCCACATGGAGTGATAAGGCAAACATTTAAATACCCCCAAGTCAGACATGAGGCAGAAAATTTGTCTTCAGCCAGCTCTTCAAGCCCACGATGAAGCTCTTCCTTCCATCTCTCCTCCTCATTGCCCCCGCCTGCCTTGCGCGTGAGAAGGCCGTCGATGAGGCTACTCATGCTCAATATGCCTCCGGTGAGGTAATGGCAGAAATAATGGCCCAGAAGGAGGCGACCTGGCAGCACTACCGTGACGAGGGCTACTTTAAACCCGGCCGTTACAGGTCCAGTAATGGTTACTATCCCTGCGTTGATGGCTCTGTCACCGTCGGTGACGGTGCGAATAGCACCTTCCAGTGCCTAAACCTCGATGTGACGGGGTACCTGACACATGAGGACCTTGGATCGACGAATGCTACAGAGCGGATTGGTATGTAGATTTGCACGCTGGTTGGTAGTTCGGCTTGCTAAGGATGTTTGGTTTTCCTGATAGGTAGTTCGATCTGGGGGATCACTCTCGAGGGGCGCGAGTTTGCGATTATCGGGCAGGCGGACGGTGCGGCGTTTGCGGAGGTTGTGGGGAAGGGGTGGTGGAACTATGTCCCGTATATTGGGAAGAAGGAGGGGACGCTGGATTATATTGGGAGACTGCCGCAGCATAGTGTTCCCATTATCTGGCGCGAGATTAAGACCTATAAGCACTATGCCATCATTGGCTCTGAGGCGGTTGGACATGGTATCCAGATTTTCGATTTGAGAAAGGTGGGTATCCGATCAGTGTTTGTCTGCTTTTATAGTACTCACAGTTTGTATAGCTCCTCGAGGTCAGGACTTGGTGGAACCGGCTGTCAACGGCAACAAAGACATTCGATATCGTAAAGGATGTTACTGGCCACTTTGATAAACTCCCGGTCGGCCGCTCCCATAACGTTGTCATCGCCGAAGCCAGTCAGCACATCATCGCCGTCGGCGCCCAGTAAGTACCTTTCCATTCACTTATTGACCTTCCGGACATCCTCTTCTAACCACCCCCACAGACCCCGCAACGACACCTGCAGATCCGGCCTCATCTTCATCGACGTCTCCGACCCCAGCAACCCCACACAAACCGGCTGCGCCGCATCCGACGGCTACGTCCATGACGCCCAATGCCTCATCTACCGCGGGCCCGACACGCGCTACAACGGCGTCGAGATCTGCTACGGCTACAACGAGGACTCGCTCACCATCTACAACATCACCGATAAAGCGGACGCCCAGATCATCTCGCGCATCTCGTACGAGGGTGCGTCGTACACGCACCAGGGGTGGGTGCTGGACCCGGAGAACCAGGAGTTCCTGTTGATGGACGATGAGCTGGATGAGCAGAAGAAGGCCGGGGCAGCCGCGGACCAGAGGGCGACGACATATATTTGGAATATTGCGAATCTGGAGAAGCCGATATTGACGGGCACGTATAAGTCGGATGTGGTGTCGATCGATCATAATCAGTATGTACATAGGGGGTACTCGTATCAGAGTAATTATGGCGCGGGTATGCGTATTTTAGACGTGCAGGGAATTCCGAGTGACCCGACGGGGGGAAACATAAAAGAGGTGGCGTTTATCGACAGTAAGTACCCTATCCTTTTTTAAGTGAAGATATATCGGGGTAGTTGACTGATGATGAATAAAGTTTCCCTGATGACGATGCGGCACCGGCAGCGACATTTATGGGTACGTGGGGCTCGTACGGGTACTTCGAGTCGGGCCATATCATCATCAATACCTATGACCGGGGCGTGTTTGTCGTCAGGAGAAGTAGAGAAGTTGTTGGCGGGTTCCGGGCGGAGTTTTGAGAGCTTATGTTTTTGTGGGTTCGCCTAATAGTATGGCTTGCATTCACCGAGTGAGCGGATATGATAGACGCGATCATGTATGATCACTCGGTTTTGCGATATAACGAATTTTCGTTGTTGACGCACATCCCGAATATGATGCTACTTAAGTTAGATAGGATGTATAAGTACATGTAAATAGACATGGGCGGGGCTTTGCGTGTCTATGGCCAGTCTTGCTGTCTGTCATGAACATTACGAGAGATTCACAATGCGGGCTTAAATATCGACCACATTTGAGACGCTTATGAATGCGTATGCTAGGCCTCTTGCCTATGCGAAAGTGATATCATCTCCTTAAGCGTTGTACCCCATCATTTTGAGTGGATTAGCCATTATTAACAGCATGTTGTTTTATCATTGACAAGATGGCACATGCTATGACAGGGCCAACCGGCACGAGTGATAAATCATGACCAAAGCTCAAATGCCATGTACCTCACCCACACAAGGCATCCCAGTTTCACCGCCCTATCACTATCCCAGGATCTGAATTATTGACCCTAGGGTTAAAAACCTCACAACCCCAAGGTCGACTAAAACCATCCTTGGCGTTATCCACCCCAAGCTATATAAACCCCACATCCTCCATCCTTCCCTAAAGAACATAATGTCCGCTACTGATCCTCCTCCCTCTTCCTCCCTCACTCGCGTGCGGAGGCGGGTGATGATCTGTTCACCTTCTTACGACTGGCGTAAAGCTTGTCACCTAAGAAGGTGGTCAGACCAACACTCGTCTGCGGGACGCTTTGAGTGGGCGGGGGAGAGCAACGTCCTTTCCGGCCCCGAGCGGGGTAATGGGGCGGAGCGGGTTTGTCATTCTCTTCCTTCCTCTTTTGCCTCCCCCTCGAGCGGGAGGTCATGGAGCAGGCTTTTGCTCTTCCCCTTGAGGGAGAGTTGTGACCGCCCCTTCCCCTCCCTTCCTTCCCCCTCTCCCAGTGCCCCGCTCTTTGCCCCCCCCCCCCCCCCATCGAACCTTGGGCGCGGCCGAGGGTTCGAGGTGGGTTTTTTCCTTCTCCCCGCCCCCATTCCCCTCTTCCCTCTTTCCCGCTTCCTTCCCCGCCCCCTCCTCCTATCAGACTCTGGGCGCCGCCGAGGGTCTAACAGGGTTTTTTTCCTTTCGCTAAATTCATCGACCCCAATCCTCCAGTCTTCCCCACTCCTCCCCAGTCCCCAGTTCTCCAAGCTCCCAGCCCTCTAACCCGATTTATCAGGCAAGGGCCCAAGGGGATGTCTGAAAACCGAGTGATATTTGATGACCTAAATAAATGTAGTTTTAGAGCAAAAAGTCACTACTGCGGCGCTGTATGAAAATGCTGCAGTAGTGAATATTTCTAGTTGTGCTCTGTAGCCGTAGTTTGCGGGGATGTATCGAGGTGCCCCTCGGGCCTTGATTAGTCTCGTTGAGGTTTGGTGGTAGGTTTCCTCAATAATTATAAAATACCCACAACTTTGCTTCGCACTTGTGATGGTTAGTTGTTCCTAACTTTCAGCCTGATCGGGTATTATGTGACTAGCCAAATAGATTGTAATTCTCCATAACAGCCCAACCTTTCTATCAGTATACTCACGTGTTCATTAAGTCAGATGTGGGAGCGAGTGCAGGCCCTTCGACGGTATCCGAGTCTTCAACAGCAAATTTCAAGGCATGGAGGCCCTTTGCCTGTAAAACAAATAAGTAAATTTTTCAATCATGTCCATATGCGATATCAATCCCTTTTAATTTTCCAGGTATGTAGAAAACACGATCAAAGAGGTAGGTAGGAAGGATTAATTACATATACACCTCCTCGAACCACCACCTCCGTCCTGTGGACCGCACCACAATAGTGCACCAGGAAGAGACGTAATCTTGTATCCAACTCGAGCACCGCGAAAAAAAAGGAGAAAAAACCGCACCATGAACCATTGAGACAGAGCAATCAAAGAATTTTTTTTATGAAACCAGAACACCCCACCCGACACGAAGGAAGATAAGAGATATAACAGGCCAGAAGGGTAGTAGATGCACATGAAAAGAGAGAGCACTTATGTGAAGGAGAGATATAGGAGAAAGATACGTAAGGGAATTATAGATGCAGTAAGTGTAAGATCCGTGAAGGTAAAATTTACATAGGCGTGCTTTTTATGAAATTATTTTTTATGCAGCGAGATACCCATGTTGCATTCTCCACCTAGTTTTGGAACAAAAACTGCATATCAGCAGGCGTCAATTTGTCCATTGCGCCCTGATCACCGCCTACAGTGGCGTGGATCATCCTCGCCTTCTTTTCCTGTAAGTCTAGGATACGGGACTCGATGCTGTCCTCGATGATCAACCTAGTGACCTTGCAGGCTCTGGTTTGGCCAATACGATGAATTCTGTCGGCAGCCTGCCACTCCACCGACGGATTCCACCACGGATCCATGATGAACACCTGGGACGCCTCAATGAGATTGAGTGCGACACCTCCAGCTTTGAGAGAAACGAGGAAGACCGTGGTCTCCACATTCTCCATAAAGTGCTGAATGGTTGCATTGCGCTGACTGGGTGTCATGCTGCCTTCCAACATTGCAGTCTGGAAACCGGCCTTACGCAGCCTCCATTCTACCAATTGTAACATGGATGTAAACTGGGAGAATACGATCGATTTGATCGTATGGTTCTGGCTTCTAAGCTTATAAAGCTCTTCAACGAGAGCCTCGATCTTGGTCGAACTATGCCACTGGCTCATGTCGATACGATTAATGATAGAATTCTTTTTGACAATTGTGCCTTGGTCAACCTCAATGGCAGGCGCAGTAAGGTCGATATTCAGCGTGATATGACACTTAGGGCAGTCTGGATTGGACTCGCCATCGAAACCAGAAATATACTCCTGTACACACATTCGGCAGAACGTGTGATGACATTTACTCTTGATGGCGTCCTCGGCTTCATCGTCGCAGAGAGAACAAACCAAAGTGTTCTGGCCGTCAAGAGCTTCCTTTTTAAGGACAAGATCCGGATGGTCCGCAAGTTGGCGCATACGAGTGATGAGAGTGAAGATATTCGCATAATTGTTCTGCGGTAGGAAGTTAGAATGCTGTGTGGGAAATGCAATTTATATAGAGCTTACCAAGACGACACCATGCGCAACGTATGTGTTGAACTTCCTCTTTGAATCGCCGTATATCGAATCATAAACATCAAGTTCCTCCTCATTGAAGTAATCCCTTCTGACCTTCACGATTTTTGGTGGTAGCCCAAGATCATCAGCGCGCTCCTCCTTGGTACGTCGGAGCATGATATGCTTCAGCAAGATCTGCAACTTCCCGAAAGCAGCCTTGCCAGGTCCCTCATTCCCGTGATTCTGGATAGGCTTGAGCAACTCGTGATTGAAAAGACAGAGATGGTGCATTGGACTATGCCCACAGTCATCGCAACCACGATTAGCCTTAAACTTCCAGTTCAGCGACTTGCAAGGACAGTTGCGGCAATAGTAGTAACTGAATGGATCTGCTTCAAGAAAACGGAGAAGAGAGAAAAGCTCTCCAATGCGGTTCTGGAGCGGTGTTCCAGAAAGACAAAGCTTGTATTTTGTCTGCAGAGCAAACGCCGCCTTCGCAGATTTGCTCGATCGATCCTATTATGGTTAGTTATGCACTCGCAGTAGGAAATGTTTGTCAAACCTTGATGTTGTGCGCTTCGTCGAGAATCACTCTGTTAAATTTCAACATGTGTAGAGGGCTATCCTGCTTGTAGATCCCATCCTTTCTCTTAAAACCGGTCGTCTGCTTCCTATAAATACTTTCCAGAACACTATAGGTAGTCATGATCACATCGGCCTGGGCCAATACCCCGGGGTCCTCCTCCCTGTTCGCACCATGGTAGGAGATCACGCTCAACGCGTTATTAGTGTGTTTCTTGATCTCATTTTCCCACTGAACCAGTGCAACAGTTGGAGCTATAACCAAGTTCGGCTTTGCACGAGGCTCGGACATGAGTAGACCAATTGTCTGAATTGTCTTACCCATGCCCATTTCATCAGCAAGGATGCCACCTCTGAAGATAGTTTGTTCTTGGGCGCGAAGCCAATTAAGACCCTCCAACTGGAAGGGCAACATAGTCAATGATAAACCGTCGGGCTGCGTGGCTTTCTCAACAGGAATCTTGGGACGCTGGTCAAGCTCATCCCAAACAGTCGCAAGCTCTGGATGCCGATTTAGAAGCTGATAGCGGATAGTTTCATCCCTAGATCTACCAGGGAATCTTCTTCTAGGAGCTCTAGGAGCACGATTTCTCCGGCGATGTGTTGTTGAAACTTCCAAACGAGGCATATCATCCTCATCAACAACCCTGCGGTCAACCCACAAGCTTGCCCCTTCTCCACCGGAATCTTCACCAGCTGTCTCGATTTCTGAAAGATCGCTACCAGCGAAGCTAGACTCTGTCATGTCACTTGCTTCATCTTCTGTGATGTCTGGAACCTCCGTCAGAACTGCTGGCAGTTCGATGTCTGAAGATATATTAATCGGAGCCCTCGCCCTGCTCCCCGCCCCGCTCCCAGAGAAGCGAGCGGGTTTGGCTGAAGGTTTGGCTGGAGGTTTGGCCTTAGCTTTGCCTTTACTTTTTGCTTTTCCTTTAGCTTTACTTTTGCCTTTACCTCGAACGGGAGCGGGTTCGTCGAAATCCTCATCTAGGTTATCATCTTCATCATCTTCGGGCTCAGAGAGCTCACTTTCTTCCGGGCTATCCTTGGCTGCTTCATCATCCGCTGTATCTTCATTTTCGTCTTGAGGGTCTGCAACCTCAAGACTAGCAGCAGAATATCTGGTTCTTCTAGCGGCAACAGAAATTGCTACCTCCTTCCCTTTCCCCTTCGAGGGTCTAGATGAAACGGTGCTGCTCCTAGAGCTTGGAGCGGTAGGAGGCGTATCTACATCTCCCTCGTCAAGAGAATTGGCGTATGAATTGGCGGCCGTGGATGTTGATGAGCTCGCAGTTTTAACTTCGTCGTTGACCTCGATTTCAATCCTAACGCTTTTTCTTGTGCGCTTTGGAGGGGGCTTAGAGACAGTTATAGCCTCATCAGTGGAATCCGCATCTGAATCAGATACACGATTACGCTTATGTGTTGCTGTAGTGACAGTGCTAGCAGTAGTGACTTTGGGTGTTGCTGCAGTGATAGTAGTACTAGCTTTGGATGTGGTAGCAGCTTGACTTGTAGAAGCAGCAGTTGCCAGCCGAATTGCTAGAAAGAAAATATTTAGCCGAATATTCTGCAATTGAATAAAATAATAACTTACAAGAACGACGAACAACCATCTTTATTATGGTGGTCTATTTCCCTCAAGTGGATTGTGGATGTGAATTCTTCAATTGTTGTGGTTACTGTTTGCCACAATTCTCAACCTGAAGGGTCTGAAAATCGTCAAGGTCAGAAAATACAAGCTCGTGTGTAGTTAGATGGAAAGAGTCTTGTTTCATTGAAACATACCAATGAAGGGGGCTCAAGTGAATCTTTCCGGATCTTCACTGAGAACAAGGAATCCGTGTGGGGGGAGCTTATATAAGGATTGTCTGCGAACAAAAAAATATGTAGTCTATGTCGACATGAAAGTGTTATACGACAAAGAGTGAAAGTAGGCAAGAGAGAGATGGACAACGAATTTTCAAGATGCAGAGATAGTAAGGAAGCGGAGTGACGGCGCACAGATGGAAGGGAGGGGGAGAAAATTTGGGGAGGGAGGAAGAAGGCAGCCAAGGGATGCTGTCTCAGCAGAATCGCAAGCAATGATTACAAGGTCCTCGGGCAAGGGACCAAACTTCAAAACTTTCTTTAACGATTAATGTATTTACAAGCAGTTACTGGTACCCACACAGTCCTCGGTAGATAGATAAGATAGGGGACAGAGCCAGGGATACACCATCTCATTTGCTCTGCCTCCTTCGAACTTGCTACTTAGTACGTACAGCTAGCTATGGACCCCATCGCACTGCGGGTCTTCGCGAGTGCAGTGGCGATAAGACCGAGAGAGAAAAAAACGCGTCTCCCCAGTTGTTTGCGGGACACTTTACGCGTTGTGACTCCGGCATGCATCAACCTTCGTGTTCGCCCGCCTTGGCAGCTAGTTAGTCGATTCTTTCCGGGTATCGAGAACGATTGTTTGGGTTAGAAGGATCGAATTTGTCTTGAGTGGGCAAGGATTAGGATTTTAATTGCCACTGCAGGGTGCTGCAGCCACTTTACACGCTCCCCCGTTATCCGTAAGTTAATAGTACACAACTCTAACACCTTCGCTCCACCTCACATCACACATCCTCTGTTTTCTCGGGCCTCTTAGAATTTCCATCACACAAACCAGACCTTAGACTGATATATAGAAATGTGAATATGCCATTTCTACACATAGAACTTCAAGCTAACAATCAACCAGGTCGAGAAGAAGCAGAGGAGGCAATGGCGTGCGCGGGCCGTAAGTTTCCACAACTCCATCTAATATGGTGAAATCAAAAACTAATAATTGCTCTTTAGAAACTCGGCCATGACAGAATTCCTGCGGGTACGTCACACTACCCAGAAATTAAAATTCAGAAAGCTTCAATATTAAAGATAGATTTCTCTGACCTCATCGTAGGACAAAGGAATCAATGCCGCTGATATTCGCCGTCGTGCACTTGAACGTGCTGAAGCCGCTGAGGCCGCTGAGGCTGCTCAAGCTGCTACTGCTGAAAGTGAGGCTACGTCTCAAGCACCAGCCTCGGCCCCAACTACTCGTCGCCGTCGTGGGCAACCTGAGAGCGAAGCCGGTCCCTCCACGGAGCAGCCTTCTTCCTCCACTGCTGCAGAAACTAAAAAACGAAAGAAGGATGGTTGGAGAATGAAATCTGTCTCAGTCCCTGGGCAAATTGCATTCTGTGCGGAATGTGAGTGCCGTTTCACCGTAACAGCATACTCCCGTAATGGTCCAGATGGCGACGGATTACTATGCAATACATGTGGTGCACTTGATGCTGGTGTCAAGAAAACGGAGAAGAAAAAGAGGGTTGTGGCCAAAAGGGGAAAGAAGGAGGGTGCAAAGAATATCCTCGATGGAAAAGTGTGGGGACCAAAAACTTTAAGGGAACTTTGTATCAACGTGAGTGCCTTGAAGGGTGTCTGGGGGTTCAAATATGGCTGCTGACCTAATATAGCTCGTTGCGAAATACATTGATGATGTTGAAGCTCTCGGCGATATCGGTACAATGAACATGGATCTTATATGCCAGATCATTTCCCGAAACCGTAGACTTAATAACAACACAATGAAGCTATTTCTAGACCCGGGAAGCACCAGACTCAATATTTATGATTGCTCCAGTACGTTTTCATCTCGTTTTAAAGTGCCAAATACTCCACCTCCAAAACATTCATTCTAACCCACCCTAGAAATCGAAGCCAACGAGCTCCAATCAATTGCTTCCGTCGTTCCTACTCTTCGCCACCTCTCCCTCTCCTTTTGTGGTAACATGACAGACACAGTCCTCACCTACTACGCGCACCAGCTACACTCTCTGAACTCCCTCCACCTTGGTGGGCCCTTCCTCGTCACAGCGGAATGCTATCACAACTTCTTCAAGCTAGTCGGTTCCCGCCTTACAAGCCTCAAACTCACCGACACTGCGCGCATCAATGCCTCTGTCATCGAGTCCATCGTTGACAACTGCCCCAATCTCGCCGAGCTCCGTCTCTCCGACCTCAACAAATTTGACGACGAGTGCACGCGCCTCCTTACAGGCCTGAGCAAGCTCGAGGTCCTCGAGATCTCAGGCCCCGGCTGTGAAGTCAGCGATAAAGCTATTATTGATCTCCTATCCTCTGTTGGACGTGGATTAAAGGAGCTTGATCTCACTCGCTGCCAGGAGCTCACTGATGACATCCTGCCGTTAATCCGCGAACAGTGTACAGATCTACAGATCCTCACGCTGGAAGACTGTGAACAGCTTTCCAACGAGGGTGTAGCTGCACTATTCACGGATTGGAGCATGAATTCGGGTCTCTCGCACCTAAATCTTTCACGAATCGTCGACTTCTCTGATGAAGCACTTCACGCCGTCCTCGAACACTCAGGGACTAATCTAGAGGTCCTTAATCTCAACTCCTGCGGGAAGCTGACCGACGTTGGGCTTGGAGCTCTCGGGAGGGGCCTCGGAAGGCTAGAGGAAATTGACTTGGGCTTTATTGGGGCCGTCAATGACAGTGTTCTAGAGGACTTGGGGAGGAGCTGCAAGGCACTAAAAGTAATCAAAGTATGGGGCGTGTTGAGGTGCACCGGTTGTGCTAGTTTGCCTACTGGCTTGCAGGTGGTTGGCGTGCAGGAGATTGCTAGTCATTGATACTCCCCTAAGTATTTCGGTTTTTCGTTTTTCCCGGTCTCACAAGATGACATGCATGCCATTATCTTTACTTAGGAGTTTTTCAAGGACCATTTTCTTTCTCTTTAGCCGTAGGTACCTAACGATATTCAATAAAATACCACGTTTTTTAAGCAGCTAAAGCTAAATCACTTAATACCTTCCTAGCTAGAAAGCAGAAAGGAATAGAATATAAGCGGGAGCTAAACCATATATAAATATAGTTAGGAAATTCTAATAAAACACCTATCTCGGTATCACCCCGCACAAACCCAGCCAGTAGTAGAGACCATATCCAAATACACCCCAGGTCGATCCAGGATGTCTAGCACGGTCGAATCGTAACCCTACATTGAAAAACACATTACTCTCAACAACCGAGTGATATCCCATGATGAGCGTTTACGCTCGACATCTGCGGCCGGAGATGGGGGACCACCCCATCCTGATCTCACACCACTAATCTCCAATAGACCTTGGGATGCTGAAAACTTGCAAGTTTCCCCGATTCTACCGCACCGCGCCGCACTAGTGGAGCCTGGTATCTACATCGTGATGCTCCCAACCTCAAACGTCCTTCATCCTCATCACAAGTATGTAAATTTGCCTTGAATATACACATACCGGCACTGTCCCACGCACGCTACTTCTGTCAAGTCCCAACTTCTCTCACGAAAGAAAGAAGGAAAGAAAAAGGAAAGAAAAAAAACACCACGAAAGCTGGATTTGGGCACGATAAAAGCTCATTTCGATTCGAATTTCCCGCACCGAGAAGGGTGCCACCTGTTAACCCTAGTCTCATATCGCGCCGTACTAGTGTGTGGTTTCATGGGAGGTATATCGTATATCGAGACGAGCCCAGGTTGGAGGCACCCCTGCGGACAGTGAACCTCCAAGGTCCCAAAACACAAACCGCCACGCAGAACAGCGCCTGCAAAAACAAACACCGGAAAGCCAAACCAGACCAGAGCTCCGAGCACCAAGCCTCCAACCTTCGAGGCCATCATACCAAACTCTGTACTAGGACTAGCTCCAACACCACGTGATACAACCTAACCCTAACCCACAACCCGTTTAAAGATTTTTTTTCATCCCATCTCTCATCTCCGACGTCAACCAGTCAACCAACAAGAACATCAACAACAGCATCAGCGTTTCGCAGGTTGGGAGATCATTTCTAGGCTCATATGCTCCTGTCACATAATCAATAGACTTCAGGATGTAAGCCTGCCTTACTACTCTCTCTCTCTCTCTCTCACTTTCTGTTTCTGTTTCTTTTCTTTTCTGGGGCGCGGATATATTATGCAGCAAGCAGAGAGCTCTTCAGCGATTCCATACCCAAAGGTCGACTGAGGAGCGGAAGGTTTCTTATGACCTCGACGGAGTGATATGATCTCCACATCTTGCAAGAGTCAAAAACCGTATGTTTGAGGCTGCTGTTGCCTAAACAGTGGAATTGTGGCCATAGAAAAGCGGGAAATTTACAAATCCATACCCTTCAATTATTTATCTACGTTTTTGTTTCTGTATGTGCTGTTTTGTTTGGCGATGTTAGTAGAATCATGTACTTCCAAGTATTTTCAAATAAACGATCATTACCGCATTGCATTGTCCCACCAAAGATCTCAAATCCTGCTGCTGCACAGTGACGCTGAACTCTACCTTCTCACCAGTCTCCCCAAATAACCCCACCACCCCGCCATCCCCCACAACCACAACCACCAAACCACCATGGACACCATCGCCCTCATCTCCGGCGGCAAAGACTCCTTCTTCTCCCTCCTCCACGCCATCGCCAACAACCACCGCATAGTCGCCCTCGCCAACCTGCACCCCCCCACCCCCAGCACCGCCCCCACCACCACAACCACCCACCACCCCACCGCCACACCCCCCATCTACACGCCCGCCTCCTCCACCACCGCCGACGAGCTCGACTCCTTCATGTACCAAACCGTGGGCCACACCCTCCTCCCCTTCTACCCGCACGCCCTCTCCCTCCCACTCTACCGCCGCGCCATCACCGGCCACAGCGCCGACCAGAACCTCTCCTACACGCACACCCCCGACGACGAGACCGAAGACCTGCTCCCGCTGCTGTCGCACATCATTGCGGTACACCCCAGCGTAAAGGCGGTGTGCACGGGCGCCATCCTGAGCACGTACCAGCGCACGCGCATCGAGAGCGTGTGTGCGCGGCTTGGGCTGACGTCGCTGTCGTATCTGTGGCAGCGGGGGCAGGGGGAGCTACTGGCGGAGATGGCGGGCGTGGGGCTGGAGCCAAGGATTGTGAAGGTTGCGGCGGTGGGGCTGGATGCGGAGAGGTGGGTGTGGAGGTGTGTTGTTGATCCTAAGGCCAGGAGGGAGCTGGAGGGTCTGCGGAGGAGGTGGGGGGTGCATGTGGCGGGGGAGGGCGGGGAGTATGAGACGATTGTGGTGGATGGGCCCGGGTGGAGGGGGAGGATTGAGGTTGAGGAGGGGCAGAGGGAGATTGTGGAGGGCGCGGGCGGGGTTGGGCATCTGAAGGTGCTTGGTGCTAGGTTTGTGGAGAGAGAGGGAGAGCCGGTGGGGCAGGAGGAGTGGGTGAAGGACTTGAAAAAGCCGGATCTGTGGGATAAGGTATTTGCGGACATTCTGAGGATCATTGACACCGAGAATGAGAATACCACTCCCGCAGAACCGCCGAAAAGCGCCATACCGCTCTCCGGCGGCCCCAGCATCTCCACCGCCCAAACCTCCCAGTCCGGAAACCTCGTCTTCATAACCAACCTCTCCAGTCCCTCCCCCACCACCACCATCACCGAAGAAGCCCAATCCGTAATGACCCTCCTCTCCCAGAACCTCTCCACCCTCAACACCACCTTCTCCTCCATCACCTCCACCACCCTCCTCCTCCGCTCCATGTCCGACTTCGCCGCCATAAACAGCATCTACTCCTCCTTCTTCACCGCCCCCAACCCGCCCTCCCGCGTCACCGTCTCCGTCGGCCCCCGCCTCCCAGAAAACACAAACATCCTCCTCTCAGCAACCATCGACCTCCCCACAAAGTCCCCGCGCAAGGGCCTGCACGTCCAGTCCCGCTCCTACTGGGCGCCCGCCAACATCGGCCCCTACTCCCAGGCCATCAATGTCGACGGCTGGGCCGCCCTCGCGGGGATGGTCCCGCTCGTACCGAGCTCCATGGGGGTGCTCAACGCAGGCGTCAGCCGCGCCGACGTGAATGCGCAGGCGGTGCTGGCGCTCCAGCATATGTGGCGGGTTGCGACAGCGACCGAGGTCACGGTGCTGCTGGGGTGCGTGGCGTATGTGGTTGGGCCTGTTGGTGCTGCGGCGGCCACGGCGGCGTGGAAGGAGCTGTGGAGGGGATGGAAGGGGGAGGCGGGGTGGAAGGGGCTGTTTGGAGCCGATGAGGACGAGGATGAGGATGGTGAGGATGATGAGCCGGTGGAGGTTGAGACGGGTATAAGGCCGCCGCTGCTGATAGTATCGGTGGAGGAGCTGCCGCGTGGCTGTGCGGTGGAGTGGGCGGGCGTGGGATTTGATCCGGAGTGGATCCAGAGGGTGCGGGGTGAGTACTACACGGACGATGATAACGACGCTGAGAAGGCCAGCGATGACTGGGGCGTCAAGACGTGCGCAGAGACATGCAGTAGTGGGATTGTGACCTCGTCTGGGGTGTATTACGGCGGCTGGAGCAATGGCCGGAGCATCTGTGGTGGTGGGGTGGGGATACTCTGTCTCCCGGTTTCCTCAGAGGAAGATAGATGTACGACTCTAGCAAAGGAGGTAGCAGAGAAGGTGGGTGCGGAGGTGATGGGCTTTGACGCTGCGGAGGTGAGGGTGTATATTCCGGCTGTGACGGGAACGGTGGGTGAGTTCTCGGAGGCCTGGGGGAGGGAGATGTGTGAGGTGAAGGTGGCCGTCATGTTTGTGCCTGTGGACCAGGTGTGGGACTGTGATGGCCAGCTGGCGGGGCTGGGTGTGGTGGTGAGAAGAGTGGGCGAGATGGCTGCGTGGGCTACTTTGAAGAGCGCTCAGTCTAAGAGACAGTGAGGGGAGAGAATGCCAGCATGCCCTTTACTGTTTCGTTTTCCAAAAAAACGACTGTATGCATTATATATAATTAGATAGATAGGCTCATAATCGTCAGCTAGGTTGTCTCCATCAACCATGACATTACATAGCTGTAGAACATCACTTGTCTCATGAATTCTTTCCCTCATCTGGATCGAGCACTACCACTAGAATTAAAGCCTTGGAGTTTATCATCGTAAAGTCCCAATTTACATATACGAATAACCACTTGAGAGGATGATTTCCAGAGAAGCATCCGCAAAGGAATCAATCGGAATGAATCGACAATAACGGTTCCTTTGCGCAATTTCAGCAATTTCAATCATTGAGCCAAGAGTGCTTTGCAGTTAGCTATTAGTGGTTCATCACAGACTATCACTCGCACTAAAATACCTCGACCAGGGTCCTTAGACCAATGAGATGGAGGCTATTTCGCACTAGTAATATTGACGTCTGATAAGATCATAGAGCCTATCCGACCCTTGTCATTTTTTTGGCTGCAAAATCTCTCGACCCATTCCGTGGGAAATGCTTAGTAGGCGGTGGCCGTGATTGTTCATTCACAGACCTAGATGTCGATTGGTGGCGTTTGTCGTGAAGAACCTTCACTGGTAGTAAGAAAGCCACTTCCGCAATTGCAGTGGCAAGTTCAAGCCCGCAGGACTTGATTGATAATGATTTTATGCGGATCGATTCTTCTTCTAGTGCTTAGTCTACTCTGTTGTTAGTTTGCTGATTTTTGAGATGTTTGCATCCGTGAGTTGTTACTCTAGATGTAGAGTGCCCTCATATACACGGATAGAGCACTCCTCTTTGGATCGAGAGCACCGGTAGATACTCTAAGATCCTCCGGTTAACATTTGTGGTTCGAGGTGATGGGACGGCTCCAACTCATGATTGGACGCTGTCTGCCAGGATGTCCAGCGAATACCGAGGTCGCAGGATGAACACCTCTACTTAGTAGGAACTCGTAGTAGCTCCATTCCCTTTTTACTAGCGGCTACCAATACGTGTCACTTCTCTGTGGCTCTACCTGGCTTCAGAAGGCGCAGTATAATTTTCAATTCCCCCAGCTACTGCGTGTATTTGTATTTCCGATCCCTTGATCCTGCGTCCTGGGTTCTCTCGGCAGTATGTATCAACTTTATCGTTATCAAAAAAGTGCCTCTAGGATAAACACATTCCCAAGTGTCAAGTGCGTCATAGTCGTAGTAATCGTTCTGAAACAAAAACGGTTTTTTTTTTTTTCCTCTACTGTTTAACGTGTAACGTCAGCCAGCGGGTTGGCCCTGCAAGCACGTTTTTTTTTTCTTAAATCGACCCTGAAATTGCGGCTCTGTAACTAACTAATCGAAGGAAAGGGTCCGAAAATCAGCACCTTTTTTGATCTTTTTTTTGCCCTGCATATGACAAATTAATTTCACTTCAATTTTTTTTTTACTCTTGCCAGCTCTATAGGTTTTTTCGCGGTTTTTGGTTAAAGGCCTTTTGCTGACAGAGAACGACGTCCAGACCTCACGCTGGAAAGCACCGCTACCCGAAAGCGAGCCGGAAAAACCCCTAGTGGGCCTCGTTGTGCCAGGGTCCAGCTTTAAAAAGCTGGGGAAACATCTCAACTCAGCTTAGCGGGCTTTGAGCCGAGATCTTTAAACCCTGTCGATATGCTCGCATTAATCAGCCACGGGTCTCTCTATTACGGTCTCCCCCAGAATCAGTCGAAGCTCGTTGCCAGTGAGGGTTCCTAAGTAACTGATATCCCCTAACCCTAGTGCTTCCCGTCTTTTCTCCTCCCTTCTGTCCGTTCTATCCCCACTTCTATCCCCCTTCTCCTCCTCTTCATCCCCATTTCATCTATCTATATTAACCCCACTATTCCCTCCGTCCCACACCCCATTGATCAATCTCACCTCCCTCCCTATCTTGCTATCTTCCCCATCCTCTAGCTTTCTAGAGATAATAATTATATCCCCCCCCCCCTTCATCAGCCTACCACATCAAAAATGGCATCCGCAGCTCGCACTATCACTCGGTTCGCCCCGAAGAACATCTCCTTCACACCCCTCCGAAGGAACCTCACAACCGCCACACATGCCCGGCCATCAACAAAGATAGCATCTCCTATCAGGCAGGCACCCCGCCGAGGCTATGCATCAGAAGCTCCTAGCGGCGGTAGCGGAAGGGGTATCTTTGTTGGATTGACTCTTGCCGCCCTCGGTGGTGCGGGGTACTACCTCTACTCCACCGATCAGCTATCAGCTATCACCGGATTGGCCGGCGGCAAGTCAAGCACAAAGCCCCCAGGCCCCTTCCAGCCCACCAAGGAGGACTACCAGAAGGTTTACAACGATGTTGCAGAGCTCTTGGACAGCAATGATGAATACGACGATGGCTCTTACGGCCCAGTAAGTTTTATTTTTTTCTTCTTTGAACTCAATTGGCAAATAAGATGGTTTTAAGGGTGTGTGGCTGACCTGTTTCACCAATCAGGTCCTTGTTCGTCTCGGATGGCACGCCTCCGGAACCTACGACAAAGAGACCAAGACTGGTGGCTCCAACGGTGCCACCATGCGGTTTGCCCCCGAGTCTGATCATGGGGCCAATGCTGGGTTGAGGACTGCTCGTGATGTTCTGGAGAAGGTCAAGGACAAGCACCCGTGGATCAGCTACTCTGATCTGTGGACACTTGCAGCTGTTGCGGCCATTCAGGAGATGGGCGGACCCAAGATCCCATGGAGGCCTGGACGTAACGATAGGGACGTTGCCGCTTGCACTCCCGATGGTCGTCTTCCCGATGCTACTAAGGAGCAGAAACATTTGAGAGATATCTTCTACCGCATGGGCTTCAATGACCAGGAGATCGTGGCACTTTCCGGTGCCCACGCTCTTGGTCGGTGCCACACTGACCGATCAGGTTTTGAGGGTGAGTTATTTTTTCTCTTATCTGTTGCAGACAGAATTCTTAAACCGGCTTACTAATATCTATATCAGGACCATGGACATTCTCTCCTACTGTCTTCACCAACGACTTCTACAAGCTCCTTATCGAGGAGAAGTGGTCATGGAAGAAGTGGAACGGCCCCAAGCAGTTCGAGGACGTTTCTAGCAAGTCCCTCATGATGTTGCCCACAGACATGGCCCTCATCAAGGACAAGGTCTTCCGCAAGCACGTTGAGGCCTACGCCAAGGACAACGAACTCTTCTTCAGGGACTTTGCAGACGTCTTTGCAAAGTTGTTGGAGTTGGGAGTGCCCTTCAAGCAGGAGGAGAAATTCGTCTTCAAGGCCACCACCGACTAAAGTTTGAGTGTTGATCAGGGGGTAGGGAGGTTGGGTGCGGTGATACCATTTTTGGGGCATTCTGCGGTAGGGTAGGAGGGGAATTGTTGTGATACCACTGCCAGCGTATGGTTTTTTGTATTTTGCGTAATATCCATGGCGTCATGTTTTTTTGTTCCTATTTTTTTCTTCGCTTGAACCTGGCGTGTTTAGCGAAGGGATCTTTTTTTTTTTTTTTTTTTCTCTTGCATATAATTAGTTGAGAATCAAGACTGGTTACTATGGTCATATTGTTCCGCAATTGTATATTGGAATCATTTACTCGGAATCTACCTATTCTGCCTGTCGGGGATTCTCGGTTATCCTCGGTCAAGTAAACCTTACTCTGGGTTCTGTTCGATGTGTTGCATCTGCAAAATTAAAATAATGTAAACACTGTAAATGAAAAATGACGTCCATTAAAACCCTGAAACAGACACCTTGCGAGTCAGTCAGTCCCGCACCCACCTATATTTTGTGGATGCCTCCCGCGTTATGGTTATGGTGCATGCCGCCGCTGTTGTGTGCCTGGACTCAATCTCCGCGGGGATTGCCTCATACCTATAATATCAGCAATTTAAGATATAAAGAGCGGCTGTTAAGTTCTGTATGTATGTAGTGCGGGGTACAGTTCTGCAGTGCAGTGCAGGGTCCCGTGAGATACTCACGACCGTGTTTAAAACGAGGCAAAATACTCGAGCTGTTCAACAGTCCAGCTAGGTAGTTGTATCTGCTACTTCTATAGCTACATGTAACTAGTTCTCTCCCCCGCCAAACCCCCGCTTAAATAGCCCTAACCCTATACCGGTATCTTACTCCTTCCCAACCGGACGTGAGTTTATAACCATTTTTCTTACTCTCAGTATTTACTCGTGAATATTTCACGGGACCCTAGTGAAGTGCACCCCTCCACCGGAAGGTCTAGAACACAAATGCTGTTGAACGGGAGTGGGAATCAAGCTTTGTGGTGCTGCAGGGTCGGATGGCGGAATCATGGGCTATCACTCTCACGTGGAGCGCATGCAAGGAGGGGTCTTTGGAGTGGGTGGTAGCGTGCGTCCTGGAGGAACCTATGAGATAGTGAGGAGTGGGGGTCAAGCGAGGTGAGATGAGGTGAGGAAGCTAGGAGGATGTGATGGATGGATGGATGGAGGTGGATGTCGAGGAATATAACTCTGGTTTTAATACTGCACTTTGGTAAGTGAGGTGAGGTCGGCTAATTACGACCCTGAAAAGCTGGAACGTGGTGAGAAGATGGCCTTGGCGGTATAGGTAGATTTATACTTATAACTCCAGCTTTTGGATGACGATATGATCGGCTTCGGTGTCCTGTTCGAGCTAAGGGTCTTAATTCTTACAACCCCACTACCCCACCGCCACCACCGGCTGCGTGGTTCATCATATATCATACATCAACCCTCCTGTTGATAACCGACTCTATAAAGTTCGTATCTTGTCGCCGCTCCCTCCGTGTCGTCCCGGAGCTCGCTGCTGGCTGACGTCTAGCTTATCAATGTCGGCGCTCACTCGGGGTTGCGATGATTTAATCCAAACGTCCGCCCCCTCTAAGCGCCTCTCTTCTTAGATCGCTATCCCCGGCTTACTGACGGATTTGACCAATTTAGTTATTCCGGATCTGCTTGGAAGGGGTTTGATGATATATCAACCCCTCTAAACACCCTCATCTAATTAACATCAACGCCCCCCCCCCCCCACCAAACGGAAGATCCACACGTGGGCCGGCTACGCACATGGCTCGGGCTAGGCTTTGACGTCTTAAGGGACACGGAAGTGGGGGGAAACATCAAAAATATTCTATTACGTTTCGTGGTGGTGTTACCCCTGTTAGAAATTTGAGCCGAGTGATAGTTCGTGATTAAAGTTACCCTAAGTGCTCCGCCATCACTGAGTCAGCCCCACTCTCATAGCTATCTAACCCATAAACTATACTAGTTCAATCGATGCAGTTTTATTTACCTAGGTAATCAGCACGAATTTCTTTCTGGGTGGTAATGGATGTATAGAGAGATATCCTGCATGATATTGGGAGTCCATATTCACGAGCTAACTACCAGGTGTGTCAGTAGTTATTTAGTTACAACCGCCTATTAATGCAATTACTTGCGTGTTCCGATATGCTTTTACCTCATCGCGTTCCCCGCCATCTCCCAAGGGGCCTAGGGGAGATGATATGTGGGGTGTTTGCGCCAAACGTAATTCATGGCTACAAGTATGTGTGGGCTCATATCCCTGGCTAGCTTCTCCTCTGGGTCATATTCGCCTAGGTTTGGACCCTATAGTAGCCCATGATTTGATTCTTTTTGCAAAGGTCAAAACTCGATGATACCGAGAGTCAATGAAAACTATAACTAGAGATAGGAATCATGAGCGCTTTTCGGAGCGGCGTACTGTCCCGTTTGTAGAGCTTCCACGCTGGTCAATTGGTAATCGAATACCAACTAAGTTGATCAATGATGCACAAGACTTAAAGAATTGATTTGTTCATGTGTTTAATTGACGTCGTTTTCGGCGTTGTGAATTGATTGGTTATTCTATATGCATATCCTTATAAGAATAAAAATGGTATTACCTATGGCTCAAGAAGCTATAGAGGGTAGGTAAACTTCAGCGTTTGCAGCCAATCAATCTATAGAAATTGGGAGATCTACTCCCATAATGGTACTAGCGCCTAGCCCAATAGTAGAATTTTCTCTAATTCCCATACAAAAAAAGTTCCTCTGAAGTTGACACACCCACCCCCTATACCTTCTCGCGTCATATATGATGTCCTAAGACGAGAAATTCAAAGTGCCGAGGCCAATACCCACTGAGTCTATTCAATTACGATAAAGAACAGTCTCAGCGTCAAGCTCTCTTATCTGTATAATCTACTCGTCCACTAGAATTATGGTAGGTTTTGCTGTAAATTAAACGTACTAGGAGTAAAGTAAGAAGTAAGGAGGCAAATTATCCCTTGGCCTTCGAAAAACGCCGTACTTGTGCCAAGAGAGTATTAGATTAGGTCCCCATTTTTCTCCCTTATCTACAATCAACTGGTCCTTACGATCTGCCCCAGCGTCCGCTGTATCACAGTAGAACTTCCGATAGTATCCTTTTATCTGGCAAAGAATGCTGCCCACCCCAAAAAAGCAAATTTTATGTGCTTTACTAACAGATCCCGTTATCTCTCTTATCAAATAATAGATCTCCCATACAAATCTAGTTACTGTGTTATAGGGTGGGCAGCATTGCCTAGGGAGAGTTGAATAATGCGCCCGATCGGGTATCAGATGTAGGGTGTTTGCCAGAGGAGATGGGGTTCGATTCCCCCCGAGGGCTACTGTATTTCTGCTTAGAAATTTCTTTTTTTTTGCTGCGGGATCGATGTTGATTGGATCATATCATCTTAATTTCCTATTTCACAAAAGCAGTCATATGTACGTATACCTAGATTAGGAAATATATCCTAGTTCTGAAATGCCTATCATCAGAGGATGAACCCTCGGGTATTGATTGGTAGATTAATATCTGGTGATATATGTTGAGATGCTTCAAGCTTAAAATGCGGAATTGGGTTAGGTGGTGGAAGTTGTAAAAAGAAGAAAAAAAAGAAGACAAAAAGTCCGTCAACGAGTCCTCGCCTGGGGAGGCCGAAGTTGATACATCTTTGTGTCTACGGCTCGCAGCTATGGTACCGAATGTGACCTATACCGCCATCCAACTCACTTGACAGGTGTTACTTTAATTTTGTAGTTTTGGCTTCATTTGCATATATCCGCCCTTAGCTTATGCTAGTTTAGCAGTACCGTACGGGAGGACCCGGAGCCGGAAAGGGCTATAGATCGATACCAATGATCTTTATCACCTTTTTCTATTATTCTCTTATGTAATGTATTGTATTTATATAAATTTAAGTTTATGACAATATAAAAAAACATTTTATCCCCAAAACTTACAACATTGCTCTCGAAGGCAGGGAAAATAAATGATAATAAACGATTTACTCTATCCATTCTCACATTCTCAACTTGGGGAGTCCACATAACTTTGTTCTTTGTTTTGGACATCGATCCTATGGCCAGGTAGTTTTAAAATACCCTCCTCCCTCTAGATCTACTTTGATGCTCGTACTGTGTCTAACTACATATGTATATTATACTACCAGGATTTTATAACAATACTATAATCACTCTTCTAAGCTCGCATCTTATTCCTTTTCCTCCTGTTTTCCACGCCATGAATCCTCCCGATTCCGATTATCATTTCTTCATTGCATGGTTTTGAATATACTCTTACTTTACTTTCTCTATTACCTAAAGCCTAACCAACGGGTTGTCCTATTTCATTACTGAGGCTTCACTTAAGTTATCGATAGGGTCTCAGCACCTGCGCTGCATACCTCTTGCATGAGAGGGTCTCTTCATGGATAATATGATCTGGCAGACGCCTCATCCGACCCATTGTGACAGCGCTCTCGGTACAGTTTACCGTATTTGCTCCGTTTGTCAGCGGAACTCTCCCTTCGTCACCGGTGGGTAACATCCGGTCAACAGAACACCGCCCGTCGCACCACAACCGAGTGATATCCCATGCTCCGTGACTATCACCGCCCACGCCAAGAACAAACACCACCGGCCATCCAAATCACCAAATATTTCTTTTCTTATCTGGACACTCTCTCTACACAGTCAGAGTTTGAATCAGAAATATCCCCTCATCTCACTTCCAGTCACAAGCTGGTACCTAAGGCAACCACAACATTCCACCACTACCAACCACCCCCGATAACGAGATAGGTACACCCGATTATCAACATCCTGCTGACACTATCATTACCCCCCCCCCCTCTCCCCTTTTTCTCGATTACTAACCAGGTGGCGACGCTCCTCCTCCAAAGTACTAGTACTTTACCTAGAGTAGGTAGATAATAGATATCATAGGTCTTGTGAACCCATGGGCGCTGACCATACGAGCCTCACCTCGCCTCACCTCGTGGGCCAGCCAGGCACAAGAACGTCATCGCCGGACCCCAGCGTCTCCAGCGTTTGTTTTGATTAACGTCACGAACCAGGCCGACTGAGTGGCTTTGGACGGTGTTTTGTATGTATGGTATGGTTGGACAAACTACATCATACCTATGCGACTCGCAGCAAGAAACCTGGTTATTGTGTCGAGTGGGAGTAAGTGGTGTTGTTTTCCTGGTTGAGGGACCAGTTCTCTTTGGATTTGGATCAGGAACATACAAACATCGAGCTGCTCATGCTCAGAAACACCCCAATAGACCTGTGTAGAAGTAAGAAAGGATGCTCATGATCTACGCCCGCCCGCTTTTGCTTACATTCCAGATCACACCACACACGCCACCACTCACTACTCTATCGATGATCTTCAAACTTTCCCACGATTCTCTCCCGTGACACGACACTGTCTGTTCTGTAGGGCACTCTGGAGTAGATCTGCTTTACTTACCTCCAGGCTTCCCCGGTCCACCCCAGCTACCAAACACCTCTCACACACGTCGCGACTGCAAACGCCCCAAAAGCCAGGATCCCAGCTCTTGACTGTTTGTTTTTGTTTGTTCCTTATGAAGTCATCGTGCCGCGCCGGTAGTTGCCTGTTGGGTTGGTTGCTTCCTTAGGTAGGAGTAGGACCTTTTCAAGCCTCAGGGCCTTGGCAAGAGAGGAAGGGAAGGGAATAGGGAGGAAGGAGCTTATTCATCTGACCAAGACAGACGGACGGACAGCTTCCCCACACACCAAGCTGTCATGCTAGTTCCTTCCCGTCCTGCACAGCGCCCACATCTGACAAGGTTTCTGGGCAGTGCTAGAAGGTGCAGGGGGTCAGGTACTCAAGGTAGGCACTCTACCTAGGTAGAGCACGGTACTTTCTGCTCTGCGCGCTCTACCTAGCGCTAGCTAGGCCAAGTAACCCAACCTGCCCAGATAGAGTACATCCTCCAGCTCTTTGTTTTTGTAACAGTGGTCACTGGTCAGTTGACTTGCCAACGGGGTTCGTGGCCGCCGTCGCGGTTGAGAAGGGTTATGTACTTTATTAAAATACCTGCGCAGAAGAAAACCAGGTCACGTTGCCTCGAGACAGCAGGGAAGGGCTTGTCTCAGTACGTAACAGAAAAAAGGAAGTAGAGTACCTGCCTGGAATAATTTCTGCCCCCACTTTAGGTACGCTACGAGTCTACAAGTCCCCGCTTGTTATTACTGCTGCCTGAGACTGGGCTGGCCGAGACGACGGGGAACACATTTAAGCAACCCTTGTTTTTCGTTATCATATCATCTTTAATAGCCATATACACTGAATATGCGCCCCCGTTATAGAAACAAGAACCAAGAAGAGATATGTAGAGAGAACAGCTAACTACTCCAACCCATGCATGTCCCTTATTCGAAGAAAGCAAGAAAAAGACGGAAATAATAAAAACGGAAATAATGAAAACGGAAATAATGAAAACGGAAATAAAAACACAAATTCCTCTGTAAAGGTGAAAAAAATCAAGACGCCGCCATAATATTCGTACACCGGTCAAAAGAAAGGGGGGGAAAGAAGAAATAAAAAAAAATAGGAAGTAGAGAAGAGAAAAGTAATTCAAAACCGCCCCGTACCCTTCCCGCAGTGACCTGACTAGTAGAATATAAGAAAAAAACATTTCAAAAGAAATTTAACAGAATAGGTTTGAATCAAAAATAAGTCTGCCACACTAAAAATTTCTCGGTTGAGAATCGCCCGCTGCTTGCTCCTAGTATGCGGTACCCTTGAAGAAAAGAAGTGTAAAAGACAAAACGCCATAGAAGCACAAACCACATCTTTCCGAGAGCCTCCGGAAAGTGAAAACGGTACCAGCTCGAAAGAGTGTTGCTTGAAATGAAACCCAGACCCTTGAAAACAAACACAATAGAAAGAATGAAAGGAAGACGAAAGGAGAAAATAAGAATAAACTTGTGGTCGACAGCTTATAGCCAACTACTCGCTCACAATCTCTGAATATTTATGAGAGGTAAACGTAAGGATAAAAGTAATAATCTCGACTCTGGGGATTATTTCGGAGACATCCCCATCCCCAAACCCATGACCGGAGACATGGAGGGTAGATGCGGAGAGCCGTGGTTGGAGTGGATGGACTGAATTCCAGAAGATCGTTTTGACATAATCATTGCAGACTTCTTCTTCAAACAACCAAGTCTGACACGAATGCCTTCCATGTCTACAAAGAGTTAGAACTGGCTTATAGTAAACTAAGGAAAGAAAATACTCACACTTTTCCACGATTCGCCTATCCTCCTCCTCCATCTGCCCGCCATCCGCCTCATTCTCACTGGAATCTCTTTCCAAAACAGCTTCCAGCATCCGAATTGAAGTGACATAAGCCACCTCACACCCGTTGAGATCCTCTCCGATCAATTCATTGACAGCTGCCGCATTGCTCATCTCGAGAGCGCGGTCATACATCAATTTCTCAGCAGTCACTCCAGGAGTAACTGCTACATTCTCGGTACCCGCACCCATGTCATCGTTATCTGGGTTGTTTCTTGGGTGACTTGGATGACTTCTCGGTAACTCCTTCTGTGCGTTCATCAATTTGATACGAACAAACTCAGCCTTTTCCAAAACTTCGTTGAATCGCTCTCGAACCCATTGAACAACATTGTTGATTCGAGCGCTAGCCATTTGAGCAGCTGGGCTCATCGATCCAGGTCGTGAGTTTGATGTAGACCACCAATTGCTTGCAAATTCCATAGCCTTTGACAGCAATCCAAGTGCCTTCACGTACAAGACCAATGCCTCTTCGGCGAGTTGGACAACTGCATCTGGAGTTAGATGCATGTCGCTGCTTCCCGGAGACGATTCACCTCCAAACACTAAATCTCCAGCACTTCCCGATGAAGGTAGCAATCCAAGTCCACGAGGTGCCGAAGGAGCCGATGGCACCAACTGTGCCCATTTAACTTCTGCAAAGTTGTATACAACATCACTCCTACTCGCAGCATCTTCAATAGTTTGAATAGCCATCATATCATCTTCCGCGAGACCACCAGCATTGCTGAGCATAACCATACTTCCGGGGTTGGGTTGCGGTGGATATCCTGATTGCATGTTTGGCGGGCTCTGACTTGGTGGCGAAACACTGACGCCAAAAAGACGGGCGTTGGCGATTTCTAATGCCTTTGCTAGTGTTGACCTCCCCGGCGAAGATCCATAGCGCCGATCATAGGACCCCTTGGAGTGAGATTGAACTTCAGGGCGTCGATTGGTCACCGCAATAGCTCTCGAGGGGATTCTACGTGACAGAGCGCTTGATGAGGGTGATGGTGTAGTTCGACCAGCTCCCCTGGTTGCAATCTCATCGGCAAAAGAGTTAACCTGTACATATTGTTTGTCGATGAAAACGTAGTCCTCCTTCTCTCCATGCTCTTCTTCAACTGGTCGCATATCTCTACCACTTGGGGAGCGCTGAGAGTGCCTGTCTCTTGCTGGTTCTCCTCGCTCAATTCGTTCAACTCGTTCACCTCTTTGCACCAATAGTGAGCTACCAGGTGATGGATCTGTGCCTCTGCTGTGAACCCTCTCCATAGGTACAGCACCGGTATCTCTACCTGAATTCCACCCTTGCCTAGCTGGTGCAGTTGCATGATTCGTAAGCGAGGGGCGAGACTGTGGTCGTTCAAAAGCTGGTGATGATGGTCCAGCGGAAGGAACTTGAGTAGTGAGCCTTCGCTCAACCAACCGTGGTGAGGCCCCGGATGGGCTAAGGGTTGCAAAAGGCAAGGCGGATGACTCTACAGCTGTCCTAGCCCTTGGAGACGGTGGAATGTAGTGATGATCCGGCGCACTTCTTCCTGTTCCTTCTCGGTCGGCTCCAAGTGCCCTCTCGTCACGCGGTGTTCGCAGTGACGGGCTTCTCCTCATTGGCATTGCTTCGGTTCTGATAGCAGCCAAGCTACTTCTGGGTCTTACTACCACCTCTGATACTAAGGGTGCTGGTGCATTTACAGCAGCACCAGGGATTTCACCTCGAACCACAGGGTGATCAAAAAACTCTTGAAATGACATCCTCTCAAGTGGGTTCCTCTTCAATAAACTGCGTACCAACCCTCGAATATCATCACTTGCAATACATTCTCTAGGGAAATCGATTTTATCATTTCGAGCCTCGATCTTCCTGAGCAAATCGACGTGGTTGGGGGCACGGAAAGGCGGTCTTCCCGCGATCATTTCATAAAGAACTGTTCCGACAGACCAAAGATCCGCAGTGGCGTCGTACTTCTCGTATCGGAGGATTTCTGGTGCCATATAGAGTGGAGATCCGCAAAGAGTTTCTGCCATGGAAGTGGCAGGCAGAACTCTCGCGAATCCAAAATCCGCGAGCTTCAAGATGGGTAATGATGGGAGACCAACAAGAGCACGCGATCCTTCCAAGGGAAAAGGGTTTTCGGGGACATGTCCGTCCCAGCCTGGTGGTGGATCTAATAAGAGATTCTGGGGTTTCACGTCCCGATGAACCAGACCATCCTTCCTCAAGTACTCGAGCGCGCTCGCCAGTTGCTTTAAGAAATGTCTTACAACAACCTCGTGGAGTCCGCTTCCCGGGACGGGCGGATAATCATGCATTAGGCCTTCTAAGCAGGGGTGTATGAGATCTAAACGCTCTCTCTTCTTGATGATATGCGAAAGATCACCAACAGAGCAATATTCCATGATGAGATGGATGTACTTGTCAGTTTTCTTGCAGTCTGTGAGAGCTACAATGTGGGGATGGTTTAGCTTCTTGAGAATTTGAATTTCTGATTCAAGATTCTCGAGGAGCTTTCGATTGAGCTTGGCTCTCTGAACGACTTTGATAGCGGCGATAGACTTATTTTTCTGTGTATCAGAAAGCAAACATTAGCCGTGTGAACCAATCATATAAATGCATCGTGAAAAAGCACGAGTTTTAAACGGGTCCAAAGCGAGCGGAGCCGCAAAGTTTATTTTCGAATGAGAGTTTCACGAATAGGATGAGGATGGCCAGCGAAGCACTACCATCGAGGGTAGCGACAGCTCTTCACCATCGTCAAGGTGCATTGCAGGGTATCGAGAAGAGCACCAAAAAAGTAAAACAGAAAACACCAAGAAAACATACCGTATTGTGTCCCTTAAACACAACTGCGAATGATCCTCTACCAATTTCTGCACCTATTCTGTAATTTCCAACTTGTGTGTTCTCCGCTGGTCCTCCTCCAGCAGATGATCGAGAAGCCATGGCTACAAAAAGCTCGGGGCTGGTGTTTCGAGCCTAGATTCGAGACGATGTTTGAAGGGAGAGAGTAAATATTTCCAAAGCTGCTACCGGGCTAGCGATGCTGTGGCAAATGTTGAAATGGTGGTGTTGCCTTTATGTGTCATACATACGACGGTCGAGCGACAGTCCTATCAAGTGTATGGGGGGAGACTATGCTAGCTAACAGTAGAAGACGCGCGAGCCAAAAGATGTTGTTCTAAACAGAAATGCCCTGGGTAAGTGAATGGATAGACACAATATGGTCTAACGAGTAGAGTGTGTATTGAGAAGAAGGGTGTGTTGAACGAGAAACCCTGTGAGCGATGGGAACAAGAGAACGAGAGCTAGCTAGCTCAGGACGATATGTATGTATTGATAACCGAGACGGTTCGAAGGCGGTATTGTGCGAGTGAATGAGATAATAGATGTGAGGAGATGTAGATGGAAAGAAAAAGAATATGTAAGTTTAAGTGAAGGAGGTGGTGGTGGAAGAGGAGACAATACTTTCGAAGGGGAGGGGGGGGGGAGGCAGCGGACAAAAGGTGTGAGGAGAGGAGAGGAGGAGTTGAGAGAGGTGAATCACTAAAGGACGATAGTGAACGAGTAGATAGATAGGGAAGCCGCCAAGGTCCACCCGCGAAGGCAACACACTCTAGATAGGCCTCCCCACAAAATGTCCGCCCTTGGGGTCAGGCCTCTCTGCTGTCTATGTATCTACAAGTAGCTCTATCCAACTGTTACGTGTGCTTCTTGTGGGAGAGGACCTGGCTGAAATGTATCTAGAGCACCGTACACTGCCACTACATAAACATACAGATAGCTACAGCTGTATTGGATGGCTGCACAGGACGGTTTTGTATCTGGCAGTCATAGAGTCATAGGTAACCCACTCAGAGATAAAAGAAACCCCAAGACCACTACTAACGGTCCCAAGACCTTCTTCTCCAACGACAATATCCGGCGCCCACACATAAACAAGCAGAGTACGAAAGAGAGAGAGACTGTGCCCTTCTCTCTCCCAAATCCTGCCACCACTTGCTGCTACCAGACCAGACCAGACCTACCTAGTCGGAGATTCCCAGATGGTGAGCGTCAACTGGCATATTGCGTCGCAGCTTAACAAACTAGCCGCGTCAGGTATGGTCCAAACGAGTATTCCCCTCTCCGGAAAAGCCAGTGTCTTAGGGAAAGCAGGGTAATTCACCTGCTTCAATCACGTAGTTGGACGCCATCCGTATCCATATCCACACCCCGTGTGTGATGAAGAGATATCCGTTCTGTGAAGGCTGTAGGCTGTAGCTACCAGAAATATGGACATGTACAAGCTATCTGTTTCGACTCTCGATTGAGCGGTGGTACATGGTTTGTACATTGCAGTAGCATCATGCTGCTGTCGGTGTGCATCCAGGGTGCGTCGGTACTTCCTGGGGTCTAAAGATAACCTCGATAAGAGCCGCCGCCCCCCATCACATCACTGACCAGCAAAAGAGTGCCATCCAATCCATCCCTCGCAAAAATTCCAAGAACCGTATGCCCTAAGAGTCCTACATTCTGCAAGTCCCTCAAGCGAGACTGAAACCCGAGTCCTGAGGATCCTTCCACGTTCGGCTTATTCCTGCAGGTTCCTCGCTACATGCGGGCCTGTTTCAGACACAAAAAATCATAGTTACAATGTCATGTAGCCCAGGTCCTAGGAGCGAGATTTACGTTTGCTCGAAGGCGGAGGAGGCAGAAAGGGCAATTCATCACCCCTAGCATAGTGAACGCATCAGGGCCTCTATGATTGGCCAGTGTGACTTGAGGTAAGTACATACCTCAAAAAACGTGGGATCAACTATGGTCTTGTGCTCTTTCTGTGGGGAGAACAAACGAAAAAAGTAAAAGAATCCATAGCCCGTTATCCGAAAGTTTAAGCCTAACTATCCTGGAGAGTTTAAAACGTCCAAATTTCGCTCAGTCTCACACATCATTTATCAGATCATCTAATCTTCAATGTTACTTCTACCCCCCCCCCCCCTTTGGGACAACTGCACTCTCCTCTCCGGAAACTTATGATGTGCTTTTTGCTTGTCTGGGCTTCCCCGGGCTTCTTGCTTCCGCGGCGATAACCATGACATTGGTTTGACTGATGATGACATTTACCTCCCCATATCGTAAACAACACTTGGCCGCTTAAGTTCGTCAAATTAGACATTCGGAGAAGGCTTCCTCAAAGAATAATAATAATAAAAACATTCATAGGTATCCATGATCCATCCCTCTCTCCCCCGCAAATTGCACAAGATTACTCACGCTTCCAACACACTTGCAGTACTATGTGCTTTTGTATTATGATTCACAGCATGTTACCAGCGATCTATGAGCACCCCCTTGGAGATATCGAGGCGCCCACGGCCAGTGGAATAAATACTTACCTGTAGGTACGTCGTAAATGTGATCGATCCACTGCCCGCTGCTACCTAACTAACAACAGCAATGCCACAATTATTATTGACCACGGCAGAGGCCCCAGTCAGGTAGGTTAGCTAGTCATTTTTTTTTGTCTCCTCAATTAACGAGGATACACGATTAGCCCGTTGGAGGTGACTACTACCTGAAGCAACCACCGATACATGGTTTCTAGGCTAGGGGAGATCAGACGGCCAACCACTTCTTATGATATGCGGTCCTGTGAGCAGGAGCAGAAACAGCTGTCTTCGACTTACCGGTACTGACTGAGCTTGATTTGGACCGCGCCGCGGGTGCCCAGTGAATAAACCCATCAGTCAATTGCGATTGAGACTACATCAACAGCCGTCCCGTGCTTCTTTCTCACAAAGCTCAAAGCGAACCAAACGGATTGCCGTATGGAGCTCAGTTTTACATGTCACCATCGACAACAAGCGGCGAAAGTGTCGATAAAATCAACATCGAATCACATCCTCCACTTTGAGCTGCATCTCTAGGCCGTGTATGCTCCGCATGGAGCTAGTAGTCCCATCATCCCCACTGTGTTTCAGGATGTCCTAAACTCCCAAGTAAAACTAATAACGGATTCCGATGAGGCGTTATTCACGCGGGGAACGGGTGTTTGCAGAAACCAAGGAAACTAAGCAATAATCATGTGAAACTAAGTTTCTATCGGTTTGGTATTACATTTCTAGCGATTAAAACGATTAAAACGTCGGCACTGTTGTCCAAGATAGTTATAGTCCGGGTTTATCTGGAATTCCCGAGAACTCGGTAAATCGGTTCGGCCGGTCGGCCCTTGAGCTATAACTCGGATGAATAAGGCACAATCCTTGGTGGAATCAAACGGATGAGGAAGCAGGGAGTCCTTCAAAAAAGCGTTCCAGAAGCAGTCGGTTGGAAGAATAATAAATATTAAATTGCGTCTTGAATGTAACCGCGGGCCGAATCACGATCCTGATATCAGCTGGCGATTGTTGCCTGCATGAGAAGTCCAAGCTTTGTTCCTTTATCTGCCCGTATCCTCGTCCCTTATCTCTAACAGCCGAATGAGGGTTCAACTGTTCAACGTCAGCGCCAAAAATATCTCGGATACTGCTTCTCCTGCTCACAACCTTACAATACTTGCTCTCTTCTGGCAGAGACATGCCTTCACTCCGTACCACGACCTCGGATCTTGATATCTACTCTAGCAATTCCTAATATATGACTTGAGGCGCGCCCACCCCTTTCTTTTTAAAAGTTCATTTCTTACTGAGAGAACTCCGAAAGCACCCGTTTCGGAAAGAGGGCGGACCAGATAACCAATCTGTGCTCGCCCATATGCCCCGTCGTCCGTCCCTCGGATACTCGCATTGAGTAAAGGCGCGCGACGCTGTTAACAGCCTACTTTAAATCATGATATCGGGTGCGTACATTTGTGGACGTATGGTACCTATCATCTGAAAGAAATCGTATCTCCTGAAGGGTGGTTCATATCGTTTATCTACTGGTCATCTCCTGGGGAAAGCAGTCGCTTCGGTGATCGCGAATCTCATCTTGATAAATAACCTTCCACTCGGTGTCAATTTCAAAATACATACCTACATGCGCCAGTTGCCTCCCGAGAACTGTTCGGTTGGTCACTTGGTGGGAGATTCGCCCAATTCTATCCTGCCTGCAAGCCGCCTATTCTGTTTTCAATATTAGAGTCATAATATTACATGTAGTGACTTTTTTTTTTTTTTGACTTCCCTTTGTTCGGCGCTCACACATATATCAATTCACGAATATCATTGTGAATTCTCACAAAGAGCACCGCGGCCAACGGTCCTTTGTTATCCATCTTGATTTCCTATCTACTATCCAAACATTGGAATTCCATTCCAGACTGCGAGTCTGCGACGCAATGATAACCTTTGCAGAAACAAGGGCAAGGGTTATCATTCCTCGTAAATTGGTTTGCCCTGCATATCCTCAAACACTAGGTTAAAAAGCCTAACCTGAGTATGAGGCACGCGAACACTTTTGTATGTGAATCGAAAATCCAGCGCAGAAATCTAGAAGGTCCTTATCCTGGGACTGCAGACGACTCTATGCGCCCGCATAGCATCTACTCTATTCTGAGTACTCTACATATACGTGGCCATATCTGCGGCCATGCATGGGAGGGTGTGGCTGGATTCATTGAGAGCCACATAGACGGTCCGGTCATAGATAAGGAACCCCATTAATTGCATATACATGACATGTCTGAAGAGTGGGGTAAGGCTAGGGGAAACGAAACATTCTTACAATCTGGGGTGAAGTATACTGCGATGAGGGGGAGATGTCACGTATGTAGGTTATTCAGGCTCTTTTGGGGATCCACGTCGAGTGATTGTTTATGAAAAAACAAGCGCAGTCGATCACTGATAGGATATTCTACCGACCCCACTGGACTCGACCGTGAGACTGAGCCATACCCGGGAATACATGAGATGAACCCTCTCTATCTATCTACTCGACGATCTAATACTGGTACCCCACTAGAGTCCTATTGTTTGCTGCAGAATGGTGAAGTGGCAGTAGTAGTCAGTCGTCAGTCTAGTTCAGTCATCCCCACCACCAACATCATGGGATTGGGTACAACCACTGTACTACCGGATGATTAGTTAATCCGGAATACTAGTAAAGGCAACTCTACAGTCTCTCTTTGGTTCAATTGCGAAGTCTGCTGCTCTACTCAACCCATTAACTACCCACGCGCCGAGAGATATGCAGAAGCTCATTACACCATTGATCAACCAGAGTACCCCAAGCGACAAAAGATTCGACCGGGTATGGTATGGTCTTTGCGTTGCGCACCATGCGGGTGGGTCAGACGTCTACTCTACTCCACCACCCACTGCATAACTTCTCCGCAAAAAAATAACATTCCACTGAATTATTCATGAAGATCTGACCGGCGAAACACATAGAGGTGAAACGATATTATAGCCGGGGTTCTACGTTTTCTTGCTAGGGTGGTGATTCTTCCGAGCACCTGCGAGTGTCATGAAACCCGCACCCGACGACGTCACTGGAAAGCACAGTCCGCTCACTCACTCTCCTCTCCCTCCCGGAAGAGAGGAGGGGGCGCGAAGGAATCATAGCCTGAATAATCATATACGTTTCTTGCACTTTTCGCGCGGATCGCAGAGCGGGCCTGCATAGGGCAGTTTCTTTCAAGGGACGGGGTAACTGCGGAGTGGTTTATATGTGAGTATTCCGCCTAAGAATAAAATGAGGCGGGCGGAGATGTTACGATTATGTGGTTTGACGGTTTGTAGTCATGAGCTGTCACTCGGTAACGGGTCTTCCCGGTGGGTATTTGGTTTCTAAGAAGCCAGTAGAGGTCCTTTGCCTATAAGCAACGGGTGAAGCGGTCGACGGGAATTTGGAGTACATCATGTGGGATATCGCTGGCTTTGAATTGATCCGTTACTGGGCTCCGGAGGAATTGGTGCCATGTAAAGTTAGAGCTAGCTCTAAAGGAAAGAGGTTCAAGGCGGAAACCAAGGCGGAAACCTGATACATATCTAGAGTTGGATAGAAGCCCTGGGATAGGGTAGAGAGCCATCTCTCCATAGGTCGGGCGTCCAATGAGCTGACTCGAGCTATATTTACACCAGTACGTGTAGGCCAGCGAAGCTCGGTATTTTACTATGATTTGGACTGAGTCGGCCGATGAAGGTACATACAAACATATACATTTTGACTGGGCTAGACTCTGTGAGACACGTGCACTGTTTCGGTGAATCAAACTTTTAAGCTTTGTTAGACAGCGCCCGATCCTGGAAAATTAATCTCTCTGGGCCCGCCGCGCACTCCGCACCTGTCAACAACAGTCTGGTCCGGCCGGAGGGAGTACACCGACATATTACTGTCTAGACTAGATCAAAATTACGGGCATTGCGGTAACCTGGAAATAGGGATGAACTAATATGCACATCAAAATTGTCGCAAAAGTCTCCTGTGCGCTAGTAGCTGCAGTTTGGGATTTTCACGTAGTTTCAATAGCTGTATCTATAGCTCTTCCCGACCCTCCGCACTGCTCGCGAGACGCAACTCTCTTTGCTCGGGAGCAGCTATTTCTGATGCGCTTGCCGCGGCCATCATCGCATGGCCCGCCGGAGTATGGATGCGGCAGTGCGGCGGCAGCTAGTGTTTGGGCTGGCCTAAAGAGGTGGTCCTCTTCTTAGGTCCTTCGGCCGGTCAATATTCAGCGGATGACGCGGGTAGGCAAAAAGATCTAGTTCCTTTTTAAGGTTCTAATGAAACGTGGTTATAAAGTGGTCTGGTCAGGTACCCCTAATAGCGGTTTGGACTTATTCGAATTATACTTCGCCTGCCAGACGGGACTTGCCAGTTTGGCAGGTTTGTGCAGCCTCTAGAAATAATGAAAGCGAGGGCGCATCTAACTGGGCCGCTACCGCAATGGGTTGGGGTCCAATCAATGGCGGCCAAGAATAAAATCCTGTAATTTATCCTCCAGCTCGATCATTGACAGCTGCAACCATCGTCTCGAACTTCAGGATAACTAAATTCCAGTATTTTGTGATTTCTGGAAAGTCAAGCGGGGTTTCGTCGTTGGCTATTGAGAGAACAAACAGAACGCAGAACTACATTGTAGTGAAACACAGATTTTTTTTTTTGGGGGGGGGGCTGCACCAAGGTCTGAGTTTGTCTGCATGTTTTGGTGCCGGTCCAGATAGACAGACCTACCACATCACCTCCTTCAAAGGTCTCCGCAAGCCATACTTGAGACATTCAGAGCGACGATGGCCATTTCAACTATGTACAGATTTATCGCCCTGCAGCGGCTCAAAGATACTTTCCTGCAGCCGGGCCCCGGGTGACAGCTACTCCAGATTGTCCGGTCTTTGGACATAGCCGCTAAAAAGGAAGGAAAATAAAGAGAGACACCATAATCGGGGAGCACAAATAACGGCCACGGGATCGAAAGCCTTGGCCATAGGTATGTCAATTGCGACGTCCCAATACGCGGCGCCCGGATTCGTGCACTGTTGGTACCCTCCCGGTCGATCATTGACAGTTACGGCGAATGGACAACCTGAACTTCAGCACCGGTACCTGGGGCACAGTCTTCGCAAACTTAACCCCCGCTCCTAAACCACTAAATACATGTAGGAAAGAAAAAAATCTGGCTCCCGCATAAGAACCGAGCTTTCATCTCAAAGAGCATCTTACAGAGCTGGTTTGGGCTGGATTTTACTAATTGTTCCCTTGTTTCCGCCTAGCTACGAGTAATTAAAGTGTCTGTTTGTACTGATTAGTTATCAGTATCCGGCTGATGCGTAGGAGGAGATAACTAGGACCATGGGCGTCTTTCTACGCTGCTACTCGAAATGATGGGCACGGACCGGAAGGGGGGGGGGGGGTGAGTAGGTCAAACTCGGCACAGCTGAAACTGTATTTTGAAAGCCCCTAGGCCCGGCGGGAGCGGGCCGGTAGGCCTGTAGGAAGATAGAGAGGTTTGGTGTGTGCAAACTCACGGTATCTCCTCAGTCCCTGGCTGGGGCCCGGGAAATATGATGTCTGCCGACTCTAACTACGCATGTACTAGGCTAGGGAACTACCGGGCCTTTAACTGTAGAGCAGCAGGCAGAGAATCCTAACCAGGCAACCGAGACCATCCCCCCCCCCTCTCTCTCTGGAATAAGTCTTCTGGGATAGGTCTTCTGGACGAGCTACATGTCGGTCATGAGCACGCCGCTTTCTTGCAATTAGCGGAGGGGGAGGCCGGTTGGTCGTCAAACTTACTATAGGGGATGAGACATTGCTAGCTAGCTGTTCGCAACGGACATGTCGATTCCCAGCGCCACTGTCAGAAATTAATTATTCTTCGTGAATATCAGTGCGTGCAGGACTGATCTTTTGAAGTATATATTTTGGGCATGAGCGTGAGGGTGGTTGCAGTAGATGAAAGGATGAAGCTAATGTACTACTTACTTAAGTTGTGACTGGTAGCTATGCATTATATGGACATCGTCTCAGACCTACGGAATACGATATCCCAAGTTTTACTTCCTGATGGATCGAACGGGAAACACTTATCTTTGGATTAGAAAGTTTGTCGCGGCTGCTCGTGGTTAGAATTTGCAGTTTGCATCCTCTGGATAGCTACGCCGGACGGGAGCCCCTCAGATGGCCTAGGTCGGTACCAGACTAGTTCCTATAGGATCAATTGATGTACGCATATAGGTAGATCGATACTCTGCTTTTCTCTGGAAGATTACAGGGTGGCAAGCCTAATGGTGGGCAACGAATCGGTTTCACATAGGTAAAAACCATTTTCTTTTTGTGGATACATACCAATAGATAATTGATCGATACTGCTGTTAGTTATCAGTGGTTAGGAAGCTAGCCTTTATCAGTCAGTCGTAGCATTCGACGCTGAAAAGTACCACTGTTTGGGGACTCTGTATAATCGGTGATTGACAGCAAGAAGAACGGACGCCTCGAGCTCGATTCCTCCTGGATGGGGAACTCTGGCCTCTGAAAACCGGGGCCCTCTTTTTTTCACTGTTTCTTTTTTCTTTTCCTTTCTTCTCTCTCTCTCTTTTTTTTCTTACTGTTAGAGCTGAGGATGTCATTGGAGGAGTTAGAGGAAGGAGGAGGAGGGGGTAGAAGGAGAGAGAACTGTGGGTGGCAGTATACCAAGGCTAGATGGAACTGTAGCGTGATCTTGAGGTGGTAAGGGTAGATAGGGTTAGTGGACGAAGGCGGGGGGGTGTTTATAACTCCCTCCCCGGCCGCGGTGAAGTGAAAAGGGGACTTTTTACAAGGGTGCTTGGTTACTCGACGCGTATGGGGAGTAGTAGTTGCGCTGATAGAAGTTGTGTTGGTGGTATTGATATTGGGCGTTGGTAGTGGATAAATACGAGGATGGGCATGCAATTGATGGGGTGCTAATATCGACCGAGTGATCCCTCATGATGGAGAGTGCATGATTGAAGATGCATGTTTTTTTTATTATGTCTTTGATTACTGAGATTAACACGACCATAACCACGACCACGACCATAACTCTACGCTGCAAACTGGCTCACATTCTACTACTTACCTCGCCCGTCCAGCGTCTCTACTACCACCGCTTCCCAGTTACCGCAACCACACATCACATCCACCCCATCCTTCCACTCCGGTCCATTCACCGCACACAAACCCACATCCACATCCAAATCACAAACAACCGCACCACATCCCATATCAAAACTCAGTAATGGCTAAAAAGTCTTCCGCACTCTAGCATAAAAAAAAAGGCTATGTAGCTAGTTAACAAGTTAACAACTAACCAACCCCAAGCAAGTCCCAGCTCTAATTCCACCTCCCCACCGGCACCTGCAGCACCCCACCACCGCCACCACCGCCACCACCGCCCCCAGACCCACCACCGCCGTCGCCGTCTTCCCCGCGACTCGACGCCTTCCCCCTCCCCGCGCCGCGCGTTGGCTTGCTCTGCGCTGCTTCATGCTTCCTATCACCCCCACCCCCATTAGCCCAGAACAAAAACAAGAAAGAAAGAAAAAGAAAAAAAAAGGGGGAGAAATATACCTCAGCTCCTCCGGCACCCTACTAATCGCACTCTTCATCAGCATCTGCTTCAGCTCATACAGCACCTCCGCATCCTCGCCGCCCAGAAACGTAATCGCAACACCGCTCTTCCCCGCACGCCCCGTGCGCCCAATACGATGCGTGTACTGCTCGATGCTCGTCGCCATATTAAAGTTAATCACCAGCGACACATCAGGCACGTCGATACCTCTCCCCGCCAGGTCCGTCGCGACCAGCACGTCGGCCTGGTTGCTGCGCAGCTGCATCAGCGCCTGCTCTCGCTGGTCCTGCGACTTGGACCCGTGCAGCGTGACGGCGCGCCAGCCGATGTGCTTCAGGTCCTTGGCGACGGCGTCGCAGTTGCGCTTGATGTTGACGAAGACGATAATCGGCGCTGCGAACTCTCGCGAAGAGAGGATCTCCGAGAGACGCTTCTTGCGGCGGTCTTCGCCGGGGATGAACTCGACGCGCTGCTCGACGGTGTCGACTGCCTCGCCGGCGTTGCCGATTGTGACGATGGCGGGGCGGCGGAGGTACTTCCGCGCGATGCGCTCGATGGCGGGCGGCATGGTGGCGGTGTACATCATTGTCTGTCTGAAGCGGTCCTTGCCGCCGAGGTGCTTGGACATGAGGATGGGGTTCTCGGCGTCCTCGGTGTCGGGCTTGATGTTGTGCACGGGCAGGGCGTCGAGGATCTTGTTGACGGACTCCTCGAAGCCCATGTCGATCATGCGGTCGGCCTCGTCCATGATGACGTAGCAGCACTGCGAGAGCACCAGGAGGCGCCGCTCGAGGCAGTCGACCAGGCGGCCTGGGGTGGCGATGATGATTTCGGCGCCGTCGCGCAGGTTGTAGGCTTGTTCTTCGATGGTGTGGCCGCCGACGATGGACACGCAGGTGAAGCCGAGCGGGGTGGCGAACTTTTTGGCTTCGGACTCGATTTGTTGCGCGAGTTCGCGCGTGGGGGCGAGCACGATGGAGTAGGGGCCGTCGTTCTTGGTGAAGTCGTCGAGCGAGGGGAGTTCGGAGATGTACACGAGGAGCGGGAGGATGAAGGAGGCGGTTTTACCGGACCCGGTGACGGCGACACCGATGAGGTCGCGGTTTTGCAGCGCGATGGGGATGGCGGCACGTTGGATGGCGGAGGGGTCTTTGTAGCCTACGTCCGACACGATCTCGAGGAGGCGCTTGGGGAGGTTGGATTCGGACCATGAGCGCATGGGGTTTGGGATTGCGCCGCCTATAGTAGCCGTTAGTTATGAAAAAAGCCATATATAGAGCCAATGATAAAAATATACACATACCTCTCGTCGCAATATTGAAGTCCTCCTTAAAGATCCTCCAATCCCTCTCCTTCATCATCTCCAGCGGCTTCTCGCTCCAATGCTTATCCACCCAGTTTGCACCCTCCCTCTTCCTCCTCTCCATCTCCATAATCTCCCGCGCCCGCCGCTTCTCGTCCTCGCCGCGCGCCTCAAGCGCCTTCGCATACCCCTGCGTCGGCGCCTCCGTTTCCGCAAACCCGCCCAGCCGGCCCCGCCCAAAGAAGTGCGCCTCGGCCCGGTTCGCATACAGCGGGTTGTAGTCGGGACTCGTGTCCTCCTCGGCCCCCCACTCAAACGTAAACTTGCGCTCGCTCGTCTTGCGCCGCTTCTTCTTGGTCGACGACGTGCTGTCCGGGTCCGCGCCCATGTACCGTCGCCGGATCTCGGCCGCCTCGGCGTGCTCGGCCACGCTCCGCTTCTTGTCCTTGTCTCCTGCTCCCGCTGCCCCTCCTGCTGATGGCGGCGGCGGTGGTCCCATATTCCCACCACCGCCACCGCCGCTGCGGTTCCCGCGCATTGCGGCAGGCCCTGTCGGCGGCTCGCGGTCTCGTAGTGCTTTCGGCCCCGTGGGTGGCCCACCCCCACTGCCTCCTCCACCGCCGCCGCCGCCGCCACGATACCCATTCTGAGGATGTTGTTGCTGCTGCTGTGGCGCACCACGGCGGTCGCGGTCGCGGTTGGTGGGCTCAGGCTGTCGTGCGGCGGCGGCGGCGCGTTTCCGCTGCTCGTCGACCTCCTTCTGGCGCTTCTCGAGGGCGAGGGCCTCGCGTTGGGCCTTTGTCAGGAATTTTGGCTGGTTGGATTCTTTTGTTAGCTAGTGAAAAGGGAGGTTGGGGGTGGGAAAGGGGATGAGGGGGAGGGGAGGGGAGGGGAGGGGAGGTACTCGTTTCGCGGCCTCGTCGGCCTCTTTCTTCTTTTGAGGATCTCTTCGATGCTGAGGGTCCGCGGGAGGGGGCTGCTTTGGGGGCTGTCTTTGGGGGTGGAGGGGGTGGCGCGAGGTCGATTGGTGGTGGGGGGGGCACGTCGGGGGGCGGTGGGGGCGTGGGATGGTGGATGGTGGGGGGGGGATGGCGTCGGTGTCTGTTGGGGGGGCGGCGGGGGTGGGGGGGGTGAGGTGAGGGCGTCCATGGCTGTGTGGAGCTGGAGAGATGTCTGTGTCTGTATTCTGTGTCTGTATTGTGTCTGTATTCTGTGTCTGTATTGTCTGTCTGTGGGGGTGCTGTGTGATGTTGATGTTGATGTTGATGTTGGTGATGTTGATGTTCAGAGCAGAGGTTGTGTCTGTGTCTGTGCCACCCGAGACAGAGCCGCACATGCAATTTTTACATAAAGCGCCAGAGCGGGCATCGACAACATCACAATTCTCACTGTAGACTATATATATTCGAGTGCTGTGTGCAGTTGAGATCTCACAAGGCAAGCACTGGCCGAGAACCGAAAACTGCGAATTGTAACCGCAATTGCAATTGTAGAGATAGAGATAGAGATATAATATATACAGCCCTGTATATACAGCAAACAGAGAAAAAGACCTCTCCCCCCCTCTCCCCCCTCGTCCATTCCACATTCCCCCTTCCCCCTCTACCTCGGCCACTCCTTCCACCCCCTCCCGTGCCCCAACTTCCTCCATTTGTCGATAAGCTTCGGCATCCCCTCCATCGCCTTCTTCCTGACCTCGAGCCTGCCCGTCCACACACCCCATTAGCACCCCTCCCTCTCCCCAAAAGCCAAAAACAGCAAGCAGAAAGAAACAAAAAAAGAAACATACTTCGCCCTCAACGCCCTCTCCCACCCCTTCCCCTTCGGCGTCAACATCCTCTTCAACCTGGGCCCGACCTCCGCCCTGACCGCCCTCGCCGCCGTGCCCTTGACCGTCTCGGGGAGCAGCTCCTCGACGCCGCACTCCTGCGCGGCCTTGACGAGCTCCTTCTGCCGCCGCAGCGAGTATTTCGGGTTGTGCCATTTGCCCGTCACGGCCGACTTGGTGTGCCGGAAGATGGCGGCGTGGTTGCTGCCGGGTGGGTGCTGTGCGAAGAAGCGGTGCAGCAGTGGGGGGAGGCGCTGCTGCGCGAGGGTGATGTAGGTCGAGGGGGTCGACATTGTGTGCTGTGTTGTGCTGTGTGTGGTGGGGGGGGGAGGTGGGAGGTGGTGGTGGTGGTGATGGTGATGGTGGTGGGGAGGAAAATTGGGGCTTGGCGGTGGTGGTGGTGGTGTCAATGATTGCAGGGGTAGGTGTGGTACTGGCCGAGTGATATATCGATGAACCGTCAATGTTAAACCGTCCCCCCCCCCCCCTTATATTAGGGGGATTGAGTTTGTATGAGAGATCTGTTGTTTCTATTATTTGAACAAGATCTGTTAGCAAGGCTACACTACATGTGGTTTTTTCTTTCTTTTCTTTCTGGAGGGGGTCAGTATTTTTATTGCGCCAGGAAACAGCTGTGTTCATTGTCAAATGGCCAACCCCTGAAAAGCCACACAGGCACCATCGACGCCAGCCCACGCTCACACATTCTCAGGCTTAACTACTGTCTGTCTGGGGTCTAGAGGCTCTACTCAATTGCTCTTAATGCTTGAATAGCTCGATCGAATGAAGGAAGACGAGAGTGATGCATCGAGTCGGTGCTATAGTCACAGGGACTGCGGTGTCATCATTAGCTATATGGACTTGTCTCTACTTGCTTATTTACTCCCGTTCTAGTACCCCTTTTTTCTCTTTTACCATCATCAATACACATAATCATTCGGGCTTTGTTTTGCTTTATCGAGCCTGAGCTTTTCTTCTCCTGGCTCGCTCCAAAACGTCTACCGCTCGCTGTTTTTGGCAATTTTGTTATAAAAGCGGAATGCGGCATCAGTTTTACCCCCGATTTCTGACACTCCACGAGAAGAAGAAAAAGACCTGCACGGGTATCATTTCACCCCTTTACACTTCTCACAACCTTTTCGAAAAGAAACACTCACATAGTATCAATACCGATACCCTCCCAATTGCAACTGACCCAATTGATATGCACTAGATCACTAGAACTATGCTATAACTACTATAACTACTAGCTACACTATGCTACTACTCCCCCACTTCCCCGCCTCCCCTTGCCCATCCCCGGGCCCTCTTCCTTTATCTTTCCACAAGTACCTTTTTACTACATATCACTCACTACTACTATTCTTTAAATACAATCCTTTCCTTCCACCCTCCCCTCCCCTCCACTAGTCTGCCTCTCGGAATTAAACACTCACAATCAAAACACCCACACACGACCAGCTGCAATTTAGCCACATACACCCATACACACACGCGACAAACACAAGAAAATAAACGTCCATCGAGTCCAATATAAAAGGTGTAAATAATAAGAGAAAAGAAAGAGAAAGAGAAAGATTCACAATCGTCCCCACCATCGCCGGCTATAAAAGAATATAGGAAGAATATAAAAAAGTAGTAAAAAATAGTATAGAAAAAAAAATAAAAAGATAGAATATCGGGTTTTTTTAAAAAAAAAACAGAAAGAAAATATACCCAATAAAGTCCCCCCCCAATTGGCCCTCCCATCCCTCCCATCCCGCCCCATCCATCCCGCCCATCTCCCTTTCCCACCCCACCCCACCCTCCACGTCTCCCATATGCATTGCAAACCCCACAAAAGAAAAAAGAAAAACAAAAACAAAAAAGCCAGGAAACCCCCACTACTGCCCAAAGCTCAAACTCGCAAACGCATCCGGACTATGCCTCCCACTCTGCCACGCCCCAAAGTCCACACTCTCCTGACTCCTATGCCCGCCCTGCATCCCCCCCTTCTGCCCGCCATTCACCTGCTGCTGCTGCTGCACCTGCTGTTGCTGCGCCTGCGGCAAGAACGGATTATTGCTCCCCGCACTGGGCGCCGACATGCTCCTCTCCATCGCTGTCGGCGGCGGCTTATTCTCCGCCAGCGGCAGGGGCACGGGGTTCGCGCTTGGCTGCGGCGCGAGGTGGGGATAGTTGAAGAGCGCGAGGATGGCGGACTTGTCGACGCCGCCTGTGCGCTGCTGGAGGAGCTGTGATTGGTATGGGTTTGGCTGTGGGGAGAGGGGCTGTGGCTGGGAGGCCCAGAGGGGCGCTTGCGGGGCGAGTTGGGACTGTAGGTATTGTTGCTGTTGGAGTTGGAGTTGGTGGGCGGCTTGTTGTTGGGCTGCGAGTTGTTGCTGTTGTTGGGCTTGGAGTGCGGCTTGCTGCTGCTGTTGTTGCTGCTGCTGCTGGAGTGCGGCTTGCTGCTGGGTGAATTGTTGCTGTTGGAGGAATTGCTGCTGCTGCTGTATTAGCATCTGCTGCTGCTGCTGTGGGGCCTGATGCTGGTACGGGTTATTCATTGTCGGCGGCGCCGAGTTCGTTACAAACGGGTTATACCCGGCGACAGCCTGCGGCGCCGCATACATGGTCCCGTTCCCGTTCTGGCTATAGTACGGATTCGTGGGACTCTGCTGCGGCCCCGTCGAGTGCGTGCTAACCTGGTACTGCCCCTGCTGCCACCCCGTCGCCTGCATCTGTATCGGCGCAGGCACCGGCACCGGGGCCTGGAACCACGAGTCCGCGCCCGCGCCGTACGACGTCGGCGGCGCCGACTGTGGCTGCGGCTGCTGTATCGCGGGCGTGCTTGGCTGCGAGGAGTAGATTGTTGGGGTGAGCCCTCTTGATATGCCGCGACCTCTGTCGCACCGGGGGGTAGTGGCGGGAGCTCGCGGTCCAGCGCCTCGAAGGGGTTCGGACTCCCGGGCTTCTTGGCGGCTGCCGCGGGGGCGAGGCCCGGTGTCTTTGCGTTGTTGAGGCGGGTGAGGTGCTCGACACTCTCGGCGACGTTGCCGTCGGTGAGCACGAGCACCTGTAGTATCTGCTTGTCGTCCTTGAAGCCCATTTCCTGCAGCGTCTTAAGCTGGTCCTCGTACTTGATGGCTGGCGGGGCCTGCACCATTCCGTGCGGGAACTGGACGGGCGGGGGAGCGGAGTCGCCATATGGTGTGGCGCCCAGGACCTGTGTGACCTTCTTCTGGGAGGGGGAGGTGGAGCGGAAGACGCCGAGGCGGGAGGTGAGGCCGCCGGAGACGGAGCGTTGTTTCTGTTGGGGCGCGGGGCGCTGCGACTGGAAAGAGGCGTTGCTGGATGATGAGGAGGGGAGGGAGAGCCCGCCGCCGCCGCCGACGGAGGCTCCGAAGGAGGAGGATGCGTTGGAGGAGTTAGAGGAGGTGGATGACGCTTGTTCTGAGGGGCCGCCGCGGAAGAGCTGGTACTCGTATTTGTTGCGGATGTAGCGCTCGAGGACACCGACGGAGTCTTCGTTGCTGATGGGGGCTGGGTGCTTGGAGGGGTCGGGGTTGTAGTAGAGGTTGGATTTGGCGTTTCCGTTCGCGCGCATGTTCTGTAGAGGTTAGTCTGGAGCTGTGGGGGAGGGCTGGAGAGGGGGAGGGGTGGAGTGCGGTACATCGATCTGGTCGCTGGTCCATGAGTCCATTGAGATGGACTTTACTTTCGAGATGTGTGTCCCGAGTTTCCGGTGTAGTGACGCGCATCGTATGCACAGGAAGATACCTAGCTGTAGCAATCATGACGGAACGTTAGCAGCTATGGCGGAGATGGTGACGGCAGCGACCTGTACTCTAGCTATATGTAGCTCCCATATAGCTGCGAGGATCCAGGTTCACCGGAGAAGGTTGTGGTGGGGGGTGGGGGTGAAGGATGGGGAAGGGCTATTTACACTCCAACTCGCCCATGCTACATTGGCACAAAATACCCGGTCAGCACTTTAATCTCCATATTTGCGTCAGAGGCAGAGGCAGCAAGAAAGCAAGCAGTAAGCAGTAAGCAGTAAGCAGTAAAGCAAGTAACAGTAGCACCAACCTGGGTTCTGTGTCCCGCAATCCGCACAGCGGTCATTGCCCGGTGCCGACTTGAGCAGGTCCTGGAGGATACGCTCGTTCCGGGCTTGCTGCCGCTTGTTGATGATTGAAGACATGCTTCTGTCCTCCCCCTCCTTGTGGTGGTTGTTTGTACCTGAGGTGGCAGCAGCTCGGGGGTGCTGGGGGAAGCTGGAAGCGCCGAAGTTAGGGGTTTTTTCTCTCTTTTTTGTTCCTGGCTGCGCCGGAGGTAAAGGGCGGATTAGTGCTAGGTTCGAGTCAAATGAGTGAGTGAGGTCGAGTATCTCGGATGAACAAGTTGTTTGTCGATTTGGGTGGTGGTGGTTGCGGTGGTGTTGGTGGTGGTGGGGGGGGGGGTGGAAGGTGATGTTTAGACTGTACCTACTGGGGGGGGGGGGGGTTGTTTGTTGAAGATGTTGATTCTGGTCAAGATCTGGTCAGGATCTAGGGTGTTTTGTCTTGGAAGGGGGGGGGGGGGGGGGGGGGGGCGTCTAAGTGCAGCAGCAGCAGGGAGAAAGAAAGAAAGAAAAGGTGCACTGACAGACAGACTGACTGACTGAGGAAAAGATAGACAGGTTTCTAAAAGAAGATCAAGAGGGTTAAAAGGGAAATAACGATCGTCTCTCTCTCGAGCTATCTCGCCATACTCCATCCAGTCGTAGTCAGGCACAAAACTACCACGCAGGTGAATATTTACAGAACAGGCACATCTGCACCTGAAGGGAAGAAGAAAAGAAAAGAAATAACGCTGGTTCCAGAATTCTTCTATTGCATTGACGCTGGTAATATTATCTCCGGGCGTCTACTCTAGATATGTACATGTAAGGAAGCATTCTTGCCCTTCTCCTTTGTCCCCTGTAGCCGCTGACAGAATCCATCCCATCGGTAACAACCCATTCTATTGCTATATACAAGGTTATGATATATCGGATTACATCGGAGACCGATTATCCAAATTCGACTCCCGGAAGAGAGAGAGAGCAGGCTCAAAGAGCCCACTCGTCCCCCCCCCGCCAAAGAGCCGAAACACGGACAACCAGTGCAACATGCCTTCCACAAAGTCCAGGAGCCTAAAGAGAACCCCCTTTCCCGTTTGTTTTCTCTCGAACGCCAATATGACCGATGCTCGCCAGTAATGGTACGCGAGTAGTACGAATAAACGTTCTTGGGAGAGAAAAAAAAAAAGAAGGGAAGGAGGGCGCGTGAGACAAACAAGTGGTGAGAGAAAACGGCTCGGCGGCGAGAGCCAGACAGGGTTCAACCCTAACCCCGGGAGGTTACCAAGACCTTTTTTACCGCCAGTGGGCTATTTTTCTTTTCACGATATCAGTCCGTCTTCCTCTTCTTCCTCTCCATCCCATCTCTACCATCTTTAACAACAACATCATCATCGACCACCAACCGACCATACTAACCCACAGATCATCATCTCTACATCGCTGGACCAGACATGTCTGTATCCTTACCGCCATCATGTACATATTCTCCATCCTCAATCAAAACTCCTTTCCAACACTCTCCGTTTCGCAAGTTTTTCCTACCTCCTCCTCCTCCTCCTCCTCCTACTGCCCTTTTTTTTTGTACCACAACCATTTGCCTACTTCCGACGCCCCCCCGTTGCTGAATCCTTCGGGGTTATCCTTCGGGGGAACTCCCAATGGGTCGGATGTATACTTGGATGCTGGAAGACTGAAACGAGCCGACTCCACCCTGCTCCTCCCGAATGGAGGAAGCGGGACTAATGATTGGCATACATTCCTTGCTTCTAGAGAAATGCTTTGTAGAAATTATCATGAGTTATAGAAATAGAAATAGAAATAAAAATAATAGTCAATTAAGTGCCGTACATGCAATCTTTGCCCATTGTCCATTGTGAAGTCTGAACAGAGTTGATACAAGCATAGGCCCGAGACAAGCATACATGTGATTATTAAAACCTATAGACCAATCCCCACTGCTCCTGTGCCCATGCCCGCACCCAACTCAAACCCGTATCTACTCTCTTCTACCTGACCAAACAAGTGTTTCCATCCCACACCCCCCAAACCCCAACCCAAGCCTCGCCAAGCCTCGCCTATTCCAACCCCTGCCAGTAACAGTAACCCAACCACCAAGTTCCAACCCACCACACCTCACACCCAAACCAAACCAAACCAAACCCACCTCAATCCACAACTATCTCCAACTCTACCCACCCACCCACCCACCTACCTCCAGCACCCCACCCCAATCAGTACCACGAAAATGACCACCACCGCCGCCCCCCCCAAGCCCCTCGCTTCCTACCCCACCAACCAAACCCTCTACATCACAAACCTCAACGACCGCATCCGCAAAGACGACCTCCGCCTCTCCCTCTACACCCTCTTCAGCACCTACGGCTGCGTCCTCGACGTCAACGCCCTCAAGACCATGAAGGGCCGCGGCCAAGCGCACATCGCCTTCCGCGACGTTGCCAGCGCCGCCCAGGCCCTCAGGGCATGCAATGGCATGAACATCTTTGGCAAGGAGATGGTATGCCCCTGCCCCTGCCCCTGCCCCGCGCTTTTTCCCCTTTTTTCTTCTTTACTACATGTTGCTGTGATGCGATGGAGCTAATTGCGGAGGGGAGCAGAGAATCGCGTACGCAAAGTCAAAGTCGCACGCAATCTCGAAGCTGGACGGCACGTTTAAGCTGCCGACGACGGCGGGGAGCGCGGCGGCAGAGGCGGTTGCGCCGGTGCCGTTTGTGGCGGTGCCGAGTGCGCCGGTGGAGGCGACGACGACGGCGACGGCGGGGGTGAAGAGGCAGAGGGATGAGGAGAGTGGTGAGTTTTTCTAGTTCTTGTTGCTTGAGGGGGGGGGGGGGGCTTTGTGTGGCGTGGAGTGGGACTAATGCGGTGTGGTTGTGTGTGTAGATGAGGAAGAGGCCATGGACGTGGAGGACGACGATGAGTAGGCAGAGGCAGGCAGGATGGGCGGACGGACGGACGCGGCCATGTGGGTAATTGGGGGCTATGGGGGCTTTTAGAAGAGAGGGCCATGTGATGATAACCATGGTATGCTGAAACCGCCGCGTTGTTTTTTTGTTTCCTTTTTTTTCTCTCTCTCTTTTTACAGCAAAAAAAAAGAAATAAAAGTCCTTTCTTCTTTCTTCTTTTTTTTATATCATGGTCGAAAAGACGCTGATTCGCTGTCTGGAGTGGGATTTGGCTTGTAGATTGATTGATTGCAGATCATATATTGGTATTTGTGGTAAGTCCTATAATTAGCTACCAGATCTAGTGATTCCAGTGCGGTATCTTCCCACAGGTGAGGTTTCCTAATACCTCTTCAGCTCGTGATAAACCTTTGTGCCAAACACTTGTAGGATACGCCGGATAAGAAAACCACCACTCAAGTGACGACGGAACAGTGCCGAGTGATATCATATGATCCATCTAATATTCGCGAAACGATATAGTCTCAAAGTCCTCCATGCGATAGTAAAAGGTTCAGAAGGCTGTGGGAATTCCCCGAGTCGGCAGAGCTATCTATGAGAAATCGCATCCAATATTACCCATTATATCTGTTGATCGTGGTGTGGTGTTAAGATTTTGGTCATGGGGCCGGAGGACCGGTCATGACAGCCTAGTGACCCTATCCTTTCTCCATCGAGAATATCTCACCCCCCACAAGGCTATTCAATCATAGGGGAAGTGGATCCCCCCCCCAAATCGCTCGTACTTATATCTACATGAGTAACAGTCAAAAAGCCAAACCATACATCTCGAGTAAGCCCGTATAGCCAGTAGATACACACGCCATAGCGTTTTTTCTGCAAACGAAGGGATGATTTGTCATCCTATTATCCTTTTTTTTGCAGTCAATATCTATCGTTCATGATTTATACACGCCCCACAGAAAAAGAGGGATAAAAAATAAAAGAAAAAGAAACAGGCCCCGAGAAGGACTCGAGCCTCATCTCTATGGAAAACGTCCTACTGATACCTAGGCTGGCGCATTATTATACCGGAACTACATGTACTGTTGCCAGACTGCGCGCTGGAGTGGGTGGTAAGGTGCGTACAACCCGTCTACTTCCATGCTTCCAGTGCTGCAAGTAACGAGCTGGGTATGAGACTAGGTGCGTACGTATCCTTCCCGACAGTCACTGCTTGTATCGATTAGATTGATAAGGAAGATGAGATCTGGGCGTGTGGATGTGATACTACATGTAGTAGAGATGTGTCTTTCCGTCATGGAAGATCACTCGGTCCATCCACTACCCCACTTAACCTATCATCAATCAACACCCACAGCACCACTAACACCCATCCCCCATAAATACAACAACTCCCCCACGCATTGAGGCAATACCGCACCCCAAAAACCACCCCGGCACCCCGACCCCCCCTTTACTTCTCAACCATGCAGGTGAGCTATTCCTTGGCTTGGTAGAAACTGCAAATTGCGGGACTTTCTATCTCGATCCCATCCAGTGGCAAAGCCACTGCTGCACGCAGGATCAACACCAGGCCACACGCTACTACTCAAAGGATAAGAAAACTACAAACACCACGTTTTTCATCACGCCGCATTCTCTACACCCCCACTTCCTTCACCCCCGCGGCCCGCAACATCATTAGCACCCAAGCACAGCACAATGGACCAAAGCACTATATGCGGTAGACACCCCCAACCCCGGCCAAGTTCCTGCGTCCCTAACGAACCTGTTTTCTTTTTACCAACCACGGCCCAGAAGAGTTCATAAACACACAGACTACGAAGATTCACAGCCTAGAGGGCTTAATCTGATGGGCGCGACGGAGATCCCTAAAGCGCGCAGTATTCTTTTTGTCCCTAGGCGCAGCCCTTGTGCCCGAAGCTTAGCCTAGCTAGGAACCGACCTAGCAGCACCCTATATGGCGCCACCGCCGCCGCCGCCGCATCGAAAGACATCCTCTTTAATAGGAATAGAAGGTTTGAGATGTAACTTAAGGGGACGAACACAGCACTCTTCCGTTATAATGGTTTAACAGCGTCATCTCAAATGGCATAGATACATGTACATATATACCGATATAGAAGAACCTCTAACCACGAGCAAAGTCCGGGACGAGATTCAAAGGCCTGTGGTTAGCGTGTGTCCTAATATATTGCAGCGGGGATAGCGGGAGGTCTATATTAAGCCAAACCGCCCCCGTACTCCCGCACTTCCCCGTTATCTAACTGGCCACTAAAAATGAAGACATGTGTTCTGATTGGCTTATATCAACCACCATCCATCGTTCCTGCTAACGGATTCTTCCTCTCTCTCTCTCTCTCTCTCTCTCTCTCCTCGCACTCCCAACTCACTCTAGACCATTTGCGAGCATGCATCGGCGATTGCGCGTGCACGCGCACGGTGAAGCTTCTGAGCACAAAAGTAAGGCTTACTCTTTGCAGCTATGTTGACTTACACAATGGAATAACCCTGAGATCTAGAATTAAAGACACTCAACAAGAGCGCTAAATAAAGAGCTATAATCTTGCGCCCTTATAAACAACATCGTATATAGCACTCCGCATCTATGGCCATAAGCTTGGAATTGCGTACTCCAGTTATGGATGCTTTTTAGCACCGGCCTAAGTCTTCATTCGAAGGTCAGGGGACCAGCTACAATTTCAAACTCCGAGATGAACCTTGAACTAACTACACTTATATAGGGAAAGCCTGGTCAAGGCGTGAGTCTTATCTGAAACACTAGGCTCCTTTTCGTATATACCATGCTTTATTTACCTGAAAGTTTCTATATTTTGCGAGACACCAGCTCTCGTTTCGTATGGGACGTCAATCACGATCATGAGCTCACCACAGTTCCCCGCTGCATGCACTGGAAGAGTCAATTAGTGAACCACAATTACTATCCGTGGGATAACGCCATCCTTCGACATCCGTTATATACGGGTCTTTATCGACCCCAAGAGAGCACCAATATTCTTCTATAATCAATACCCCTCACGTCAACTGTGCATAAATAGCACACCCCACCTCCCCCTTCTACTCTCAATCTATCAAGTCCACACTCCCTCCGAAGAGGAGAGAAAACAATCATTACCACCACATACATCCAGGATGCTCAACGCAAAGTCCCTCGCTCTCTGGGCAGCAGTCTTCCTCGCCGCTGCCAACGCAGTACCCTGCAAGCCATGCAATAATGGCCCCAGGCCACAGCTTGGGGACCTCACAGGTGCCTTCCCGATCCCGTTCTCTCCGCCAGTCCCACTCCCTGATACTGGGTCACTTACTGGCACGGCCACTGGCATGGCTTCCGACATGACCGGCGGGACTGTTACCCCCTCGGTCCTAGTCGTCGGTGGAGCGGGACCTCTCGACGCCGCTGGATCTCTAGGCCCAGTCGTCGGCGGTGATGCGACCAGGCCACGTGGTCCCTTGGAGATTTCGGAGGACCATTTAGAGGATCTGGCCAAGGTTGCTACTGGAGAAAAAGACCCGCTGGCGACACTGGAGGAGCATGCCGCCGATGATGCTGGGCTCATTCAAAACGAGCTCGGTGGGGGAACGGCGGCTGTGGGCGCCCAGTAGGTTGTAGGCGTACGGTGTAGAGAAGGGCTTGCACCACTTCTTTGATACATTTTTAGAGAAAAGAGGGGGGGGGGGGGGCAGAAGTGCTGGAGATGTCGTTCTTGGGGTTGTTTGGTGCTAGATTTGTTGTTCCCCGTACGTACGACGCTCTCTACTGGTTACCTTATATACTATGGTGGTGTGGCTCCCGGGAATCTATACATTCATTTAATGATCTTTTACTTGATCGTACCTTCGTTTGTTCGATTATACCTCACGCCCAGATATTACATGCACCCATTCACTCATAAACTCACATACTATTTCTTATCCACACTCATTTTATACATTCTTCTCATATTTACACTCATTGATACTCTCATCTACACTCTCATCCGGCCACGCATCCACCACCTCACCACATTCCTTTCTATTTCTTACTTATCATAAACACACAACTATCTTCTCAAGGTCTCTCTTTATATTTTTCTTCTACACTCTCCTTCGTCTTTTCCTTAACACATTCTCTTCACCTTTTCCTTCTACACTCTCCTTCGTCTTTTCCTTAACACATTCTCTTCACCTTTTCCTTCTATACTCTCCTTCATTCTCTTTTCCTTCTACCTTTTCCTTATATACTCTCCTTCATTTCCTTTTTCCTTCTACACTATCCTTAAATTTCTTCTCTTATCTCGTAGTGGGGGCACTATCAATCCAAACATGTATATAAACGACCTCTTCTGCACGCGAGACACGAACGAGGGTGAGGCGCAGATCTGGCGCCCGCCCTTTAGTAGGTCTCGGGTCTGACAAATAAAAATAAAACTTTAAAAAACTATAACTTGGATGCGATGCGATGTGATTTTATCCGCCGTTATTTAGTGAATTGATCAACCTATTAATTACCGCTGATCTATCTTATATTCACTTGAGTAACCACTCATGGGTGGATGGAAGCGGAGTGACGAGGAAGAGATGGCTGCATTGAGATACACTGTTCTATCGTTCATGACTCGGACCCAAAGCCCCGCTCACGGTCGAAACGTAGCAACGTACTATGCCTGTGAGGGTAAGTCTGTAGACAGGTGGCGGTGACACACAAGCAATATTCAGGAATCTCCTCCCAATGCACCGCCACCTGTCTACGTACAGACTTACCCCTACACGCGTAGTACATTTCCTCGCAATCAAGAAAAGGCAGCTATCCCTTAAGCTGTCGCGAAAATGCTGACCCCCCCAAAAAAAGCAAATTCGGTGTGGCTTTACTAACAGATCCCGTTATCTCTCTTATAAAATAATAGATCTCTCATACAAATTTAATTCCTCTGTTATAGGGGGGTCAGCATCGACAGCTTAAGGGATAGCTAGCTAGTCGCCATGATGTTGAACCGGCGCCCATTATATGTGTCCGCCGCGGGACCCATCGCGGAGAGAAAATGTATCTACATGCGTCCTAGTTTTTCAAAGTCCCTGGCCATCTACTACCCCGCATTGATTCCCCGATAATTAAAACGGGGAGACGACGGGCCCAGGCGTGCGAGAGAGTGTGTCATCACCGGAAATCACTCGCGGCTTGGCTTTAGCTTTGGTTTGCCAAGGCTTGAAAACCTACTCTAATTCGCTCGATCGACTGTACCGCTCTATCTAGCTGGAAACGGTAACCTTAAATAATTGACCCAATCTGTAAATAAACCAGTCACTACATGTACTAAGTACCACCACCACCACCACCACCACCCACCGCGCCTCTGAATAGGCAGCGGCATATATAAAATATACGGTATGTTGGCTCGGTCGGGTCATCATCCTGACGCATTCGTTAGACCACGGCCGACGAGCTCTATCCCCAGGCTCGAGTGAGCGCTAGCTGTATTACCAGTTATCCATGGGACTGCTACATAGTTAGCGAAGAATGAATGTAACGGTATCCTCTAACACACGCTTATTCCTAAGCATAAAGAGGCCACACAGCACCTCCAGAAGGCAAATACATCCAACTCTTCCGAAACCAAAAAAGCAAGCAATTAAACGAATATAACAATGATTTCGACCCCTATGATCACTTTATTAGTAATTGTACGTTTTTGTCCCCTACTGCGAGTTTGTTTGCTAACTTGCCACTAACTGCGCGTGTTTATAGACTGGTGCTTTGACCGCACTGGTGAACTACGACGCGGGATGGGCCTATTTGAAGGAGACTCTGAATCTAGAGCCACGCGACAAGAGTGAGGATTGGTGAGGGGTGTCTATGTGTAGGTATGTTTAACGGATGATAAGACGTATTGGCGTTTGGGATTTGGTTTGGCGGTGGTTTTGGATCGGGCGTGGGGGTTGGGGGGCTCTTTATTGTTTTACTTTGGAAATGGCTTATGTTCTGCCAGTCGATGGGGATAAAAGGTTATTTACTTTAGGTAGCCATTTTGATTAACCGGATCCTAATGTATCTGATGGTTAGGGAAACGAATGAAAAAAAATACAACGAAAAGATGTTGAATAGTTACCCCTCAAAGATAGAAATTTGATCTAGTCGATGTTTCAGAATGTTCATTCGAGGTGACAATCCAGTCAGAAGAGAAATATTGAATAGAGTTATCGTTTCTCTATTAAGAAAGATAAGCCCAGTCATGCAGACGAAAGATATAAACGGCACGGAAAATATGATGCACTATCCTCTCTTACAGTGAAGGCGCCCAGCGGTACAAAGAAATTATGGGTGTTGCTGCTTTGTGTAATCCTTGAGTAGACAGTCCTTGAGTAGAGATTACTCGTGCATTCTTCTTATCTTTTTCTTCCATCATTGTTTCAAAGCCCCCCCGGCCCACAACACTGGATGGATTGAGTACATGTACTTAGGATCCCCACCCCCGAATAAAGAATATGACCACATGGGTCGACTAAAATTTCTCACTTAAATAAATCCTGTTAATGTCTCGGGTTGAATTCGAGCAAGGTTGAAAAAGTAGGTTGAGATAGTTAATGACTTGATTCATATCTCGACAAAAGGTCAAACTATATATACATATGTAGTTACAAGTCGTTGCCGGCCTTCGGCCGGAGAGGATAATCCATCATATATTATATTTTAGTGCAATTCTATATGAGAATATAGCCCCAGGAAGGGTATACTCAAAACTTTATATTAATGTAGAAGAATCTAATTAAAAATCAGCAAAAAAACTTTTACTAATTCTAACGGCTCTGGTCTGCATTCAGGAACGAATTTGAATACGGCAGAGTTGGGACAGGTTCGAGAACGGAATCAGAGGAGGATCTCCGCCGAGCGGAAGATAATACCAAAATCTACTAATTATGGAGAGAAACAAAAATCAATGTTATCATGATTATATCATACTGAGAAAAGCAAATATTGATAATGTGATATCATATCAAGTAGAGCAAAAATTAATACCCTGATACTATTGTATAAAGAAAAACAAAAATTAATATAATTATAGCTACTATATTGCTCTAAAAAAGGAAAATCAATTCAATCATGATTATATTGTCACAAAAAAAGCAAAAATCAATACTATTATATTCAAGTTCTAGCGAGAAAATCAAAAATTAATATCATGATATCATCTCAAGAAAAGCAATCTTAATCACCAACTTCTCAAACATAGCCAATCAAAACCTTTAAATAACACATTGCATATCGGTACTAGTATATCTATATACTTATAAGATATAGACATGCATTGGACAAGTGTCAACATCCTAGTAGTGACAGGTGTCGACACAGCATATTCGGACAGCTCATCTGTACGAGTTCGACATCGCTTCAAAAAGCCAAATATCCAACAAGCAGAACTTCTCCATGTCGAGTGATGCTTCATGACTATAATTACACTCTCTTTATAGTATCGTAGACCTAGAAATGAGAGAATTCTACATCCCTTTCCTATTGTGTACGCATAGTAGTTAGTGCCGATGTTCTTGGTAGGATTCATGTAGTTCTAGAGCTAACTAAATACATGCATAGTATATTTCAGAATGGTTTGGCCTTTGTGTCGGATATGTCAGAATGACGCGTCAGAACAGGTACTAGTAGGCACAACTTGACGATACCTCGAGACGAGAGGGAACAGTGGTGCTACACACACAACCCCCATCAAGGTCCCATCTCCCAATCAACTCGCCTCAAACTATCAATGAAGCTCTCAAAATCTATCTATCCCGATAACTCAAGAGCCCATGTGTGTAGTCCACACTCACCAATAACAACTTAGAAAACTCAAATCTCTTTAACTCCGCCTGCAGGTCTGTTATAAGACTACCCTGTCACCTCACAGCCCACAATGTTGATTAATGAACAGATAACTAACCTGCATGATCACAGATGCCGCCATCAGTACCCACCTCGCGACAAACCCTTGAAACTACAAGGCAGCAGCTACCAGAGCGCCGTCCCAATGCTCAAATTACTGATTCCTTGCATCGTACGAACCTGCAAATAATCCCGAGCATCCGAGGGTCCTGTAAGAGGAGTCTCTCTTTCTTGAAAAAAGTAACCAAGTTATTCCTCCATCTAAAGTCACTCGAGCTTGTCAGGATTACTACCGACCCCGCATAAACCTGTCAAAATTTATCCTTGTATACCCCTTGTGTTTGCCACGAACTACGGGCCATACTATAAACGAACAACCACTATCTAGCGAGATAATCGTTGCTAGAGTCAGTACCTAGCCACACCAATACTTACGATACTCTTGTATGTTTCACCAAGGTTGGATTCAGTTCCCCCGCATTCAATTTTCTACCTGAAACTATGACAGAGAGGGTAGAGGAGAAAAAATTACAATCTTGATCGATTGCTTTCTGACTTTACCTAGACTAGCTAACTTTAAGTTACAGATAGCGAGTGAGAGCCTATGAATCCATCCATCTGACACAAATGGGATTAGGGAGTACAAGAAGTTGATATTAGTTTCGTCTACATATCTAAGCTGACGGTTACATTATTAAGGGTCCAGCTGGGGATACATCTGCAGGTAATCAGCACATGATATGCAGGTATTACACCAAGCTACACCGGTACCCAAAATTTGAGCTAGAGGTGGCCTATCATGTAATGGCCAGACCCACCTACTCTTTCCATACGGAACCATAGTGTAACTATGCGTATATTAGTTTACATATCCTTGTCTTTATCTTTATTTGTGTCTTACTTGACCAGTAAGCAGTAAGCAAGCAGGTGGAATGGCAGAAACCTAAAAACAAGGATACTAATGATTTCCGCGCAGATAAATAATTCCATATAGTTACCGCTCCCCTAACCATTATAGAGAGCTGATATGGCGGAGAAGAGGGTTCATGGTCCCTCTTACTGCCGCCACCAGGGCTAGTTGGGATTTGCCAAGAAGCCTCCTGGGATAAACCAGGTTCAAAAGGTCGATACTTCCGAGGTACCGGAATTTGTTGTGTTGCACAGACCGTCATAGAGCAAAATTATTGACGATAGCACTGGCGTGGCTTTCACTAGGTACAGTAACCCGGAATCTGGATGTAATTAGTGGGGATGCCGATGCCTAGCTCAAGAAATCCTTGAGGTTGTCCATGAGTCGCACAAGTTTGGTTCTAGAGCTCACTCACTCTGTATATCACGCCCAAAAAGCAAGAGGCCTTCAAATCGTGTTATAAACAACTTTGTTATTAACGATCGCATGGGATATCCTAGTTTCAACGGCACGAGGTCAACTTCACAGCCGCTCACTCGCATCGATTCATCATAACCACGAAGATCTCGCGCCCCATCACCACATTGAAACCCTTTCTCGGTGAAACATTCTGTGGATCTCCCGCCCAGCAGTCCGAGTCAATCAAATCAGTCTCCAGAAACCAAGAAGAAAAAAACCGGGGAATCATAGGTCCGCTTACCGACCCACTGCGTAACAAGAAAAAGAAAGCGAAAAAAGGCGCAGATTGATCGCTTTGATGGCGCGGGCTCAAGCCAATCGGCTGCTATCGAACCCAAAGAAACCTTACTGAATAACTCGTTGATTCGGTGGGGCAAATTGCGTGTTCAAGGGTAAGGTAGATACAAGCGATAGGTATATTTTTTTTATCGATTCGCTCATAACTCCATGATAGCCGTTAACATATTCTGCTCGGGCACTTCGTTGTCCTTAGTTTACCGCAAGATTTGGAGCGTAAAGCCCGGGCGTTAGAGAAGATCCTAGTATGTAAAAAGCACCAATTATTGCTCGAACTGTGGCGAATCCTTCAGTTTTTGGTGAGAGAAACTTACCAGGATCTTATTTAACACCCGGGTGCAACGCTCCAACTTTTGCGGTAGTCGAGAGGTAGGTACCCCAGGAAATACGTACAGCGGGCTCCGTCCCTCCCGCAATGGCGTGTGGTACTCACGAATTACTTTTCACACGCGAGTTAATTTAATGCCCAAAATTACCGTAACCTAAGGAAAAGGCCCGCTGCTGCAATAATGATAATAACATTAACATTAATGAAAACATAAATCTCGCCTTGCATTGACGGTGGAATTGCGACGTGGAGATCGATACAGTCCTGACAAGGATATCCTAAAGATATCTCTACCTGGTTCAAAGATGAACGAACAGTTGGCCACCGGTGCTTCCTTTACATTCCCCGAGTGCCAGGACCACGTATGTACTTTTTTTTTTTTTACCCCGGGTGTCAGTGTCGGTCTGTATGTCTGTCTATTTGTCTTGCAGCAGGAGCAATATCTTCTTGATACACTTTGCCACGAATCGCCCACGATTACGGGTACCTAGCCGTCATCTAACTAACTGAGTAACCCTTGTCGACAAGACAAGAGACCGTGACTTCGTATGTCTGCGTCTGGGGTATGGGTGTAGAACGCTCATAGAGTAAGATATATTGGATAGGGCCTTGGTGGTGGTAAATTCACACTAAATTGATTGATCTACAGGGTGCTATGCTCGGAAAAGTGTAAAGACACGTGAGAGGGATTTCCGGGCTCAACGCTAAGGGACGCCATACGAGTCCTCGGGTATACCATTAGGCGTAGTGGGTAAGCGTATGTACCCACTGGTACGTTGCTACCAGCTTTTCGAAACCATTGATCTTCAGGGCAAGATGTTTCAGTCGAGCAGGTGATGAATCGGCAATCGGTAATTGTGATACCTACTAATTGGCCAGTGTGAACTTGGGAGGCGCGGTGGGAGCTCGAAGTAGTGAGGGGATGAAGGGAAAAGAAGCACAATAATTGACTGATGATGCTGATATTGGTGATTACATCAGTTGAGTCTCTAGGAGTACGTACTAAAAGTTAATTGTCTTTGGTAAGACATGTCCTCGGACACCGGCCTACGGCCTCTGAGATTACCGGGCAGTTCAGATACGATGAGATATGCAACGACCCATTTACCTACTACTCAAGATAGATAGCATGACATACAAGATTCTGTTCCCTACACAGCCATTATAATTATGGCATTGGATATGGAATTGGATACACGCACCACACAGACCACGACAGCACGCGGACACGCCGACATACGCGTAACTTGTCCGAGGAAGAAGAGAAAGGAAGAGTGGGATAGAGAGGTGGCTGGGCTGGGCGGGCGAACCCTCTCTTAGCAAAATAGCTTAAACTAGCCGATCCAATTCGGCCTTTCCTAACTACCGGTAGCTGCCGCACTGGAGAACACCACAACATACCACGCTAGGCAAAATTCTAATCCCTGGTGGGCTGCCGTTCTGCATCATTATCAACTTCCTAACCTCCTCCTGCCTACTTCTACCCACTCTAACCACTCTACGAAACCCGCAAACCCCTGCAACTGCCGGTCCCGGCTGTTCTCCGAAACACAAAGCTAGAGTAGAATGGGAGAAACCCCGACCTTTGGAAGGGAGCCGATCTGTCTGCTTCCAGAATTAATCGAAAGTGGCTTCTGGAACAAAAATATACACGAGCTTGGGAGCGTGCGTCTGATTGATATCAGATTTCATAGGTGATAACAACCCGCCCGCCCGGTCCCACGCGCCTGGTCCCTCTTTCTATTGAATTGTTTTTCTTGTTTTTATTTCCCCTTTCGCCAAATAAATTACACCATTCAAACACCCCATATGGCATATTCCTAACCGAAAAGAAAAGAAAGAAAAATCAAATGAGCAGGTCTAGGATATGGTATCCGCGTGTTATCGGTGATATGTGGTGATATGGTATGGATTTTGGACCCCATAAGCGCTAGCGACGACGTCGACAGAGACGAAGCGCTTTCCCACAGATGTGTACGTAGGGCAGGGCAGCAGGAATGTCGGGCCTAGGTACAACAGTGATCTTGCACAAAGCCGAACCTTACTTTCAGGCTGTTCCTGAGGGAAAAAAAAAGTGCTGGGCTGGGGTAACAACGATGTCGATGTAGGTCTCAATTGCTGTGCCTGGCACCCGCGTGTAAGTGCCAGAGAGAGTTGATTAGGGCCTAAAATCTCTCATATGCAGATACTCACTTGAAATTTTACATACTCTGCAACAATGCTCTAACAAGAGACTGCGGATTGTTGTACGTAAAGCTTGACTCTTTTTTTGCAACTCACGGTAAAAAAAGAAATGGGAGGACTTGCGATTGCGGGAAGAAACCGTTATTATGTGTCCCCCCCCCCCCCCCCCCCCCCCACGTGCTCCCTTTTCCTCCCCTCTCGTCAGGGTATCATTATCATGTCACTTCCCCCCACCATAGTTGAAACGTGATATAGGAAAACCTCACCTCAAGTGTTTCAGATATATGAAAGTCTTGGTCTTGTCTGGTTTTGATTTCAAGTAATTTGATTGAAAAAGAAGTTTTTAAAGAAGTGAAGAAACACGAAACGATTTGAAACAAGTGAATTGAGAGCCGCAACCGAGATTACAGCTCGCAAGAAGAATAGAAAGAAATACAAGTAAAAAAAGACTAAAGGAAACGCGTGGTCAACACGTCTTTGGTGAAAAAGAAGAAATAAAAAAAAAAAAAAAAAATAGAGAAGTAGAAAATGAAAAATATACCAGCTTCTCCCCTCCTCTCAGCATCCAACTCATGCATCCATAAAAACGAGAGACAATAAAAAGAGAGAAAAAATACAAACATAAAGCTCAAATGCCACCCAAAATAAAAAACGAATGATGAAATAAAAACAATTAACCCCAAGGTGCCCCGAAAAAGCGCAGATAACCAAACCAACCAAACCAGTCCGTACTAATAGTAACCATAGATCAATATAACCAGCTATCAATGTTTTCCGAGAGACGCCCTTTTAGGATTCCCCGGCCCCCGTGTTTTACAAAATCGATCCCGTTCCCGAAAGGTCGAAGAATGGAAGAGAAAAAGTCCCGACGTATTGATTAAAAATCCCTTCTCTGTCTCTTGATTGATAGACAGTAAGCTAGATCCATGATAACCCAAGAAACCCAAAACCCCTCCCTCCAACCCCTATCTTGCCCGTGTTTTCCCCTCCTGCTCCGAATTCGAATGTAGTAGTAGATGATGGTAGGATACCATACCACTCTCCCAAAAGTATTAAGAGTATATATGCTGGTTTTAAAAAAAGTAAATGATTTTTTTCGTGTCGCCTCGTGTCGTGCCGTCCAACGTCGTGAGGTATCTTTTTTTCCCTCCTTTGCAATCGGAGGTGCTACTACAAGTAGCACTTCAGAAGAGAAAATAAAGGAAACAAAAAAACACAATCGCAAGCCCCTCCCCGCCCCAAAATATAAGCGCCTCATTAAGTTTCTTTTGTGCCCACAAAAATCCCCAACCTCCACCCGCAAATGTAAAAACCCCCTCGCATCTAAAATCCCAAGTAACGAATGATATAAAAAAAATTTAAAGAAAATTAAAAAAACAAAAAACAACAGCGCCGAACTCTTTTAAAAAGACAATGCCGCTCCAAAGGACCTATCTGAATCGTATCATTTACTCGTCTCGTCTCCTCTTTCTTCGGCTCTTCTTTGACTCTGAAGAAGTCGATGAAGAGGAGGACATCTTGTCTTTGATCCCTGATGAAGCCTGAGCAGCATCAACAAGCACGATGCCTAAAGGGCCACCCTGCTCCCCGAGCATGCTATCGGAATCATCTTCACCCATCATCTCACCGTCAATGAGAGCCATGTGGATGGTTGTGCTACCGTGAGTTCGCGCGTGCTGGCTGAGGTTGTCAGACCTGGAGAACTTCTTACCACACTCACCACAAGAGAATGGCTTATCCTTGGTGTGGAGCGAGCGGAAGTGGCGCTTGAGGTGCTCCTGGCGGCGGAAGCGTCGGGAGCAAAGATGGCAGACAAAGGTCTTTGAGGGATCCTCAGTCAACGACTGCTTGCGTCCGCGGCGGACGACTGGGGCTGGGGCAGCATCGCACTGGGAGTCTGAAGAGTCACAGAATGAGAGTTCGGTGGGCGCGGGGGTGATTGAAGTCTCGATGCGTCCACCGCAGAGAGGTGCAAGAAGATCGCAATCATCGTTGTACTGCATGTTGCGAGCACTGAGGACGATATCGTCAAGCTCGGCCTCTGAGTCATATGACTCGACCTTGATCATCTTCCTCTGCATCTTTCGCTTCTTGGAAGGAGCGACAGAGCTGTCTCTGGATGAGTCTGATGGGGGCGGGCTCAATGGTGCAAAGAGAGTAGCAACATCACTGTCGAAGCTCTCCTCGTCATCGCTAAGGTCGACATCCTCTACACCCCATGTGGAATCCTCCTCCTCGTCAAAGCAATCACGGTCACGCTTGTTGCTACCGTTTCCAAGCAAAGCAGCTGGGTTGATGGTTCCCTCAGAAAGGCTCATGATACCAGAGACAAGACCATCGTCAGAGTCAAAGTCAGACAGATCGTCGAGACCGAAGAAGCTACGGCTGAAATCCTTATCCTCATTCTTAACACCCATGTGGCTCTCAGTGCCACTGAGCATGAAGTTGTGCTCATCGTCATCACCACAGATTGTTGGTAGTGTGGCAAGGTCAAGGTCCTTATCCGATGCAGATGGGTTAGGTGATGGGTAAGTGAGCTTACGGGGATCACAGAAGTCAAGTTCTGACTGAGAAGAGCAGTCCGAAGCTGGTGAAAGCGAAGGGCAAGCTGAGACGAGTACTGAAGGGCTGCAGGCTGGAAGAAGGTTTGGTGTGTAGATGTATGCTATATCACAAATATCTTAGCAATGCTTTTCTAATCAAGCTTTCTACAAACTTGTCAAGTACCTGGTGTCATTGGTGGGCTGTTTTCCCAAATCTCTGACGGAGTTACAGTGCCGGAGCAGTCATCCAGCGACCACGAGGTGATAATAGGTGTTGTCATTGTGGTGCTCATCGGTGAGGTGCTGATGGAGCTGCTTGAAAGAGTGGGTGTCGAAGGAAAGAAGTACAAATCACCTCCAGCTGGGCCATCCATACCCATCATGGTCGGTGAAGAAGGTGTAAGAAGACCGGTGTTCTTTTGTAGCGATTCGGGTGAGAGAGTTCCAGGCATGTGAGTGATCATGGTAGGTGGCTTCAAGTGTGAGGATGATGGTCGTGAGTAAACTAATGCTGAAGGATAAGGCATATTTGAGCTCTGGTCACTTTGAACTGGGTGTGTTGAAGAACGACCATTAGGATGCGGGAGGAAGTGACCGTGCTGCTTGGTCTGGGAGGTAGTGTCGGGAGTGTAGTAGAGGAAGGAAGATGTTGACTCCATTGTGATATTGGTGGTATTAATTGGTAATTTACGGAACTATTGCGATTAAGTACTGACTACTACGAACTGTTGGCTAAACTAAGGCGTGTTGTGCTCGTAAAAACTGTATGATATATCCTTCTTGTGAACGTGACAAGATATTATTCCTCAAGACCGATTAATGAATGTGGTTGTAGTGAGTGTGAAGTGGCTCCAAAAGATGGTGAGATATTTCGTATATGGTCGAATTGAAGCTATACTGTAGAAGCAAGGCGACAAAATTATAAAGTATTAAAAGGTACCCGTGGTTGTAATTGTTGGTGTATAAAGAAGGAATTCAAGGAACAGTTGAAGAGTTCCAGTGGGTATATAATAGTAGTAGACCGGGGAAATGACCTTTTTTACTTTCGTCGACTAGTGCTATGCCTTTGTAGGAAATATTGGGAAAGTCCAAGCAAAGGAAGACCAAGAAGAAAAATCAAACAAACTCAAATGAAGGAATGGAAAGGCCGACAGCACACAGTACGAAAAGAGGATCCTAAAGGAAATAAAAGAGGGTAAAGTAGGAAGGATGGTGAACTGAAAACCACGAAGAGATGGGCGGGACAGTGGGGAAGAAGAGTAAAATGAAGTAGGGAAGGTAGAGGGCCGCAGCTGGCTGCTTGTTTAGGGAAGGCTACCACACGTACCAGTAATGACCGTAGGGAAATCAAAAAAAAGCAAAAAATGGGCAAAAAAAGATATGTATTCCAATCAATTAATTGATGATGATGGGAGGGTGGGTGGCATGGGTCGACATGGCGATGTGGTTAGATGGTTAGAAGAGATTGTGAACCGAACGATCCACACACCTTACACACCATACAGGTCCATACATCCACCAGCTATCACTGCCTACCACCACACCTGCAACACCTACATACACTCACACACATACAACTCGCTCGCACCCCTCCCACCTCAGCATCCAGGCTTAGAACAGAATAGCCACGCTGCACGTGCTTGGATCGTCCCTATTCAGCCAATTAACGCGGTCGGAAGGGAACAAGGCCTTGAATCTGCAGGTAGGAAATGGACAAAAACTGATTTATTTCCTGCACTTGACAAAAGTAGCATGTAGTATTTACGAGAGCGGTTAGATTGTCTAATAAAGCAACAACGATGAGTGACGGACCTGAATCTCAGCGGCATGAGTGAAGCAGTTAGCAGCTGTGGTGTTGTTGAAAGTTTCTCCAACGGCATCCATACATTATTACCATACCATATCCATAACATCTGGGTATATGCGCCATAAACCTTGGTGGTGGAGAGACAAATCACCACCGTTCCATCCAACGAGGTTCCATAGACGCTGGTCATTCAGTCACTGCCTCAGCAACAGTTTGGAATTATGTATTCTCTTGTTGCCCGTCGCCGCTGAGCACAGGCGTGGGTAAGAGTGACAGTGCTCTATCCCCACGATCCCGCCAATCCAGTTCGAAGCTCGGGTTCCGCCGCAGTCATATTCGTGGGAAGTCAAACAAGGGTTGTTGAACCCGAATCCCTTCACGATAGGCCAGTCCAAGTAGCTAGGTAGGTATCCCGATTACACTGATAGCAGGCTATCGCTATGGCCTCATCAGCTAAGCGGTCAGATCTCGGGCCCTGCAATCAATAATTGTCAGTCCAAAGAAACCCATCAGGCGGCGATTCTTTGTCGCATCTCCGCCCTCCTACAACACCCAAATGCCGCGTTCCTTCGGCCAGTATGAATGGAGATATCAAGATGAGCGCGGCGATGCGCCACTGCCTCGGCCACACTCGAACAACAACACGCAACTGAGCTCAAAAAATGCACACCTGGTTTTGCGCCCCAGGTAATAAACATCATTTCGTCATTTATTTGACTTCGCCACCCTGATAAACCACTTTCTTTGGTTCTGCGGTTTGCCGCCCTTGCATTTTCTAGTTGATGTTGCATCATCGCGCGACTTCGAGAGAGCAAAACAGCTGAACATGTAGAGCTAGCGAGAGAAAGAAAACGTTCTAGTGAATAAGCAACCGAGGGAAGAAAAAAAAGAGTTTGATCAACCACGACCATCATCACCCACACACCCACACACACCCGCACTGATCCAAAAAAAGGCATTTAGTTCGTTGACGAGCCAAAAAGCAAAACGACTCTGAGAGCACCTAAAGTACTAAACGGGCAGGGAAAGAGCATCCATCAAGCTGAACAGGGACTTCCCTGCCAATCTCGTCGCAGCCGTGTCTTGACTGGGACACCAACCGCGAAGCTCCGTGGGGTCAGCTTTTGTCCATGCACACGAGCTTTGCGCGTGTGTGTGAATAGGAAGGACGAAGGTTAGCAGCGTGGGTTGTGGGGATGGTTTATTGACCAGGGCTTTCTTCCAATGGGGTGGAGTATGTTTCTATCGAGCAACCAATTGCCGGTCCGCTCGGCGGAAAATGTGATGCAGCCCAGGACGGTCAGGGCGCTAAGACATCCTCATCCACAGGCACACTTACGCAGGAACCAGAGTATGCCTCTAACAACGGTTCAGGAATAGGCGAGAAACCCCGTTCTCCCCCTCCCCTCCAACCCTTCTGGCACGCGACGCCGCCTCTAGATATTTCCCTTTACCCCAGAGGGAGCGATAAACGATTAGGCCCAGATAATCATAATCGTTGATAGCGTTAGAACCTTGGGGGCGGAGGTAAAGTAGAGTTTAGATAGGAGGAGGTGGTGGCGGGGATATGCTACAGGAGGGAGGAGGGGAGGGGTTGATGATGATGGGGGCCGTTCCAGCTTTCTGCCATCCATCTTTCATCTATCTGCTCTTCTTTACCTGCTTTACAGCCGGTCTTGGGGCCGAGCCTATCGAACGGCATCATGATCCCGCGATCTGGCCTTTTCGGTTCTATCTAGCCTCGGATCACTGTCGTCAATGGATCCTGGACTCTTATGTAAAACCGCCTGGTAGGTGAGGACGGTGCATAGGTAATCTTGAATCCTCGGGTTCCGTCGTAATCCGCGAGTACGGTTGGTATGTATACATAAATAACATGGGCGTGAAGAAACACAAAAATAACCTTCCACTTGATCATTTCGCATAAGGATGTTCCCTTCTACTAGATATCTCTTTAGTCAGACAACAAATGAAAAACGTGCGGTATTGCGAAAAACGGAAGAAAAACCCAATAATAATCATTTGTAGAAGTGAGCATATGAGAGGTCGAGGGAATTTGAGGGCATCGTAATAAATCAACCCAAGCCTAAAATAGAAGCCCGCATCAGTATCATAACTTGTTGCCTGCCTGCTGCAGTGCGCCCGCAATTTACCAGAAAACAAGAATCAAAAAAATAACCCACACCCACCCAAACGAACCTACCATAACTCTTACTTTACCTACATGAGTGCTTCTCAAAACTGAACTGACGGGCTCCACACACCCAACGAAGAAGACTAGCCGACGTTCCTGACGATCTTTTTCCGTATGTTGTCCCTGCAGCCCCCCCTCCACCCCCAATAGATTGACTTCGTTCGAAACCACGGGAGGAGAGTTCGGTATCTCTGCCGTTGCTTTACACCTCTTTCCTCTCCCATGCGATCCCGAAAGTTCATGTCGCGGGTGAGAAATAAGGTGTCTCCGCTTTCGTTAACTATTTTACCGTCCGTCACTCTGCCGGAACGACAAGGATCGGAAGAGAATCGTGCGAAGAAGAAGCATGAAAAGGAAAGGAAGCTCAGAAAGAAGATTGAGCATAATCTAAACAGCTGCAATTGGGGGTTAGAACGGTCGTGTCAAAAATTAATTAACTGTTAATTGCACAACTGGCCTATCCATGGTGGTGGTGCTACTCTAAAGCTATCACTAGCTAGCCCCCACACGTTTCCGACAGGACAGAAAGCAGCTTTACCATCGCAGTGGCCATTGACGTTGTGATAGCCATGGCCCTTATCATAAGAGAAATTTCGATAAACAAGAAAAAAACGCAATAGCTGAGGGACCGCGTTGGCCTGTCGTTGCACTTGTACCTATTTTTCCCTCCCTCAGAAACAAGATGCGATCGGGGACGGCCCTCCGTATCTCGAGATGGACAGTCACACGAGACAAGAGGGAAGCAAAAAATATTGTGAGTTATGTAACCAACCACAGCATCAGATCAGCTTCTTTGAATTGATATGCGGGCGCTTGCGACATTTACTCTTCACCGACCGACCAGTGGTTGCACCTGGTGTGTAGGTATGTATAGTACAGTAAGGAAAGTGCCATCATCATCATCGCATCACATCGCACGAGGTTCTTTTTACCCTACGAAGTGAGAGAGATCAGAGACTTCACTATCGCTGGTTTGCGGGGGACACTGCAGCAGTAAGATTAAATCCCACAAACCCTTCGAAGCGACAGCCATAGAGATCTCTCAGTCTGAATTCGTGGGTCATGTTGCAACTTTATCTTTGGCCTATTTTCAGCAGAATGATAGAAAGAAGCCGCCGGGCCCTGCGCTGCAACTGGGGATAACCGCAATGTTGGAAATTTCTTTTTCCCAACAAACGGCCGCGGCGATGGATTGATGCAGCCAAGAACGAAGAAGACGAGACGCGCGAGACAGAAAACGAGAGGGTATTTTGGTATGGCCTGCTGCCCTGTTCCTCCCCTCCGGGCCAATGATCACCTTATCGAGAAGAGGGAAAACCAATGATATGTTTCCCTCACAAAACAAGATGCAACAACAACAAACCGATAGGGAAACAAGATATCCTACGGTGGGCGCGTATGCTTACGGTTACAGAGGTTACGGGGGCGCGTTCTGCTGTAGATCTTGTGGAATAGAAATGCCTAATCCATCTTGTTGTCGTCATCTCGTCTCCGAAGCTTAGGAAATGGGTTTCCATTTCTGTGCGTGATTCCTGGCCTATCCATTTGCTCCGCTTCCTTCCAGTGTCGATGTTTCGCCATACATCATAGGCACGCGGCGTCCAGTGACAGCGTTTGGTATTGGATGGAGCTGCAAGACATCTTGAGGTACTCATGTACCTACTGTATTTTAATCATATCATTACATTCTTCAACTTCTCATGCACATTACCTACTTACAAATATCTTTCTCCCTCGTTTTCCAGATGAAACGGCAAGGAGCATTTTTTTTCTTCTCTTCCCTTCTCCGTCCGCTATCAATGATATGCAAATCGCAAAAAACAGGTAACACCCTCCATTTGCTTTTGGAAACACCACACACGCGCGCATTGTGTTTCCTGCTGCCAGGCTCATGATATAGACGACATGAAAGCACGGGAACCCGCCGACGAGGAGCGGGAAACCTCGCGCTTGACCTCATTCTCTTGTTGTCACCCTTACTAGAGTACATAGACCACCGTTTCCGATCCACGGGACAGGAACGAGCGAACGAGAGCAGAGGAGGAAGGCAAGACAGACGCCAACAGGGTGCAAGAGGAAGAAGAAACAGGGACAACAAGCATCCACAGCAGGGACGTTTTTGCGTCAGGTGACAGACGATTAAGCCCCGAGCCCAACGATGGAGGCGGCGGCTGCTTGATTGAAGCTTCAGGGTCTGAAAATCTTACTAGGTACATACATGTACTAGCAGCTCTACGGTACTGACGGGTGATCTTGCCAAGGAAGGAAGAGTAAGGGTCTACTACTAACTTCATTAAGCTCTAGAATAGTGGGGGTGGTGATGGGTGGTGATGCTCTATTAATCGAAAGCGGACCCTGTTCGCCAAGGCTTATTTATACATAATCAATCGGCTGCCCCGAGCCCTAACAGATGGCAGCAGTCCCAAGCCCCGTAAAAATAATTCGCCGCTCGCCTCAAACAAAAGCCGCGCTCGTTCCCCCTGGAGCTTTGCTCCCTCCTTCTTTTTTTTTCTCTTTGTGCGGCGATTTGCCTTACCCGTGTTGCCCGTCCGCTTTTTCATCAGTGGTGCAAGAGTTTCAAAACTCCGACGGCGCGTCCGGTAAATCACAGAGAAAATTTAATTGCAGATGAAGGTCCCCCTCCATCCTTTCCTTCGGCCCACAGCCATTCCCCTCGCTCTTTTATCGGAGCGGGTGGGGTGGTGACGATAGGAAGTGGTGAGGGTATTCATACATACCAAAACGTTCCAGTCGGCTCTCTCTTTTTTTTTAGATAGTTTTTTTTTATACGATCATGTATATATAGAGCAGAGCAGTGTCCCTAGCCAATTGGCTAGAGATAAATAAAATTTAAAATTGCAAGAAAAAACAATTCATGATTAGAAGTGAAATCGATTCAATCAACCGTGCGAAATCAGATCACCACCCATTCGATTCTTCCACCCGCTAGGTTGGTTCAATTGCCATTGATCAATCAAGTAAGAAGCAGAAAGGTCCCCCAGAGCATCAATCAATCTCAATCTCTAAACATCAGACGTTTTGCCTTATCTTGTGATGGATGACAAGCCTGACGTGATGATGCCACTTGCCGGGCCATGATGGGAGGGATAGGAGGACCGTGCCTTCCAATTGTTTTCTCGAAAAAGAGAACGGTGTACTCTAGGAACAATTAATCGCGAGAGAAAACACTGTGTACTCTACCTACAGTATGGCTACACAGCATCGGAAGATTTGAAGGTTTTATCCACGGGCTCTCCCAAAAACAGCCAGCCCCCAAACTTTCAATTGCTGATATTGTGGTCCTAATATGCCTCTTCCTGTTCCGGCATGTGGTTATCACCAACTCTTACCTACTCTACAGCACTCTACTTACCGTACCTACATGTAGGTACATACATCCAGCTTCTCCACCTATCAATCCATGTTCCTGCCGCAACCGCAAAAAAGTAAACTGATCGACAAAGCAAATAAACCGCTGGAATGTCAGGACATGGGAATATCAGATGCCGCGTGGGATGGATACTCTAAGATAGATGGAGGGAATCTTTTTTCGATGACACTCTAGAAGCCGGCCGCGGCGGCGGCAGCGTCATCATTTCTCACTTGCTTTTTTGTACTCCCACTACCTACTTCGAGGCCCCACGAGATCTCGCCTCAGAAAAAAATATCTCCCATTCTGAAACGGCCTCAGGGTCCTCAAACAGCTTCCTATATCGGGGGCGGTGGTGTTTTTCTGCACGACGTTTGCCGAAGAACGAAACATACACGCATACATAAAACCGCCCTCTTACCTTGACTGCCATTATTTTCTTGCTCCTGCGACTGCATACATACATCACCCTACGGCGTGCTTGTGTCCTGCATCATGTGTGGTGCCTGTCTCTCTCCACCGACCAAAAACCTGGTGAAAACGTAGAGTACTCCCGGACGGCTCTAGGGTATGCTGTATGTTTAATGTAGGTACCTACTCTGAGAGAGAGAAGAGGGAAAAAAGCAGAGGGTCTCGTCTCCACATCCCACTAAATGCGCCCCCGCACACCAGACCCGCGGTTACATTCCCTTCTTTTCCTTCCTTCTTGCTGCTTTTCACCCGGGAAAAATGATATTCTCCGTTGACAAGCCCGGCCCCCAGTTTGATGGGGAAACGTCCTAGCCGGGTCGGTTAGTCTAGGTAACACTAGAGTGCTGGTAGTAGGAGACGGTACCGGTACCTGCTCTAGAGTAACTCCTAGCTACATGGTACTCCACACACGTGCTCTGCGTCCACTCTACTCTGGGTATGTAGAAGTAGACCTTTCGATGGCCTGCAGTTAGTGGTAAATTAACATCAGTAAGTTGCAGAACAGCATGGGCATCTGCCAGCGAATAGATAGATGCTGGTGATGATTATTGCAGTGATGGTGATGACCTATCACTCTATCATATCACAAACAACCACTTACCTACCTACTCTAGACTCTCCAGCTGCTCTAGAGTTGGTAAAAAAGTAGTTTCAATAGAAGCAATTCCAAGCAGTAGTTTACTTTTTCTGTTGTACCTACACGTTCCCTCCTGCACATCAATCAAATGTTGCAACAGCAGCAAAACAACACTCTCCCTGGTCCCTGGAAACAACAAAAGAAAGAGTATGAGAAAAATCCAGAACAAGACAAGACACCCACTGCATCATCATCATCATTCCATACATCGCCGTTTTGCTGTTTGGAAATGATCATGAGGGAAAAAAACGCAAAGCACAGACCGTCACCTACTAAAGGAAGTAGGTGGACTCGATAAACAAGTTCCCATCCAATCCACCACCCTTCCTCCCAAGCCCCCATCCACCCCCCCGTAAACGAGATAGAGAGAGCCATGGACACGCCGGCCGATCTCCGTCCGACAGAAGCTCAATCGAAAGGTGGGGTGGTGCTGCTGCTCGCGATTTAACGCCTGTACCCTACGGGGGATATTTCCACATTCTGCATAAATTCGATGGAATCCAATCTGCGCCGCGCGCCGCCACGGATATGTGAAGTGGATGGGCCCACATGACATGTATGGATAACGTAAGGGTAAGTTACACTTCCACTAAACACCTGGCTCTCTCTCTATCTTTCTCAAAGACGAGGCTTGCAAGGTATGTCGAGTAAGCTAGGTAGCAATAATCCACTTAACCAACCCTAGATACAGTGTGTACCCTCTACCCTACCTCGGCTGTGGAGTGTGGATGATGTGGTGTCGTGTGGCATGGCATGGTGGCATGGTGGCATGGCATGGCACCGGTATTCTACAGTTCGGTTGCTATCAACTGTGCCTGCTCGGATATCTGAACTACTCTGCTGCTGCTCGGGAGTGTACAACTGTCACGGCACTAGACACACGGACACAGACCGACACCTTCTCTTGTCGTTGCTGTTGGTGTTGGTAGAAGTACCTATATGTAGGGTAGGGTATGTACTCTACTCTAGATCTAGGGTACCTAACGGTACTTGGTAATTACTATATGTAGGGTTTCAGATGACTTGACCCTGAACTAGGTGAGTTGTACCCGGGAAGTAACGAAGAATAGAGTAAATATACCCGTAAACGGGAAAACAACTGATCAACCCGGATGGATAACCACAAAGCGGGTTTATTCTTCTCGAGTGAGAATGTATGCAAGCGATGGAATTCAATTTTTTTAAAAGTGAAAGATTAATCTAAAGAATTAAACGTCGATATTCGTGTTTTCTCTATCAGGTATCCATTTGGCTAAATTCTAATAGCACGAAAAAGAAGAACTAGAGAGAGACAATTTCTTTTGTGTGTGATCGCCGAAACGATGTAAGCATCATTTCCACCTAAAACACCCCGCCATTTTCGCGTGAATTCATCACTTCCGTAAAATCATGGGATATGTAGTGCTGGACAGTAGTAAACAGTAGCGCAATCTAATTACTACTAGTATTGAGGGATATTTTCCCCGCTTTTCTATTCGCCCTGCAAATCTCCAACCTTCTCGAGCTTGCCCATATCCTTCTTCTCACCGCTTTCGCCAATGATTCTGATTCTATCGACTCTAACCGTTTCTGCACCTTCCCTTTCAACGTCGACAAAAAAGATTGTGAGTGAGCTCACATTCTGAAACTTGACGAATCTCATGGTAACGCTTGCAGTCTCAGTCTTTTCATCCCAATCTTCGGGCTTGAGTTCAATGACCTGGGTTGGGGCCCTTTCATCGTCAAAAGACAAGATGTTGGGTGTGTTGGAGTAGATATTTATCCTCCTGGGGCGAGATGGGGTCTCATCATCATCCTCATCATTAGGTTTAGGTGGGCATGAGGTAAACTGAATGGTATGGATCTTGACAGTTGATTGGAACGGGATGAACAGCATAAGCTGTTCATCGGTATCAGATTCAACCCAATCCGCTTCCCCGGTACCGTCCTTCCCTTTGCCCTTGTTGCCTGTAGATCGCCTGCTAGGCTCTTTGGCTTCAAATAGAGTCCTCGCGCCTCCAAACTCGATGTTTGCGTTCATGAGGTCCAGCCCTTTGACATCGACCTGGTCTGTGACATCGCTGTAGCCCTTCGGGAGCGCACGACCAGACCATGAAGAGGAGCCACCAGAGGAGGAGGCTGGGGGAGCAGCGAAACCCTTAGTTGCGGATGCAGAGCCGGTAGAGTTGATAGCTTCGGCTTCCTGTGCGAGCTTCCTGACAACACTGGTTAGGGCTGGGATGTTGGCGCCTTGTACACGTTCTACTTCTTCGCCTGATTTGAAGATGAGGAAGGTTGGCATGCTGTCAGAGGTGTTAGTTAGCACATCGTACGTAGGTGATTAATGGAAATCAAGCACGAGGACAACGTTCGGGTAGATCAACAAAAGAGGGAGGTACTAACGCAGTAATACCATATGTCCTCGATAGTTCCTGGTTTTCATCCACATCGCATTTTGCAAAGGCAATTTTGCCTGGTGACGAGAGCTTCTCAGACAGCTTCTCGTAGATTGGAGAAATTGCTTTGCATGGTCCACACCAGACAGCAGTGACTATATGAGACAAAGCGATTTATTATTAGCCACTGTGCATGCCGAACAGCAGCTTGAGAGACAATGTTTTGGGTGATGAAAAATGGAAACGCTTTCAATAAAACAGATGAAGGGATTGAGTAAACGGGCAGTTAACTAACAGTCAATAATGACAACTGTGCTGTCCTTGATTAATTGTGTGAGCTGCGGCCCAGAAGTTATTTTGATCGTTTTCCCCGTCGTAGGTGACCCACTCCCACTGGAAGCCATTGTTAAGATATTTAGGGGTAATGGGGTATCGGAGATAGATGATAGGTGAGGTTAATAGACGCGTCGCGATGGAGTTGAGAGTGCTGTGTGGTTGAGGTGACGTTGCGGGGTTGTGACGCTGAGTAAAGCGACACACGTGATCCTCAGATAAGCCTTTCACATGAGATATCACTCGGTATCTGTCCTCAATGCCGTCATGTACCTTTTATGTACCTATTATGTGCGCCATAACATGTATGATGGCAGATTACAAACGAAAGACAGATTACAGCGATACATTATTGAATTACCTTGGTAATACCTACTTTGGCCATCACTCAGCTATCTTATTGAGCTCTGTCATTTGTCTTATGCATGTTCCTGTAGAAACATTTCTCCTTTTTATACAGATCTCATCGAGATATTAATAATAAAAAGAAAAACCGAAAAAAATAAATAAATACTGTGCATTTTTATTGGACCTTCGCCTGTCAAAATCATAAAATGCCTTTCCAAAGGTGCATCTAGGTTTGTCCGTAGAATTGTCAATCCGGCCGACCATCTGTCTTGCCATACATGATGTACTATACTATGGTCGGTACACTAGAGAATGATGGTGTATGTACATGTGGTTTCTCTAGCCGCTGGCCATATTTGGTCATCTGTTTTGAACGCCCCCTGGCCTCCCAATATTAGCTCAAAAAGGCAACTTCAACGTCTTGTGTGACTAGCCGTTGGGAAGAATTATTTCAAATCTTTTCTTTCTCCCCTGGTTCTCGAAAAACTCTCCTTAGCTACCGTTGGACTTATCGCTAAATACAATGACTATATGTTCTACCCCTCGTCACCCGCTCTTCCATGTTTAGCTCCGTAACTAGGAGCCCCTATTTTGACCCCTATAATTGACCCTACATACGTGGCCACATCCACCACGAACACATTTAGTGGTATAAGATCCCATGGATCTTGATTTCTCTAGCCAAACCTCAGTCAATCTCCGTACAATTTATATTTCGGCAACGAATGTTTCCTCATAGCACACGGCGCAGGATATTATTGATCGACGGATCAATGCTCATTAATTTTAATCACGTCAAGAGGCCCCAATTTAAGTCGGCAGTTTAAGGTTACTTGGCTATCTAGGAACAGTAGTAATCCTAAATATCGACTTAGCACATTGCGTCTTGAAGGAGATTTTATCTATCGATAGACTATATGGCATGCGATCTTTAGTAGGCTATATATAGCTACCAATATCCGGCACCGCGGGTCTGGGATATCATACAGTCATCAGTTCCTTGAAGGCTCTCACCCTCAGATCTAAGGAAATATTGAGATGGTTTGGTTTTGTTTGGTTGAAACAGTCATGCGGATAAAAGGGGTCACTCGACGATAGAGCTGCGATGCCATGGGCGAACAATAATAGGCTTGGATTACATCTGATAAGAAACGGAACTCCCGATTCCAGAACTTTACACTCACTCCCTTGGTTTTACGCCCGGTTATGGACGCAGCCGGTAGCTCCACCAGAATACACATACGTTTACTATATATAACCTTTGGCACTATGGGGGGGTTACAACTCGACGGATATTTTAGGAAACGCATACTTGGAACTATATTCAAGGGGTGGGGCAGGAGCAAAGACCATGACCTTTTAGGTTATAATGGGATCGTGGATAATTTCCTCTTTTGGAATTAAGATTAGATTCCAAAGAACCTTGATATCACGATATGATTATCTTAGGGGTTAGACCTAGGCTGGTGTTGAGGAATTTCGTGGTGCAATAGGATGTCGCGACACTGCTACCATCAACTGACTGGCAGATGAACGAAGTGAGGGAAATTCATGATCTCAAATAGTGGGCGACACATACTGGAGCCTTACACGGATATATAATGCGGATATATCGATCGCTATGTTGTCCTGACACCTTTTACGCACAGCGGTGGAGAACGGGGGCTAAACAGGAGGGCAATTCATATCATGTCTTACTGCATAGGATATTTACCTGGGTCCTAGTGTGCTGAGAAGAATTGGCAGATGGATTGGAATACTGGTCGGTTTTCAGTTTTGTACACGGCGTAACGTTGGTCGTACAGGGTACACAGGAGGGCGGGGGTGCATACAATGGGGTTTTTTTTTATTAATTGGGAACTATCTATGCAAAATGGCGTTCGATATCTCTGCATTATTAGGGTTTTCAATCCAGTAGGGGCATCCATATCAGGTTGAAGACCAGCAACAGATATATGAACAGCGAAAAAACAGAACGGGTGGGAGATATCTTAGGATCACCCATCGTCAAAAAAATAGAAGTTATCGACAGAACAGTAATGGTAGTAGGAATCAAAACACATGTGGGCTCGTGGGTAGCCACCGAGGTATGATATTCAGGAACACTTTAAACGGAGTATACTTAATCATAAAATATCACTCGTCACAAATTCAATCTGAAGTATCCGATGGGACTGTACATGGAAAGAGCGTTTGGTAGGGGCGTATGTCTAGGCTTAACTGCGTCCACAAAAAATTGTATATACAAACAATTACGAGTAATCATTGACATTGCCATGATCTGCAAGAGGATGGGCGATGGGCGTTTTCTTAAGAGTTGCATTAATTATATCACTTACTAGTTTAACATATCAATCGGTCAGATCCGTGTTTTTTTCTTCTCAAAACCCAAGTTACCACCCGAAGAATACACAGTATCATGTTTTAACGGGCGATATGTGGCCAGGGGATTGATAAAGTCTCCAAATGGTAGTAGCACTTTTGTTGGTTGTTGCGTATCGTCTAACAAATTTTTCTCTTTTTCAGTGCTTCAATCCGAGAGTTTTTATTTTAACTTTACCGGTCAGGCGAAAGAATTAGAAGCACAGCTGTGTGTGAGTTGAACATATACCCACCTCAACCCTTCTTCAAGAAGAGGACATCAGAGGATGTTAAGGTATTTCAACCGGTCTTTTCCAACCATTTGAGGAAATCTTTATTACCTTATATTGTTGTAGACTGAGTAAAAATCTATCCTCAGACAAGATGACAATCACCTGGCCCAGACTATTCAGACATCCCCCACATGCCCCAAGGAAGGTAAAAGAAATTACAAGGGAACAGCAAGGGGAAAAAGGGAAGGAAATGAAAAGTAGATAAAAGGAGTCGAGCAAGGGTATTTAAGCGTTGAGAAAAGGTTAAGATGATTATTGGAAAAACATCCAAGAATCCTGTGGGGGGATATCGAGGCCATGATACGGACTCATTCATATAACGCAGTGCATACCTTCAATCAATCAATCATACTCAAAATCATATTACCACACCACCTTCCAAAAAGAATCTCAAGACGCCCGTGAGTCACCCTTCAGCCTCTCCAAATATGCAATTGTGCAAATCCTGCTTGCAACGCCTGCGTTTCCTCATTTGGTATAGGCATCGACCATAGACCTCCATCCCACGCTCTTTCAACCTCACGACCGGTTTCGCGCTCCACCAATTTCAAACCGGCGATAGCCCAATCTGCAGTTCGTTGTGTCTCTCTGACAAAATTATGTACCCTAATCCTCTCTCTATCGACAGCTCTTTTCGCATCTGACAACTTTCCTGGGCTTTGAACCCATTTATTATATCGGTTTAGTTGACTGAGCTCCTTGCAGCCCCATGTTGGGCAACTCATTGAGCGTTCCCGCGGATAAGCGCTGCGACGGGAGTTTTTGGCCCGAAGTCGTCCCTCACGGATCTGATTTTTCGATTGTGGCGGAGGAGAGGCTGGGCCATTAAAGAAGTCCCATATGGTTGGCAGCGTATACCATACACGTTCCCTCCGGATTTCTCCGAAGATATGTAGAATTTCCTCAATAAATTCACAGTAGAATAGTGAAATATCGATCTCTATAATTTTCATGAACCGCGCACGACCTGGGTTGTGGGCTGCCCATTCTTGGGATCGAGACTTGAAGACCGAGTCTTGGAAGCGATTTGACATTAACCGTGGCGCCGACATAAAGTTGATGTGAGGAGGAATTCGATCCTCAGTACGGTTTTCTGAATGGCCTGTATAACTCTTTTCAGGGCAATTGGAATGCCGTTTTTCCGGTATCGATTTCTTAGTTCCCTTATTGATTTCTGGCTCGCAATTCTCTGACTTCACGGTACAATCAACTACATCTAGAAAACGTTCCAACATTGGGGGCTCAGCCCTCGAATTAGATGACCCACTCTCGTCTGAGAGATTTTGCCCATCGATAACTGTTTCTCCCGCACCCATGCATTGCGAGCAGTCATCTGCACATGAACTGTCGGTAGAATTAATAGAGCCATCGGTCTGATACTGTGCAGCAGTTGAATAGTATTTTAGAGGAATTTGTGTGCCGAGAAGTAAACCAATCATATTAAAAAGCCAATATGATGAATTTGCAAATGCATCCGGGTCGAGATCGAAGCAATAATCAGCTCTGTTTCTAAGATGGGATACTCTGGCACGTCCACCCCGACTACCATACCTATTTGCTTTGAAAGTAGGACCAGCCAATCCCAAACCAATTAGCATTTTTTCTAAGTTGGGAGTATCCCAGAGTTGAATCCTGTCAGGCTTTTCGTCGAGATTAGAGATTGCCCTTGAGACTATGGCCCTTCGCTGGTCAGGGGTAATCATATCCCATTCATCCTGAAAGACAGTTTCGATCTTCAGGAACTGGACTCTGAGGAGGTTTTGATGAAATAAGAGTCTGTCGTATGACTTACTCCAGTACTCAACGAGCTGGGGTGTGTTGAAAAAAGTCTCTAGAAGTGGATCGGGGTAGTAGGCATTGGTGCTGTCAGACAGGATCGGTGATGAATTTATTCGCGTGAGTGGATTATGCGCAGGAAATGGTAAGGACCTTGGGCTGTTGGTGGTGTTTCGATACCGGTCGACAGGAAAGTTATGGTAAGAGCCAGTCGGTTCAAACGATTTTGCCTGAGCTGAGAGATATGGTTTACTTTGTGGATTTCGTGTTCCAGAAAGGTGGTTCGAGGAGGGAGTTCCCAACTGGCTACCCAGTTCTGGGTATTCTAAAGTTTCAATGTTAACTGGAACTTTTTGATACCTAGGGCTTGTATCACTTATGCGGCCTGTGACGATCGAGCTCCAAGATTTTCTAGAAGAAAGGGAAGTCGGGTTACCAGGGAGTGGATCTTCAACAGGAGCAGAAACCCCAGAGGTCTCACTTCTTTCATTCGGAGGTGCGGCGGGGCTCTTAGGTGAAACGGACTGAGAAGTCCGCTCAAGATCAGCCCTTGAATCGTTATTCCGCCAATTTGCTACATTTGCCCATGTACTTTTGACCACTGGTATTGGATCTGAAGGAATCAAAGCTCGGGAAACTTCCCTCGACTCTTCATTTCTTCTATCCACGCCAGAAACAGCTTTAGCATAGTTTAAAGTGACGTGATGCCTTTTAGTTCGGGTATTGCACTCGGAAGATAGTTGTTGTTGACTTGCTAACATAGCTGGGTTAGTGTTTGAGTTGATGAAGGTAGGCAAGGCAACTGAATGCTGCTGGTCCTCATTATTTTTGTTTAAACCCGAAACAGCTCTGGCATAATTTCGTCGTTCTCCTCTAAATTCCTTTGGGTTTCTATGCGATGAGTTCTGACTGTTTCTTCTCTTTTTCGCGTCCGGAGCCTGTCTACTAATAGAGCTTTCTTCACTGATCACAACTGCGTCCTGTTCTTTCAAAAGTGCCTGTGCTTCCCTTTGGTATGCTTTCTCATCAATCGGCCTAGTAGAATTGCTTATATTTTCCTTGCCGATAACGAGGAATCCGGTTGAGGGAGCCGTGGGTGGCACTGACTGGGCTGTTGTCTCTTTCAAGCCCGCAATCGGTAAACTCACCTTCTCGAGTCCGGAGCTGTTCTGATATTGGCTTAGATTCACTTTCTGTCTCTCAGATGCAGAATCGTTTTCGTCTGCCCACTCTTTTATGATAGTTTTAGCGACCTCGACCCTGCTCCCCTCAGTCAATTTGGACGCAACAGTTGGGCTTTCTCTGGTATTGTCCAGGTTTGAGACACTTGCGATGCTGTTCCTCAACTTAGGGGATCTCTGATGCGGTGGTGTCTTACGTCCGCTCGGGTTAGGGATCGGAGTGTACTGCGGGGTCCAGTTTCGATAGTTTCTTTCAGAAACCTCTAACCTTTTGACAGCAGGTCCTCCCCACGGGTGTCTAGGACCAAACTTTCTGCAATGGATCGGATCTGTTGAGCTTTCCCATTCGAAATCAGCGTTAGACGTAACATTAGGAGGAACTGAGGTTGGCCCTATAGTAAATACACCGGTCGATCTAGAGCGAGGATGCGATTGTGAACGTATATTGGGCATAGGTCTTGGTATATGGGTACTTTGCGGGATTCTTGGAAGGTTATAGATATTTCCTATATTTCCTGGGTGGATAAAGCCTGCGTCATACCCTATATGACCGGGTGGATGTCCCGAGTAGTAATGTGATTGGGGATAGTAAACTGGCGTGCGCAGGTGAGTCTCTCTATATTGAGTTGATGGGTCCAGCGAATATATTGGCGTTGATCCATGTGACCCCATCCTTTCCATGTATTTCATGGCATAGGCAGCATCCACTGAGACCCCGGTCATCATCTCTACCCACTTTTTCATTGCTCGAGAGACGGCTGCATCAGACCCTAAATTATTTGTTGTATCTCTCATCTGGTTAAAGTTGGTCTCAATTTTTTCCTTCCACCTAGCCAGCCTTTCCCACTCGTTCGGTGTGATAACATTGAAAAACGCCTGGAAGCGTTCACGGCAAGTTGAGGTATCGCAGCGGTACGGAAGAAAGATATAATTCAGAACGTGGTGGTGGGGTTCCATTCGAGTGGCCCTGCGCTGGTGTTGTTCCGCATATCCATGGTCTTTCTGTTGTATGCTATTACTGTCGGTGTCTTTCGCCGTGAAGTTGGTCTCGAGCAAAGTATAGAAACGCGAGTTGCCAGCTGAAGCGGGGAGAGATGACTTGTCAAATTGCTCGATAATCTCTTTGAGGTGGAGATATCCCTAAGACCAGAAAAAAGTATCAGATTCCATTAATTTGATGGAAAGAGTAAAGACTTACAGGATTGATCCTAGGTTTTTTTATCGTGCTGGTACTAGGAGGGAGAGGTGGGGCTGGTGGCGGAGGTGGGTTTGGATTGACTATTGGAATGGCTCTAGAAATTCTGCGACGTGGTCTGGCCTGAAGTAGAGAAATGCCGTCAGAGGGCAGATATACACAGCCAGTATTGCGATGATTTGGCTGCGAAGAGTACATGGCGCAGTCTGGTAGAGTTGGAGGTTTCTGCTATGGTGAGATGGGCCAGTGATGAAATTATTTATCTGGGATAGGTAAAAGGAGGAAAGGAAGGTGGAACTTTGTTTCACACAAAATAACTGCTAAGATTTGTTTGCATTGATGCTGTGCTGTGCTATTCGAGTATGTAGGTTAGGAGATCAATGTGTGTGTGTGGGGTGAAAGGGTCCATGACATTTAAGGTTCGCTTTAGGGCTGTGGCTACAAGTAAGCACAATTTTTTTCTCAACAGAAAACAGGGTAATAATCCGTGCCCTAGGTTTGCAAGACAAGCTCTCCCGGCTCCCCATTTATCCTTCGTAAGTACATATTATGGCCGATTTACTTAGAATTGATTATGCTAGCTTGAGTATATTTGTTCTGGGATGAGCGCTACATGTACTCTCATTTATGGACTGCAAGTTTTCTCCTAAGTTCGCTCGGACAAGAGCACGGAGAAAGCTGGAAGTAGCTGGAGTATGATAGACTTGTTGCAGTTTGGTTGCATCATAAGATATCACTCGGATATTTAAATGGAATATACGACCCTATAAATAGGAGGTAAATCAAGAAGGGAAAGACTATGACAAAGCATTGTAGTCTCCCAAAAAGAGATACGTGTTTGATATCTCGAATCTGCACAAGCTATGATTTATTACCACCCTATGACCTTTGTCATCTACATAGCGATATTAACGGTCTATGATTTTATTGGATGGGAGTATCTGCGGGGTGTGGCTTCTCTTATACATGGGCCGTAGTGGCAGAGGGTGTGTTCTGCACTACATGTATGTCTGTACTCCAGCTGTATGTATACACGGACGAAACCTTTCTTGTAAAGAGACTGTAGGTACGTGTATGTCATGCTTGCCCGAGTCTTTCTGAATGGGGCAACCAGCCCCTGAATTAAACAACGATTCTCCAGAGAGCGGCGTAAATTCTTTGATTAGAAACATTACTATAATACCTTGAGTTTATTACAACTCTCGTTTTCATGGTGAGCCTTGGAGAAGGTCTTAATCAGGCTGCCTAGAACAACCCACTACATGTATGCTTGAACGGCCCTTCTAGTTAACCTTCAACCTGGATGTAGTCGAAAAATTGTAGCAATCTTTGTTGGCATGTGGCTCTCGAACCATGAATTAAAACAACAACATTGGTCCTGGTACGATATAGGTGGGCCAGCCAATCTGATTGAACATTATTTCCGTCTACTTTGATACTTTTGAGCTATAATGCTCTAGTGCGTGACATGTACATCATCAGTAATCACTCGATGTAGTTCATATTGGCTTGGCAAAAGATATTTTTTTGAGTCTTTTAATTCATATTTTCCTCTCAAATGTTCATACTTGAATGTTTTAATACACTATACTACATGTATGCCCTATGATTGTGGGTGACTGGGCATATTCGAGAGAGACACAAAGTTCGGTGCATAAGCGCTACTAGTACCTGCGGGGTGTGGCTTGGCGCACGGCACTGGTCTACTAGACAGTCAACCCCACCACACGCACTCCACAACGTTTTTGCCACCTTGAACCTCAATTCAACGAATATATCAAACCACCTCTACATCTCCAACCTTTACGACAAGATAATAAATCAAAAAAATAGCCCAATATGGCGAAAAAAGACAAGAAAAATAAGAAGGCCGTCGATGATGACTGGGAGAACGAGATTGGTGAAGACCTTACGCAAAAGGCTAAGCCTGATGATCAAGAGCCACCGGCAGCCCTCAGTACAGCACCCGCAGACGATGACCTTGGTGGTGGTCTGATGAATGCTATTCGCAAGAATGCTGAAAAGAAAAAAAAGAAGGGTAAGGGAGCTGCAGCCAAAGCCGAGTCGCCGGTTGAGGACGCGGCCACACCGACAGGAGTCGACACCCCCCCTCCAGCACCTAAAGCACCTGTTGAGGTTGCTGAGGTTGACGATGACGAATTCGGTCCGGTGAAGAAAGGGAAGAAAGGAAAGGCCGCGCAGCCGAAGGCTGTGGAGAAGGTCGTGGAGAAGGCTGTAGAGGAGCCGAGTATTCATGGATCGGAGGCTGGCGACGACGAAGAGACTGGAGGAAGGGTCAAATCAAAGAAAGAGAAGGAGAAAGAAAAGAAAGAAAGGGAAAAACAGAGGAAGAAGGAACAGGTGGGATGAATCTTGGGATTGATCGTATCATCTTGCTGATATCATGTCTAGGCCGCTCGTAAGAAAGGTGATGCTTCTGCTGCTCCAGCGGTAAAGGAAACTCCTAAGGCCGTAGAGAAAGCTGCTGCCACCGCCGCACCCGAGCCCGCCAAGAAGGGGAAAAAGATTCCCCCCGCCCTTGCTGCACTCCAGAGGCAGCAGGAACTTATGAAGCAGATGGAGGAGGAGAAGAAGCGTCTCGAGGAGGAGGAGAAGAAACGTATCGAGGAGGAGGAAAGGCTTGAGAGAGAAGAGCAGGCAAGGCTTGCGGAATTAAAAGCACGAAAGAAGGAGAGGGAGGCTGCAAAAAAGGAGCAGCTCAAAAAAGAGGGCAAATATCTTACTCCTAAAGAAAAAGAGGCAAAGAGGCTTGCACAGCTACGGCTGGAGCAAATGAGGGCCGCGGGAATGATCGTTGCAGGATTGGACGAACCATCGGGAGAAACCAAAAAAAGACCGGTAATAGATAAGAAGAAGAAGAAGGGTGGAAAAGCGGATAAGGCAGCCGAAGATGAGGCAAAAGCGGTCGAGTTGAAGAAAAAAGAGGAAGAGCGACTAGCTGCTGAGGCCAAGGCCAAGGAAGAGGCGGACAGGAAGCAAAAAGAAGAAGAGGCAGCAGGTATACTAATCTTTCCAATTGACATTAGACATTGCTAATACCCTCAAGCCGCTGCGAAAGCCAAAGAAGATGCCGACGTTCTCGACTCCTGGGAAGAAGCCATCGACGAAGATGGCAACATCAAAGAGTCTTGGGATCAAGAAACCGACGAAGAAGAAGATGGGGAGGAAGATAAAAAGGAAGAGAAACCAACCAAGCAAACTCCTTCTACTAAACCTAACGGCCCCAAACCAGCACCCAAAAAGTTTGATGACGAAGAGGAAGACTCAGAGGACGACTCTGAAGATGACCAAAGCATGGCTCAACAACTTGCACAGAAGCGGAAAGAGGAAGCTGCAGCCCGTCGTCAGAAGCAACTTGAGGACGCAAAAGCTGCTGCTAGTATCAATGACCTCCGCTCTCCTATTTGTTGTATCCTGGGACACGTCGATACCGGTAAGACGAAGCTCTTGGACAAAATTAGACAAACAAACGTGCAGGAGGGTGAAGCTGGTGGTATCACGCAGCAAATCGGTGCAACATACTTCCCTATGGAGGCAATCAAGCAGAAGACGCAAGTTGTGAACCAAGACGGAAAGATGGAGTTTAAGGTTCCTGGTTTACTGGTTATCGATACACCTGGTCACGAGTCGTTCACAAATTTAAGGAGCAGAGGTAGTTCGTTGTGTAACATTGCGATCTTGGTCATTGATATCATGCACGGGCTGGAACCACAAACTATTGAGTCTATCCAACTTCTCAGGGACAAGAAGACACCTTTTATCGTCGCGTTGAACAAGGTCCGTAGGAATAGAAACCATAAATATTCGGTCATAGCTAACGTGTGTAGATTGACCGTCTCTACGGCTGGGGGGCAGTTCCAAATAACGGTTTCAGGGATTCTCTCTCACGCCAAAAGAAGTCTGTCCAGAATGAGTTCAAGGATCGTCTGGAAAAGACGATTGTCGCGCTTCAGGAACAGGGTCTTAACTCAGCACTCTTCTATGAGAATAAGAATGTTGGGAAATACGTATCTTTGGTTCCTACCTCTGCTCACACCGGAGAAGGTATTCCTGATATGCTTAAACTTTTGGTATCGCTCACCCAGCAGCGTATGGCCGAGAAACTCATGTATATCAGTGAGCTTGAGTGCACTGTTCTTGAAGTTAAGGTCATTGAAGGACTGGGAACTACTATTGACGTTGTCCTGAGTAATGGATACCTTCGTGAAGGCGACCGCATTGTCTTGTGTGGTCTGAATGGCGCCATTTCAACAACAGTCCGTGCCTTACTGACACCACAACCGTTGAAGGAAATGCGTGTCAAGGGTTCATACGTTCACCATAAGGAGGTCAAGGCTGCGTTGGGTGTTAAGATTGCTGCCAACGACCTCGAGCACGCTATCGCAGGGTCAAGGCTACTCGTTGTTGGCCCCGACGATGACGAAGAAGATCTCGAAGAGGAAGTCATGAGTGATCTTGAGCAATTGTTCAGCAAGGTTTCTACAACTGGTGCTGGTGTGGCAGTCCAGGCCTCAACCTTGGGTGCTCTTGAGGCCTTGTTGGAGTTCCTTCGTGTCTCAAAGATTCCCGTGGCTACGATCTCGATCGGTCCTGTCTATAAACGTGACGTAATGCGTGCAGGAACTATGTTGGAAAAGCATAAGGAATTCGCAGTAATGCTTTGTTTCGATGTCAAGATCGACAAGGACGCACAGGCATATGCGGACGACGTGGGTGTTAAGATCTTCACGGCAGATATCATTTACCATTTGTTTGATTCGTTCACTGCCCACCAGGCCGAGGCGCTCGCCCAAAAGAAGAGAGAGAGTGCTGCGGATGCGGTATTCCCTTGCATTTTGAACCCTGTGGCCGTTTTCAACAAGAAGGATCCGATTGTTGTGGGTGTCGATGTTGTGGAAGGAAGTTTGAAGATTGGTACACCGATTTGTGCGGTTAAAAAGAACCCTATCACCGGAGAGGTGGAAACAATTAATTTGGGGAGGGTGTATGTTGCCTTGATCCTACTATGTCTCTGAAGACTGTGATGCTAACGACGTAGATAGAACATCTATTGAGCTTAATCACAAAGCCATTCCTGTCGTCAAGAAGGGTCAGCCTTCGGTGGCCGTTAAGATCGAAGGTCCCAACCAGCCGACGTACGGGCGTCACTTGGAGGAGAAGGATACACTTTACTCGCTTATCTCGAGAAAGACGATCGATACGCTGAAGACACATTTCAGAGATGATGTGAGCAAAGAGGACTGGCAGCTGATTATTAACTTGAAGAAGGTGTTCAATATCACTTAGTCGAATTTTTATTGAGAAAGATCGTTTTATTTCTTTGTCAATAGTGCTTGAGATGCTCCTTTTCTTAGGTTGTCTTTCATATTTTGTCATCAAAATCAAAATGCTAGTGGGGTTTTTCCTGATCTGAGGAGGAAGGGCAGTGCGCTTTTCTTTGGGTGCTTTTTTCTTCGACTTTTTTCTCTTCTTTTTCTCTTTCGATGAATTCATGATAGGGATTGCTTTTTTTTTATCTCTTCGGCTCATCCCTCTTACATTATAAAACGAAAAGTTATACTTTGGATACCAAGCAAAAAGGATGCATCCTCCCGTGTTCATATTCTACGCATACGTACGGATTTATGTATATGATCTGCACAATTCCACTAGAAGCGCGTCTCAAGAGGTAAACTCGATACATAGCACGATTACATCCAAGGGGTATAAATTGTAGACACTCCCCCTTTCATAAAAAGCTTTGCCACCAGCTCGCCATATACTACATCTAAGTCTGCGCGAAATTGCTCACCCGCTTATTCGGAATGCCTCTCGAATACAAGGTACGGATAAGCCCCGTAGTTGCTGTGTTGGCGAGTAATAATCCGAAAGCAGCCTACAGCAAGTACTTTTCCGAAGGTGAGATGGAGGAGGTATGTGTTTGATAAACTGTGAATAGGTGCATTTTCCTCCCTAGTATCTTCTGTGGTTTAGTGCTAATGGACTATCTTTTCAGAGGTCCAAGGAGCGAGAGAGGTCCGAGGAGCGAGTCATGATACGGCATTAACGCTATGCCTATCATGCAATTAATGAATTAAACAAAACAAAAAACGCTATGCCTATTCTAGATAGAGGCATCGAGTGATACTTTATGACCTGGATTTCTTGAATTAAACTTTCAGGTTAGTCACCATGACATGTTGTAACCCGCCTAGCCAATAGTTGAAGCAGATATTCTGAGAGAAGCTAGCAGGGGTGAAATTAAATAGAATGCGCTTATTTATCTGCATGGAAATGATAGATCAAAAGGAAAAAGAAAAATCATGCGCCATACCCTACTGGTATAACAACTCGACAAATTCTATGGGGATTTTTAGGAAATCTCCATTTTATGGATGAGCGAGATTTGACTGGCACTGCCTTTGTTTCCCTCCACCACTTTGTTGCTTTGCCCATCCCCACTCCATCCACCCCATCCACCCCACCCACCCACACCCCCACGTCTTGTTGCTTTCAAACCATACCTATACTTTCTTTGACAATTCTCTACGCTATAAGACTCCACATCCCACTCTTATACCACACTGAATCATCACCTCCATTCTTTCTATCTAAGACCCCAAATACGATAGTGTAGAATCCCCATCTTCAAAAAGCCCAAACCATGGATCCTCTTCGCCGCAAGGTCAGGGAGCCCTACAACCCTCTTCGAAATAGTCGCCCTCCCCAACGACGTCCTCCAGTACCCTCACAGAGTCGAGCTCCACCACCGAAATTTAAACAGCAGGTAGTTGAAGAAGAGCCAGAACCCGACTACGAGGACAGCACAGAATGGACCTGCTATACTCTCACCACAACCAGAAACGCTATCACAGCCGGGAGTCGCTACCATGTTATGCGTTTACACCCCAAATTTGTCGAGGTCCCTGATCCAGCCGACAGGACAGGTGAGAGCGTCATCATGGTGCCAGAAACCGTCAACATCACCGACCCAGAGACGTTTAAACAGCCAATTAGACTTCACAGACGTGATGCCACAGCACCTCTCGCAGGGAAAAATGGGGCGGAAGCCTCAAAATCAGAGACTCCTAAACCCGTCGACGAGGAAGAGCAAAAAAGACTTGAGTTTAAGGCCGAGAAGGCAAGGCGGCGTGAAGAGTTGATGTCCAAGGTAGCGCCTGACGGAGGAGGAAGGAATAATTTCAAGATAAAGGGTGAGAAGAAGACGCAACAGGTTAGGCAATCAAACGCAGAGCAAGTGGCAAACCGCAAGATGAGGTATGAGGAACAGTACCCATGGTTTTTGGAGGACGCCGATAATGGGCAGACGTGGCAGGGGCAGAGAGAGCACGCCATGAGCAACGGCGAGTTTGTTGTACTACATATGGATCATGTTCAAGGGTCTTTTAATATGATACCCGTCGAAAAGTGGTACCGCTTTACGAAGGTGAAAAGAGTCAATAAGATGACAGAGAAGGAAATAAAGGCAGGCGAGAAGGTGTTGAGCGGCGAGGAGCCGGCACTTCCCTCGTGGGCGAAGAAAGTTCTGAAGGAAGAATTTGTGGAGACAGAGGAGCTCACGAAACAGGAGCAAAGATTATATTCTAAGAATGCGTCATTAGTCCCAAGAAGGCAGATAAGGACAATAAAGGGCGGGGAGGAGGGCAACCAAGTAAATGAAGAACTGGACTTCAACGTCGAAGATCAATTTGATAATGATGACGCAGGTGGAGTGCTCGGAGACTTTGGGGAAGGGAATGAGGGCGAAGAAGCTGCTAAGGATGCTGCCGTAGGCCCCCCTCTCTTATGATCGATATCTATTAACTTCGTGTTGTTTTATTTTCTTTACTAACAATCGGTCTCTGTAGAAACGTATCATCAAAGATCAACTCTCTGCAAATGTGTTCGGCTCTCGTACCGAAAAGGATCTTATTGAAGAAAGAAAAAAGGTGAAGATTCGTCAGAAGCTGTTGAAAGCACATGGAAAGAAGGTCTCCAAAGCTCTCAAACGGCGCGAGGGGAACTACATTTACGACTCGGACGAGGAAGATCCGTATTTAGTAAGTAACAAGCTAACTCTCAGCTAACCCCAACCCCCCCAACTTCCCCAGCTCGCTAAACAGTTCTATAGAACAAACTCCTCTCTGCTTCCGACAACGACTCCGACTCTGACTCTGAAGCCGAAGCCGAAGAATTCAAAAAATGGAAGCTAGAGCTAAAGAAGGTCGCCGACGAAAAAGCAGCTGAAGAGGCACGCAAATTAGAGGCGAAAAAAGAAACAGCGAAAAGGGCAACGGAAAAGCGGAAAGCAAAAAAGAGGGCCGAAAATGGAGAGTCTCCTGCTGACGATATTCCTACTTCTGCACCGGCCACGCCAGCTCTTATCCCGCACGCCATCTCAAAGTCCGCTCGAAACGAAGTTAAATCCCGAAAAAGATCTCGCTCTCCGGAGTCTCAGAAATCCACAAAGCGCAGATGCAATGATCTAGCGCCAAATCCGAGCATTGACTCGCCGCTTATTTCTCCCGCCCCCCAGCCTAGGGCGAATGTGAAGAAGCGGCCTCGCTCCCCGGAACCCGCAAAACCCCAAAAACCCAGCGGATTGCTGAAGCGTAGGCGCCAGAATAAGGTTGCAGACAACACCATATTAGTGCCGGAAAAAAAGAATGCAAATAGTGCTAGCCCTACTGTATCAAAATCGCCGTCTCCATCTACTAGTAAGTGTCGTGTATCTATTTAATTAGCAAAGCTAACATCAAAAGATACCGCCCCGACCCTTCCCATCACAGATGAAGAGATTATCGCAGTCCTTCGCGCGGACCCAGAGGGTGTTAGCAGCAAGGATATAACGGAGATATTCAGGTCTAGACTAAAGGCTGGAACTAAGGATGTGTCAGTACTGGCGCAGAGGTTGAAACAGTTCGGAACTAGAGAGGGTGATATTAACAAGTGGAAGTTAAAGAAGGAGTTTGCCTAAGGCATACTTACTTATAGTTACTCAAGTTTTTGAGGGCTTCTACGATAGGGTAATTAACGGTGTTTGAGTTAGGTGCGAATTTTCTTTTAGAAGTATTTGGAGTTGTGGTGCCTCACACTGCTGTTAGATATACTGCGTTAACTTGGGGTACTAGCTATAGTTAACTATTTACTACTAAACTTTAATTCAAGAAGATCTTTGGGAGCTTTATAATTTGGCTTAAATGTTTTTCCTGCCCATATACTTGAGCGTTAATTAAAGGCTGCAACGGTTTCCGAATTTTAATTCATGAGTGAGTAACTAAACCCTAAATTGTGGTACTAGGATCTGATTATGTGAGAGTTTTTGCTTAAGTATATGGGTGTGGTTAAAGAAAACCTGAATCTTAAACTATGCCAACCCAGGCCTGACCGAAGGAGGCGAATTTATGAACAAAAATTTAGATACGGTATACTAAGGGATATTTAGTTGAATCATGAAGTATGACTCGAATGCCAAGCCTTTTTTTATCTAAAGGCAACGCCGCATATATTGTAATTAATGCTCTTATTTCAAATCGTAACTGAGAAATCCTAAATATTTGGTGAGACGTAAAATTAATTTACCGACCATCTATTATTCATTGGAAGCTGTAGAGTGGGTTGGTAAGGCCTTGTGGGGTTGCGACATGCACTTACTCTCATAAGTTGAGAGAAAAACTAGAATCAGTAATCACAACGAAATAGAGCGTGGAGTATGCCTTTCATAATTATTACTAATCATCAAGAGCGTCCCTATCATGTTGAGTTTCTCATCACTGCTCCGACCCCACTCCTGACTTCAACGTCAATTGGTTACATAAGAATCATTGAATTTAACCGGCGAGTGCGAGTTATGGTAAAATATTACCAATTCATACATCCACAGAAATCACAGTAAAAATTACAAGGTCACTTAGCAGCAACCTACATGCACAAGTATCTAGAACCCAATAACTCAATTTTATGCACGATACATTCATATTGTCAAGTCCATAATCCCTCGAGCTTTTCTAACAAATTGGCAGCAATGCAACGGATATTACTCGATCAACCCCTCACACTATTTTACACCCACTTCTTTTACCTTCCTACCGATTACCAATCCAGCGACTGAAGAAAATGAAAGTAAATTAACCATCCAAAAGCCCCGAGCTCTCGATCATTGCGTGCAACTCTGGCTCTAAAAATTTTGCAATCGTCACATCCTCACTCAAACCTTTTCTTCTACGTGTCTTAAGGGTGAGATCTCTAGCCATGGCCTGCGCAGATGCGGGCTCCAATGGCCGTAGCTTCACCTCCTTGTCGAGGGGGTCTCCGGGGACAATGTTCCAACGGTCAAACACGAGGGAGCAGAACGCTTGCCCTTGTGTGTGAATCCGGAGATCAGTCTCGAAACCGAATGAATCAATGACAGGAATGAGACCCTTGACGAGATAGAGTGCTATAAGTTGTTAGTGGCGTAGATAAAGAAGTAAAAGGATGATGCTTACGTGTACCAGCGATGGGCCCATCAGTTAAAACGTGACCTCTTCGCTTCGCCAATACTGTATAAAGAGCAGACACGGAATCTGCAGGTGCTGTCATGGAGCACGAGTATACTGGCTCCATGAGTCTTGGGGAAGCCATGAGAAACGAGGAGTAGCAAGCCCTACGTGCCGTAGGAATGATCTGCCCACCACCACGGTAGATAGCTTCTGATGCAAGAGTGGCATCCATAATTTTAAACCTTGTATTTCGGATTGCTATTCCGAGAATTAGCATGAGTTGACGCCGAAAAATGGAAAAGCTTTTACTTACGCTCTTCGCACAATGGCCCCTCTCTAGTTCCCCAAGCAAACCCTTGTCTAATGCTATCCCTTACTTGGTTCAAAAGTTTCTTATCAACTTCACTTGGTAATGTATCATCTTGTAAGATATTGGGACCCGTCTCGTCTGGACCAAATGCCCAAATACTTCGGCTGGCCAGCAGATCCCAGCCATAATTCTCCTCAAAGTATTTTCCGACTTTGCGGATAGGCCATTTAATGGATACTTTCCCGTTTTCAATATCTTCTGCAATCCCCGTGTCAAGTGGTTCTGCAACCATAGTGATCTTGTTTTTTTTGTTGGGTGTTTGCGCATAACATTTGATCGCAGAGGTCTCTACAACTGTTTCACAGAAGCGTGTGACAGGATCGGATACCTTAAGCTCCATCTCAGAGAAGATCCGTCGTAGGTCATGCAGGACGCAGTCCATGTACAATTCTCCAGTCCCCAATATCACATGCTCACCTGATTCCTCAACCTTGGTGACAATTAAGGGATAGCTCTTGTTGATCTTTCGTAGGCCATCCAACATTTTCGGCAGCTCGGAGGGGTTCACTGGCTCAACAGCAACCTTGAACACAGATTCTGTAAAATGTTTGATGGGGCGGAAGATATATGCATCATCGTTCATCTTATGCGCGACCACCGTGGCGGATTTAACAATCGAGTTATCGATGCCTCCCAATAGCACCCAGCACCCGGCAGGAACACCGTTAATGGGAATTTTGTATCGAGTCTCGTTGATCCAGCAATCAGTGATTGTAGCAACAACCATATCCTCCTCATCGTCGAGTGTGTAGCCTTCTCCAAGAACACGGACTTGCATATTTGGATTTACAGTTCCGCTCATAACACGACCAAAAGAGAGAAAGTCGTTGGCTTCGCTAGTGTGGTATAGTTTGGAGATTTGAATAACCAATGGGCCATCAGCGTTACAGGTATTCATAGATTCAACGATATCTGTATCGAGTGGCCCAGTGTAGGTATTTTCAACCTTGGCCTTTGCACCCTCCAGAGCAGATGGGATGTGCTCTACGATCATATCCACGAAACCAGTAGAGGTGCCAAAAAATTGCTCACAGACCAGCTTTAGCAGTACTTTTGCGTCTAGCTTGTACTGGGCAGGTTTTAGGGATATACCAAGATTTGCAAGGGTTGCCTTTAAGCTAGAAGCACTTTCTCCGATTGTCTAGGGCTCAATTAGCTTTGGAGTTCGGATTATTAGGAGCAAATATATCCAAGAATGACCAAGATGTCAACTTACATGAGCATATAATTTGTATAATGGCTCGAGGATAAAATGAACGAAGGTTCTTCGTGCTTTTGACTCCAAAGATTTTCGTGTAAATTTCCTGCTTGTTGGATTATAGAAAATATCCCCCCACATCCGCTTCGCAAAATCCGAAACGTTGACTCCAGAGTAAGTATCCGCATACATCTTTGCAAAGCTGGATAATGAAAAACACCACCCCATACTAGCACTTGCAAAGCAAACATTTCCTTTCTCCGGCGATAATCTCAAACTCTCACTTCTGCCCGGAGCAGCACTATCGATAACTGTGTTTACTTCCTCAATCGTGTGCTTCAGCTTGAAGTATGCATCGGTAGGTGGAAGCTTAAGCTCTAGGATAAGTCGGTCGACTTTGTTTAATACTAATGTCATTGGTATATTTTCGGAGACAGCGTATTTGATGATTTGTTCCGTGTTGATCATGACTCCCTCCACAACGTCTACTACGAGGACAATACCATCTGCAAGGCGGATAGCAGAAGCAACCTCATCGACGAAATTAACGTGACCGGGAGTGTCTATGATGTTGACAAGGCTAGATTTTCCCCTGGAGGATTGAAGTACGAGAGACATAGGGGCAGACTTGATTGAGACACCTCGCTCGCGCTCAACAATATGGGTATCTGTGTATCGGAGCTAAATATCGTATCAATACCTTGTTCTGCAAAGCTAGATCGTGGGACTCAGTACTTGCTCGCCCTTCTTCCCTTCTGTATTTGCACCCAGGTCGTGAGTTTCAAGCACTAACATATCCATGAATGCAGTCTTTCCATGGTGTAGATGTCCAACTAGCGCAATATTTCGTACTTGATCTGGGAAGCTCATAAGATCCATCATAAACCTGTAACCGTCAATTCTGCCAGTTTTGAACTTTGGAACCGGAAAACTACTCACTCCCTAGAGAAATAGGTCTTTGGAAGATCCGTTTCCTCAACAGTAAATTTCTTTACCTTAATAGGAGCTTTTCAGCGGATCAGTCGGTATCGCGTCATCGAACAGCGAGCAGAGAACCTACCTATAATGGGTTCGGACAAAGGTTGTGCATCCTCCTCTTCAACCATAGCTTCTACATCTGCGCCATATGTTTGCGCGGCGGTCGGATAGTATTGCTTATCTTTATAAACGTCAGTACTCGCGAGCGCTTTCTTCTCGGACTAAAATTGAATCTGACCTTCGTGGAGCACAACCGCGTTTGATGGACCTTCGTCTGTTCTACCGTCAGCATTGGTTCCTCCTTTACCAAACCCTCCTATAAAGCTCAACACACCATCAAGCTCCATCAATTGTTGATCACCACCCTCATGGCCTGCGATCGAAGCATCATCGTAGTCGACATAGGCATCCGCGCCTGTCTCTGATCTCTGGTCTTCCTCGTCCGACTCGACAGCCTCGCCGATAAAGTTACCGAATCTGCATTGAAAGGCGATATAAGCACTACTCGAATTTTTAGCAGAGTAGAGGGAGAATCACGTACTCGTCATAAAGATCATCCATCGCGTCGTTTTGTTGGTCGTTGATAATCCCGTGTCTGAATTCCCCGTGTTGCCATCAACGAAATCTCACTAAAGGATTCCACATCACGTGAGAGAATCCGAGGCAGGGTAACGTTGCATACCTCAGTTCAAACGTCCCCCATGCATGGTCGAAACGATACATTGGTCTTTCCTAAATATAGTAAAAACCTCTTTTGAAGGAATTACATTGCTAGGTCTTTAGTGAGAAACTACATAATCCGAAATATTGTGAGGTTTGTCCACAGAATCATGACATATCACTCGAGCCTTGGCATTTGATCTAGTCCCGTGCTAATAGACTTAGTGGACAGCTATTAAATACACCTACAGGTGCCTATGTAGGCTTGGACAAATAAATTATTAGTAGTGCGATAAACACCCCCTTCCAAAGGACTAAATTCTGGGGGCGGTCTTCACAGTTAGGAAATAAGTCTGACCTCCACCCTTGCTCAGGGGCATTGAGCCATGCTCATTTCCAATAAAGAAATCCTTCTTTTTTATTTTCTGCAATTGAACTGACGTAGCTGCGACCACAATACTCAAACACTGCAATTTTCCCAGCAAAGCAAACCAAATGAGATATATTAAAAGAACCCGTTCCCCATCAACTAATTCACCTTGTCTAAAACCCGTCTGTAACATCCCGACTATTGATAAATTCATACACATGTGCCGGCAGCTTGTATTGAATCATTCCGGCATAAATCATTGCACATTTCGTCCTAGCCTTTAGCTCCACCAACTTCTGGTCTCTGCTTGCATCGGCAAACAAGCTATTCTTGATATCTATGCTCAGACGATGGCAGCACTCGACTACCATCTTAAGTAGGAGGCCGATATTTCGAGAGACGGTTTCATGAAGAGTGCTGAAGTTTTGAGCGGCCCGACGGATGGACCCGACGTCTACGCGTGGATTAAGAGGGATTATATCGAAACCTTCGATTGTCTATTTATGCAATAAGTAAAGTAATTCATATGGCGGAAAAGGATTACTTACGACTAAACAGGCCTCCCAGTCGCCATTTGCAAACAGCTTTTTGGCTTCTGCGATACGAAGTAGGACACCGCAAGCCTCCCTATTTCTCAATTCAATCTTAGTGTACACAGATACATTGGCCCCATACATCTTAAGCATGTTTTGAGCCAGTTGCACCGGATCCTCTACGCTTGTCAGACTCAGGCTAGAGTTCAACAGTCCATTGGTCGCTGTAAGATCTTGGTAACGTGTTGGAGCCTCCTCGCTCGCGATATAGTCCGAGAGATTCTTGTTGACAATTTGGAGAACTGTATCATAGTCCTCCGCGAGGTGGTATAATAAGACAGCGTCGTTGGCCCTACCATCATCATCTGCCTGAACAGCAGCTTGTTCGGTAATCGTTCGAAGATATTCACGTTGATCGGTAAGCTTGATGAGTCTCATGCGCTTCTCTATTGCTCCTTTCTCGCGAGTCCCATCTGCACGAACATCACCAAGAAGCTTGGTAAATTCTTTGGTATCAAGAACGAGCTCACGGAGAGATTCGTGACAAATTGTGATATGGTTTGGTCCGGTGGGTGCAGGAAGATCGGCATTGAGACAGATAAGGCTGATATAGTCGACAGCTTCTTCGGCATTAGGCGTACGGAAATCGTTCGTGTAATAACCAATTAAACGGGGGAAGTTGATTTGCCTTTCTCCGTTTTGACCAAGCGTGACTGACGGTTAAATTAGTTATTTCTAGGTAAGATTATAAGAGAAATGGATAGGCTCTTACGCAATTCTCCACCCACACTTGCGGGGTTCGAAGTTGGTCTTAGGAGACCATAATATGTGAGCGCAATTGCAAAATGAACACCATCCACGTATTGGAATGAATACAAATAGTGGACAGCCTAAATTTTTGTTAGTTATATTTTCGGAGGAAAATGGTTGTAGGCATAGGTCACTGACATCTTCAAATAAGCCAGACATCATTAACATTTGGAAATACAGCCCAACATTGCTTCCTTTCTGTGAGAAATGCTTTGCGCCAAACTGAAGAACTCCCTTTTGAAGATCTGTCAAAGTAAAGACCTCGTGCGCCGGCTCGGTCGTTTTGTCAATCTCCCTAGCCAATACAAGCTGTAGCCACATCCAGTCCTCCGCGGTTGGCATGACATTTGGTACAGATCTTTTAGAAAGATCGCATCTTCCAATTATTTTGTAAACTGCCGGCTTAAATATGTCTTTGGTGTCTTCCGAATGTCGGACACGGTTATTGTACTCGCCCTGGATCCTGTCAAGTAAGTTCCTAGGCAAGCGCCGTTCATCGCCCGCCGAACAGTAAGCATGAAGATATGTAGGGAAGCTTCGATCAAGTTTCTGGAATGACTGTTGGTTCTGCCTAACAAATTCGTCTGCTTCCTCTAGAAAGCCGGCGCGGAGAAGGTAGAATATAATTGCCCAACAGGGAACATCAGATACGTAATCAAAGTTTTTTAGATCCCATTCAGGTAGGTCCTTATTGTTGGCTAGTTTAACGTTGATGTAACCTCGGAACTTGTGGAACACTGAAGGAATACCGCCGACTTTGGCGATCTGGGGGTTCTCGGTAACTGAACGCTCGACCATTTCTAAGAATCTACACCCGTGGAAAAAAAAAAACCGTGAGAAAAAGGTATAGATAGCAGGTATAAACAGAGAGAAACATACTGTTTTTCTAGGAACCGTCTAGCTCCTTTTTGAACAGTCTTCCGCATTCTGGAAGCCTCAGCACTATCGGGAGACGTGTTGAGAATATAGTCTTTCCTAAACTGCCTTTCATGCGGACCGCCAAAGGGATTCCCATCGCGGATTTCAGATTCGTTGGTTATGGATGCTAGTAGTTTCCAGGAATCGTAAAGTTGTAAGGTCAACTATTCCAGTTCTTTGTAAGCTTTCGACGTATTACCACCTCCGGAGGAGTCTACAGAGCCTACCATATCATTTCCAGAAGCCCCGGTGACATCGCCAAAGACTTTCATGACAGGATAGATTCCGCCATCAGCCCCATTCTCTAACCTGGCTTCATTCAAACGTTTGACAGCAGCCGAAAATTGCTTTTGTCTAAGTTGCACTTGCCTACTCATATCATTCTGTCGAGCAGGGTCAACATCCGTGAACAATTTCGCAGTAGAAGCCCCGGTAGTATTGGCAGCTGTTGGTCTGCCCAAAACACTAGTGCCCATTGTAGACTTTGCCCAAACGCTCCCTCTACCAGCAACTCCAGGTCCAAACGACTGCCCCAACTTAGAGCGACCAAAAGAAGATACGCCGAACGAAGAGGCACCAAATGCGCTGAGACCCCCATTAAAGGTGTTATGGCCGGGATCTGCTGTAGCACCTGGAGCTGTAGAATTTCGCGGCGTAAGACCGAAGTGTTCGAAGATACGCTGCTTTTGAGCCTCCCATTCTATTGTAACATTCTTGGCGACAAAAGCATCAAAATCTCGAGATGTCCGACGCATTCCATCCTCAATCGAAGACATGACATTTTGTTCTCTCCGGTTGCGGAGATAGGTCTGTTTGAAGGTTCCTGTGGTTTAGCAATGTATATTCTTGTAGCGGTTATCACGGGACGCCCAAAAGAATACGCACATCAATATCGGTGTCAACTCGTATTGTAGATGGCTCATAAGCGTTCTGGAAATCTATAGAGTCCAGGTCGCGCAAAGCCTCATCCGTGTTAATCCCACCAGCAGCCAACAAATAATGCCTACGACCAGATCATGTCAGTGTCAGCTTCACTTTCAGCTCCACAGAGCTTCTTTCAGAAGAGCACATACGCTCTTGCATCGGTTTGCGCTCCTTCGCGGGTCTTCTTCAGGTCCTTGGCCCTCCTCTCAAGCTCGTTCAATCCAAGCTGGACGGTTTCTAGTCCATCATTATCGGTTTCCTGCCGAAGTTTTCGCGATTGCTCTAACAGCGAGCTGAAAAGCGAAGTGACGTGGTTTGCGGGTTCCGTAGCAGCCATGATGATTATCGCGGTTCAAGGATGCGAGGGAGGTCGCGGAGTGTTGGCTATTCTGTGCAAACAAACGCTGGTTGATTTCAAGCCAAGGGTCGACGCGAGAGCCTTCGGTGGTGGCACGTGATCCGTTGCCTTGGCACAACCTCAAGATTAGATCTGATAACGCGCCATGATCATTGCCGTCATGCCTACATGTGTGTGCGAATATGGGTAACCGTAGCTAAAAGATATGGAAAAAGTAGAGTTATAATTTTATTTATGTAAAGAATTTAGTAATACAAGCTTTCTTATCTCTCTTTTCCCTTTTCTATAGGTCACGAATCTGACAATGCTCACTACCAAGTTGGACCATGATGAATTTTGAGAAATTTCTAATTACATTGCTCTATGATCCTTGCTATTCTTTTGATACTCCGAGTTTAACCAGCTTCAGCATCAGATCCAGCATCTTCATCCTCGGAATCAACCACCATCTCATCATTAATATTTCTTTGTGCTTCAAGCTCTTCATCGAGAGCTTTGAATCCTGTGGAAGATAAGTAGGTAAAATGTGGGCTCTTAAACGAGTCTAAAAAGTGGACGAATCCAGTATATCTAAAGCAAAATCCATCAACATATGTAACTCGTTTATAAACACAAGTGCTGGGTCCTTACATATTGCCATTTCTTTCGTCTTCGAAAAGCTTAGAATAGATCATTTTCTCGCGGAACGCATCAATCTCCTTCGAATATATAGTGAAGTCAATCGGCTCCCGAGAATGTGCTTCTACAGCACTCTTGTTGTAGCTTTCGAAGACAGGATACTCAAGAAGAAGCCCTAAACTGGGTGCTTTAGGAATGGTGATTTTTCTAGATCTGAAAGTTTGCTCGATACGTTCAATAGGACAGCCTGTGCGGACAACCATCATTGCCATACCGACCATTTTTCCTATTTTCATAGTTCTATTATTAGGATAGGCGATGATAGGTCACGACACGAACTGCACTTACTGATTTGATGCATCATAAAGGATTGGCCATGGACTCGCAGAGATACCCATTCTGTGTCATTAATGATTATCGGATCCAAAACCTTAACGGCTTGGTTAGTATAAATTTGTAAAAGAGAAGAACATATAACCAACTTACCTCAAAGGATTTGATATGCCTCCTAGAGCTTGCCTCATAGAAGGTTTTATTAATGGTATAGTTATGAAAGTTTTTAGTACCTTCGTATGCCTTAAACGCCTCCCTGACTCTCGCTAGCCGCTCCTGAGATATCCGGTACGCCCTCTTTTCTACTCGATGGACAGCCCTAATCTTATAGCGCAATTCCTCAATTTTCTCCGCCTCGCTTTTGATTTTTCCCTCAGTCTCCATGGGTTCCTTGTTTATGTCTACGCCTGGAGACCTGCTTCTGAGCCGTCCATCATTACCCAGTACGGCTTCCTTGTCCGACTCACTTTCTTCGTACATAGCCTTCTTGAATAATTCCGGGTCTTCATCTTTAAGCTGCTTCCTAACCTTGTCATCGACTTCATCCCACCATCCATCAACTTCCTTTTGCCTCTCAAGCAAGCCTTCATGATCCCCTTCTTTCTCGGCAATGCTTCTGAGTTTTTGTGCAAGGAATGTTTTTGGGTGCGGTGGTAAAAAACAATGGGTCGGAAGAAGGTACTCGTATCTCCTGCTATCACACTTTTGGTAGCAGCTGAAAGAGCCAAGGGTGCGTAGAATTCCCCATACACGGATTTGTTCGGGAAGTTCGGCGTTGATCTTCTGCACTATATCAGGGTCCTCAATGATGAGTTTCAAAGAAATTACATTTCCAGCAGCATGGACGCCTTTGTCTGTACGCGCGCAACGAACAAGGGATGACTACAACGGTAAGTTCTTCTTCTGTATCGAATTTGAATCTGAGTATAGATATACCTTCTTTGGATCATTGGAGTTGGCCCTTGATATTGCGCCAGCTTTGACAAAGGCCTCAAATATGTCGCTTTCAATAGTTTTATGCGGTGGATTTAACTGCATTCCTCTGTACCCGGTTCCGCAATATCCGATAAGGACTGCAACCTTTCGTTTAGGCTTTCTCTCTTCCTTTTCTTCGCCTAACTCTTCTACTTTGTTTTCCTCAGTGCCTTGCCCATAGGAGCGCTGTTTTTTGGTGCTATGACTATTTTCAAATTTACTGCCGTTAAGCTTTTGGCGATTTTGTAGATTTGAAGGGAAACGAACACCTCAAACATACTTGTAAGCAGCTCTTCCTTGGTCATCGCGAGCCCGTTTCTCTCTATGCGGTTTATCAGTCCAGCTGCCATTCCGACCTCTGCCACCACTTCTTCCCTGGCTTCTGCCGCTACCACGTCGGTTCCTGTCGGAGTTGTCGTTGTTATTTTTCTTGTCGTCATGACCGCCCTCGCTGGAGGAGATCTGGGGAGGGTTTGGCGGGCAAGCTGCCACAGCTGAATTCGAAGTCTCATTGTTGTTCGACATCGAGAAAAACGGAGTAAGTTCTTAATTTTTGAAGATGCCAAAGGTTGAATACATTTTAGTGACCGTTGGACTTGTTACCATGCCAAGATTATACGATCACGTGATGCACAAATCACCAAAAAAAATTAGAACATCACTTCGCACCCCTCAATGATTCAACCCCACCTTCAATCATTTAGTCACTACTAGATACCTGCAATCATGGCGCCCCATAGCTCATTTGACGATGATGAAGATATCGACTTCTCGGGTGAGTAATGGGCTTTTTTTTTCGTCCTTACACAATGTCTGTATTTTTTTCATCAATTTTTGACTCTTGAATGTGTAGATCTCCGAGAACAATTTGAGGTACGACTTGACGAGGGACTTGATGCTTTCGTCGTTGTCGATGGATGCCCCGTCGTTCCGGAAGAGAATAGAGGCAAATTGATCAAGTTCTTGAGCAAGAAGTTGAGTGAGGTTGGAAAGATAAAGGCCGACTCAGTTACCATGCCTCTGAACGCCGAAACCAACAAAACTGAGGGGTAAGTGCGCTATGCGACCTTGCCAGTGGATTTTTTGTTTGCCAGTCTTTTTTTTTTGTTGCTCCTTTTTTCATGCCAGAGGATGCCATATTGAGGACGACGGTTCAGGTACGCCTTTGTTGAGTACGAGACTCCCGAACAGGCCCTTGCTGCTTGCAAGCAGTTGAGCGGTATACCACTCGATAGAAAACACACCATCGCTATCAATAAGCTTACGGACATCGAACACTTTGGTCGGGAGGGGCGGATCAAGGAAGAATATGTGGAGCCTGAGATAGAACCCTATGTTGAACGGGAACATTTCCGTTCTTGGTTGAGCGAGCCTAATGCCCGTGATCAGTTTGTGATGTACCGTGGTGAGAGCGTGGGCGTGTTTTGGAACAGGAAGAAGGACCAACCAGAACCAGTCGTTGATAGACAACACTGGACCGAGTCATTTGTACAGTGGTCTCCCCAAGGAACTTATCTTACCTCCGTCCACGCACAGGGTGTTCAACTTTGGGGTGGTCCAAGCTGGAAACGTGTTATGCGATTCGCCCATCCTGCTGCCAATTTGGTCGATTTCTCACCAAACGAAAATTATATTGTCACCTGGTCGAACAGACCAATCTCAATCCCCGAAAATCCTCCCCCAGGTTTTCCTCTCAGTGCAGATGAGGATGGCAAGAATTTTATTGTCTGGGATATCAAGACTGGTAATCTTTTGCGATCATTCACATCTCTTGAGGCTGCGAACGACGCGGACGAGGGTGTCAAGGCTTTGGGACGCAAGAAGATTAACTGGCCTGTTTTCAAATGGTCATCGGACGACAAGTACGTCGCCCGTGTCCTTCCCGGACAAGCCATTCAGATCTATGAAACACCTAGCATGATGCTTCTCGGAAAGAAGGCGGTCAAGGTTGAGGGTGTCGTCGATTTCGAGTGGTCTCCTTCAATTCCGGAAGGAAAGGGCAAATCCAAGCCTGAACAGATGCTCACATATTGGACCCCGGAAATGAATAACCAAACTGCCCGTGTTACTCTTATGAACATTCCTTCACAAACTATCGTTCGTACACGAAATTTGGTTAATGTGTCGGATTGCAAGCTTCATTGGCAGTCAGAGGGTAAATACCTCTGTGTTAAGGTTGATAGGCACACCAAGACCAAGAAGTCAACATTCACTTCCCTCGAATTCTTCCGTGTGAAGGAAAAGAACATCCCCGTCGAAATTGTCGAACTCAAGCAGACAGTGATCAACTTTGCATGGGAACCCAAGGGCGACCGTTTCGTTTTCATTACCACCGATGAGGCCGTCCAAGGCGCCACTGTCGCTCCCAAGACGAACATTGCTTTCTATGCCCCCGAGAAAATCAAGAACGGCGTCGGCGAGTTCTGCCTTGTGAAAACCGTTGAAAAGAAGAATTCTAACGCCATTTACTGGTCTCCCAAGGGTCGTTTTGTGCTGATCGCCACCGTCCACTCACAGCAGAGCTTCGACCTCGAATTCTGGGACTGCGAATTTGAAGGTGAAAAGCAGAAGCCAGAGACCAAGAACAAGGAGGTGGCTGCAAACCTCATGCTCATGGGCGCCTCTGAGCACTACGGTGTGACCGACGTTGAATGGGACCCCACTGGACGATATGTCGCTACCAGCGTGAGCATGTGGAGGCATACCGTATGTTTCCCTACAGCGCTCTGTTTCTCTGCAAGTACTAACCACAGTTTATAGATGGAAAACGGCTACCATCTCTGGGATTTCAAGGGAACCCTTCTCCGCGAAGAGCACATTGACCGCTTCAAGCAGCTCCTCTGGCGTCCCCGCCCACCTACAATGCTCTCCAAGGAGGAGCAAAAGACTATCCGCAAGAACCTCCGTGAATACTCACGCCAGTTCGACGAGGAGGACACCTTCGAGGCCGAGACCGCCAACCGCGAGGTTGTCGAGGCACGGAAGAGGCAGCTCGACGAATGGCGCGCATGGAGAGAGCGGGTCGAGAAGGACCTCAAGGCCCAGCGTGTCGAGCTCGGACTGCCAGAGGACCCCAACGCGGCCCAGAGGAAGAAGGATGAGGCGGAGGACACCGTTATCGAGGAGATTGTGGAGGAGGTCATAAGTGAGCACGAGGAGGAGATTGTGTAAGGAGAAAGCTTGGATCCTTCTGTTCTTTCTTTCTGTACTTACTTTGGGTGGGCGGGTGGGCGGTGGATGCTTTTTATTTCCGTTTCCTTTCATGGACTAAAATTTTGTTGGCATTTTTGTATTGGGTCTGCTGGGTGAAGGGTGTGTATGGTCTTTCTTCTCACGTTCGAATCTAGTGGTATATATTAGGGCAATACGAAGGGACGTACAAAAGCTAGGAAGTGACGGCGAAGGGGGGGGGGAGGTGTAGTCTTTTTTTTTTTTTTTTTAGTTTATACTTCTTTTTTTGACTGCAATTACAAACACTCTCTTTAACCTTTTGGTTCCTGCATGATCCATGTAATCTACAAGCTGAAAACGTCAACTAGTGACTTCACCATGCATGTATCTCTTGCTTGGCAAGAAAGTTATCGAAATTAGTAGTGTTCTGTTTATCGATACCTGATTATCAACTCCAAACCCTCAATCAAGATCAGTACGCTCCTTACCTATTCGACAGAACAAACAACAAAGCCCGCAAACCCAAACATCTACAAACTCATCTACAAACCTACCACCCACCCGCCTACCAAACACCCACGCACCAATGTTCCCCCTCTACCCCACCCCCCGCCCCACCACTCCCACCACCACGCCCACACCCGCACTCAGCAGCACAACCCTCCCCGCAACCGGCCCAGCCCTAGCGCACATCTACAGCGCCCTCCTCCGGCCCACGCTGCTCCCCCCGCCCGCGGCCTTCACCCAGCCGCTGCTCGACAGCTTCGTGGCGAATCACGACCCGCTGCTGGAAGACACGACGCTGTTTACCGCGGGCACTAGGCTGCGTGAGGTCAGTGTGGAGGTCGAGAGGGTCGAGAGGGAGTGGAGGAGGTTGGGGGTTACTGAGCTGGTGGATGGCGGTGCGGGCGCGGGTGCGGGTGCAGGCGTGAGTTTGAGCGAGGTGAGGGAGGGCAGGTTGAGATGTAGGTTGGCGAATGTAAGTGGACTTGTTGTAAAGCTTCTGGTTATGAGCGTTTTGTGGATACTAACTACAGCGCAGCAAGCTGCGGGTACGGATCGGACGAGGAAGGAGAGGCTGAAGGAGCGGATGGAGGCTTTTGAGAAGGAGATGAAGAAGGAAGAGGAGGAGGCATTAAAGGCGTTCAAAGAGGGCTTGAGGAGGGCAGTTGGCGGGTAATCCGCGAATAGTAGTTAGAGGGATGGCACAGGTCACCGCAGTAATAATTATATGGGTCAATGATCACGAAGAGTTTAATTTTTAATTGCTTTTATTATTATTTCTATTTTTAAAATTATTACGATATCATATTGGAGAAGCCTAGATAATCTTCGATACGTTAGCTATTGCGCCAACTACTACCAACATCCAAAAAATGGCATTTAACACTGCGCCTCAGAAAGCCGTGTGTACTCCCCCCCCCACCCCGCCTCAACCCTCACATCCAGATCCCCCAAAACGGTGAACCCTTCAGCTTGGAGAGCGACACAAAGGCCCAATTACCCGTAAAAACCACGCCGACCACACCCCCCTTCCCAAATCCTTAACTCTTGCCCTCGCCCGAGAACCAAGCCGTCCTCCTACACCCCGGTGCCCGCCGCACGCCGCAACAGAACGCTACGGCGGCATTGGGTCCTAGGTGAGTCAAGCATGGGGGGACGAGGGAAGAACGGGCAGGGAAGGGGAAGCCGGGGGCTAGGGAGGTAGAGCGGGTGGGGGGACTCGTTGAATGGATCGACTATTGTCATCATAGAAAGGGGCAGGAGGGGAGTGGATTTGGGGAGCAATTACCATTAGTTTTTTGCCTGCGGGCAGGGTGTGTAAGTATTATGGGTTCCTGTAAAGTTCTTTGGGTATCGTTAGCATCAATGCAAGATTGAGTGAGAGACGAATTTTTAAAGGTTGAGAATTAGACGTAGGATCAGAAATGAATGTTTGGTAAAGGGTTATCGTCATCGGAATATCCGAAGCAGAACTGAATTTTTTTGTTTCATCACGAAAACGTCCGGGGGGGTCAGGGCAATGACAGAAGAAATTTTCTTTAAACTTACAGTTTGTATCCTAGTACCGCGAATGCGGTATGTCTAATTATGCTGACGGTGATCGTTGGCTGTCTTAACAGCGAAACTGTTAGCAATTGAGGAAACCGAAGGGGTGTGAGAGGGCGGGATGCAAATTTGAGGAGAGAAGGGCGAAGATCAGATGGTAGTGCATGTTTGTTTAATGGATCACATATGAATATCCGAAACAAAAGTGATAAGACTTCATCATTTCGAAGGGGAAGAGGGAAGGATACATAGAGAGGGGTTGGATTTACCTTTTGCTTGTCGTGATCCCCATTGGGATCCCATTGGTTGCCGTTCTTTGTCGTCGTCGTTGTTGATGGTGGTGTTGTGGTTGGCGATTTATGATGTAGAGGGAAAGGAAGTGTCGTTGCGTGAAGAAAATTTAACCTTGCGTTGCCTGAGCTGCGAGCCGGGCCAGTACTGCCAGGGCAAGACCCTACCCCGCTAAAAGTTTCACCGACGTCGTGCCTTGGCTTGGGGTCGGGCTTTCGCTGCTTGAGCCTCATCCCAGAATCCGCCGCTAGTCGAGTTTGAGCGGTATCATCAAACGACAATTTCAAAACGAGAAACTGAAGCAATTGCAGCAGCAGCCACTCGTTGAAATATCGCAATGACCGACCGCCGCCGTATAAATGGGCCCTCGGATGGCACAACTCCTATAGTCTACGCCGGCGTACCCAAGGCCAAGCAGCTCCCGCCCAGAGCTCCAGATGCTCTGCGAAAAATATGCAAGTTCACATACCTACCGTCTCAACTCCCTCCCATAACTCTAGCTAACCCTCAACAGTCCTCAAGACCTCCCTTACCCCACCTGCCACGGGCTCCTCCTTCCTCGAGCTCCCCTCCCCCGCCCCCGCCGGCACCCCCACCCTCAAACTCACCGCCTCCGTCTACGGCCCTCGCCCACTCCCGCCCAGCGCCCCATTCTCACCGCACGCCCGCCTCACCGCAGAACTAAAGTTCGCGCCCTTCTCCACGCCCCACAAGCGCCGCGGCTACGTGCGCGACGCCGTCGAGCGCGACCTTTCCGTCCAGCTCCAGAACGCACTCGTAAAAAGCATCAAGACAGCAGCGTACCCGAAGAGCGGCATCGACATCTTCATCACGGTTCTGGACTGCGAGGGCGGCCTGGACGGCGACGATGACGACGGGGTGGAGGTCGGACTCATGAATGTGCTTGCGGGCGCGATCACCTGTGCGAGCGCTGCGGTGGCCGACGCGGGCATCGAGTGTGTGGATCTGGTGTCTGGTGGGGTTGCGGCGCTGGTGAGGAGGGCGCCTGCTGGGGGCGATGCGATGGATGTGGATTTGCCGGCGCCGGTGGTGGTTCTGGATCCGAGCCCCGCGGACGGCGGGCAGGTTGTATCGGCGGCGGTCGTGGGGTATATGGCGGGGAGAGATGAGGTCACGCTGCTCTGGACCAAGGGGGCTATGGAGACGGCGGATCAGGGTGGGGATGAGCTGGATCTGCTGATGGATGGGGCAATCACGACTGCGACGGCTGTTAGGCTCGTGTTGAACGAGGCGGTGAAGGAGAGGCTGCTGCTGGGGATTGCGAGGAGTAGACTGAAGAAGGAGGGTGGTGGAGATGTGCTCATGAGTTGAGATGGGTGGTAATCAAGAAAACAGTGTGTATTATTAGGTAGGTAGTCAAATAATCAATCAAACCATCTTGAAAGAAAGAAACCCCATTCATCTTGATAATAGACCACCATGAAACCACCCATACATACCACCACCACCTCCTATAAAAACCCCATCCGCACCGCCTCCAACCCAAGACCAACAGACAACTGTGAGAGAACCGGGCAACAGTATTCAAAAACAAAAAAAGGCAGGCGAATCACTACTAACTAATAGCACCCTGATAAGAACTCAATCAGTACCTAACATATTGTAGCTAAGTCTACCCTAACGCCTCACTTTTTGATACCGTGCAAGCCCTTTTTGCTCCCTTTTCGTCTTTCCCCTAGGTATATGAACCTTCTGCGAGGGATGCTGCCAGCTTTGTAGCTGGAGACGATGCGCGGATCAGTACTATGCTCGGGGTCCTCCACTTTTACTTTTTTATTGGCCTTTGGCGATTGCGAGGGGCTGAGGAAAATTTAGTGTGGTTATGCTTTTATGCTTGTACAAGAAGTACTTTACTACAGTCGACTCTCACTATAAGGGTACCTTCTATAAGAATACTCGCTCTATAAGGATACATTTTCTCGGTTCTTTTGGCCTTTTTGAGTACAAATTGACCCTTCCTATACCGGTACACACCCTATAAGGGTACCAATTTCCGATCTCGAGCGTACCCTTATATTGAGAGTCAACTGTATATGTAATTTATTACAATTAATATTTCCCGCTCTCTTACTTTAACCATCTACATGTACATCCCCCGCCCGTATCCAGCAAAAAATAAAATAAAAAAATATTTCTTAGAAGAAATTCAACAGCGCCGGGGGGGATCGAACCCCATCTCTTCCGGCAATTGTTCCTACGGCTACCCGATGGAAGCGCATTATCCACTATGCTACCGGCCTGTTGTCCTATAGTTGGCTGCCAGAGCAGATTCTAAAGATCTCTAGCTCTCCCGCCATTGATTGCAGATAAGATCTGCTTGAGAGAGATAAGGATATTTGATTCTATGAGCCAAGGTCACTCACTCCGTCCTATAGCTACTAATGAAATTGATGTCTGCTGTAGATATTCCATTCAATGGCACTGAGGGCGTCATTCAGGTGCAGGTGCAGGGTTAGGTTTTAGCGAAACTCTTTCGGTGCGTGTTCTTTTATACATGTAGTAAGACTTTGGAGTCTTGAACCCACGTCTTACCATACCACTCCCTCATGTAAAGACCTAAGGTACTTAGTCTCCTATCATTCTCAAGTGTCATGCAGAGCAACGAGTCTTGGGACGCTACTATATCTGTATCCAAATAGCACAGCACCCATAAAATTCCATAGACCGAGTGATAATCAATGATGCCATATCAATTCCCCTGTAAACGACCCAGATTTACCTGAACAGTGGGGGAAACTTTTTGATTCAAAGGTGCTGCACTGCATTGGTAGTGTGGCTCATAGACCACCGCACAGCTCTGTCCTTGAATATACACCCTGAAACAGCCAGTCCTTTGTCTCCACCCAGCACCACCCATTACAATCCAGAACACTTAGTATAGCCTAGAAACACAAGTCACCCACCGGCACCTTACACCAGGAACGTTGTGGGGTATGTTAGTAGAATATGTGTTCAAACACATTTCAACCGCTATGTGGTCGGACCCGGTTAAGAATATGTGTTAGTTTCAAGATCTATCCCTTCGTCTGGCGGTGCTGCCCACCCTATAACACAGGAATTAGATTTGTATGGGAGATCTATTATTTGATAAGAGATATAACGGGATCTGTTAGTAAAGCCACATATAAATTTGCTTTTTGGGGGGTGGGCAGCATTTTTTGCCAGACGAAGGGATAAGTTAAGCTGCGGAAAACCACTTAATCTATCATCATTCTCATGTTCCTAGACTCGAATATTCAGAGCAACAGCCCCCTCTAGACCTCAGATAGAGATATCTCGATCACAAACAGCCTGAAAACGTTTCCTACATGTATACAGGCTCCAGACACGATGGCTCATGGAATCGAGTAATAGCTCGTGATGCTAAAATCCAGAGGAGTTTAGAAAATAGAGCAGCTAGTAACTCCTATAAACTAATTGGAAAGACTTGGGCGCAGCGGTCATCTTATCACAGGCTACAGTTGAATCTCCCTATATGCTTGCTATAAGAATAATTGCACATAAAGTACAAACTCACCCTTTGTTATAAATTGGACTAGCCGCTCACTCGCTCACTCGCTCAGACAAGAAGGATGACAGTGTCAGTGCTATAGTTTTCGTATTGGAGGCTGCACAATGTGTGTAGCAGGCCCCACGTGCCAATGGAGGCACATACCACCACCACCACAGACTGCATCACCAAACATCACTCGTCCTATAAACACCTTTCAACTATATGTACTATCTACACCTGACACTACACTGGGCGAATACTCTCGCCAAGCGCCTCGACATCGACAATCTACGCATCCGTCAGCAATCTCTCTCCATCCACACACATCACACTATCGACTCACCTCTTTCGCGGCCTCAGCCGACAATACAATGGGGTGCTCCTCGCCCACGCAGATACTATCCTCGATCCTGATGCCCATACCCCTGAAATGCACTGGCCAGCGGTCGTCGTTTGGTACATACACGCCCCTATACCATACCCCAATTAGCTCTCCCATCCCCTCAAAAAAAAGCACAAAAAGACTCACGGCTCTACAGTAACACACTGCCCCTCCACCAGCCCCTTACTCCTCGAGCAACTATGGCAATCATGCACATCCAGTCCCACAAAATGGCCAACATGGTGCGGGAACAAGGTGTCCATGTTCCTGCCGCCCACGTCAAAGCCAATCTGCTTCAGGCCGCTCTTGAGCTCTGTCTCAGCGACCGAGTGGATGGCGTCGAGTGACAAGTTGGCGTTTTCGCGGCAGAGCGAAACGCATTTTTTTTGTGCGGAGAGCACGACGGAGTAGAGGTCGCGTTGGGCGGCGGTGAACACGCCCGAGGTGGGCCAGGTGCGGGTGATGTCCGTCACGTAGCCGCCGTATTGGCCGCCGGCGTCGACCAAGACGAGGTCGCCATTTCTGGAAAGGGGGGGGGGGGGGTTAGTGGGCGTGAAAGGAGGGAGGGGTGAGGGGGCTTACTTGAGGGTTTCGTCGTTCCTGGTGTAGTGGATTGTGCATGCGTTCTACCCATTGCTCTGTCAATATAAAGAAGATTCTCCCTCTTTCTCAGCGGGCCAATGCTCACCTCACCGCCCGCAACAACAGGTACATACGCCTCCTTCTCACACCCGCCCACCTTAAACTGGTACTCCAAAAACGCATGTAACCCCCTCTCCGTCAGAAATCTCTCCTGCATTGCCATATTAAACGCCCTCCCACTAATCTTCCCCGCCTTCCTCATATTCGCCACCTCTGCCGCACTCTTCACATTCCGCAGACCATGCATCACCGGCGCCAGCGGCACCGTCTTCTTCTTGATCCGATGCACAAACGAAAACGTGTCCGGCGCCGAGTGCACAAACGACGCATGGAACACGCTGACCGCGCGCGATGGGAATACAGACAGGTCCGTGTAGACGCTGCGCGCGCCACGTAGGTACGGCTCAAGGTGCAGCTCGAGGTTGTCGATGTTGAAGCCCTCGTCGGCGTTGAATACCTCTGTGGCGGCCTCGACGCCACTGCGCGCGCCGTCCCAGAGCTCGGCTTTGGGGTCTTTGTCGCGCACGTAGAGCTGGAAGATGTGTTCGCCTTCGGGCTGGCCGGATTCCTTGACTACAGGGAGTGAGCTTTACTGTGGGCGAGTGGGGGATGGGGGTGGGGTGGGGGAGGTACTGATGACGCAGACGGCCTCGGGCTCGAGGAAGCCGGTGAGGTAGTAGAAGTCGGGGTTTTGGTGGAAGTCGTAGAAGACGGGGCCAGAGCGGTACTTTACGTGCGAGGAGGGTATGATTGCGATGCAGTTGTCGGGGAGCTCTGCGGCCAGCTTTGCCCGGCGCATGGCATATTCGAGGGCCGAGATTCCGGGGGTCACTATTCACATATCTGAGAATCAGATTTTTTTTTTTGCCCTTGACTGCGCAATTGGGGTAACGGAAGTGGGGAGGAGTTTGGGAAAACCTTCACCGCGCTTGAGCAGGTGCGGGTGTGTCTCAAAAAGCGGCTGGCCGAAGGCTAACTTCTGCGGTGGAGGAGAAGAGCCCGCGCCCGCGTCGGAGGAGAGTGACCGCCGCGACTGTAGCTGCCGGGGGAGACTGGTGATCAGACATTGCACTCTGGCTGTGTTTGCGAAGAGAGCTGCGGGTCGCGCGGACGAGAGACGCTGCAGAACGGACCGACGTTGCATGGTTGCTTAAATTCTCTTCGAGAGCCGGTTGCACTCATCGTCGATAGCCCCACTGCATACCGCAGATCCACACCCCACCCCACCACACTGCCGCACCACAACCACACCCGAACCAACAAACACCCGCACACAGCACTCAACACCCCAGCCATGACTACCCCCACAGACACAACCACCCCGCACCTCCAAGACCTCGTCCAAACAGTACACAAAAACCTCAAACACCTCGCCGACTGGTCCTCCCTCGTGATCCACAGCTCCCCCTCCTTCCCCCGCCCCCTCATCACTGGCCTCCCGCCCGACCCCGTCTACATCGACCCCGACAGCGCCTCCACCTACAACGCCGAGGACAAGAACTCCCCCGAGCGCAGCCAGCACGAGTGGGTGCTCCCCGTCGACCTGCGCGAGAAGTGGACACTGCGCAAATGGGCGCAGGTGTTTGATAGCTTGCCGGAGGGATATTGGGGCGAGAGCGGAGGCAAGGTGAGGGGGAAGAGGATATTGCTGGCGGTGGTCTCGGATGATAGTACGGTCGTGCATTATGTCGTGCATGATGGCATCGTGAAGCCGAGGCAGAACTGAGTGGGGGAGGAAGGGGTGGCGGCGGTGGGAGGGGTCCGGGGTGCCCGCGCTGTTAATGGGAAAATGTTGTGCTCGAGATACCAGGTATTAATACAGACTTTTTTTTCTTTCTCTTTTTTTTCTTTTTCTTTTACGGGCGTTGTAGATATTGCGGGAATCAGATGTGTCGCATATTGCCATGGCGTACCAAGGTTTGAAACAGCAAGAGAGGCCTCTGGGACGAGGTTTCAAAGTTGAAATTGGGAGTGGTGATATATGGATTTTAAAGAAGCAAAACGGCATAAATAGAGCAATTACTACAAAAGAGTTCGTCTTGGAAGCGGCTGTTCACCACCGCATACACATAGAGCAGTGGGGTAGATGACGATAGATCTCAGCCCGCCCGCCCGCTTCAATTAACGAGTGATATCCCATGACCACACAACCACATCGTAGAGTCGTTATTCTAGAACCCGTATTCAACTTTTATTCCAAAACTCGCCTCTCACTCATAGCCAGCTGCAGTGAGATGGACAAATCCGTAGCATCTGGCTATGTATGTGTAGCCTGGACCAGCCATGTGTAGAGCCAATGCCTCTGCGCTGACCGTGGTCTTAATTACTGCATACGTAAACACATCCAATCCCATCCACCCTGCAGCTGACGACTGCGGCGATCTGGAAAACAAACATCCCCCCGAAACCCGGGCGGGGGGGTCTATGTAGAGTATGGAGGTACTCTTTCCCCCCGACCCGCGCTGGGGATTTCGTTTGGTGGCTGTAATATCGATTTAACTACCCGCCCAGGAGCAATCTACAGTCGAGTCTCTCTAAAGGGTACCTCCTTAATGTACAAGAATAATCGTCCTATGAAGGTACGACTTAAGCTTCTCGGTCCTTATCGGGCCTTTTATTATGTACCTACAAAATGATTCTTGCTATAAAGGTAAACGCCTTATAAGGGTACCGTTATAAGAGAAGGGGGGGGGGGGTGCGTTCGACTGTAGCTGTTAGCGAGTGCTCCAATATATGCCTACATGTATCTTTTCTACGAATACTGCTACGTATACCACCATCACTAACGGCTTCGCTCTGTCTTGCCGTGGAGGAGCGGGTGTGACTTGGGTGCTACGGCGGTATACTCGCATATCCAGTATGTATTGGCGCAACCAGCAAAACATACCTTTTTTTTACCCTTGGGCTCATTCCTTATGACCAACGCCCGTAGCTTGGCTTTGGGCTCCTTCTGGTGCGTAGATACACCGTACACAATATCAGAGGAGATAAGAAGGCTCTCAGGATTCTGTGCCCCTTGGTATTAATCTGCTATAAATGGCAATGTGGATATATTTCCTATTCAGAATCATCAACTATTGAGATTCTATAAATTACTAGGTTAATTAGAGGCCTTTAAATAAGATTATACTCGATTGTTGGGTCTTTAAATCATCTGTGGAAATGTCTATATGCTATTAAAAACATCGATTTTTGGTGTGTTTCGCTGGTTGCGCCAATACATTCTAGATATGCGAGTACGTACGGTCACTCGAGAGACTTATTACTTCTGCTTCTTGTAAGTGGCCATGGTGGTCGGGTGCACGTGGTTGACCGATCGACCCCAACGTGCCAGACGGCCAGCGAGTGCTCTCCCATGACGCAGGAGCTACTCTAGAGTACAGTGGTGTCCCGATAGTAGCATATGTTTGGGCAAATTTGTTCTCGATACAAGCATATCCCCGATAGTCCCGACCATATGCTATTATCGAGACTCCACTGTAGGTACTAGACGCGTCCTGCATGTCTTGGCATCACCACAACCACTGACTGCACTGCCGGTACCTGCAACTGCAACTGCAACCAGGTCGATAGCTCCCCCACCACTCACAACCACCACCCACCACCCACCAACCCACCAACCCACCTCCACCTCCACCTCCACCACCCCACGCCCAGTACAGACAGCACAGCTTCCACCGAGCACGAAACACCCGTAACCCAAAGCTAAATGGATATCGTACTCGCCGTCTCTAATTATGTCGGGAAGATGGTGTCGGCCGACGGGGCCGCGGGCTCGTCGGGAAAGATGAAGATCCTCCTGCTGGATAGCGAAACCGTCTGTTGCCCCCCCCCCCCCCCCAAAACCATCCTATCCTATCTCTGCTTCCGCGCCCCCCGCAGAGCGCCACGCGCTGACTGTTCAGTGAGTAGGTCTCGATTGTGTCCACAGCTATCACGCAGTCTGCGCTGCTGGGACATGAGGTGTACCTCATAGAGTTTGTGAACCCTTTTTTTTTAGCCCCCCGGTCTGCTGCTGCTGACAATCACTCGGAGTGAAGCCGACTAGACAATGCCGACCGCGAGAAGATGCGGCATCTCCGGTGCTTATGCTTCGTGCGGCCGTCGTCGGATGCGATACAGCTCCTCATTGACGAGTTCCGGGATCCAAAGTACGGGGAGTACCACATCTGTACCGGACCCCTCCCCCCCCCCCCGTGTTGAAGCTTAAGGCGGAGCTGACTAGGAAGCTGTCCGTAGACTTTAGCAACATCGTCAAAAAGTCCGCGCTGGAGCGACTCGCCGAAGCCGACGACCACGAGGTGGTCCGCGTGGTCCAGGAGTACTTCGCCGACTACCTCGTCATCAACCCTGACCTCTTCGCGCTGAGCCTTGGCGGCCCGCAGCGCCGCATCTGGTCGTCGAGCCCCGATATGTGGAACACAGACTCGCTCTCGCGGGCCGCCGACGGCGTGCTCGCGGTGCTGCTGAGCTTGAAGAAGAAGCCGCTGATCCGGTATGAGAAGAACAGCGCGCTGGCGAAGAAGCTCGCCGCAGAGGTCAGGTACCAGATTGGGCAGGAGGACCAGCTGTTTGATTTTGGGAGGCGCGCGGATACGCCGCCGATATTGCTGATATTGGATAGGAGGAATGATCCGATTACGCCGTTGCTGTCGCAGTGGACGTATCAGGCAATGGTGCATGAGTTGCTGGGTATACAGAATGGGCGGGTGGACCTGTCGGAGGTGCCGGATGTGAGGCCGGAGTTGAAGGTATGTGCCTGTTTGGTGGGTTTCCCGCGCGTTGGCTGACTCTGGTAGGAAATCGTACTATCGCAAGACCAAGACCCGTTCTTCAAGAAGAACATGTACCTCAACTTCGGCGACCTCGGCGGCAACATCCGCGATTACGTCGACCAATACCAGCACAAGACAAAGTCCAACATGAACATCGAGAGCATCGCCGACATGAAGCGCTTCGTCGAGGAATACCCCGAGTTCCGCCGGCTCTCGGGCAACGTCAGCAAGCACGTCACCCTCGTCGGCGAGCTCAGCCGCCGCGTCGAGAAACACAACCTCCTCGAGGTCAGCGAGCTCGAGCAGAGCCTCGCATGCAACGACTCCCACGCCGCAGACCTAAAGACCATCCAGCGCCTCCTCCAATCCAACATCCCCCACGAGAACAAGGTCCGCCTGGTCGCCCTCTACAGCTTGCGCTACGGGGGCACAAACAACAGCGCCATATCCGTCCTGCTCGACCTCCTGGCCGTCAATGGCGTCCCGCAGGGCCGCGTCAACGTCATCCCAAACCTCCTCGCCTACCAGGCGTCGGTGAAGCGCCAGGACGTCGTTTCCAAGGCAGAGTCCATATTCTCACTCGCCCGGACGGGATTTAAGGGGCTTAAGGGCGTGGAGAACGTGTATACGCAGCATGTGCCGCGGATGGAGCAGGTGCTGAATGACCTGATTAAGGGCCGGCTGAGCCAGCAGACGCATCCGTTTGTGGAGGGCACGGGCACGAGGGAGAAGCCGCAGGATGTCATTGTGTTTATGGTCGGCGGGACGACGTATGAGGAGGCGAAGCTGATTGCGCAGGTGAATGCGGCGACGCCGGGGGTGAGGGTGGTGTTGGGGGGTACGAGTGTGCTGAATAGTAGGACGTTTTTGGATGTAAGAAAGCTTCTGTGCTCCTCTTTGTGTGTTGGTTTCTCGGTGGGGTGAGTGGGACTAATGGAGTGTGCAGGAGATTGATGATATTGTGCCGACGTGGCCGGCGCCGGAGCCGACTACTGCGGCGGGGAGGTTGAGGAGGGAGGTGGGGGGGAGATAGCTTATTCAATTGGACTAGCGGTTTTATTTTTACTTTTTTTTTTATTCTTTATTCTTCGTGCTGAGACTGAGCTTGTGGGTTTCTTGTTCTTCTTCTTCTTCTTGCTAGATAAGGTGGGTTGTTGTTGCTGGCGTTAACGGTGGCGGGGAAATACAAAATTTTTAATACTAGCTTTATATGTAGAGACGAGAGGTGTATAACATATGGGAAGCAGCTGGCACACTGGTGAATTGTAGTATATGGGTTTGGGCTTGGGCTTGATGGGGGAGCGGAGCTACATAGCTACTAAGGGCGAGGTATCCCACGCCCATTTCCATTTATTCTCAGACCGGGGATATCTAAGTGGGTCCCACGTTTTGGACTACGCGGTTTGTAGAAGAGGAGGAGGAGGGGGGAGGGGGAGGGGAAGGGTGACGGGGAGGAGGCACAGGTTTGTTTCAAGATTTTGGACCAAGTAATCAGGTAGTGAGTGTTGTCTGTTTCTATCGCTGACCTGGTCCTGCAGTGTAGACTAATAAATCCTTATGTAATCATCCGTCGAGTGATACTCCGTGAATGTAACTCTAGGTGTTATCTATCTCACACAACATGACTCAAAGCCAGGTATAGCTCCCGGAATGGACAGTCCCAGATGCCTGTAAAAACGGCTATCTACAAACCAATAAATGCTGGCTCATATGAGTGAGCATGGTAGATCCGCAGAGTAGACATGTCCTCGAAGTGTTAGTCATGGTCCTTGCTTGGCAAGGCTTGGCTTGGCAAATTCAACTCAAGTTTGCCCCCCCAGGCCGCGTGCTGCCAGAGCGAGCACAAACCCTAGATCATTCACATACCTCTCTATAAGGCCACAAACCTTCCAATTCCCCCCCCCCCCCAAACCCCACCCCACCTACATCCACCCACTCCCCACAATCTAATTTCACGTCTCCAATCCATCCATTGCTCTTGTAACTCCCACCACACACAAACCACGACGAAGCTTTCCAAAGTCCTCGACCGAGGCATCGACCCAAATCATGGCGGACCAGTCCCAGTACAAGTATGCGAACATGTCCAACCTGGTGCTCCAGGCGGACAAGCGCTTCATCCACCGGCGCACCGACGAGGCCACGGGAGACCCAGAGTCGATGGCGGGCAAGGTGGACATTAAGATGATGGGCGACCGCGTCCTGCGCGACACGGCCCCCAAGGCGAAGCTGAAGAGCAAGAGGGAGAAGCTGAATATCGATGCCATGGAGGAAGGGAAGGATATCTTGGATAGGGAGAAGCGGAAACGGAAGAGAGAGTATGTTACCTTATTGTTCCTTTTTATCTCACACCGCCCCCCAACCCCCCTTCTTCTTCCAGATTTGGAGCAACGCGTGTTAAAACTTGGAGGGGAAAGAGATCTTAGGCGTGTGCTTTGCTAATTGGGTGGTTGTAGTGCTTCGAGTTATGGCGGGAGTATTCTGTCGGCGACAGACGACGTCCTGGGTCTTGTGTATCATCCACGCACCGCCGAAACACGGGAGGCGTATTCCTTAATCCTCACGCTTGTTGCAACGCTACTAGGCGGCGATGTGCCGCAGTCTGTAGTACGCTCAGCGGCGGATGCAATCCTTGAGATATTAAAGGACGAGGACGGCTCCAAGAAGGATTTCGACAAAAAGCGGGACATCGACGACATCATCGGCGAAAAGACCGACTCGAAAAAATTCACAGATCTCGTAAATCTTTCGAAAAAAATTAATGACTGGAATGCGGGCGACGAGGACGAGGCCATGGATGGGCGTGGAGATGGCGCGGGCGGTGAAGAGCTAGATGAGAGGGAGGGTGTCGCTGTTGTTTTCGATAAAGAGGATGAAGACGAGGACGAGGCGGCCGAGTTTGAGGTTCGGGACGGGGACTCGACGGATGACGAAGAAATGGACGACGCATCAGACACCGAGAAACCGACCGAGGAAGCTGCCGAGGGCGCAGAATCGGAAGACGAATTGATCATTGGCGGAACCAAAGACCGGGGCAAGGACGCCCGGAAGCAGGCAGTCGACAAGGACATTGTCCCCGCTCACGATATCGATGCATACTGGCTTCAACGACAAGTTAGCGCTAAATACCCTGATCCACATCTTGCATCGTCGAAAGCCACAAAGGTTCTCGAAATTCTGGCCCCCGAGGCTGAGAAGTCTCTTCGCCAGGTTGAGAACGAGCTTATCGAGGTCTTCGACTATGAGCATTTCGAACTTGTCAAAGTGCTCATGAAGAACAATGCCAAAATAGTGTGGTGCACGCGTCTAGCCCGCGCTGGCGAGTCGTCCGAAGAGCGCACGGCAATAGAACAGACAATGACAAGCACCGGATACCGTAAGATTCTTGACGAGCTTCGCGGTCGTGAGGTCGAGGATCTAGACGGGAAGACGGCGGGTAAGAAGGGGAAAGCAGATGTAATGGATATTGATGTACCTGCATCTGCGATCCCAACAGGCCCAGAAACCACTGCCAAATCGTCCGGCCTAACCGGCGGCCTACAGCCGCGGAAGACCATCGATCTAGAGAGCTTTGTTTTCGAGCAGGGGAACCATCTTATGACGAATGCATCAGTTAAGCTCCCTCAAGGTTCTACGAAGCGTACTTTCAAGGGATACGAGGAAATCCATGTCCCGGCGCCCAAGAAGAAAATCGACCCGAATGAACCGAAAGCAATCCCCATCTCCAGCATGCCAGAATGGGCAAGAGTGCCATTTAGTACAAGCAAGGAACTCAATAGAATTCAGACAAAGTGCTATCCTGCCGCGTTTGAGGACGATGGGAATCTCCTCATTTGCGCGCCCACAGGTTCCGGAAAGACGAACGTGGCAATGCTTACAATCACCCGTGAGATCGGGAAGCACAGAGACCCCGTCACCGGCCAGATCAAGCTGGACGACTTCAAGATTGTCTACATCGCCCCCCTGAAAGCGCTGGTGCAAGAGCAGGTCGGGAACTTTGGGAAGAGGCTCGCGCCGTATGGGATCAAAGTGTCCGAGTTGACCGGAGACAGGCAGCTCACGAAGCAGCAGATAATGGAGACGCAGATCATTGTCACTACCCCCGAGAAGTGGGACGTTATCACTCGTAAGGCGACGGATATGTCCTACACGAACTTGGTACGCCTCATCATTATCGACGAGATTCATCTGCTGCACGACGACCGTGGTCCCGTCCTGGAGTCGATTGTCTCCCGTACCATCCGCAAAATGGAGACAACGTTGGAGCCCGTGAGACTTGTCGGCCTGTCTGCTACCCTCCCCAACTACCGCGACGTTGCCAGCTTCTTGAGGGTGGACACGAACACCGGCCTCTTCCATTTCGACGCCACCTTCCGTCCCTGCCCACTGCGTCAAGAGTTCATCGGTATCACCGACAAAAAGGCCATCAAACAGCTACAGACCATGAACGACGTTTGCTACACAAAAGTCATCGAGCAAGCCGCCAGCAACCAGATGCTCATCTTCGTCCACTCGCGCAAGGAAACCGCCAAGACCGCAAAATACATCCGCGACAAAGCACTCGAGCTCGAAACCATCCAGCAGATCCTGAAATCGGACGCCGGCACCCGAGAGCTGCTCCAGCACGAGGCGGACCAGGTCACAGACGCAAATCTGAAGGATCTGCTGCCGTACGGATTCGCGATACATCACGCTGGTATGAGCCGTGCAGACAGGACCACGGTGGAGGATCTGTTTGGTGATAAGGCGATCCAGGTGCTGGTGTGCACTGCGACGCTGGCTTGGGGTGTGAATTTGCCCGCGCACACGGTCATTATCAAGGGAACGCAGATATACTCCCCTGAGAAGGGAAGCTGGGTTGAGTTGAGTCCCCAGGATGTGCTACAGATGCTTGGGCGTGCAGGTAGACCTCAGTATGATACTTACGGAGAAGGTATCATCATCACTACACAGTCAGAAATGCAATACTATCTTTCACTGTTGAACCAGCAGCTCCCGATCGAGTCGCAGTTTATGAAGAAGCTCGCCGATAACCTGAACGCCGAGATTGTTCTGGGTACAGTCCGCAGCAGAGATGAGGCCGTGGAGTGGCTGGGGTATACCTACCTCTACGTCCGTATGCTTCGGTCGCCGGGTCTCTACTCAGTGGGCGCAGATTACGCCGAAGACGAAGCGCTCGAGCAGAAGCGTGTGGATCTAATCCATTCTGCAGCGGTGGTGCTGGAAAAATGCAACCTCGTTAAATACGACAAGAAGACCGGAAAGCTACAGTCAACAGAGCTTGGAAGAATCTCGTCTCATTACTACATCTCGCACAACTCAATGCTGACATACAACATCCACCTTCAGCCTGCACTCACGCCCATCGAGCTCTTCCGCGTGTTCTCGCTTAGTGAGGAGTTTAAGTACATCCCCGTGCGTTCTGAGGAGAGGCTCGAGTTACAAAAGTTGTTGGCCCGAGTACCTATCCCCGTCAAAGAGAGCATTGAAGAGCCACAGGCAAAGATCAACGTTCTCCTCCAAGCCTATATCTCACGTCTCAAACTCGAGGGTCTCGCATTGATGGCCGATATGGTTTACGTTACACAATCCGCAGGGCGTATCCTCCGTGCCATCTTCGAAATCTGTCTCAAGCGTGGGTGGGCCAGTGTCGCGAAAACAGCGCTCGACCTGTGTAAAATGGCCGAGAAGCGGATGTGGCCGACTATGACGCCGTTCCGACAGTTTCCTATCCCGCCTAATCAGTTAGCGCCGATTGTGAACAAAGCAGAGCGAGCGGCGGAGTTTACATGGAGCAAGTACTTCACTATGGACGTGCCCCACCTATCTGAGCTTTTTTCGAGTAAGGGTGGTGCAAGCTCAAGGACTGGAAAGTTGGTGCATAGCTTACTTGAGAGGTTCCCAAGGCTGGATGTTCAAGCGCAAGTTCAGCCTGTCACCAGGAGTATGCTGAGGGTGGAATTGACTATAACGCCGGATTTTGTGTGGGATGTTGAATACCACGGACAAGCGGAGAGTTTCTGGATTCTTGTGGAGGATTGCGACGGTGAAGATATTTTGTTCCACGATCAGTTCATACTCCGCCGTCAATATGCGGAGAGCGAAAATAATGAGCATTTGGTCGAGTTCACGGTGCCAATGACGGAGCCGATGCCACCCAATTACTTCATTACTGTTGTGTCTGACCGCTGGATGCATTCTGAAACGAAGCTTGCTGTGTCTTTCCGGAAACTGATTTTGCCAGAGAAATTCCCGCCGCACACACCTCTTTTAGATCTTGTGCCATTGCCGGTGGAGGCTTTGAAGAAGAAAGAATACATGGAGCTCTATCCAGACTGGAGACACTTCAACAAGATCCAAACGCAGGTTTTCAAGAGTCTCTTCGATACTGATGATAATGTCTTCGTTGGCGCGCCAACTGGAAGTGGAAAGACCGTGTGTGCCGAGTTTGCCCTGCTAAGGCATTGGAGCAAGGATGACGATGAGCCTGGAAGGGCAGTGTATATTGCGCCTTTCCAGGAGCTGGTAGATATGAGATACAGTGACTGGAAAGAGAGGTTGAGTGGCTTGGCCGGTGGAAAGGAAATTGTCAAGTTGACGGGAGAGACGAGTGCGGATTTGAAATTGCTCGAGAGGGGAGATTTGATCATGGCAACGCCTACGCAGTGGGATGTGCTGTCCAGGCAGTGGCAGAGGAGGAAGAATGTGCAAACTGTGGAGCTGTTCATTGCGGATGAATTGCATATGCTTGGTGGTCAGAACGGCTATAATTACGAGATTATAGTGTCGAGGATGCACTATATTGCTGTTCAAACCGAGAACCCGATGAGGATTGTTGCGCTTAGTGTTAGCTTGAGCAACGCCAGGGATTTGAGTGAATGGATTGGAGCAGACAAGCATACCATCTTCAACTTCAGCCCCCGAGATCGACCAACACAACTGGAGATCCATATTCAGTCCTTTACGATACCTCATCAACCATCTTTGATGATCGCCATGGCAAAGCCGACCTATCTGGCAATTTGCAGCACTCCGGCAGACAAACCCGTCATTGTGTTTGTTCCTTCTCGCAAGCAGTGCAGGGCTACTGCGCTAGACATTCTTTCGTACTGTGTTGCTGATGGAGATGAGGATAAGTTCCTAAACGTCGATTTGGATGACATTACCGAGTACTTAAATGACGTCGAGGAGAAGGCCTTAAAGGAGAGCTTGAGCCATGGTATCGGATACTATCACGAGGCACTATGCAAGAACGATAAGCTCATCGTCGAGGGGTTGTTCAAGCACGGTGCGATCAAGGTGCTGCTGGCAAGTAGAGATGTTGCATGGGAGTTGAAGAATAGTGCCTTTTTAGTTGTTGTGATGGGAACACAATTCTTCGAGGGGAGGGAGCACAGATATATTGATTACCCTCTCTCGGAGGTTTTGCAGATGTTTGGGAAGGCATCCCGAGCTGGAATAGACAAGAGTGGTAAAGCAATTCTTATGACGCCCGCGGTGAAGAAGGACTATTACAGGAAGTTTTTGAACGAGGCGTTGCCAATTGAATCTCACTTGCCAGCATATCTTCACGACGCATTCGTTACGGAAATCAGCACCAAAACTATTGGATCTACTCAAGATGCCGTGGATTGGTCTACTTACACCTACTTTTACAGGAGGTTGCTTGCAAACCCGAGTTTCTACAGCTTGACAGACACATCCCATGAAGGGCTTAGCACACATTTGTCGGAGATGGTGGAAAACACTTTGAAAGACCTTGCCGAGGCAAAAATTATCGATGTTGACGAGGAAGATGATACTGTCACTCCTCTCAACGCCGCTATGATTGCGGCTTATTATAACATTTCTTTCATCACCATGCAGACATTCCTTCTTTCGCTTACAGGGAAGACAAAGCTCAAGGGTATCCTCGAAATTGTTACTTCAGCGACAGAGTTCGAAAGCATTCAGATCCGACGCCACGAGGATCGTGTGCTCAAGCGGATTTACGATAACGTCTCTGTCAAGATGTCACAGCCCAACTACGAAAGTCCACACTTCAAGGCGTTCGTGTTGATTCAGGCACACTTTTCGCGAATGCAGCTCCCGGCGGATCTGGCAACAGATCAGGCAGTGGTGTTGTCAAAGGTGTTGAATTTGCTGAGCGCGTGTGTGGATGTGTTGAGTTCTGAGGGCCATATCAATGCGATGAACGCGATGGAGCTGTCTCAAATGTGTGTGCAGGCTATGTGGGATAGGGATAGCCCGCTTAAACAAATTCCATTCTTTAGTCCGGAAATGGACAAATTTGCAACTGAGCATGAGTATGTTTCCCTCCATCTTGTCTGTATCTCCGATCGATGACTAATGGTTGTGTCTACAGGATCAATGATATCTTTGAATTTATGGCGTTTATGAGTGAAGTTGACAAACGCGCCACCCTCGTCAATCATCTTAATCTCGATAAATCCCAGCTCAACCAGATCTCAACCTTCGTGGGCACAAAGTACCCTGACCTTGAGATGGAATATGAGCTTGAAGATGAAGACTCGGTCGTCGCAGGATCACCAGCTTACATCAAGGTTAAGATTGTGCGTGAGCATGACGAGTCCAAGGAAGTTGACACCACTGTCCATGCACCATTCTACCCGCAAACGAAGATGGAGAATTGGTGGCTTGTTGTTGGAGAGCAAGCAACAAAGAACTTGCTGGCCATCAAGAGAATCACTATTGGGAAGAAACTGGATGTCAGGCTGGAATACGTCGTTCCAACACCTGGCAAGCATGAATTGAAACTGTATTTGATGAGCGATAGTTACATTGGGGTGGATCAAGAACAAGAATTCGAGATTGATGCAGCAGAGGGTATGGATGAAGATGAGGAGGAAGAGGATGATGAATAGCTATACCTAAAAGCTTAGTTTGTGTGGGTTTCTTTTTTTTTAGCCTTTGCCCCCCCCCCCCCCCTTTTTTTTTGTATTTCTTTCGGTATGGGGGCTAGTAACATTGCAAATTGGATAGGATCTAGCAGGAAAAAAAATGAAGGATGATATGCTTTTGCTTTGTATGATATATTGTGTGATGGGGGAAGGTGTGGGTACGGATAGATGTCTTAATGTAACGGTTTATTTATTTACCTTTCACAAAATTTCGTATATTAGCCATCCGAGCAGAAGAAACGTGCGCGGCGCGATACTATAGACTTCATGGTCGACCAATATCCGGCCGTGTGTTGGGATATTTCCGAAGTGTTTTGCTCCTCTAAGTATTGAGGTGCTCCAACAAATCCTCTGTAGTTGACATGCCCTTACGGACGACCTCTCCTCTATTGTACGCGATGAGGAAAACGTAACCAAGTGGTGAATCAATAAGTCTTTCAATGAGCGAAAAGCTCAAGCCTAAAGCTCGAGCTGGCTCGCGGGCCCATGGGCTACACTAGGCCCGTAGAAGGAACAGGCAGGCCCAGCTCAGCCCGTGGAATATTGATGCGGGCCCGTCGCTCGGTGGGCTAGCCTAAGTCGCCCTCTGTGCATACCGAAAGTACTACAGTACCAAGAAAGCGGGCGAATCCAGTACTTGCTACGGTATTGCTACGGTATAATGGTTTAATTCGGGGTTTTACATAATTTCGTTTTGTTAAAGTATTTATTACATCCCATTTTCTTACTGAAGCAATGCCTGATGGGTGAATATTAGCAGCGTTTGAGAACAGGCTGTACTTACACTAGGTACGTGTACTATCAGTGGACGATGCGTTTATATATATAATTGACTAGAGGTTTTCCCATTTTTTACCAACCGGAATCATTTTATAATGCCCTACCTCTAATCAATTTATACTATCACTTCAAACCAAGTTGATGAATGAAATAAAGCCTTACGTTCCTCCTTTCCCTACTACTCGGGGTTGGAACGGTCTTCCCCTTGGAAGTACTTACCCGGGCAGAGTACATAAACAGAGCAATCATTTACTGAAGGGCTGTTCCGGCATATTCCAGTATACCCTTAACGCTCTATGTAGGAAGCCTGGGTGCAGGACCAATCATCACCCGCCATTTGCGAAATTTATTAGGAGATATAGGGAAGCATCGGACCGTAATATCTATGGCCATTCTCCACTGAACACTTCCTTTATTCCTATTTAACTTGATGAGTTTATTCTAAGCATGTTTGCTCGTCAAAGGAAAGCCAACTCATAGTTTTTCGAGGATACAGTAGAACGGAAGGTACGGGAAATAGCTAGCATTGTGCCCACGGGAAAATAAACATTTGAAACAGACATCTATCTGTAAAACTCAATCGATAGCAAAAACTCAACGAAAAATAAATAAAAAGAAACCAGCCACAATTCTTGTTCAACCAATGAAACATTACACCGTCCATCTACACCATGACTAACGCAAGCAAAGCCATCCTGCAGTAAAGCCCATACCTCATCTATTGCGGCCTGTTAGCAACTGTCAAAGCCTTTGAGAGATGTCAAGGAATAAAAATAATACCTGTCTGAAATAAGCTGCCCTTTGATCAAAGTCCAATTCTTCCCCGATTTCTGCATTCCTTGGCAATGGGTGCAGAACGACCATATGACTCTTCGCATTCTTCATAACCGTATTGTCAATCACGAAGCTGTTCTTCAATCTCTCGAATTCAGATAGATCTTCAAAGCGTTCCTTCTGAACACGCGTGCAGTAAAGCACATCGGAGTTGGCAACAACATCAGATGTAAGCTCGGTGTACGTTTCGATAGTCATGCCAGAAGCTCGGAGAGCTTCGATGATCGTTGGTGGCATAGCGAGCTGCGGGGGAGAAACAAAGTTGATACGGACGTGATAGTGTTGGAGAAGCTTCGCTAGGGAGTGCACTGGGCGGCCGAATTTAAGATCTCCCACAAAGGTGATTGTAAGACCATTGACGGTTCCCAATTCCTCACGGATCGTAAAGAGGTCAAGGAACGCCTGAGTAGGGTGCTCAAGACTGCCGTTTCCTATAAGATATGTCAATAATCTAATTCATGAGAGAATATGTATTAGTCTCGTACCTCCATTGATGATAGGAACTGGCGAAAATCTAGCAGCTGTGGCAGCACTAGATTCATCTGGGTGTCTCAACACAACAGCATCACCGTAGCATGCAAGAGTACGGATAGTATCCTGTAGAGTTTCACCCTTAACCTGGCTTGAGTGTGCAGCTGAGATAGCTACAGTTCGTCCTCCAAGGCGTTGCATAGCGGCGTCAAAAGATGCAGAAGTGCGAGTGGATGGCTCAAAGAACATGGTACAGAGCAAGCGGCCCTTAAGAAGATCAATGACTCCCCAACGCTCAACAGCGAGTCTCATCTCCTGTGCAACGGTGAAGAGATGATGAAGGTCCGCACGGTTGAATTGGCTGACAGAAAGAATATGGCGGCGCTTGAACATGTTCTCCCGAGATAGAAGCTTCTGGAGCGATGGAGATACCATAGGCACAGGCGGCAATATTTGAGAGGGAAGGCTTGGTACTGCCTCTACCATAGGACTTCCAACATGAAGTGATGGCATCTCGTTACTTACGGAATGCATACGTGCCATCAAATTCGGGCTCAGGATCTGGCGGGCATGAGAAGCCTCCGGAGCACGGGAAGGCTCAGGAGCCGCAGCTGGAGCGTTAGAAACCGGGTTGTGGAATGTGACAGAGGCCTGCGACCCGAGTGTACCATCACTGTTGACACGGCCGTCAAGGGTGACAGTCGTATTTTCGAAAGTGACCCTCTTTACAGTCGCCTTGAGCTTGCGTCCGACGAGAGGAGACCAAACTTCGAATGGTTGCAAGACATATGACCTGTCCATTTCAACCTCAACAGAGGAGAGAGGCTGATCATGTAGCTCGAAAATTGCCTTTGGATTATCATGCAGGCGAAGCTTAACATCCTCAATTGTCAAGAGACCATCGCATACGGCAGTGATCAATAGAGGAAGCGAGTCCACAATACCAACAGAAGGGCAAGGTCCATTCTTGGTGTCGTGAGCCAATTGATAGGGCAAACTTCCCACAGAGAAGCAGTCAATGCTGGCTAAGTTCTCCCAAAGTGCCTTTTGGTCCTTGACTGTCGGCAATGAGGTGCACTCAGGATAGTCCTCTTGCGTGAAAAAGAGAGTATAGACAGCAACATCGCATGTGACCTTAAGACCCTTTTCCTTACTCAAGGCAATCAATCGGATATCGTCCTTTGTTGTCACACTGGTAACGTGGACATTGCGATTGTGGAGACTGGCAAGAAGCAGTATCGAGGCCAGGTCCGTGGTTTTCGCGTCAGTCATTATAGGCTTTTGTGCAGGCCAAATCTCGAAGTGAGAAGTGACCGCTGCTACCTTGTTTATGTTGCCAGAAAGATGGTTGAAAGGAATGAAAAGAGAACCAACTTGGGTAGTAAGCTGGCCCAGCTGCTGAGCGTTGGTTGATGTAGCCGCGACAGAAAAGTTAAAATCACAATGAGCCTTCTTGCTGTTCGCCTGAGCCGTCTGCAAGGCTTTGGCATCTGTCAGACTGTTCTCGACACCTAGGGGTAACACTCTAATCATTGAGAATCCTGAAGCAATAGACTCTTTAGTAACACGCTCGAAATCTTTGCTGCCTTCTTTGGCTAGGCCAGGAACAAAAGCGGCGATGTTCACAAGGCCAGGGAGTGTGATAGTGCGGTGACTTGTTTGATAGTCAACAGTATCGACATCCAGCTTAAAGCCACGAGCAATAGCCTCAATCAGTAGCTTCGCGTTCTTGACATTGGTGACCAGAGGAGTGTGGTAATCGACGGCCATACGTCTGGTTTGGTAACCTCTAGACATGTATGACGCAGGTCTACGGAACCTATTGGCAGAAGGCAAGTTGATATACAAATCGATCAAGTTGTTGGCCAAATGCTGCGTCAAAGAGTATTCAGACTTTTGGTCACTTGACTCTCCAGGTGCACCTTCACCAAGAACCTCGAGATACTGGACGGGGATTCCGTGCTCTTGGATGAAATCCGCAGTACCGGCGGTGGCGAAGAGCTTGTATCCGAGCTGGTGTAGCTTCTTGACAGATGGAAGCATCTCCATCTTTTCCTTGAAGGAACCAATGGACAAGAGAATGTTCTTCTTAGGCAAACGGAACCCAGTAGAGAGCAGGGCCTTGAGGTACGCCTCGAATTTATCGCGACCAAAGCATGCAACCTCACCGGTAGAGGCCATTTCCACACCAAGAACTGGATCCGCGCCCGACAAACGGGAGAAACTGAAGTGTGGTACCTTGATTCCAACATAGTCTTTTGGAATATCAATAGCGGGATACGCATCTACTGGAAGTCCCATGATTGCCTTAGTTGCCATCTCGATAAGATCTACGCCCATGACCTTAGAAACAAATGGGAATGATCGTGAAGCTCTGACATTGCACTCGATCACCTTGATCTCATTGTCCTTTGCAATGAACTGAATGTTGAATGGACCAGTGACATTAAGAGCGTTTCCGATTTTTCTGGTGGCCTCTTCGATTCTCCGCACAGTTTCCGGGTCCAAATCCTGTGGGGGCAAAATTAATGTAGCGTCACCTGAATGAACACCAGCATTCTCAACATGCTCTGAAATGAAATGCATAATCATCTTTCCATCTTTTGCCACAGCATCCATCTCAATCTCCTTGGCATTTTCAATGTACTTGGTGATGACCACAGGGTGTTCTTTTGAGACATCGGCTGCCTGATTGAGATAGTTTGCGAGATCGTCTTTTGAATATACGGTGTTCATGGCCGCTCCAGAGAGCACGTAGGACGGGCGAACCAATACAGGATAAGTGACCTTCTCGCAAAAGTCTGCAGCCTCTTCAATACTGGTGAGTTCCTTCCAAGCTGGCTGGTCCACCTCAATTCTATCCAACATGCGGGAAAATTTGTACCGGTTCTCGGCACTGTCAATCATCTCAGGTGAAGTTCCCAAGATCTTGACGTTAAGGCGGTGTAGTGGAAGAGCAATGTTATTAGGAGTTTGACCACCCATAGCAATGATAACACCGCTTGATGATTCAAGCTGGTAGATATCGAGGATAGTTTCGAGGTTGATGTTCTCGAAGTAAAGTTTATCGGCCTCATCATAGTCAGTACTGACAGTCTCGGGGTTGTAGTTGACCATGATTGTCTTGACACCCTTTGAACGAAGAGTCCTGACAGCACGAACAGCACACCAATCGAATTCGACGGAAGATCCGATTCTGTAAACACCGGACCCAAGAACCATGACACCCTTATCATTGAAATCCACATCGTGTTCAATGCCATTATAAGTCATGTAAAGGTAATTGGTGAAAGCAGGGAATTCCGCAGCGACTAAATTACGATTAGAGTGTTTGTAGCCATATCGAAAAGTTGAAGCTTACCAGTATCGATCTGTTTTACAATGGGCATGATACCCTGTTCAACACGTAACCTCCTGACCGCAACTTCGTTAGAGCCCCAAAGCTCAGCCAATTGCCTATCTGAAAATCCCAACTGCTTCGCCTGTCTGAATAGTGGGGCAGTGATAGTCGAGGCGTTGAAAGTGCTCATGATTTTACCAAAGTCAATCAGTCCCATGAGCTTATTCAGGAACCATTTGTCAATTTGGGTGAGTTGCCAAATTCTATCCACGGTATAACCCTGGTGCATAGCATTTGCAATGGCAAATAATCTTTGATCAGAGGGGGTCTGCAACTCCTGATCGATGCTCATTAAGGCCTGGGTTTGGTTAAAGCCAATATTGTGGAAATCGATTGCACGAATTGCTTTTTGGATTGCCTCCTCGAAAGTACGGCCAATACTCATGACTTCTCCAACACTCTTCATCGAAGAAGAAAGAAGGGTAGAAACACGAGTGAATTTCTTCAAATCCCAACGCGGGATCTTGACTACAACGTAATCAAGAGAAGGCTCGAAACAGGCACATGTGACCTTAGTGACGGAGTTTTTGATTTCATTGAGAGGGATTCCGAGACCCAATTTGGCAGCAATGAACGCAAGCGGGTATCCAGTAGCCTTTGAAGCCAAAGCCGACGATCTGGAAAGACGGGCGTTGACCTCAATAATGCAGTACTCCTTGGAGAATGGGTTAAGGGCATATTGAATGTTACATTCACCAATAACACCCAAGTGCCTGATGACATTAACAGCTGTTGTTCGTAGCATATTGTAGTCTTCATCTGACAATGTTTGAGACGGCGCAACAACAATTGAATCACCTGTATGGATTCCGAGAGGGTCAAAATTCTTAAAAGAAGTAGCAATTAGTTTCCCGCGCTAGTACCCAGAAACGTAAACCTTACCTCCATATTGCACACGGTTATGCAGTTATCGCGGCAATCTCGAACAACCTCGTACTCAATCTCTTTCCAACCCTTCATAGACTTCTCGATGAGCACCTGTGGGCTTGCGGCAAATGCCTTGTTGCATAGATCAACCAGTTCTTCCTCATTGTTTGCAAAACCACTTCCAAGACCACCAAGAGCGTAGGCAGCGCGAACGATCACTGGAAACTTGATGTCCTTGACCACCTTCAAAGCTTCCTCGACAGATGAGGCGGACGCGGACTTGGCACACTTCTCGCCAATATCCTCCATGGCCCTGGCAAAAAGCTCCCTGTCCTCGGTCTGGATGATTGTCTCGATGGGCGTACCGAGAACCCTGACTCCAAGTTTTTTAAATTCGTCCTTAAGCTCAATACCGACTTGTAGAGCGGTTTGACCACCAAAGGTAACGTAAATTGAATCTGGTCGTTCATGAATGATGACCTTTCGTACAAACTCAGCCGTTACGGGAAGGAAGTAGACCTTGTCTGCAAGACCCTTGGAGGTTTGAATAGTAGCAATGTTGGGGTTGATTAGAATAGTATAAATTCCCTCTTCCTTGAGAGCTTTGATTGCCTGTTGAATTTATTAGTTTATCAAATCCCAGAATACTAGTACGCTGCGCATAGCTTCTCAGGACAGAAAGAAGTTATACTATGCGCTCCAAGATCTCAACCAGAGAAAAAATAGTGGATCATGAATTCCAGATATCTAGATTTACGTACCTGACTTCCAGAATAGTCAAACTCTCCGGCCTGTCCAATACTCAAACCTCCACTACCCAGGACAAGAACTTTCTTTATTGAAACCTTAGGGTACACCTTCTCATTATCAGCGAGGAGGCCACCAGGCATTTCCACGGGAGTGTTCATGGCAGTGTTCTTTTCAGGGCCCAGAGTCTTCTTCACGGCGTTGAGGAAAACATCGAAGAGGAATTCGGTGTCTTTGGGGCCGGGGGTACTCTCGGGATGGAACTGAACACTGAAGAACGGCTTTTGTGTGTGCCAAATACCTTCGTTCGAGCCATCGTTGGCGTTGACAAACAGCTCTTCCCAGCCGTTTTTCAATGTTTCGGTGTCAACCGCAAAACCATGGTTTTGAGAGGTAATGTAGCATCGTCCGGAGATGAGGTTAGTGCAGGGGATGTTATGCCCTCTGTTACCGAACTTCATTTTCTTCGTCTCTGCGCCAGCTGCTCGTGCAAGAAGCTGATGACCAAGACAAATACCAAAGATGGGGGTCTTAGCATCGGCGAGAGCCTTCTCGAGGTTCTTTACCGTCTTGGAGAGAGTCGCTGGGTCACCGGGTCCGTTACTGATAAAAAGACCGTCATATTCCCCATCTTCCTGGGAGATATCATAGTCCCAAGGGACGGCTTTGACTTCCACGCCTCGAGAAAGAAAGCAACGGAGCTGGTTGTTCTTTCCGCCAACATCGACGAAGAGGATGCGGACAGTCTTACCATCGGGTCGCTTCAAAGCTTTATCCGCAGGTGGCGAGAAGATTTTTGGCTCCTTGATGGAAACTATTATACCAGCTATTAGCGACTAATAGGGAGATGGATACTGGCACGTAAATTACCTTCGGCGACAAGATTCTTAACATTGGGGTCAATCCAGTCAACCTCCTCAAAGTCGTTTCGCCAATCTTGGCTTACGCCCTTCGTACCAACAATAGAGCTCAAACCACTAGCAATTTTCTCTCCAACGCTAGTGCTCTTTTGAAGCATCATCTTTCCGAGCATACTTCCTTGAGTCCGGATCTTCTTCGTAAGAGCCCTGGTGTCGACGCCATAGATGGCAGGAACACCCTGCTCCTTCAACCATGATCCCAATGAGCTTTCTGCGAGGTAGTGGCTGTAGTCTTCTCCCGAATAAGAAGCACAGATCATTCCCGCAACGTGGATTTCCTTGGATTCAAAGTAAGGAGACAATGATCCAAGGAGCTCGTCCATGGTATCTCTAGAAGGCACACCTAATTTAAAATCAGTATTATTATTTAATTGCAACATTTGGGTAGGATAAGGTCTACCATAGTTTCCAACAAGGGGAAAGGTCATAACCAGAATCTGACCCCGGTAGGAAGGATCAGTGATCGTTTCCGTATATCCCACCATTCCTATAAGTGGCAAACTGTCAGAAAACGTCTCCCAAAGATAATTTTTCGTGGGATACAATAGCAAGAAAATCACTGCTATCACATGATCAATTACCTGTTTGGAAAACCAATTCTCCAGACACGCTCTTTTCGGCTCCAAAAGAGAACCCTTGGTAGGCACTTCCATCTTGCAACTCAAGTGTCATGAGGCATTCTTGAGCAGATACTTTACCATCTTTTCCTACGAATTGGGCTGCAACCGGCGGGTACGGCACAATCAAAGACTTTGTCTGGCCATCTTTGGACATTGTAACTTTTTACTGTTATTTGTTCTCGATAAGGTGGTTCTGGGGAAGGTTTTGCTGCGAACGGCGGGGCAACGCAATGTACCTGGCGACGAGCAAGTAATGGTATTCCGCAACAAGACAGTGCTCAATTCTCAAGTGTGAGAGTGCAAAAAAAAAATGTTTGAGAAAAGTGGTTGAGAATCACGGTGGAAGCGTGAGGATGATGTGTGCACACCTTACCGGAAAATGAAAGACTTCCATATAAAAAGAGAGAGAAGAAGAAGAGAGAGGGAAAAAAAAGAAGAGAAGCGGAAAAAAAAAAAAAGGAAAAAACTCTCATCCAGCTTGGGCTATTGGTAGGCACCACCCCACTTAGCGCTACATGGCTGAATTGCCCCTCCATCAGATGAGGCAGGGGTCCACTCGCCAAGATTTACATGCCGCGTCTGAGATCGCACCGTCACCCGTCACTCGCTGTTCTAAACTTTATCAAGCACTTATCTGATTAAAATCAGGGTCACGTGATTGATTTATTCTGACTAACGTGATCTATACTAATCTAATCTAATCTAACCACTTGTTGCTGCACACCTTGCTTAAACGTCAGTTCAAGTCACTTTCACGGAAAGATACATGTATCCCCGCAACATTGAGGATCAAGGTATTATTAGAGAGGACTCTTTACTAAGCCCCAATAATTACCTCTCGATGTAATTATTTGAAAGCCACCAAAAACCTCATTGTCCTTAACTCCCTTAACGGATAAGTTGGGCTGTCCGAACATCACATTACAGAGCTTTTCTCCTGCTTCATTATTCTACCATAAAAATCCGCAACAATTCGGGCCGTCCGAACGGAGCCTTAAAATTATTTAATAGCAACTATGATACACGCTTCGCTTACATAATCCCTGACCCTGAGTCTGCCTACCGATAAAAAGTTAGTTACAGTGGAGCGCACCCGGGAAAAAACTCCACCAGGTACTCACCTTCAATCCTCCATTGCTCAATGCGAATTTGATGCAATCCACCAAGATGGAATTCTCCTTCAACCATTTCTCTTTCTCGTCATCCATTGAATCAAATACCACAATCATGATGTTCGTCTTCCGAAACGATGTACCATCATATTCAAGCATTTGCCATTGCTCCCCCGTCGTAACGAAGCCATACACCTTGCCTTCACCATTGCTGTCTCTCATGGCTTTCATCGCCAACAGACACTGCTTCATCGCCTGTCCCAAAGAAGATCTCCTTGCCTCTACTATGAGGATGAACCTTTCTTGTTTCACCGAAATCAGATCCAATACAGCAAATTCCTCCGTGCCTCCTGTTTCACCGTCGGTAGAGACAATCTCTTTCTCGCTCCGTAACTGCACAGTCACGCGTCCGGTCTTGCATATAAAATCCCTAAGTATTGGACTGATGGTCGCATATACCAGATGATTAATGTTCGATTCTTTAAAGTCCGGATCCCCTTCCGTAGGATATCCTTCGATTTGAAGATATTCCAATATGTGATCATACACCTTTTCCTTGGTCGTCAAGATGGCATCCGGGCTCTCTCCTTCATTTGCGTTTGCGAGCATTCTCTGGACCGGTATCCCTTTGAGCGATCGGATTCGGAAACCTAGTCTTTCCTCTGCTTGCGCAATGGTCATGTTCGGATACGAAGTAGTCCACTTCGACTTTCGCTTCTTCAGGTTGTTATCGTCACCCATCGTATTCCACGTTGGAGGATGTGACTGTCGCTGTACGCTTCCTGTAACCACGAATTAGCATTTAATTCCAACCGTCGGGAATAGAGGGAGACTCACGATATCGTCTAGGGTGTTGCTGTCATTAGTATTAGTACTATAGTGGGGATGGTGTATACCGATCCGTGGCGGCGGGAATGCCTACATCTATATACCAGTGCAGTGGCCGGTAACTCCCCCGTTTGGTGAGTCTTGGCTGGCACGAAACCCTAGCCTGTGCCAGGCCTGATTGGCTGCGTGCCGGGCAGTAAACTGCTCAGGAGGTAGATATTCTATCCTTAACAAATTGCCCATGTGCCATGTGCCAGGAATCATATATGTAGATGCTCTAGACAAAAGTATAGACCGTCCCGGTCTCCTAAGAAACCCATTGTTCGCTCCGCTCACCATCCGTAGGGGATCAGGCATATCGATAAGATAACACAGGGCTCGCTTCGCTCACAAGTACTGGGTATCCCCCTCTCCATATTTTTTTTTTATCAAAATGAATAATAAGAATTAAAATTATTTAAATAAACATGAATTAATAGCAACTATGATGCACGCTTCACTTACATAATCCCTGACCCCGAGTCTGCCTACCGATAATGAGTTAGTAGTCACCGCACTCGGGAAAAAACTCCACCAGGTACTCACCTTCAATCAATGCCTCCATTGCTCAATGCGACATACATGCAATCAACCAGAACGGAGTAATTCATCATCCATCTCTCTTTGTCTTCTTCCATACGCGGAAACATCACCTTAAAGTCCTCTGTCACTTCAAACGTGCTTCCATCGTATATGACCATTTGCCAACTGTCTCCCGTTGTCGTGAATCCGTAGACTGTACCTTGACCGTTTATGTCCCACGTATCCTTCATCGCCAGCAAAAGTTGTTTCATGGCGCTTCCCAAATTAGATCTCTTCGCCTCTACCACCATGACAAACTTCTCCTCCGTCAGAGATATGATGTCTATGATAACAAATTCCTCCGTTCCTCCTGTCTCCGAGTCAACTGAAATGATTTCCTTTTCCCTGAATAACATCATGCTAGTGCCACTTCGTTTCCTCTTGTGTCTGAAGTCCGACATTATCGGAGCTAGGATTGCGAAAACCAAATCGTTGATATTGGCCTCTTTAAGTCAGACGACATCGTAGGATATGGTTCCACCTCGGGATACTCGACTATTCTGCCGTACACCTTTTCCTTGGTGCCCGGTACGTCGTACTTGACTCCTTCTCTCAGGCATATTATCTGCTCAACGGGCCTCGCCCTCCCCAAGAGTTCAAATATTCTGAGGCCAAGTCTTCGCTCAGAGTTTTCTATAGACATATTGGAATACGAAGTAGTCCACTTCGTCTTTCTCTTCTTCTGGTTCATGTTCGTGTTCTCGTCACCCATCGTGATTACCCGTCGGAGGATGTGACTGTCGCTGTACGCTTCCTGTAACCACGAATTAGCATTTAATTCCAACCGTAGGGAATAGAGGGAGACTCACGATATCGTCTAGGGTGTTGCTGTCACTAGTATTAGTACTACCGATCCGTGGCGGCGGGATGCCTTGCCTATATACCTTCCGGTGGGTAGGGTAACTTTCCCGTTCATCCTCCTCTCAACGCCCCCAAGACTTGACGAGAGTGGGGGATCCTCTTTAATAAAGACTTTTCTTTGGCTTCTATGTGTCTTCTATCTAGACACCTGAAAGACTCTACAGGCCACTTCTAGGCCATATCTACAAAGAACAAGCCCTGAAGGTGAAATGTGTCTAAAAGGGTCCTTTTATGGCACCTTTACCAGTATCTCAATTGGGCCAAGGATTTGAAGCATGGACCTCCTTTATCAAAACTATACTTGGTCGTTGATATTTTGGTTTAGGTGTGGGGCTTTTATGAGTTGTTGAAAACCTCGATTTTTGGTGTGTTTTGCTGGTTGGGCAAATACATAATTGACGTGCGAGTATACATACTCTAGGTGCTGGCGCATCTCTAGACAAAAGCATAGACCGTCCCGGTCTCCTAGGAACCCCATTGTTCGCTTGCGCTCACCATCCGTGGACATGAACCCCATCTCCGGTCGTTCCTCTCCGCGTCTTTTTTTAAAAAGAATAATAGAGAATAATATAACCCTAACCCTGGACCATGTTTTTTTCCATAAAAAGAATAAATTCACAAACACCATCACTGATTGATTAAAACTAATCTGTCTAATCTACGGTGACGTTAAGCGTACACCGGTGATGCTATCCATCACATCTAATCACTTAGCATATAGCTAATGCACAGCTAAGAAAATGTAGGCACACGCAAAGAAGTGGCCCGGTCTTCCTCGGCCTCTATCAGCAATTCCTATGTTATAATTGGCTACAAGTATCTTTCTCGGTTGGTAAAGATACAATCAGTATCATTCAACGGACACTTCTCGTCTAGGCACTCTTCAGGACTCTCGAAGCGAGTCTATATTGCGCGTCTTCATAGCTATTGTAACACCCAGGTAGTTCTTTAGCTGTCTTTTCCGAGCGGCCATCGTCCCTGCAGTAGGTAGACCATGGCTCTCGAGTAGACGGTTCAGCTCAACCGAGTTAGTTCTATCAATGTCGACCAGCGTCATGGGGAAGTTTTGAGTCTTGAGAGGAATCAACTCGTTGTCAGTCCTGGCGGCCACAGAGTTGTTCATGAACCGTGCGACGGCGTTATCATAGTCTCTGTGTTTTTTTCTATCAGCAAAAATACGGGAGAGAGATACCTAGTAATCTTAACTGAAGAGAGAAAATCGATCGTCAAATACTTACGCTGCATCAAGTCTGCTCTCTATGCGGTCGAGGCGTTGTCCAATGGCCCTCAACTCTGCCAAAATCTGGGCACTGCCGTCCAAAGCGGGGATATTCCTCATCCTGCCCAGGTTCGTAGCCAGCTCCATGGATGATCGAACAATGTTGTTCATTGATACTTCTATTTCCACGAAGTTAGGCTGTTCTGCAGTCATGTTTCTCTTCATTATCGTCAGTAAAAAACAAGTTAGTTTATATAAGCGAAGCGTTTAACGAGTATTATCCAGGTTATACGTTGATAGCGGGCGACTCCCCGTGGACGTTTAGAAGCGGTTTGGATGGATGGCAACGCTCCAGATTCAGAACCTGAATCGGGGGGAGGGGGTACGTTCAAATTTCTAAATCTTTAAAATTTGAAAGGGCGAAATACGATTGGTTAAGAAAGGTTCCGGGTGGGTCCTGATGTTACACACTAAACCAAAGCAGTACTTAAAATCTAGAAAATATTGTTCGCCATGGAAGGCATTCGCATCCAGATTCAGAAATCTATTTTCTAAACGCCTTCCAAATTTTTACGGGAAGTCGCCCAGTATCGAGCGATCTACTCGCGCGGCCGAGTTTCAACTTAATCACATGACCTATGGGTAACGCAAAAAACCTGTTAAATAGCGTCACGTGAGTAAGTCGAAACTCGGCCGCGCGAGTAGCTAGGTTGAAGGTCTTGGCAGGGCATTAAAGAGGACCAAGAGTGCCGATCTGATTACATGAGCATCAAACTTTGTGTTGAGCCTCAACTGCGGCGACTAACAAATGGGTTTCTCTTCATGACTCTTCAACACCACTGTCCAGGACCGCCTCTATTATTCCTAACAACGCCTGAACAGCCCGCGTAAGATGCCCCCACGCAGAAATCCTGCCACTGCTGCCTCTTCCACGGCGCCGCCCAAGCCGAATCCCCCTAAATTCCGCACAAAGGCCAAAGCCGAAGCAGTCGAAGACGAAGCGTCTGAGCCCCAAGGAGACGCATTCGATAATTTGTTACAAATATATTACAAGGGGAAACACTTGACGGACTCTATCAGCACTGCGGAGGATAAATGGACGCTACTACCGGCGTTTTTGAAAGTAAAAGGGCTTGTGAAGCAGCACATTGACTCGTTCAACTTCTTTGTGGATGTGGAATTGAAGCAAATCGTGAAGGCGAATGAGCGTGTGGTTAGTGATGTGGATCCGCAGTTCTTTTTTAGGTAAATATACTAAACTTGAGTTTTGAGGTTTTGTGAGGCCTGGACTCATATTGGCGACATAGGTACACGGATATCCGAGTAGGTACGCCCGAGCGCCTGGATATTCAGAGCAATGCCGAAATCACCCCCAACGAATGTCGATTGCGCGATCTTACCTATGCTGCTCCGATTTTCGTTGACGTTGAGTACAGCCGTGGAAAGCAGATTGTACGGAGGAGAGGAATGAACATCGGGCGACTGCCGATTATGCTGAGGAGTAGCAAGTGTGTCCTGTCGAATAAGAATGAGTGGGAGATGGCGAAGCTCAATGAGTGTCCGTTGGACCCTGGGGGCTATTTTGTTGTCAACGGTACGGAGAAGGTTATTCTTGTCCAGGAACAGCTGAGCAAGAACCGTATCATTGTTGAAAATGATCCCAAGAAAGGATTTGTTCAGGCAACCGTTACTAGGTAAGCAATGCCCCCGGTGTATTTGCGACCCTGGCACAGCTAAGTTTTCAAAGTTCTACCCACGAGAGAAAATCGAAAACCCACGTTATCACTAAAAAAGGATGCATTTATCTTCGACACAATTCTATCATGGAAGATATGCCGATTGTTCTGGTCCTAAAGGCTATGGGTATCCAATCTGACCACGAGATTCTCCTCCTCGTTGCTGGCACAGACATGGTGTACCAGGATAGCTTCTCCATCAACTTCGAGGAGTGTTCGAAACTCAAGGTATTCACACAACAACAAGCTCTTGATTATCTCGGGGCTAGAGCCAAAAAAGCAAGAATGCCTCAAAATGCGATAAACAGACGACCACCAGCTATGGAGGCTCTCGAAACTTTAGCAAATATAGTTTTGGCTCATGTTCCTGTGGAGAATCTCAATTTCAGACCAAAAGCCTTGTATTTGGCTTTCATGACGAGAAGAGTGTTAATGTGCATGACCAACCCAGCGTTAGTGGACGATAGAGATTACGTCGGGAACAAACGTCTTGAGCTGTATGTTATTTCTACTCCAGTTACACTAACATTGGGCACTGACTAAACTTCTAGTGCTGGCCAGCTCCTGTCTTTATTGTTTGAAGATTTGTTCAAAAAGCTTAATAATGACATGAAGATGAACATTGATAAAATTCTCAAAAAGCCTAGCCGAACGGAAGAGTTTGATGCAAGCACCCTACTAGCCACCGGCGCCAACCTTATTACACATGGAATGAATCGTGCTATCTCCACTGGCAACTGGTCTGTAAAACGTTTCAAGATGGAACGTGCTGGAGTCACACATGTTCTCAGTCGATTGAGTTATATCAGCGCTCTTGGTATGATGACGAGAATATCATCGCAGTTCGAAAAAACCCGTAAGGTCTCTGGTCCTCGTGCACTTCAGCCTTCCCAATTTGGTCTACTGTGTCCATCGGATACGCCAGAAGGTGAAGCCTGTGGTTTGGTCAAAAACCTGGCCCTTATGACACACATCACGACAGACGATGAAGAGGAACCGATCCGAAAACTAGTGTTTGCGCTTGGTGCGGAAGATGCAACATTAGTAAGCGGGTACGAACTTTACGCGCCGGGGGCGTATATAATATTCATCAACGGTACAGTCGTTGGTCTCACGAGGTATCCGGCAAAGTTCCTGCAGAACTTTAGACGGCTAAGGCGAACGGGCAAAATTTCCGAGTTTGTTAGCATTTTCATCAACCAACATCACAATGGTGTACACATAGCGACGGATGGTGGCAGGATTTGTCGGCCATTGATCATTGTTGAGAACAAGCGGTGCAAAGTTACACCACGATACCTCAAGGTTTGTTAAAGTATCAATTCCTGCCCTACTGTCGCTGATTTTATCAATAGTCACTCGCAGCTGGCCGCATGAACTTCGAAGACTTCCTCAAACGTGGTCTTGTTGAGTATGTCGATTGTAACGAAGAAAACGATGCGCACATTGCCATTTATGAGCACGAAATTACCGAGTCTACCACACATCTTGAAATTGAACCTTTCACCATATTAGGAGCCGTTGCTGGCCTCATTCCATATCCTCACCACAACCAGTCTCCGCGTAACACTTACCAGTGTGCCATGGGAAAGCAAGCCATTGGAGCCATCGCGTATAATCAGTTCTTACGAATAGATACTCTGCTTTACCTTATGGTTTATCCGCAACAGCCTATGGTGAAAACAAGGACTATAGAATTGATCCAGTATGACAAGCTTCCTGCTGGACAGAGTGCGATTGTGGCTGTCATGAGTTATTCCGGATACGATATTGAGGATGCACTGGTACTTAACAGAGCGTCGCTAGATAGAGGATTTGGAAGATGCCAGGTATTTAGGAAATACTCAACAACATTAAAGAAATACCAGAACGGAACTGTCGATCGTATCGGCGATATAAAGAGAGAGCCAAGTAAAGACCCGGACACCCCTGACGAAATGGTCCCGATAAAAAAGCACGCTGCACTCCAAGCCGATGGTCTTGCCGCCGTGGGAGAAAAGATATCTGCAGGCGAAGTCTACGTCAACAAACAAGTCCCCATAAATACTTCAAACGCCCCTACGCTTCTAAACGATGGCCCTCCGCTGGACGAATACAAAGACGCGCCCATGACCTATAAGCTTGCAGACCATGCCTACGTCGACAAGATCCTCATCTCAACAGCCGAGTCCGAGCAAACCCTCATCAAGGTCCTCACCCGCCAAACCCGCCGCCCCGAGCTAGGTGACAAATTCTCCTCCCGCCACGGCCAAAAGGGTGTCTGCGGCATCATCGCGCGCCAAGAAGACATGCCCTTCAACGACATTGGCATCATCCCGGACATCATCATGAACCCGCACGGTTTCCCCTCCCGCATGACAGTCGGAAAGATGATTGAGCTCCTGGCCGGCAAAGCCGGCCTCATGTGCGGGAAGCTGCAATACGGGACTGCGTTCGGCGGCAGCAAGGTCGATGACATGGCAAAGATCCTTGTCGACAGCGGCTTCAGTTACTCCGGGAAGGACTTTGTCACCAGTGGCATCACGGGCGAGTCCCTACAGGCATACATCTTCTTTGGACCAATCTACTACCAGAAACTGAAGCACATGGTGCAAGACAAGATGCACTCGCGCTCACGCGGACCCAGAGCTGTAAGCCCCCCCCCCCTCCCTCACCCCTCCCACCACACTAACACAACCACAAACCAGGTCCTCACCCGCCAACCCACCGAAGGCCGATCCCGCGACGGCGGCCTCCGTCTCGGCGAGATGGAGCGCGACTGCCTGATCGCCTACGGCGCCTCGCAGCTGCTGCTGGAGCGCCTCATGCTCTCGTCGGACGTGCACGAGATCGACCTGTGCGAGATGTGCGGGCTCATGGGCTACAGCAACTGGTGCACCACCTGCCAGTCCAGCAAGGGCGTCGTCAAGATGAAGATCCCATATGCTGCGAAGCTGCTCGTCCAGGAGCTGCTCAGCATGAATGTGCTCGCTAGGATAAAGCTCGAGGACGTGTTTCCGTATGGGGAGGGGGATGTGAAGGAGGCGTAGTGGTTTGGTGGTGGGAGCGTGTTTGGTGGGTGGGTGGGTGGAAGGATGGATAGCTTTGTGTAGTGTATTTTAGGTATATATATCCAATGCAATACATACTGGACTGCCCTTCCCTGTACGGTCACGATAGCTGTGAGATGTCAAATACCAATCAATTTTGCGAAAAATGCGCCACGCCTAACTAGGGGTCAATGGTGCGCTAGCTAGGGATCGAGGCGACAATAAAGTGTCGTTCAGAAGGCCGAGTATGTAGTATAAAAGCTAGGTGTGTGGAGGCGTTTTAAATGATGGGATGATCACACTCTGTAGATTATAAAAACAAGACAGATAAATTGAGAAAAGAAGGAGGGGAGGTGTATTTCCTCTCTAAGGCTCGAGACACCAACGAACTCTATAAATCGTCTCTACTCCCGCGGGAATTTTCTACATATAGGGGCGAAGATGTCAATGATCGTACCGCCAAGACTAATGGTTCAAGTCGTCGAGTGATAATTCATGATGCCAATCGCCCACCTCCCCCTCCCACTTTGTTCGATCGACATCAAGGAGGTGCAATAAGTACATATATCACATAAATAATATAATCTACGAATCACATCATATAATGAATTTCAAAAAAAAGTCCTACTCCGTCTAAAATCTACGCAGGTATGTAGTTAACCGGAAAAGACCAATATCACCACTGCCAAGTAGTCTAGCTCCATGTCTCATCTATAGGTACGAATTAAAATCTAGAGCTTCGTAGCCCAAGCCGTATGCACGATATAATGCACTGAAATCTCGCCCTTGTCATTACACTGGACATCCTGGCCCTCCAGCACCTCATCAAAACCCTTCCTCAGCTCCTATATCCCCCGCGCACCAACTAAATTAGCACCCTCTATCCCATCCGCATATACACCCATCCCACCCACTAACACCCCCCCAAAACCAAAGTCAGAAGCAAACAGGAAGAAAAAACTCACCTCCCTCTCCCCCTCCCCCAGATTCGCAATATTACTCAATGTCCCCAAGCGCTTCCACAGCGCCTCCTTCCCCAGCCATATCTCCACCTCAAAGATCTTCTCCTGCAGCGCCGAGAACGTCGTGGGCGGGGTAAACGCGCCGGCCCACTCGTTGCTCTTGTACCGCGGCGAGTCGTCAGTGGTGTGCTGCCAGTTGAGGTCGCGGAGCTGCCCCTCCCAGTGTGTCTTGGTAATGTGGTGGCGCGATTGGTTGTAGTCCTCGACGTTCCAGATTAGCCCTAGACGCCCGCCGGGGCGGAGGGTGCGCGCGATGGAGGCGAGAGATGTAGGGTTGGCGAACCTATGGTGGTGCTAGTTAGTTTTGTACGGCGGTGCGAGAGCGGAAGAGAAAAGGAGAAAGTGGGGGTGGGTGGGTACCAGTGGAATGCCTAGAGTGATAGACCGCCGCGCCGGGCGGGCGCGGGCTTTGCTTTAGCAAACCTGATTGAATTCTAATCCGCAAGCTCAACAAACCGCCCTGTGTACGAGCGACCCACGTACCTGCGCAACAACAACAGCATCCGCCCACCCGTCCTCCACTGGGATATCGTACGCATCGCCCTCCTTCACACTGACACTCTTCAGGTCCTTTGCCCTCAGTGTCGCAAGCATGTCCTTGTGCGGCTCGACCGCCACGATTTCATACTCCTCCGGGCGCGCGGCAAGGAGCTCCGTGAACTTTCCCGTGCCGGCGGCGAGGTCGAGGACCTTGGCGCGGGGCACGGAGGCGACGTTGAGCTGCTCGAGGAGGTGGGTGAGTGCCGGTGCGATGTAGGAGGGCCGGTGGGCGTCGTAGGAGGCGGCGGCAGAGAAGCCGGTTAGTGCGATGGGGTCGTAGGGCTTGGTGCTCATAGTGTTGCTGCGTGGGAGGAATGGGAGGCGCGATAGTGGGAGTTGGGATTTGGTGTGGAGGGGGAGGAATGGAAAAGGGAGGGAGCGGGGGAGCTTTATAGGCATTGTGCAGTTAGGTTTTGAGGATTGATGTGAGTCTTTTTGAGTCAATAGGGGATTCGCAATTGAGGATCTAGATGGGGTTATAATTAATTGCTGGTAGCCAAGTACGCAAAGCACAGCTAATAATTGTGATAGTCATACACATACACATACATGTACATAGTCTCGATTGCGGGGGCTTTGCCGATAACCGGCCGAGTGACAGGTTGGGGGAGGGGGTGTTTGTGAATTGACTATCTCCAATTGCTTGCCTGCAGTCGGGGATGGGTCCGTAAATGTTGCTCTACTTATGATTGACACCGGGCCGGGCTGTGTGGTACATACATGTGAATTGATGTAGTAATCCTCCCAGCCAATGAGAGCCGCCTAGGGCACGGGCGGAACTGTCGCCGCGATGATGTCGTTAGTAAGACAACAACCCCTGCAGCGTCCCCCCCTTCCCCCACCCCTAACCCTAGCACGAAGCTTGATCCAACGACAGCTCGGCCGCCGCCCATCCGAGTACCAAGCCTTGGCAGGCGTGTGGATCCCCGGATCTCTAACCCTTTCCTGTCTATCTCCCCTGGTATCTCGGGTTACTCAAAAGACCTGACCAATCCGTAGACTGTAGACCTGTCCATCTTCTCGTATTCTTCGTGTTCCTTTACATAAGTCCGCCAGTGAAAGTGACTGGTGTAAACCGCCCCCCCCCCCCCCCCCTCCCCGCGGACAATCATTACAATTACGCTTGATTTTAGAATTTCCACAGCTACAAAAGCCTGCTATGTTGCTCCACAAGGGCAAGAATCCTCTGCTAGAGCCTGACGCAGAATTATCCGAAATGCCTCAACCGTCCTCTTCACGACTAAGCTCACGAATATCATGTCTTCTTGTAACGCTCTGTGTAGTGGGTTTTATACTTTTTAATCCAGCCTCATGTCTCTTCTTGGGTACTGGTCGTGACCACGTCGCGTTGGCAGAGGATGGATCATCAATCAGCGACTCGGTTGAAGAGATCCTAAGTTTGACACCATTAATAGGTATGAGGGTCTGGACATGGATATATCGAGTATTGTACAGCTTGCGTGGAATATTGACTGGAGATTAATCAGATGGCCATGACGATCTCCCTATTGCCATCAGGTTCTTTTACCAGAACAAGATTTATAACGAAAACTTTACGTTTGATACAGAGTTGATGGGCCATGTTGACCTTCCGCGGTTAAGAAAAGGGCGCGTAGGGGTTTGTTTTCTTTTTCTGATAGGTTCTGCCAGGTTTAATTAATCATTGTTGGATCAGGGGACATTTTGGAGCATCTATGTCGACTGTCCAGGAACCGATAACAATTTTACGGATGCAGTTTATTATAAAGTAACCATTGCGTCCTGGTCTGACCTTTTCTCTATTTCGAGCTGACAGATTCTGGCCCAGGATGTCCATGACGCGCTCCAGCAGATCGACCTCGTCCATCGTCTTGTCGCCGCGTACCCGGATGACCTTGAGCTTGCGCTCACCCCCTCGGCGGCCGTCAAGGCGCATGCGGACCACAAAGTTGCGTCAATGATGGGCGTCGAGGGTCTGCATATGATTGGCAACTCCGCGTCAACCCTGCGCCTGTACCACGCCCTCGGCGTCCGCTACGTAACGCTTAACCACAACTGCAACAACAAATATTCTGATAGCGCCCTTCCTGCCGACGCACCTTTCTGGAACGGGCTCTCGAAAGATGGTGAGGCTATCATCAAAGAGATGAATCGTCTAGGCATGATGGTAGATCTGGCGCACACAAGTAAAGACACAATGGTGGACACCTTGAGTGTTACGAGGGCGCCTGTCATCTTCAGCCATTCCTCTGCGTAGGTCAACCAAGGGTGCTATGTGGAGTGAAAATCTGTCTTTCCAATTTGCTGACTTACTGGCTGGTTCTAGATTCGCAATCTGTCATTCCCCTCGCAACGTCCCCGACGATGTTCTCCACCTCGTAAAAGACAATGGCGGTGTCGTGATGGTCAACTTCTACCCCGAATTTGTGCACTGCGGGCCCGGGATTAACCCCGAAGACGCAACCATAGATGACGTCGCCGACCACATACTACACATTGCGGAACTTATCGGATGGGAGTATGTCGGTATTGGCTCAGATTTCGATGGAATCCCTATCGTTCCAAAGGGCCTGGAGGATACGTCAAAGTTCCCGGCGCTTTTTGAAATCCTTATGTCTAGGGGAATGACGGTGGAGCAGGGGAGAATGTTGGCTGGAGAGAACGTGCTCAGGGTTTGGCGGGATGTGGAGAAGGTGGCGAGGAAGATGTTTGAGGAGGGAGTGCAGCCGTTGGAGGATACGGTGAAGCAGTTGCAGTTTGAAATGTAGTTGGAGAGGGGAGAAGGGTAGAGATTGACGGGATTGACGGGAGGGGGTATTGGGACTTTATATAGCAATTTCAATATGACACATATACGAATAGGGTGGGCTTGCCAGATATCAGTTATGGCCCGAAACACTAAAGAAAACAGATTTCTTTCCGGAAGCAGGCAGGACTTCTTTTGCTACGGATTTTGGGTCATGAACGATCACTCGATGATTTCACACACCAAGCCAGGTGGAAAAAGACTCGACCGGAAGGGAGGGGTATAAACTTACACAGTAACTCCGTTTCAAGCCGATTCTATTCGCCCAGCTCCGGTCTCGTACGGTGATTCTAAGCTAATCGAAGAAGTAGGCATACACATGGGCGTGATCGAGGTAAGGGGGTGTGATGCACGTTGGCACTACCCGCGCTACCGGATTGAATCCGTTCAGACAGAATAGGTAATCAATCTGAATACTGCAAAGACGTGAGCTCTCATTGGCTGCCCGATCACTTGCCACAGTTCTTTGAGCGGCTTCAAACCGGCCGCGCGAGTAGTGGGAGATGTGGTTGAGGTCGAAATTGGGGTGGATGTAGCATATATATATTCGTCGTAGGCCTAGCTAGGAGTGCAGCTTACCTGATACGATGGAAGGCTCGAATGACCACGGCCTGCAACGCGTTACGTTGCATGTACGTAACCACTTGCATTGTGAATTTCTAGCCTAACATGCTGTGTTCGGCCAAGAGCATACACTCTTGGCATGATGGTCGTTTGGATTGCACCTCATTCCGTCTCTCTCCCATCTCTTCCCCATCTCTGCCCCATGGTCAACATTCTTGAGTGACTACCAAACCTACAGGCTACAGCCAAGGAATACTTAAGCAGAGAAACTGACACTCTGATAAAAATATCCTGCACATCCTATTGCCGGGACGGTTTCGAGGCTTTACCTAAAATAGCTAGAGTTGCTGTATAGCCCGCTCTAATTCTGTTCCAGTTGCGCAGCTAAAAGACTCTATTGGACGCACCATTCAGAATGTGGTTAGTACTTACGAGTGATACTTCATGATCCACGCATTATCTAGTTCAACTAAAGCCCTGCCACACGGCGGTGATTTAAGCCGATACTCCAAGTACTCTGTTCTTTTATCGTGTCGGCTGACATTTCATGCGGGTTTACGAGGCCATCTGACATCCGTTCCTCCGGACGTCACAGGCCGAATTGCCGACCATTGGCTAGGCTGAGAATTAGGATCATACAATGGGTTTTAAATACTACCAAACTGCCATTCTTCTTTGTCAACGCTGAAGAAAACAAAAACCTTTTGCAAGATACCTCTTTATCGGTAGCTTAGTACTGCCACTACTGTTTTTATTATAAAACCTTATCCCCATGGACTCGTCCTCTGGAGGGATGGACATATCCACCTAACTAGCATGAAACCCAGTCCTATCATTCCGGAGAGAAAATCACGCCCCTCTCATGGATTTCCAGGAGTCGACTCAAGGATGACAACCATTCATATCCGGCTCAAAAGGCACTGGATAGGGCCATAAAAAAGTTGCAAAAATGAGTCCCATCAACATCAAACTCAAACATATAGTTACATCGTATTGACTATTCATTTATCCTAGGTACTACACTACCATCCATGAGTCAAGTCTGAGATTTGAATATCGCAAGGCTTACAAGACTATGAGCGGGTGTATCATGTCCTACCTAGACTTTCATCAACATCAACTAGGCTACTACATTTGAAGATGCAGATTCCGAGTCTATCCGCCAACAATGTTCTTTTGGATGCCATACTTCTTTTGGCCAGAAGGGCCAAAAGGTTTGCGAAGGATCATGGTCCAAAGGCGGGGATAGCATGACGCCGCACATATATGCCTGCGGGAAATCCAACGCCGGTTTAACGGTGCGGGTACCAACCTCACCCGCCTCCCTCAGCTTTTCGACCGAGCCCTTAGTCTATGGCCGCCTGATTGACCAAAAGAGGCTAGCGTTTTGTGCACTTAAGTTGTCCAATCACTCGATGGACTTAGAGTTAACGCCTAGGAGGCTGTGCTGTGTGCTGTGGTCATGATCTTCCGACCTAGAGAGCCTTACGAGACATGAAGGCAGAAAAACGGAACCTCACGGAAAGAGGCAAAGCCCCGCGGATACATAGGTATCTACTCTCCTCACGCACGCGGGTTTACTAACAGCCCGAGCGGGAATACCTTTACCTAATTATCGATGGCTAGATAATCTTCACTGGTGTAATTGTGCTTCTACGTCCTAGGACGTCTTTTTGGCCAGGTGTACTTATGACCAATCCTGCTGACTACCGATCTGCGCCTTCCTAACTACAGAATTCCATTCTCTAAGCAACATCAAGGCTATCGCTATGTTCGAGATACCGTTGGGCCGCACTCTACTATTGTGAGCTGCTTGTGGTAGGGCCAGAAGCTTTTCGGGGCTTAGTCCCTGCTTGGTTAGCTAGAACATGTGGCCGTAGGCGTTTGTTTCTGATATCCTCTCTAGCTACCCTGCAATATGGTATCCGTAAAATGGCTCACCATGGAACCCCGCTGGTAGTCCACCTCGTTCTGCTGAGTTCTACCAACACCGCCGCCCTGCTCCGATGGCAAACCTAGGTATAGAGAATAGAACGACCAATCTCTCTATGGTAGCCTTCCTCATCGCCGCTGCGGACGAGGTGAATCCCATCTCCTCAAAATTCTGTATAGATGTCAGGCGGCTGCAGATCCTCGAACGGATGGCAGTGCTAGAGAGAGGCCTTTGATCGTCGTCCCTCAAAGTGTTCTAGCCTCGTTGCGGTTGAAAGTCGTGCGTTTTGTGTTCCTGAGAACCGCTCCCGATAAGGCTGTAGCGTGCCTTGGGGGCAGTAAACATGGTCCTTGTCTCCGCGGGGGAGAGAGTGAACGTGCAAAAAAGTCACTCCCTCCACCCGGTCCGAAGTTGAGGTTTTCAGCTGGTCAGGGTTCAGAAGGAAGATGGGGTATGGTTGTGTGGTCCCCGCAATACGTATGTAAGCAGCTCGCGTGTGCACGTGTCATCATACGAAACCCGAAACAAATAATACCTGTGGTTGTAAGGCCTATGTATGCAGCTCGACTATTTAAACAACACGAGTGATCGTACGGTATTATAATTAAGCGAGCTTTGCAAGTGGTTATGTTTATTTTGACTTGACAGTTCTTATTTACGCTTCCGCAGCACGTTGTAAGCTGACTGATAAGATCACCGGTATGATACGATAACCCCTAAAGGTATACGAAAAAAACGACTACTATAGGATCGAACTCTTAAATCGGCATTATAACAAGGCCGTACGAACACCGCATCTTTGCTGCATGAACGGGAATACCGTAGTGAATCCACACCCTTTTTCTCATCAAATTTTCTCAGTGTCGTATGTAACCATAAATGAATGGTAACTTCTGGTGCCCTCTTCTGAGCTCGGTGAGATGGTTGGGTGGACTGTAAAATAACAATATAAGAGCTTGATACTAAATATGAGTAGATATTATGAACTACTGAAGATATGTAGGTTTAGGTACAGCGCCGGACAGTCAAAATCAACCCTCATGTTCTTTTCAAGCCAGAACTAGTCCTAATCGGGTAATAATGATCATCTAATTATCCCAATATGGTAAGAATTATCCCAAATTAATGTGGCCGCCTTGGCATAAAGCTATTAAAGTTATTATTTCACACCTATGTTTTTTTCGGGCAGATTGCACCAAATGTTTGAGAGGTCATAGTGCAGCCAGTTCTTAATTATTTTAAATCCCCTTTTATGGGGATGTTTAAAACCATGATTAGACCCATTTTACAAAAGAACATTATTTCTGGACAAGTGTTGCGTTGTTGAAAGTCGATGGGGTGAAGGCGAGTCGGTGGTTGCTCTGGCCGGCTGGTTTTGGCTGTCCGGCACCGTACATGTATGTGAGTTAGGGAAACGTGTTCCTGCGGCAGAAATCACATTGCATTGCATTAGAGCCTCATTTTGATCCCCAAAAACTCGAGTTCAGCTGTACTAGGTGCACCGTACAATGTCTTCCCCAGGATAATAGATGCACATATATGTATGTATGAAGATGCAACCTTTTTTTTTTTTTTTTATATCATAGTGAAGATGCAACCTTATCACCCCACTATGCAGAATTTAAGTATAGTATTTATGTTGGTGCATGATTACAATCGAAGATAATTGGTATCGTACGTAGTATCAAGTAATCCAAACAAAACCGAAACCAAGAATGAAAGAGAGAAAACCCAGGCCCAACAATCTAAAAAGGAACTAAAAGTACAAGTCTAACGCCATATGTTCATCCATGACCCCCCAGAACCATTTACCCTGTATGAAAACGTCGACGCTAGAAAATATCGTCCATCATGCATGACCCAACCGAATCCCCAATATTATCAAACTCTTGATGAAACAAATAGATAAGGAAATTTAAAAACAAAAGAAAGGCGGTCGTGTGTTTTTTGTCCTTTTGTCCTTTTCCGTTTTGATACCTTGCTCTCCTCGGTCCCATCGAGAATAAATAAAAAAAACAGTCTTCATGTCACCTTCAAAATGTCAGTATACAATCATAGCATCCAGCAGGGCAGCAGACATACCTGATATACATCAATCTCTGTTATGAACACAATATGGGCCTCAATGCGTTTAAGTAGAGTTGAACCAGGTCTTGGAGGAGTCCTTTGCCGGCTGGTTGATATAGTTCTGCAACATTACGCTTTGAGTGGTAGCAGGTGGTTGGCCACCAGATTGTGAGGTGGAGTCTGGTGGAAGCGTTAGTATGGGGGGTTGTACAGTAAAGGACGACATGGAATCCTTACTTGTGCTGGTACCGGCAGGAGTGGCCTGGCCCTTGTTGGCAGAGTTCGGAGAAGGCATGATGAGAGAAAGAGGAAACAGGTAAATTGGGAAATGAAGGTTGGAGGAGGTGATTGGGTCTATGGGTAGAGATAGAGTAGGGTTCGATGAAGGAACAGTGAGGCGGGAGACGGCGCTCTTATATTGTCTGGCTGGTCTTTCTTTGTGTCACTGTGCGGATAGGCTCGATACAGGCGTGTGGATTGGCACAAGTGAGGGAATATGCGGGGCGAAGAAAGGTAACCGAGAGAGAAGATATGATTAGGTTCCAAGTGGTTGAGAGTGATATCCAGGTGGTTATTTGAGGATTGTTGGTGATGATGAAGTAAAGGAAACTTGGTCCCTTATGTAGTTCTGGAGCCAGAGCAGATGGTGTCCTGAAGCTATGTAGTTCTGCAAATGCAGATGTAAGTGGACCCTGGCGGGAGGTGGGTGGTGGGTGGTGGGTGGTGAGCGAGGAGAAAAAAGTGGAGAGAAAAGCCTCAGGAGCATTCAACAGTTTCTGTAGAATTGCCCTTGGGTGCCTTTCTTTCCTCATATGCTTTGCAGCATTGAGAAGACTTCACCCTCCTTCTCTCATGTTCGCGAGAAAGTTGATTGCACCCACAAAGGCCTGCCTAACCCCGCCCGCGCCACCACCACGCTCGAGACTGGGAGCATTATTGACAGAACTCCGCCCTGAATGAATCTAGGCAAATAAGAGAGCGTCGGAGGTGTGGCATAGTTGTGAGGAGTAGGGCTGGCAGGGGTTGTTGACACTGAGCGTTGGGTGTGTTCGTTGGGCTTCCCGTGAACAGACGGGGAAGTTCCAGAGTGTTTCGCAGTTTGAATCTGCGAGAGAGCTCTCAAACTGCGCACACGGTTATGGGAGGCCATTATTGTGAAATACAGCTAGCTGCAGCTGGTCGGTGCCCATGAACGGGCTGATAACGTAGCTCAGTCATGATTGCCGGGATTGTAAATTAATTTGTTGCATGAAAAGAACTTGTGTAATCTCAGGCTCAAGCTAGGTCAACTTGATGAGCAGGTACTAGTACGCGGCCGGGTCGGGCGAAAGAAAAAGAAGGTAAGGTGAATTAAGAGGTGAGCAAGAGGAAGAGAGGGGAGTTGTATGTAAGAGCTCGGCGGTTAGTACCTAGATGCGGGTTGCCTTGGCAACGCCGATGTTTCTATAATTGGCCAACACAACTCGAGGAAGCCAGGACTATTTTGGTGATCTCACTACTATAACTTTATATGATTCATCTTGCATTGTTTGCAGTCCGTAGAAATTCGGCAGAAAATTTAGATGGATAGAGTTACGGTATCGATATACATGTACATGTAGTTTCTATATAAGGACAATTCGGGATTATGGTAATTATAATTATATCGGGTCTTTTCTTCTTAAGCTCCACTTAAGTTATGGAGGGGGGTATTTTTGGACTATTGTAGAGTCACCCCGACTCCATGTTTTTATATATATATATATACATGTATCTGTATTTATATTTTAGGACTCTACTTCATATACTCGAAAGACGTAAATATATGTATACATCAGTTCTGGGGGTGGTAGTGGCCCATCGTTGGTATTGTACGGCGTACCTCATAATATGCATTATACTCTAATGGAGTAGACGGCATATAATTATGATATCTATATGTTTATAGCGAGTGTAATATACAGAAGGTTTCTTCTGCAAGAACACTAGGCGGTGTAACGTGGTGACCCGGTTTCGCGGCGCTAGTACAGTCGTCTCTGGGTCAACGACGAAACCAGTTCGATGGCGAATAGGCCAATCGGAGCCAATAAAAGCCAACAAAAGCGCCCCGACCCCTTTGCTTTGACTGACTATCAGCCCAAAAAGTAGCCACTCGTCATCGAGCCGGGTTCGTCGTTGACCCAGAAACGACTGTACTTATCAGTGTGATCCACTCCCTAGTTAAATTTGGTTAGGGTTAGGGTTAGGGTTAACTTGGTGGAGGGGAGGAGGCAAGCACCTGATCTAAAATGTACTGGAAAAAAAGAAATACGGGCCAATTTCTCATAGTGATACTTGCATTGGGCCTGGGGCCTAGCCAGCGCCCTACCAACATGTCACTCTGTAATATAGTCAAGTCAGCACTTCATAATCATGAACGTACATAGTGCATGTGCCTACTATGATGTATAGGTAGTCTCGTTCCCAGACCATTTTGTTGTCGCACTGCGTGATATACAGGTACCTACCTACATGTACTCACATCTGTACAGATCATAAATTAATACTGTAGACAGCCGTCGATCGCTGCACTAGACCTGATTTATCTTGGCCGCACACCGCACCTGTGGGATGCTTGGAGGGGAAAAGACTGTGAGTGGACCCATCGATGGCGCAGGGTGATAGTGCGGGCCGATCCGATCAAGCCCAGGAAAGGTACATAATTCCCGTTGGCTTAAAGGTGTGGGCGAGTTTTGAGATGCTGCACTGCCTCGCCAAAAGACTCCCCGGGCTAAATTTGCAGATCGAAAATTTAAAACTCAAGTATTCTGTATAACTCTACTAAACCGGTAACGCAAAAAGTAGGCTATAGTACATAATGCTTGTCTCGTTTCTGGTGTTTATAACGTTGAGCATGCTGAATGCCTTACGAGGGGGGCCCCAGGCCCATATCAGACGATTGCAAACGGATAGAAAGTACAGCATGCTGTAGAACCGGGAGTGGAGTACTGCATGTAGAGACTAGGAAACGGTGGTTCCCAGATTAAAACGATGGATCATAATTTAGTTAAGAGAAACAAAGTCAGACACCCAAACTCAGGGGCTTGGTCGCTAAAGCAGCATGATACCTGTCATACAGCAAGACAACGTACTATGAGCTAAAGATACTGAGTTATTTGGCGTGGATACTTAAGGACTACATATAAATGTGTAATTGCTTTTAGCATTATGTATATGGTGTCAAGAAGGCTGCAGAGCTGAACTCCTAACAAGTCATCTTCCCTCTGAATTCTGTCTCACAATCATATTTTACAAACATCACCTTGAATTGTTTCACACAGGATTTTATTTGCAGAACTAAATGACCGCCCTACGATCGATCTGCTAGGAGCATTTTTAAATAATCTAGCATATTTTCAGGTACATACATCATACGTAGTAACTAACAAAAGAAAAAACAAACACTTCTATAATGACGTAACTAGTCCGATTAAATTTCGGAAATAAGTACTTTCCCTTACCGTTAGGAAAAAGAAATGTTCTCCATAGCGGGGAAAAATGAATGTTATTCCCTGCTTCAGCTGAAAGGAACCCTTCGGATCACATGGTACGTCTCGAGGAACAAGATTGCCAGTTGCGCACATAAAATCCCCCCCACCCCAATCTTTTGGGCCACCGGAGCTGGCTTTATTTTGGATCCAAGAAGTGTCAGCATTCATCCTCTGTTCTAGTTCTGGAATCTAGAGTCTAATACGAATGGGGGATACCACCTATAGCAGTATTTTCCCCAGAAAAGATCTTAAAACTTATCTATATGGCCCTTGTGGGGTGGAAAACATGAAACATAGGGCTGTCCGGCTGTAATGCAATTGTTCTTTGAAGCTAGGACCAGGACTCTTTATTCCGGCTGAATATGTAACGCGCCCCCACCGACCCCGCCCTCCCACAACAGAAAGTCTGTGTGCGAATAATTTTTGAAAATACCAGGTCTCTTGGCGCTTGGCGATATTTTTCTAACGCGAATGAAGTTTAACACACGCATCACACGAGGATGAATTATAGTGATGGTATGATATATGCGTAGAAACGCTGTCAGGCGTCATACTAAAAACTGTAACCCAATCTCTCAGCACGCAGCATCGGTGTAACAGAAAGAAAGCTACTAATTAAGCTCTCGCCAATCTAGCCCTGGTTCGCAGCTGATGGCTCCACGCCTTATCTACCTGATGTTGCACCGAAGAAAAAAACCTCGTAAAAAAGATGTGTAATCTGTGGAAAGAACAAATCAGACGCTATTTTGCACTCTTTCATTAGTTGAATTCTCCGAAAGTTTCCTTTAACTGGGGTATGGCTGGCATCCTTACATCGGTCTGGGGTCCATGCGTTTAACAGTGCTTATTCCATGTGCGAAAATTGACTCAATCAAAGTAGACGATAGAATCAGTGTTGCATGGGGTTGTACCTATGTAGCTCATCTTTTGTGCATGGACGGTTCCAAGATCCACTCCCTTGCCAGATCTCGATTCGACTCTCGGATATCGGATTACAACGGCTTGTGCGCCGGCTCGTGCCGTGCAAATCAGCCTTCATTAGGTAGGGCATACAGAACATGTATGTGGCTACTATCTTAATTTAACAGGCTACTCTAGGGTGATACTACATGTACTCTAGATAACGATGCCAAACTCTTTCTCATTAGAGGCTCAAACTCTGGCCTCATCAACCCCCGTCAAATAATAGTGCGTCTAACAAGTACTACAACTAGCTATTATGTCCCGTATCTTTACCTAGTACCTACATGCATCTCTAGATGAGCCTGAAGGATATATACAAGTGCAAACAGCTATCATTTGGCGTTACATAGCTACCTCTAGTCACGGGCCCCAGGCCCGTTACTTTGAGTCCACGGACGTTGCTCCGTGCCAACCAAACAGAAGGCAACAGGGCCGCGGTCACGACGGAGGACCCTCCGTCTGAGGAATAAAACACAAGAGCTGTCCCGGATTCTAGAAAATGCGGGGAGCTTGGGCATATTTCTAATTGGCGATATCCTGATGTTCTCTTAGCGAGCATAAGAAGGTCAATAGACATCATCGATCAACCTACCTATGGTTTTCGGCACTTCTAGGATCCCTCTGCAGCTCTGCCTGCCGGCCCCACCATCGCAACCCTGGGGCACAGCATCAAGCCTACAGATCGCGTGGCTTTATGTGATGCGGTGTGGTGTAGCTCACAATTATTCGATTCTTTGGGGGATATGTTCTATCTTACTACCAGAAACTGGCGCATTTCTTACCCTCATGGCATGCTACCTTTGTACTGACGCAACTCATATTGCATACACAGAAAAAACCCGCCAAGGCTATCTTTTGTATGGCATGCATAGTGGTCGCGTCCGGAAACGTCAAAAAACTACGAGTAGGCGCACTGCATCTACGATCTTTATGCAGTTATCCGCGCTAGAATAGGAAAACGGATTTGTTGAGTTCTGAGGTGCGAACCCAAGGTACTCGCCGGATGTACATGTAGGTACTCTATGCGCAACCGTCTCAGTTACAACGGCACTAGTCACAGCTGCGACGCGAATCCCAATTAAGACAAAATAGTAGACAACAACGTATGTACGTTAACGTCAACATTAAAAAGTGTTGAATTTCTCACCACAACTTGAGGACCATGATATCGCTCCGCAAATAGGCAATAATAATAAAAACGCCTTTCTAAGGTCATAACTGGATCCAACATATTCCGATGTACCTTACACGTTTAGCGCGACACTAGCTTTGAAACCCCCCATTGACATAAGTCCTAGGCCTGTCTAGCTATAGCTAGACATAACGTCGATGGAAATATATACAGGTACTTGAAAATAAGGAGTCAAGACTGAATTCACTATCCAACCAGGCGGAGTAATTTTTACTAGGCGCGCAGGTTTAGGGAGAACGATAAAATCTTGGCAATCTAGCTAGCAACCTCTGGAAAAATTCATCAGCGACCCATATGGCCATCAAATCCGTTTAAATTAAGTTGTTACAAAAAAAAAATAAAGTAAAAAAAGAAAAAGTCTTGAGTCGGAGCCTTCTCCCGTTCACAGGGCGTTTTTTCGACACCGTGAGCATTACACAACGCCTAGTGTCTCTCGCGCTCGGCAGCGTCATGAGTACCAAGGTCGCAGTAATTTTTGGAACCATCGTAGTCGCGGCCGGTGCGTTTATGGTGCCCCCTGCGCTGAGCGGAGATTCAGAACTGCCGTACTCGCGGCCTATAACAAAATTAGATGTGGAAAACAATTGGGGGATATATAAAAAAAAATACCTTGAATCTGGATAGAGCAGTGTCTTTGTGGTTAAGAAGTAGTCAGAACCCTTCATTGGTTTAACAGGCTTAAGTTCCTTGCAATGGCAGCTACGGATTCCTCGTTTGGAGTCTGATCCAGGAATCGTTCCATCATTGGGTTTCTACGAACACCCTGTGCGCCAGCAGCAGCTGCTGTATTTCTGTCAGAGCTTGATTTCGGGGAAATAGGGAGAGATGACATACCACTAGCAGCTCCGGCGGCTGGGTTGGTTGTTTGAGCTCCTGCTTGCCCTTGGGTGTTGTTCAGTGTCTGCTGAGTTTCGTGGGTAATGTTGGTATCGGTCATTGTTGAAATAAAAAGTGAAGTGAAAAAGAATATGGTAAATATAATCTGGAGCTAGAGGTATATAGCAGACAAGGAAAGATTTAATAGCTGTAAGGGAATTTTCCTATTGTCGTTGTAGGCACGATACGATATAAGAGTCTTGGGTGGAGGCAAATGTAAGGTGTTAATGGAACTTCTGCTTTCTGGTGAAAGTATGGAGTTTTGGAACAGATTGGGGAGTGGGGGGTGCTTTATAGAAATGGAGACCAAGACTTTTTTTTTCTTTTTGTCAACTCGAGCCTGGATCTGGCTTGATTTTAAGGCTCGTACCAGCTAGTAGTAAACAATGGGGCGAGCAAATCTGCAAGGCGAGACCCGAACACTTGACTTCATGGGGAACCTTATTGGAACAGTAATCACTTCGGAAAGGCCATGTTTATTGTGTCTCAGTGTTGTCAGGACCACTAATCTCCTTCATTCCTAGTACCACCAAACACCGTTCTAGCACGTGGGAAGAACGTATATATGTTCCAAAGCGCCACAGGATTTTCCTGCAGGTACGATAGGGCTTTAATTTAAGCTGAACTAGCTGACATTAACTTCTAGAACACTTAATACCTATAAAGCACAAACCACACACGCACCTAAGTACATGTACTTATATGTACCTAGACCCTAGTAATATATGTTGTCTAACTACATGTAGTATACTTTATATATGCAGTTGGTTGAGTTATTGGTAAAGGGCAGGCGGGGCTATATTTCTACTTGGTTGAGCTGTCCACGCCAACCAACGTCTCCAAAATGCTTTACTGTCGATATCTAAGGAGTAAGAGCGGAAAGATGTTTTGCTTCGCCGTGAACTGCACATTAATTTTGAGAATCTAATATTGAAGCAGTACCTACTTTGCGATCTTCGGGGACCTGCAGAAGGGGTGATGATGTTTACAATTAATTTAGGCTGAATAGCCTATATGTACTCGTATTTCTCTGACGTTTGTGGACGCGACTGATATTGCATGCCATACAAAAATACGCCAAGCTCATGATTTTGGGTGTATGCAATAATGGTCCAGTTCAAAAACGTCAGCGAAATACTAGTATCTAGCTACATAGCCGCTGTTGTGTACGTACATGTAGTGCAACCACACGTACATATGGGCAACTTGTGTATGATCCAAGTAACCGGTAACGCTTGCTGAGGAAAGACGGATGTGAAAAAAAGTTAAAATAATGCTAAACAAAATTTCCACTAACTCATATAGCTTCAGTTCTTAAAGCAAAGGGGGGCTGACTTGTGTTCCATTCCCGGCATGACCTAAAGATCTAAGGCTGACCACCAATTGCTATATCAATGATAAATATACAAGGATAAAGACTCATTGCAAGGGTGTGACTTGCGGGTTTGTGTACTTCGCTTGCTATGTAGATACAATACCAAAAAAGGGTATGGATTCGCTAGTAATGCAGCAAGAATACGGCATTACTACGGTATTCTTTTTGTAATGCCGGTTTAATTCCATATTCCTCGCTAAATCCCGTAGTCATACAGTACTGATTTCACCTCGTTTTTTCGTACTGTAAGTATTTTCTGTGTGTACTGTGCGCACCAAATCGCGTCGTCGACTTCCGGGGCCCGTACTTTACTAAACGACATGCCGTCAAAGCCACACTGAAATGCGATCTTTCATCGTAAGGTACCCTGTATTCGGGTCTAGTTCTTCCGGATTGTGTATAATGCCCTTATAAACTTAATATATGGAAGGCAGATGAGACGATGGGCCTTTGTTCGTAAAATTTGAGCCTTCTGGCGCCATGGCTTAGATATCTCCCCGGAGTCCCATCGGATGCCTCAAAGCTGCCTTGTGATGGCTGGCTGAGTGTATACACTTTTCCACATGTGATCATGAGAAATATAGAAGCTAGGGTAGAGAGACTTTAGAACGGAACGGGGGATAGGTGAGACTCCATAGTGCATGAGTGGCTGGCCACTGATAACGTCCAGACATGTATGTGCCGGGTGGGCTGTAGAAGAATCCTTGCTCAGACTCTACACACTTTGTTTAGAAGGGGCGTGAAACAGTCTAGCTCCAATATGTCTAGAATGATCATACATGACAGATCTTTTAATATATGCCGGTTTTCTGTGGCTGGATGTTGATGAACAAGACTTTAACCAGTTTATCATGTTGATTTGACCGAAGAAGCTTTTGTAAAGAAGCGTGTAGAAACCTGATTGCGGGTATGTCCAATGCTTTGCTTTACTCGCTCCGAGATATCTGTTTCAATTCCGGAGACTGTATGCTGAGAGAATAGCGGTAAATAAACGGAGGAATATAATTATCTTCACTGCCCTGTTAATTGCGTTCATCTTTCTTGCGGCTACTTTCCGACTCTTGAGAGACATTGATCCATATTTACCACCCACAAATTGTGCTATAACCAGTAAGAGTAAGCTACATATATACCGACGTACATGAGCAAGAGAATTGAGTGGATAGGATAGGATAAAGCCCCATAACATACTTGCAACAATTGTCACAGCCATTGAAGACAGTATCCCCAAATGAGGGGAAATAGAAGTGCCCGGAGGTAGCATAGTTCACGCTTTTGTGTGCGTAAGCTACATATTCACTCCTAATGAAGCACTCTCGGGAGGTTCTACTATTGTGCTATTGGCGAAAAAAAAAGCGGCTTATTAGCTGGATATAGATGCATTTTCTATATTTCGGCTTGGCATCGTTATTGGGTAGTGGTTGCTTGGGCCTTGGGTTTAAGTGATGCGGGATGGGGGTACGTACTTCGAAAAGGTCCATTGAGATCACTAGAATTTTCACAATTGGTCGGGGTCGATCTACGAATGAGGATCAGCACATGATACATATTGCGGAGCATCTGAACTCTATAAATCAGTCAAATAATGCTTTTAATGGTCGGAATATTCGAGGCTCTGTTAAATATACTCGTTTATCACGAAAAGAACCAGAAAATGCAGTTGCTCAAGGCAAGGATTATTTGTATGGAGTGGCGGTGGTCTCTCATACAAACTATCCCTGTTTCCGTCACTTGCATTTTCTGGTTCTTTTCGTGGTAAACGAGTACATGTATACTCTATAGTACCTTTCTGTATCCACCGATTGGCGATGTGACACAACCAGTTGCAATTGCAGACTTTGAGATGCATTGCGGACTGCCTTATGCAACAGCGCGCTCTTATTTGAGCCCGCAGGACCGCCACATCATGTGTTTGTGAGGTAAGCCCAATAAAATGGTTTTATTCGATACATCATGCATTGCTGGCTAGATATAGACCTGAAGAGATTCAAACTGCGCTGGTGTAAGACATACATGTAGTGGCAAACCCGTTTCGTCCTGATATTTGTCCTTTTGAATCGGAATTGAACCTAAAAGCTTTCAAAACTGTTGTCAAGAGCTAGAGATGATACATTGCAATATGTCCGCAGGAACAGTGTAGATCACCGAGTTTAGTGTTGTTTCGGTAGATATGACACACGGCAACTAAAAGCACATTTAATCCTCTGATCTGTCAAGTAGTGACCGGATAAGCCTCTATTTTGGTAAGATACAATCCGCCTTTACGGGGTATGATAGTTGGGGACACCTCGAGCCTGGGTGTCAAAGTTGCCGAACCTTGAGGCTTAATGGCCAACCACCACAGCACATTAAAATTAAAAAGATCTATCAAGTGATAGAGGAAGAGGTGAACAATACCGCGACAGATCCCAATGAACTCCACTTGTTGCGGTTGTTGAACTACTGAGCCGCTAGAAGTTAGGTTTTAAGTGAGAGGTGAACTAAATGTCGCGCATACGTTCCCTTTTAGATAAATGATTACCTGATTAGGAGGTATGCTAGAGCATAATTACCTGATTGGGAGTCTCCAGACCAAGGTCGTCTCCAACCATACTCATGGGGGACAACTAATAACGTCTTTCCTCGCAGCAACGCCGGGGTCCACACTTCACGCTCGAGGAACTTTCCGGACTCCTTCCGAAGATAGACCTTTGCACTTGCTCTCTAGGATTTATCACTTCGTGCCTTCCGTACAATGGCTCAACTGAATTTTGCTGCTATTGCCAACCATCTTCACAGCGTTGAAAGTGAAGTCGCCTTGGTACCGAATATGGCACAGGTTGCGGGTTTTGCTACGATGCAACAACAAATCGATGCTGCGCAACAAGAGATGAATGCCAATCATCTGGAGATTGTTGCTCTTTTCGCTCAAGTTCAAGGCCAAATTAGTCAAACCCAGAACGAGTACGTCTTTATTGATCCCATTTAGATATGTAGCTAGCATTCCTCACAGTTCAACTAGGCAATAACTCTTGCCGATGAAGCTGTAGGTACAACTCTAGTGCTAGCGGTACTGCACCGCTTCGCTGCCCAATCGGAGTACATGAAGTCCAGTAACTGCCGCAAACGCGCCGTGACCTCATCGAATTTACTTGTAGGCTTTCCTCAATTCCTAGCGACTGGTTGACATTATTGGGTGTTTCATAATTATCAGCAAACCAGTGTCAGGCCGCTTCTGCAGCATTCAGACTTCCTGCATTGCCAGTCAACGTCGTGGTCGATGCGCGTAGGCGGCAGATCGCCGAATACATTGGTGTTATGCATTGAGGTGGTACTACTGGAAGGTTAAGGTGAGTTTCAATTGAAACAAAAAGATGGATCGATTTGTTCCTGCGTGAGAGGGTGTATCGGTCTCTTTTCGTGGGCGGGGTTTCGAGTGTCTTCGATTGAGAGCACTTGTCACGTCTATGAACAATTTGAGTAGCTTCAATCATTTGTGGACTCAAGATTTTGGTTCCGGCATAAACAGTGCTTGGCGGTAGTAGTTTAACTGGGTGATATAGTTAGTTAGTAATATGCTGCATATATGTAGAGATGAAACGTCTTGGTACCGCATAATAAGTTATTTTCCGATGTATGATTCGCTATTGATTTTGTCCAATTAACCACATAAGTTGATAATTTTCGGTATTACCATATCAGGCGATCCCACTACACTCCATAAGCAACTCCAGACAACCGACACGCACGCCCACCATACCCCTGTGTAAGCCACAGGCCAGAATGCGTTCACCCATCGAGCAAGAAGCACGGAAGCGAATAGGTAATGCATGAGTACTAGCAAAGCAAGTAGGCAGAAAAGACAATGTCGTTTCATCGGAGTCCCCGTTGATCAGCCAACGAAATTACCGAATATCCAAGGCTGGAAGTACGTATGTACATGTGTAGGCTCAGCTGAGAATGAAAAAAGAAGAGAGATTCACAACCCTTGATATAGAACGGCATCCGTTATACATTGTATTTGTCAGACTAGATCCTCAGATTGGTTTCGTCAACATTACACGTAACCTCTACAAACATTGTTTCTAATAGCTTATACCTCAAGAGAAACATTATTGCCTAGCGTGATACGACGTTTCTCGAATAGAGTTCGGGGCAAGTATACACATGTATCTCCACCACCTCTCATCCTTCGATCGAGGCTAATCAAACTCATTTTTGCCTCGTATCCCGTCCATGCATTCCTACATCAGAGAGAAGCACAGCATCAGGCTCGGTACCTCCTCCTGTCTCTATCGAACATACGACACTCAAAATTGGCGAAGCTAGAGTGGTGAAACAATCCCAGCCACGAATATGTTTCCAACGCATTCCCGGCTGGTAATCCAGCCCAGGCCAAGCCTGAAGCTCTAATACCAGATCGAGTCCAAACCCCCACGAGCCTGGCTGGTATCTGCAACCTGGACCAGCAGACTAGAAGTTTAAGACGACGGCTTGCGTGGCTGACCAGTGTCATAGCCCGAAAATTTTCCCCCGCTTTCTGCGAGTCATGGTGATCTTCCGCGATAGCCCCCACGTCGGATGCATGGTGCCAGGCTCGAGCCCAGTTCCCGGGTTCATGTTGAGACCCTGGGCGATCAGGTTTGGCACATCGATTTCATCGCCTTCTGAGACTTGTGATAGTTCTCGGCTACAGTCTCTCCCCCGTACACCAAGAGACATCTAACATTAAGATTTCGATATTGTCCGATGCATGCTACCAGGCTCGAGCATAGTTACCAATCCGATCTGAGGCCTTGGGTGGTGTTCTACAATAGTCTTTCCTCCCCAAGGTCGGGAGTACCTGGCACCACTGTTTCGATAATTTCTGATGTATGCTGCCAGGCTCGAGCACAGTTACCGATTTTTTCTGGGGTCTCTGGTGATGCTCTGTAACAGCCTCTCCTCCGAAGCGGGGATTACCTAACAGTTTCGAGAACTCTGCTGCATGCTGCCAGGCTCGAACCCAGTTGTAGGTTTATTCTGGGGCGTCTGGCTGTGCTCTGCAGTAGTCTCTTCCCCCTAAGCCGGGAGTCCCTGGCACCAGAGATTTCCCATGATGCCTGATGCATTCTGCCAGGCTCGAGCCTGCATATTATTTACCAGGTTTTCCCTGAGACCCCCATCGCTCAGGCTTAGAGACATATGCAGGCTCGATCCCCAGGCTCGAGCCTAAGTTAACGACTCACCCAAGCCCGGCTGACCCGCTGCATAAACGTGGAGAGAAGTGAGTTCACGAGGATCGGACCCCCTTAATCATGATGCGAGGATCCTTCCCGGACCCGGCCGTTGATGTGATGTGTTGACGTGTGCTGTGTGCCGTATGTCAGGCTCGAGCCTGCAGCAGCTGCAGTTGTGGGGTTCGGTCCGTGCGTTTTCAGGTTCAAGTGGATCAGGCTCGACTTCAGAATGAGCTTGAAGCCACTCCATGATGAGCTCGGAGGTACACTACATGTATTCCCTCGGTTCCCCCAACCTCAGGAGCAGATGGAAACTTCCTGAGATGCCATTGTGTTGTCGTGTCCTGTTTGCCATCAGGCTCGAGCTAGGGTCCACGTATGTACCTGCATGTACCTGACTGACTGGCTTGGCCCGTGCATCCATACAGCACGCCTCTTTTCAGTTTTGGGATATGTAATCAGGCTCGACAATCCGCATGTCGTGCATGAGTGCTCTATTTACTCTAAATTAAATAACCATAACGAATTACAAATCTAATTACGCCATTACATGGGCCCCTTTCAATTATTTGTTGGGGTGTGTTGAGATGGCGCTGCCGCCGCATAATCAATCAACCCGAGTGATAATCCATGAGTCATGACACAGAGCTTCACCCCCTATAATACGAGAATCCGTAAAGGAAGAAAATTGTATTGATTGTTCTACAAGATTACACGATAAAAAGTGATTTTAAGGCATAATCAGTGCTAAGACTGATTATGTCACTGGACACACATACTTTGGATGACACCCCACTCCACTTCTGCCCCACCACCGTCCGGGTAACCCCAGTAGAGTACCTAGGGGTTTGTGCACTATTCTGCAATCCCAACAAACCCTAACCCACCAAACCTCACATCACCGCCGCCTCTCCCGCAAGGTGCTCCCCTCCCCCCCACACGCACGCCGCATAATCTCACACCGCCGCCCACAACCTCACAGCACACAACCATCACAGCACACAACCCCTCACATACCGACCAATAAAATAAAAAAATAAAAAAATGCAGCCAACCGCCCCCCTCCACCGCGCTATCCGCCGCCTCGCGCTCACCACAAAAATGGTCAACGGCGGCTACTACAAGGGCACGCGCACGGGCTCCATGGGCACACACACCCGCCGCGGAGGCTTTGTGGTTGATTATAGTAAGGTGCGCACGTATGTTGTGCCGAGCTTGGAGGGGTTTAAGGTATGTTTGCTCCGACTCCGGAGGAGGGGGTATGGGGATGAGGAATTGGGGTACTGGGGAGAGAAAGGGGGCTAATGAAGGGGGGGTGGGGGTGGAATATAGTTGACGCCATTTGTGACGCGCAGGATGGCGCCGACGGTGGGGGCGGAGAGGTATAGCGGGGCTAGTCCTGCCAGTGGGGGGTTGTATTTGGAGAGGTGGAAGACGGAGAATGGTGTTAATTAGATGGGAGACTTTGAGGATAGAAGAGGGGGAGCGAAAGGGGTGGGGGGGGGGGGGGAGTTGTAGATACTGATGGTAGATAGGATAGGAATGGATGGCTTTTTTTTTGTTGTTGTTGTTGGTATTGGATGGGGGTAGAAGGTGGTGGGTAGAGGTAGAGGGTGGTGTATATTATTGTAGAGTGAATTGACGGTTTTAGAGAAGAGAAGGGCATAGCACAAAAAGGATATAAGAAGAAGTATATTATAGACAGCCAATTCACGATTGCAAGTTTCCCAGAGAAGATGAATGTACAGCACAAGAAGCCTAAGTAGCAGTAGTAATATTTACAACAACCTCTCTATCTATCTCCCTAACGCCTCTTATTCGGATCCAACAGATCCATAATAGCCTCCGTATGACCCCCATCCCTCCTGCCACCCAGCCCTCCTCTCATCCCCATCCCCATCCCCATGCCCATGCCCATCCCCATCCCCATGCCCCCCTCCTGCCCGCCCGTACCCCCCGCAGGGCCGTTAATCTCCTTATCCGCATTATACAACGAACCCCAACTCCTCCTCGCGCCAAAGCCCTTCAATATCGCCGCCGCATCGCCCACGCCTCCTCTCTGCCCAAACATGCCCCTCCCGCCCTCCTCATTCAGCGTATCCACATCCAGCAGCACGCGTCCCAGCGCATCCAGGCGCGCCCTGTCCGGAACATACTTTCTCGTGTGCTGCCGGTTGTTGTATAGCCTCAGCGGATCCTCCATCCGCATCGCGTCCACGCTCTTGGCCACAAATCCTCCAACACCAATCATGGTCCCGTACGCCCCAGAGTAGTTCATGTACCTCCCCGTGACTGCCTTCGGCTCGCCCTGCGGCCCCGTCTCGGGATCATTCCGCATCGCCGCCGTGGACCGCGTGTAGTGCAGCCCGCCCGACGGGTGTGTGCGGTGCGGCCGCGTCAGCGTGGGCAGGTCCAGGAACGCCACGACCAGCCGACCAAGCAGGAACATGTCTGCGCGCAGTGCCAGCATGTCCACCTCCACCGGGGCGTCTGAGGCGGCAGCGGTGGTGGGCGGGGTGTGGGTCTGGTGCAGGTAGACCTCCGGCTGCTGGGCGGCGGCGGTGGTGGGCGAGGTGTGGTGGGTCGGGCGCAGGCCGGCCTCCGGCTGGCTAGCAAAGCGGCGTTGGTTGCGAGCGACGAACTCGCGGAACTCGGCGCGGCGCGGTTTAACCTGGGTTTCGATGTAACGCGCAAAGTCGCCGGCGGGCATATCGGGGATGTAGGGGCCCTTGAAGCGCCATGTGTAGCACTCCTTGTGGGGGGCGTCAGGTGCAAAGTCGAAGACGCTATGGCGAATGGTGTACATGCTTGCTAGCGCCGAGGTTTCTACTGTGGGCCCGCGGAGGATGGGGACATCCATTTCTTGCCACTTCTTGAGCGTGAGCACGTCGTCGGAGGCAGACTCGTAGGTCGTGAAGTGCTCGAGCGTGTCGAGGGCGGTGTAGCGGAGGAATGGGTAGCGGGTCTTGGTGGGGAGGTCGCGCTTGAGGCCCCAGTTGCCGCGGGCGTGGGAGGATGTGGGGGTGGTGATGGCTTGGACGGTGGGGTGTGGGGCGACGTCCGGGTTAGTGAGGAAGTAGGAGGGCGGCGGGGGGACAGGCGGGGGCATAGATAGGAGGCGGGAGCGGCGGAGGAGGGCAGCGGCGGGGGAGAAGCGTTTGGCGGCCGACATGGTGGTGCAGCGGGGGGGGGGGGGGTGAGGGCCCAATTGAGCGGTGTCTGTGTGTGTGCTGGGTCGGTGTGGTGTGGCCGGTGCTGTGTGCCGCTGGCTGGAGATATTGGCCGAATCGGGTGGGTGCGAGAAGTAGCCGGGGGTGGAGAGGTCGGTCGGAAGTACTTGGTATGCAGCGTGAAAATTCTGGGGGAGACCGGGTAACTAACAGTTCATCATGGAATGTCACTCGGTTAGGTCAATGATTGAATGAATGGTGTCCTGGTGGTTTATGTCTAGCCACTATGAGCAGCCGGGGGTTGTAAGACACCGAAATATATGTGTCTCTGTAGATCTGGGCGTGATGTGCACCAGAATATGTGTTGCTTCACCCGTTCGTTGGTAAATGCTGATCCTTTGGACCGCATAGCTCCCGACCGGACGTCAGAGTGCGTCATATCCATATTGCGTATATAGGAGATCAACGTGCGTAAATAGCCACTGGTTGACTCACGTAGATCGAATCACTCACCGTATCCGGGAGTGCTGGTGTCTCAGTCCTCCGAGCTAGGGACGCGCGCAGACCTGGTACTCCGGGACGCAGATTAATCAAGCCCTATATAAATGATGGATATATTATATAATCAACTATATATTAACAATGTAAGCCAGATTTGGAGTTACTTTTTTTCTAATTAGAAGCGTCTTAAGCTTGCGTCCCGACGCAGTACTGCACTGTCGATCCACTGCATGTTTCTGTTCCACCGTCCACGATCCCGGCAGTTCGATGCAACCTTTGGAGATCTGAGCTGAGCACGCATCACAATCAGCCAACCCAACACACACATTAACTGCCATGTGCAGAAACGCAGGGACCACAAGCATAAGTATGGTTCGGGACACTTACCGCCGCGCCCACATGCACGCCATCCCTTCGTGCGTCTTCAGGCCAGAGCATATATGTGGCGATTGGTGGCCGGCCTGCGACTACTATACAAAATTGGTTGTAAAAGCTGGCTGTAGATGTCGGCTGGCAGTGCAAGACAGACCTACTTGTCTCGCAAGGTTTCTCTAAAAAAATGCTCATTTTCGTAAAATTGTACTGTCTATGATCACGACGCAGCGCAGTCGTGGGAGTGATTACCGGGAACAGGCGAAGGGATATACAACTATAACCGCCTATCATCAGTGTCCATGTGCTGCAGTAAGCTTAGACATGTGTGACGCAGTGTATATGCATGTTTCTGGATGGCCAAGATCGATGCATGATGATGACTTGACTGATATATGGACAGGAGGGCGGTACATGTAAATATAATAGCAAGCGACCGGCGTGTCCCCGTCTTCTTCTTCTTAACACCCCCGTTGTCCTGTTCATTGGTCAATTATACACATGTCCTTAATTAACCGACCCTGAGTGGCCCTTAATTAAGCTTACCTGCATGTACACAAGGCCGCGAATGTCCGTCCACGTCCACCCACACTGCCGGGTTTCGGGTTTAGGAGTTACATGTACGTTAGTAACGTCGTTATCCAGGGTCGACTCCAATAACATCGAGATATTGTACCCTGCGTCTTATGCTCTTCCCCCAGACGCAAAGACTCCGGTCCCGTGGCTCTCAACCTTAGTCCTCTCACCATGATGCTAGTAGAAAATAGCCTACCACGTGACCCGAGTACTTTGCGTCCCTGCTACTATTGGTGCAAAAATTAATATAATACGTTAATAGGCGGTAAGATATTGCACTCCCCGACGTATATGACGAATTAATGAAGACCGCTGATATTCCGAGTGGCTTATACGACCCCAGCTTTTCAACTTTTGCGTCCTCCGCCAGCTCCAGGGGTCGATCGATAAGAGAATACACACTATTCCATCCAGCCTTGGGGCTAGCTACCCCGCCATAGAGACTCTCCACCGAGCGGTACATCCTGTGGGAAAAAGCAAGAACACGTACACCGCAGCACCCATAACCAAAGATCAACAGACCGCCATACATCGTTATTGGCATGGTCGCAACTTCAATCTACAGGTACACAACATCCTACACCCCCCCGGCCGCAGTCGTAGCACAGGTAGCTACTACTTTCTACCAAAGTCCTAAACCACGATCGACCCGACAAGCGAATCCGATAGGCTAGTTACCCATCTCCCGCAAGACTACAGACGCCGGAGAGGATACGAACGGGATAGACGACGGAGAGTACCTCCTGTGCGGCGGGAGATGGCAGGGTGGTTGGGCTCAATACGGGTGAGAATTGGTGATTACTAGGAACACTTTCCAGGCGCTATTACTTTGGTGGTAGGTTTAGGGTTGTAGGTAGCTCGTTGCAAGAGGAGCTTTTCTTTCTGGGTTGGGTGAACCTTGGTGGCTGATATTTTGACAGATAGGTACTGGCGGGGAGTTAGAGTGAGGGAACTTTGTGACAGAGTGGTGGATATATTGTGGGCTGGGAATAGCAATTGAGAGGGAGTAGACTCGTCACCCTCCAAAAAAGCTTAAAGATGTATATATGTAATTATTCTAACTATTAAATCAAGGTATAATAATCTTTTATCTTCTATTTTCACAATCCCTAATTCAAATTGAGAACGAGACCAAATTGCAAAAATCACATATCCAACCCCCAGTACAGTGGACACGACAACCCAACCCAAAACTACAAGTCCAAGATTCATCCCGCAGCCCATGTGCCGAGCCCCCCGAGAAATCTACATTATGTAACTCGGGGTCGGGGTCGGGTCCCATCCTGCCCTAAGCTGTAGTAACATTCCGGGGTGGCCTTAGCAATGTTGTTTTATAAACCCCGCCTAAAAAATATTTCCCTTAACATTTTTTTCTTTCCTGGAATTATTCCTTTTCTCATCGATCTTCACCAACTTCCTCTTGGGCGGTTTTCTCTTACCCAATTTTCTTTTTACTCTCTTTCGTTATATTTCTTGTCTTTTTTTTTTTTCTTTACATTTTTATTTTTTTCAATTTTTTTCAATTTTTTTTTTAATTTTTAATTTTTTTCCTTCCCTAACACCACTCTACTGTGCTCTGACATAAGTGGGTTAGGTTTGGTACATCCGCAGCTGAAGTCAACTCAGCTCAACTGCATAGCTAGATGTTCAAACCTATCCCACTATGGTATGTAATTCTTTCTCCTTTTCCCTTCCTTCTTTCCCTTACCTTGTCCTTCTTTCCTTTCTTTTCGTACCTTCTCTCACCTTCCCTTCTCCTTCCCATCTTTCCTTCTCACTGGATTTCTGGGCGGGATTTTCCTACTTTACTATGGTTCACTGTGGCTGACTGGTTCGCTATGAGTGTGGGTTTTAGTTTTGGGGGTTTTATGCATGCTCCGGTGATGAGATAGGTCAGGCTGTCTCTGATATGGTTCATGATGGATCGAGTAGAAAGGACGTGTCCTATCTCATTATGAGATGCGTACCTTGTTGGTTGGTTGGTTGGTTGGTTGGTTGGCTAGTTCTATGGAGAGACAGGTCCTTCGGTTCTCCGTGGTCGGCCTTTATGGTCACCTTGGATTCTCGAGAGACCTGTTCCTTCATGGAACATTGCTTCTTGTGGCATCTGGGGCCGGGGTTCGTTGCTCCGATGGTGGGACAGGTTTCTGGCACCTTCAACAATGGTCTTTAATGATCTATGGAGGTTGCGGAAACCTATCCTATTGTGGGATGCATATTGTCAAAGAGTTTTTATTTCTGTCGAACACTAGTTCGATGGTGCAACAGGTTCGGTCTTGTCAGCAGTGTTATTCAACATTATCGGGTGGATTGCATAGTCCGAACCTGTTGCACTATGGAAGCTAGTTAGCTTAGGATCTCTGTGGGGTTTGGATTGCAATTAAGCTCCGATGGCACGATAGGTTTCACTGCGCTTTGTTCTCTGCGCTGCAGCGGCGAGACATGGTGAAACCTATCCTGCTATGGGATGTATGGTTGGTTGGGCACTGGTTCGATGGTGAGATGGGTCATAAGTGGATGCATACGTTTGTAATATTCGTGTGAATTCCATGAGTTGACCTATTTCACTATGGGATCTAGTCATTAGGGTCTTTTTCGGTTTTCTGCTCCGATGGCAGGATAGGCCCAGCGCTGTTAACAGAGGATAGGCTGTACTTAATCTGTGACATGGGTGGACTTATCCCGTTATGGGATGCATGTGGCCAGTTCGATGGCGAGACAGGTCGGGGAAGGAAATGCCGCATTCTGCAAAGTCAGGTTGCGAACATTTTCTGCGGCTAACCTGACTCTTCATGGAATCTGGCTAGTTGAGATATCTGGGGGGTTTTATGTTTCGATAGCACGATAGGCTCATCAACATCATCGTGCTCACTGCTGAAGCAGTAGTATGAACATGTGGGTGAACCTATTCCGTTATGGGATGCATGTGGCCAGTTCGATGATGAGACAGGTTCCATGAGAAGAAATCGAGAGGGCGTTTTTGCAAAGCCAGATCGCGAACCTTACTCTAGGAACCTATCTCTTCATGGAAGCTGCAGAGTTTAGGACGCTGGGGATTGTCTTCCGGTGTTAATAAATCCTATATATGTGGAACAAAATCTATAGCACTAGTGGGCTTAGACTTGTGGGTGAGGCTACTAGATACATAATTTACAGGGTGAAAAGAAAGAAAAATAACATTTAACTGAACGGCATATATACATGCGTAGTATAGTAGGTTCAGAACCATAGCATCGGTACTTCTCTTGGTGTGTTCCGTCTTGGTTCGGTTTAGATTAAGAGAAGTTTATAGTAAAGTAAAATGCGCTGCTAGATTTATCGTCTTGCTGTATTTCTAGGACAGAACGTACTAACTATGCCGCAGAGGGTCATGGATATCAGCTATCCTAGGAAGGTTATATTAATCCAGGCTGGTATATGAGCTAAGTGAACGTGTAGATTTCTTGTCCATGGAAAAACCTTAATAATATATTGAAGAGTTGGTAATATATCGTATTGACTACTGTAGACATAGGCGAAAAGCGTTTTCTAGAGAACAAGTAACCGAAGAACTGGTACGTACCAGGAATAGGCCTCGTATATCATACCCTCCCGGTCTTTGAAGGTGCGGTCATAAGGTACACAATAGAAGGGTTCAAGAGCATTAGGATCTTTATATGTATTATCAGAATCGCTTTTTGGATTACTCACAGTCTTACAGTACCAGCTAATTGTTTCAATCAGGTCCTATCCAAACGCTTTAAATTTCGCGCCCAGCAGTAATGAAAATCCTCATCATGCTGGCTAAAAAAGAGGAAGGCCAGAAAAAAAACACTTCAGGCAAGCAAGCCAAAATCTATCTTAAACAGAATTCCCAGTGTTTTTGTCTCTAGATCGCTAGGATAGTGCTCTTTGTAACCACTTGTAAATCCCGACGGAAGGAATCCAATCATAGATCACTCGTCTCGAAGGGCTGATGTGTTTGCTATACGATGCAAGGCGCAGTTTCGAATCGGTTACTCCCTATAATAAGAAAAGAATTCTTGGTAAACTCAAATGATATATAACCTCTTCGAGCTTGTGGAACGCACGTTTGTTTGTTGGGGCTTGTGCTGGCCAGCTTGGTGGGTCGATAAGCTTAGTGTAAAGCTAATCATTGCTCCCACTCACTGATCCAGTAAATTTATGAGAAGGCATGGGGCAAAGGTGTGTGGTGTTTCTAACATATTCCTTACTTTTGTCATCTCATTTAAACCCGAGTTAGCCTCCAGCCAATTCTCCGCCTGCGTTTTCCTGCGAGATTTCCCCCGGATTGTTGAAGGAAGGCCCATGTCTAGCTCGCATGAAAAGGCACATTCCGATGTCATCAAGTTTCTCAGTCTGTCTTTCTTTTTTCACGCTTGACATCTCCAGCTGGAGTGATTAACAATGTTTGTTTCTCTAGCTGGTTATATAGCTCCAGCGTATTTTAGGAGCTTTTATTCCTGGGTATCGGGTCATAAACTATTACCCCTCCATATTGCGCGGCTTATGTGTATGCCATGCTAGTATTTTGCTTCTAGTTTGATACTATTGTTTATTTCATAGGAAATGTCGAGGGAAGTTTTAGTTAGCTTAGATTCTGCACCCACCCCAATGCATGTGTGACCGCCATTTCGTTAGCCTTTTCTTCCAGTGTAGTCTGCAAGGAGTGATATGTCTCCTGCGGGAGCAGCGCTGAGGGCAAACCCGGCCAGGAAGCCCGCCGGCCGGTCCTCCGGTTGCCAACGGGGCGGCCCCCAACATTTGCAACGAGTCCGGCTCCACTAACCCCGTCTCAAGACGGCAGTAGGAAACGACTTTAAACCGAACCCTAGCTGAGGGGGTTGGAAGCGAAAGGCGATGGAGCTTCATTGTATAATTCCTGTCCATCGAGATCGTGCACCATACCCGGGATTCACGAGCACCAGATGTGAATGGATTTCGGCTGTCCCTCTTGTGACGAGAGCTTGATTCGTGTCCAGCGAGGCTTTCACCATCAGTGAACATGCTATAGACACAGGTAGCTGCGCCTAGTCAGGGCTATATTAGCTGTAACCTGTTGGTAGCAGTAGTGGCAATTTCATGAATGTCTGTGTCTCACTGCGGGGTTTTCGGAGTGGGTGTAGATGTAGATGTAGCAGTCTAGCAACACGTTCTCGTTAGGCACCCTGATCAAAGCGAATAGGGTCCGTATTTCGTCGCAAAACCCGGCCTCCTTTCCCGCCCTCAGGAACTGGAGGGTACAAGTAGTGAGTGCATGTGCCGTTGACGATCTCATCTGCGTATCTACGTATTATCTTGGATGTGTGGTCGACTGTCTTGTCTAGGGAGGTAGAGACGGGGGAGTAGTTTGCAATTTGCAAGAGATGATTGATGTGATAGCATTCAGAGAAGGGGTTAGGTACATGTACACAAGTACTTAAAAAAATCCGTCGCATCGTACATGTTTCTTTGTGGCAAGTACTTTATACACCTAACCCTGCATTGGCCGGTTCAAGTACGGAAATGAGCTGAGAGCCACCACCACGTCTGGCGCAGTAGTCGTCGGGGATGCGACCTTAGTTCTTGAGCGTGTCGAATACCGCCGGGTCGTGTGTTCGACACCCACCTTGGGGGAGGATATGACCGATCACCATATACTTTTGTCCCCGAGTGGAAACTACTTTTATGTGTCCCATTTGCATCCCGATGCTATATTTTTAAATTTTTTTTAACTCCTCCTTACACCAAGCTATCCCTTCTCACGACTGTGAGCTAGTAGACAACTTTACTCGGTAATAAACCTAACCCTTATCCCATGAACCTTTTGCCTCCCGGACGTGACCCCTCCTATACCTTTTTCTGGTGTTTTCACAGTCTGTAGATAGCTAGATTTTCTGAATACGGCTCCCAAGGTAGTTTAACCGGGAGACCCCCGGTTGGCCTCACTCCTTGGTAAGCGTGTTGTATGGAATTGAGCCCATAAACTGGCTTGGGTCACTTGGTATATTATTTTTGTGCTCTAGAGTTTGGGGTCTGGAACTAATCGTTTTACTTTACACTACCTAGCTAGGCTAGGTTTTTTTTTCTTTTCGTTTGAGAATCTCTCCCATATCCACTTTTCACCTCCAGTGCACGTACTATATACTTGCTCGATGGTCAGTTCACCGGCTGCAGTGGTTACAGCTGTTTTCATAAAGCTTATGCCCGGCTGAGCGTCGTAATGCATGGTGCAAATCTTGCAAAGCTAAGCACGATTACTTCGTTAGGTATATACCAGCTCAGGTATTCACCTGAGTTTAAACTTTCTGCAGGATTGTCTAGTGAAGCTATGAGAATTACATACTTAGAGCGGGAATGGAGTGGAATATTCACACTATGCATTACGACGCTGATCAGCTGGGCCTAATTTTATGAGAATGGCGGTAATCAAAATTGTCTTTAGCCACCCTCACTAGACACCTATGGCTAGCTCTTACACTGGACTATGCGTGCCGGCCGACAAGAAAAACCTGCAGATCGATCATTGACATCTCAGCTAATCATGGCGAGTGATATCCCATGACCCTAATTTCAATCTCAGCTGCTACCACAGTATGAGATGTCCGGCTGTTGCGCGGCGGAAGCTGTTGTTTCGAGAACACTGGCATGCGGGATGGGGATCGGGGGTTGAGGGGGTGCTCGTACGTGGCTGTACTGGGAGCGGGTGGTTGTGCGCACCGGGTGCAGGGGGTGTGGTGCGCACGATTTTAGGGTGGCGGGGGTGGGCTGGTGGTGACCACGTATGTGGATGGGGGCGGGGGGATGTAGTTTTGGGGGGTGGATGGTGCGGTTTGGGGGGGTAGGGGGGAAGTCTTGCTTGGTGTGCCTCCGCTTCAACCTTGCGGCTGCTTGTGGCGCGCGCGCGGCGATCACGGGGAGAAGAAAAAGAGAAATGCGAAACGCGAACAACAACCCCGACACACTCCCTAGTATAACAACCAAAAAAAAAAAAAAACACCTTGCTTTCACCCCCTTTTTACCTAGTCGCAGCTACACAGCCCTCCAGCCTTGTAGGGACTCGAACCACCACCGGTGATGCTGGACACCATTACTATCAGATGGCGGAATAGGGTACATGTATATTCAAAGATCCTATAGCCATTAGCGGGTATGCGCGGCGACCAGCCAGCCTGCTGTGCTGGTAGGGGTTGTGAGGCTATAACTACATGTACATACGTACTTGTAAGTAACATGGCATGGCTATGTAGGTGGATACATGTATCTTCATGCGCGCATACATGTAGGCAACGGTAGAACCACATCTGGGGTTGTATGTGTTTAGAACGATGGGGTTTGTAGTTAGTTGTCGTTACATGAAGCCCGCTCAAGGGGACTAGCTCAACCGAGTGGTTGGCGCGCGCGTGCATGATGCTTGTGACGAGCTCTTTCATGGGGGCGCTATGAATTCTGCCAGCGGCGTGATATGTGGCACATCCATCGAGCGACGGCGGGAGGGGGGGGGGGGGCTAGCTGCGTAGTGGAGCACTCTTCTCCTCATCATCGATTCAGACCTCGATCAGATGTGGATGGCATGACTCAATCATCATCAATCAGCCTGGAAAGCAAAGACGCAAAGCCCCGGGTCACTTGGAATTGTAGGCTGTTTTCTAGCATCATGGCCACGGGGTGACCAAGATTGAGAGTCACGGAACCCGGAGACTTGACGTCTTTGCTACGTAGTATGCATATGTTCTGCTGATATTGCGAGGCGGTCGCATCACAGGATATCACTCGCCGACTATACTAACTGGGGGGTGCTATGTTGTGGTATCGCAACCACTGCAGGTCCGATATTACAATACAATCAAGCCTTGAAGCCCAAGGGCCACCTCTTCCGGGGGGCCCTGATTAATCCCCAGCTTGGGGCCTAAAAAGCCGTGATACTCGGGGATAATATATACTCGAAGGGCTGTTTTTTTATTTTTGGTTTCTGCACCCAAACCCACCACCACCCTCACCAATTAGCAACAAGCAAAGACTGGAACCCTGGGGGTTTCAATGTCGTCGTGCATCAGTCGCTAAACAAACCAACCTATCATCTCTCTTCTGCATAGATCTGCGATGTATTTTGCAGATCCTTGGCGCTGGACTGGACCCTAGCCAGCCAGGGTTAGGGATCTACGTCAGTTCACGTCAAAAAGTTAAAACCTCCATACCCGGGTCGCCACTCCGCGACACAGAACACACACACACACACCTACAAACCTCAATGCTCACCACCGACCCAAACCGGCCGCCAATCTACTCCCCCACGCTGCGCAAATGGCTGCACCAATACCGCGAACCCACAGCTGGTACCCCCCCCCCCCCCCCAAATCCTCTCCCTCTACAGCCAACTAACCACGCGCGCCAGACCAAGACCACACCCTCCACGCCCTCACCCCGCCCACCACTCTCCTCCCGCGCACCTACCACCCCACCAACACCACCCGCCCGGGGATCAAGTACCTCGACCGCGACTGGTGGTACCGGTGCCTCGCGCAAGACGCGCCCGAGACGGGCGCGGCCGTGGGCCACATTGACGGTCTGCTGGCCGAGAGCCAGGTCGTCACGACACACGCCGAGATCCTGGATCCCACTATCGGGGCGCTGCTGGCGTTTGGGGGCGCGCACGAGGAGGGGCGGGCGGGGCGGTATGTGGCGACTGCGGTGGTGGCGATGGGGGTGGTGGGGAGCGAGGTGGGGATGGGGAGTGTTGTGGAGGGGTGGCGCGGGGTGGAGGGGGTCAAGGGGATGGGGGTGGGAGTGTGTGGCGTGGAGGGGGTGGAGAGGGTGGCGGAGTGTGCGGGGAGGGTGAGGCAGGTTTGTACGGCGGGGAAGGAGGGGGAGTTGAAATGTGAGTGCTGTCGTCGTTGGGTTTTTCTGTTGCTGTCGTTGCTGTTGTTGTATGGTATCAATAAAAGCTGTTTCTGTGCTGTGCTCATGTGTGTGTGGTGTGGTGATTAGCAAACATGGCCGTGCGCACGGCAAGCAGCACAATGCTATTCCGCCAGCGGCGGCTGGAGGCGCCATTGCCTGGGCGGGCGACGCGGCTTGCGGCGGTGCCGCTGGCGAGTGTGGCGGGCGGAACGGGGAAGAGGGCGCATGCACATGTCGCGTTTAACCCGTGGTACGAGAAGCAGTTTGGCATCATTGACGAGGGCGGGAGGTGGCGCGTGTATGATCTCGAGGGCGCGCAGGCGAGGGATTGGCGTGTCAGGTCGGATGTGAAGGTGGCGGAGACGGGGCGGGGGTTTGTGGGTGGCGCGGAGGGAGGGACGGGGTGGGGGAGATTGCTGTGGGGCGGGGATGTGAATACTGTGCTTGCGTGTGATCGGAGGAGGGCGGGGCTGTTTGATATCAGGGTGAGTGAGCTGTCTCTGCACAGCTATCTGTGCCTCCGCACAGCTATCTCGAGATGAGGGGAATATATTCATTATTTCTATATCTACGACACTAATCACATATATCCACTCCAGAACGTCCCCTCCACCCGCGCAGACATCGCCCTCCCCGTCTACCAAGGCATCGCCCAGGGCCACCTCCTCGACCTCCACCGCGGCCCCGAAACCGCCTCCACCCAAACCCACGACGTCTTCCTCCTCACCTCCGCCACCCTCTCCTGGCTCGACCTGCGCCACTCCGCAAAGCCCATCATGACCCTCCCGCACTACCGCCACCAGAACGACATCTCCCTCGCCATGAGCCTCCTCACCATCAACCGCACCACCACCACCGCCCTGCTCTACTCGCGCCTCAACAGCCTCATCACCTCCTTCCGCTTCGACCCCAACACCGCCGAGGACTTCCCCACCACCCTCGGCCGCCCCACCACCGTGCCCGCCCTCGCCCCCCGCGACGCATCGGTCCCCGTACAGCTCGGCCTCGCGGTGCGCCAATGCCCACTTAAGCAGCGCGGCGCCACAGACGAGGCGGGCGAGGCCCTCCTCGCCGACGAGCACCTCCGCTTCTTCACCGCCTTCAGCACAGGCCCCGAACTAGAGCTCATCCAGCGCGTCTACAGCAACAAGGTCCTCTCCACCACACTGCGCCCCCCCGCAACCGCCATACCCGCCAGGTCAAGAGCGCACACACCATCCCCGCCACCACCGCCGAGCCCGACTCCTCCGACTCCGACATCGACATCGACGACCCCCCCCACTCCTCCGCGCCCGCCGAAGAAAACAGAGTCAACTTCCGCGCGCTCTACAAACACGCCTTCCCACGCACGGACCCAACACTGCGCACCGCCTCAGAAGACGATCCAGAGCACTCCATCGCCGCCACCACATCGCGCCTCAAGACGGCACTGACGAACCGTCTTACGCGCGGCGACCTCGGGATCATCACGCTGCTCAACCTGCACCGCCCCGCTATGCTCTATGACGATCTGGCTGCACTCCAAACATCCATACACACCCTCCTCACAGCGGACCCCGACCTCGCGCCGTACCAGCTCCGCTGCCTCCTCCCCTCCCCCCCCTCCCCTGCCGCCGCAGACGACTTCCTCGCCACCACAGAGTCAACACCCCCCAGCATCAGCATCGAACAAACCTACACCCACATCCTGCACTCCTTCGTCACCCCCCTCCCCGCACACACGCCCCCGCGCGCGCGCCTCCGGCGCGAACGTCTCTCGCGCGCGCTGGCAACAGACCTCTTCCTCGCCACACTCGGCGTCAACCTACAACCACAGCCACAACCACAAGACGCGGACGCAGATGCAGAGCACATCCTCGGCATCCGCACGTACGCCAATGTAGCCACGCGGGTCACGCTGCCAGAGAACCTGGCGGGCGTGCTGGGGCGGTGGGTTGTGGGCGAGGATCCTGCGGCGGTGGAGTATGTGGCTGATGAGGAGGGGGAGGCGGCGAGGGCGCGGAGGAGGAGGAGGAGGAGGAGGGAGGGGGGGGAGGGGGAGGTGGGGAGGTTGAGGGGGGAGGTGGAGAGTTGGAGTTTGGGGGCGGGGGGGTCGCAGCCGCCGGCGGTGGTGGCTGTGGGGGCGGCGACGCAGGGGGGGGGTGTGGGGGTTGGGATAGCGAGTAGTCAGGTGGGGACGGGGATGGGGGTGATGAGTCAGGTTGAGAGGGGACGGCATGGGGGGCGGCAGCCGGCGGGGAGGAAGAAGAGGAGGACGGGGTTTTAGTGGTACAGTGTGGAGTATGGTTAATTTGTGCATTATATCTTTCTTTTTTTCTTTTTTTTTTGTCTTGTCTCTTTTGGGATTTCTACATGTGTAGTTTAGTACTGGTTATCTATCTAGCCTAGCTTATACCAAAACGTACTCTTGGATTTATCGATATCTGTATCTCGTTGGGTGTGTAGTTGTGGATTGATCGTGGTGTACTTTTTGCTCTGGTTCTTTTTCCACGGCCAGCCGTGCACGTGACGTAAGGGCCGAGTGATGGGTTGTGATGTGACATGCATACCTGCAGCTGGGCCAGACTATAAAGTACATGTAAGCAACGCAACACAATCCCCCCCAAGGTGCATGTAACAACACCCTCCCAGGCCTGTAGCTCCCCTGATGAGAACAGTCCGTACATACGTCCCGCTGACGAGACCCAAAACAAAAACAAAAACAAAAACAGCCGCGGAATGAATGATGGCCGAGATCAAGATGGTTGAATCGCGTAGTCGCAGCTTAACATATAGACATCGAGGCTAATACGTACGTATGCTTCACCGCTTAGATCAGCCACGTAGCCTTTGAGGAACGTGTTTTAACATACATGTCGTCGGCCAATCTGTGTATCTTCGGCTTAGACTGGGCCGTGTGGTTATGTGGTCTGACGCTTGGTATGGTGCTTGCTTCGACACATGTACAGGGCGGGGCCGGATGGTACCAGGGAATGGATAGATCTATATGGCAACCGCCCAAATAACATCTAGAAACCCAGGGTTGAAAAGCGGCCCAGTATAAGCAGCCATGTATATATATAGGTGTACTTGACTTGGACACGCCGCCAGGCCAGAACCACATCTACAACTTTTTTTTTCTTTTTTCTTTCTGCCGTTTATTATATTTTCTTTGTTCCTTTTAGCCGTTGTATCTACACCAAATAAACGGTTGTGGGAACTTTATTTCCTGGCGGTTTTTTTCATGAGCGTTTCCACGATCGAACGGGTTGCATACCCCCCCCCCCCGGGGACGGGTAGGGTCATGGTATGTCACTCGGGGCTTGGCATCCCATTGTTGGCCGTAGATGCAGGTGAGCTGTCCGAATTAACCTGTCTCTGTCGAAACTTATCATTGCTACATGTATCTCGACACATGCCACTGCCGTGTCAACACTCAACTGTCCAATACGTGGCTATATAGCTGACTGGGCTCCATGTCGATAGACGGATCAACTCATTTAACTCTCTCGCTCTACACTGCCTTTTCGACTCGTTCGTATATCTACTAGATCTAAATTTCTTTATAATTTATTGATGGAACGCTAAGGAAAGAGATGGGGGGACTTCTAGCTAATGTACAGGACCGATCCCCCATTACCCCTTCCTATCTCACCCCACCGCCCCCGTCTTCGCTACCAAATATTTAATACCAACAGGACAGGCTAAAGACCTGGACTACGGAATATACTTAAGCTTGGCAGTTTATAATTCTGGACAGGAATCCATAACATATAGCTAGCGGAAGAGTTTACAACCAGAAAAAAAAGAACTTTTATTCTACCCTATTTAAACCGACAAGACCAAAGCACACAACAAAGGGAACGACGATAAAGAAAAGATCTATCTACAACAAAACCCCTAGTTTTTCAGCCCCTCCAACGCCTCCTTGAGTCTCTCCCACCCCCTACTATCCTCCCACGACTCCTTCCCCCTCCCCATCACCCCCCTCACCGCACTCCTCGCCTTAAACCTCCAATCCCTCGCCACCGGCTCCCCCGCGCCCAGCCCCTCCGTCCTCTCCATCCCCCCCAAGCTCTCATACGCGCCCACCAACTCCACCGTCGCATCCACCAACCCATCCCACGCCCCCTCCGTCGAATCCGTCACCCCCGGCCGCGCCTGCACCGCCCTCCACGCCTTCTCCTCGGCCTCCAACGCATCCCTCGGCCGCCCCCTCCACAGCGCCACCTTGCCCACGATGCGCCACAGCCGCTCCTGGTGCGTAATCAACGGCGTGACCTCCTTCTCCACAAGCTCCACCACCATCTTTGCCAGCCCCGGCTTGCTGGCGTCTTGCTCTGATGTCACGACGTGGCGCACTAGCATCTCGAGCACGTCCACGTCCACGCAGCTCTCGCCGGCGCTGTCTTTCCGCAGATCAATGATCCTGCGCATGGCCACCACCACGTCCGTCCACGACGGCGGAACAACAGAGGCGGCGATGATGAGCAGGTTCTCCCAGATGCGCCAGCTGTCGTACTTACTCGTGCTCGCGCGCTTCAGCGCCGCGAGCGCATTGCGCTTATTATTCTCCTTCTGGACGAGCTCAAAGTCGGCCTGGTCCTGCCTCTGCGCCTCGTTGTCGTCGTCGCCGTCACCAGCGTGCCATTCCGGCTGTGCGGGGAGCTGCGTGGTGCGGTGTAGGAGCGCGCTGGCAAGGTTTGACCATGCCTCGGCGTCGGTCTCGTCGATGGAGACGGTGCGCGTGAAGGCCTCGACGGCAGCGTCCCAGTCCTCCATCTCGAGGTGGCAGCACCCCAGCGCGAACCACGACGCATGGTTGAGCGGGTTCGCGTGCAGCGACGCCGCATACGCGTCGGCGGACTTTCGATACTCCTTTGCCGAGAAGTAGTGACGCGCCAGGGAGCGCTTCGCGCGGGCGTATCTGCCGCCCGAGATTTCCCACGCGCGCTCGTAGTGACTCGGGTTGTTGTCGATGTCGCCGAGGATGCACCACAGCCGCGGGGCGTTCGCGGGGGGGGGGGAGATCTCGTCGGTGGTGGTGTCTGGGTGGAAGAGTTGTGCGTGGATGACCTTTCGCGCCTTCTCCTCCTTCTCGGTGGCGGCCCAGCAGAGTGCTACTTCGGGCCACATTTGCAGGCGCTCGTAGATCTCGAGGGCGGTGCGGAGGCCGCCCATGGAGATCCAGCGGGAGGCGAGCTCGGCTTCGAGGTCCCAGCGGGTGGGGACTGTGAGCTGGTGGATGTAGAGGAGGCGGTCGCGGACGGGCGCGGCCTCGTCTTCTTTTGCGCGCGGGAGGAAGGTGGTGGTTGTGTTTGTGGTGGTGGTGGAGTCGGTGGATTGTGTGGTGTCGGCGATGACTTGGTCGACGACGGCCTGCAGCTGGAGGAGGCCGCGCTCGACGGTGCGGGAGCGGTAGCCCTCCATTTTGGAGCGCACGAGGAGGCCGAGTGTGTAGACCTCCCAGTTGGTGGAGTGCTTGAGCACCCGCTCGGCGTAGGGCATCATCTCTTCTCGTGTCAGTCCCTCGGCGGGGTTGGTGTTCTTGATTGTCTCTGCAACGAGTAGCAGGATGGCCGCATCGAGGGGCTGCAGCTTTGGCTGGTCGTTTGGATCCAGCTCCTGCAGCTCCTTTGGCAGTCCCTGCGCATCCTCCACCACCGCCGTACTCTTTGGCGTGAACGCAATAGCCTCCAACAAGGTATCATCGTCCAGCTTCAACGCCTTTGGCGCACTCTCTTCCGCCTTCTTGTCCTCCTCACCGCTGCCCTCCTCCTCCTCCTCCTTACTCCTCGCCAGCACCACAAGCTGGCTCGTATCCGTCTGCTGAAACTTTGTCCTCTTCCCCATCACCCCCGTGAGCGCATACACCATCCCCGTCCGCTCCGCGGCCTCCTCCAGCCCCCGCAGCGCCTTTGTGTCGTGCCCGAAATACGTATCGACCAGCGCCCGCTCCACCAAGAACCTCGCCTGCACGGCGCCGCTCTGCGCCTCGGCCAAGACGGCAACAGCCTTCGCGTCCTCGTAGATGACGTCGTGCAGCCCCGCCGTCGCCTCAGACAGCACGCGCTGGTGCCAGAAGTTGACGCGCAGCCGCCACCACGGTGCCGTCGCTACGCCGTGAGTTGCCGCTGGGGCGTTGAGCAGCGTCTTTGAGAGTGAGAGGAGGAGTGCGTGCGGCATGAGGTGGTAGGCGGTCTCGCCGTCGACGGTGAGTGCTGTGACTGTGGCCTTTTCTAGCCGTGTTGCGAAGGCTGCGTCGGTGGTGGTGTTGGGGGGGAGGAGGAGTGCCGCGGGGGTGAATGGGAGAGGCGGCCCGGTGACGTTGGCTTGGATGAAGGACCAGAGGGCGGCGATGCCGATCGCGAGGAGGGTGTGCGGGGGGGTGTCGGGGCGCGCAGAGAGGCATTGCTGTAGGTAGCCGGGGTAGTCGAGTGTGCGGTGTAGGTATTCGGTGTCGCCGGCGGTGAGGAGGGACTGTGTTTCGGGGAGGGTGAAGAGTGCGTTGAAGTCGCCGGCGGAGACGAGGGAGAGTGGTGTCGGGGGTGAGGGGGGAGGAAGGGCGGTGCCGGATATTAGTGCCCATTCTTTGGCGGTGAGGTCGGGGTCGGTCATTTGGGGGGGGGTTTCGGGGGAGTGTTGTGTTGTGTGGTTGGTTGGTTGGTTGGTTGGAAGGGAAGGGGAGGAAGGAAGGAAGGGAAGGGGAGGGAGGGAGGGAAGAGAAGGGAGGGAAGGGGAGGAAGGAAGGGAAGAGAAGGAGGAGAAGGAAGGAAGGTTTGACCCCACGGTGGGGTTGGTTGACTGACAGGGGTGGTTGACTGACAGGGGTGGTTGACTGACAGGGCGTGGGATGAGGGCAGGGTAACGGCTAGTGATATCTGCAGTACCGTGGTTAATAGATTCTCGAGTGCCGGTTATATTATTACTATTGCAATTAGTACTGCAGGTCTCTGCCGATCGCCAAAGATGGGGGAAGCTTCTACACACCCGGTCATGCTATGTCCCACCCCTGTCTCACCCACACATCCAGCCATCGCCCACAACATTAGACAGGGTAACCTGCCCACCACAACCGGACTGCTTTGCGTTCCCCACACCCCACCCCCACCAACCAGAAAAAAAATCCTCACATCGACAGCGTCCCACCACCAACACTAACTATACCAGATATAGAAAAACATAAATAAATAAAAATCCACCAAGCTACAATGCCGCCCCACAGCAACGCGAATGATGATGATGAGGATATTGATTTCTCCGGTTCTGTCTCTCCTCCATCTCCCCCACCATCCATCCCCCACCATCCATCCCCCACCACAATCTCCCCCCCCCCCCCCCACATCCACCCCGCTAACATAACACCCCCAAACAGACCTGCGACAACAACACGAAGTGCGCCTCGACGAGGGCCTCGACACGTTCGTCGTCGTCGACGGCTGCCCCGTCGTCTCGGAGGAGAACAAGCCGCGCCTCATAAAGTTCCTGTGCAAGAAGCTCGGCGAGGCCGGGCGCACGAAGCCCGATGCTGTGTTTATGCCGGTCAATGAGGAGAGTGGGATGACGGAGGGGTGAGTGTTGTGATTCTTATCTGGGGGGGGGGGTGTGGTTTTGGTGTTGCGGTGCTGTTGCGTGTTCACGATGCTACGATGCGTGATGCTATCGCATCTACATGATGAGACAACGCTAACGCACCGCAGCTACGCCTTCGTCGAGTACGAAACCCCCGAACAAGCCCTCCTCGCCATCAAAACCCTGCACGGCATCGCGCTCGACAAAAAGCACACCATGTCCATCAACAAGCTCACCGACATCGACCACTTTGGCCGCGCCGGCCGCATCTCCGACACCTACACGCCCCCGTCCATCGAGCCCTTCAGCGAGAGCGAGCACCTGCGCTCCTGGCTCTCCGACCCCTCCGCGCGCGACCAGTTCGCCATGTACCGCGGCGACAGCGTCGGCGTGTTCTGGAACCGCAAGAAGGACACGCCTGACGCCGACGTCGACCGTCTCGGCTGGACAGAGAGCTTCGTGCAGTGGTCGCCGCAGGGCACGTTCCTGACGAGCGTGCACGAGCAGGGCGTGCAGCTGTGGGGCGGGCCGACGTGGAAGCGCGTGATGCGGTTCGCGCACCCGGCGGTGAACCTGGTGGACTTCTCGCCGTGTGAGCGGTATTTGGTGACGTGGAGTAACAAGCCGATTAGTCTCCCCGAGACGCTGCCGGCGGGGTTCCCGCTTGGCCCGGACGAGGAGGGGAAGAGCTTTATTGTGTGGGATATCAAGACGGGCGGGCTGTTGCGGAGTTTTGCGGCGATATTGGAGAATCCGGAGGAGGATTTGATTGAGGTTGTGAGGAAGAAGGTGTCGTGGCCGGTGTTCAAGTGGAGCGCCGACGACCGCTATGTCGCCAGGGTTGTGCCAGGCCAGGCGATCCAGGTATTCGAGACCCCCTCCATGGTGCTCCTGGGCAAAAAGGCAATCAAGATCGACGGCGTCGTCGACTTTGAATGGTCCCCGCAGGCCGCCGCCGCCCCCACCACCACAAAGGACGCCAAAGACCCCACCACCCAAATCCTCGCCTTCTGGACGCCCGAAATGAACAACCAGACCGCGCGCGTCACGCTCATGTCCCTCCCCTCCAAGACCGTCATCCGCACGCGCAACCTCGTCAACGTCTCCGACTGCAAGCTGCACTGGCAGTCGTCCGGAAAATACCTCTGCGTCAAGGTCGACCGCCACACAAAGACCAAAAAGAGCACCTTCACCTCCCTCGAGTTCTTTCGGCTGCGCGAGAAAAACATCCCCGTCGAGATCATCGAGCTCAAAGCCAGCATCGTCAATTTCGCCTGGGAGCCGGCCAACGGCGATCGCTTCGTGTTTATCACCGCCGACGACGCCGTTCCGGGGGCCGCGGCAGCGCCAAAGATGGCGGTGCACTTTTATGCGCCCGAGAAGCTCAAGGGAGGGGGTGCGGGCGCGGTGGGGGAGTTTACGCTGGTCAAGACGGTGGAGCGGAAGAACTCGAATGCAATCTACTGGTGTCCCAAGGGGCGGTTCGTGTTGGTTGCCACGGTGCACAGCCAGATGTCGTTTGAGCTCGAGTTCTGGGACTGTGATTTCGAGGGCGAGAAGATGAAGCTGGAGGGGGGGAAGGCGGGGAAGGAGGTGGCGGCGAATTTGATGCTTATGGGGACCGGAGAGCATTATGGCGTGACGGATGTGGAGTGGGATCCGACGGGGAGGTATGTGGCGACTAGTACGAGTATGTGGAAGACTCCGGTATGTTGTGTTTTTTTTTGGTTTTTTTTTTTTTTTGGTTTTTCGTTTGTGGTTGTTCTTTGAGTTGCTCTTTGCTATGGTTTGTGCTTCATGGGCTATCACTCATGTGCTCATACACGGCTGCCACTCACATAATATCACTCGTTTCCTTGCGCAAACTACATATTACTCAATTCCTTCATAAACTATCATTCATTTAACTTTATACCCATCATTCATCCCCTTACACTCACCCTCTAATTACAACCCACCAAAGCCACAACCCACAGCCCACAACCCTAACCAACCCCCCCCCCCCCCAAATCCCCTACCAATAACCCCCAACCACACACTAACACCCCTCCCCCCACCCACAGATGGAGAACGGCTACCACCTCTGGGACTTCCGCGGCGCCCTCCTGCGCGAAGAACACATCGACAAGTTCAAGCAACTCCTGTGGCGCCCCCGCCCGCCGACCCTCCTCACCCCCAGCGCGCAAAAGGCGATCCGCAAGAACCTGCGCGAGTACTCCAAGGCCTTCGACGAGGAGGACCTGTTCGAGTCCGAGGCGGCCAACAAGGAGGTTGTCGAGGCGCGCATGCGCATGCTCAACGAGTGGCGCGCGTGGCGCGAGCGCGTCGTGGCGGAGGTGCGTGTGCAGCGCGGCGTGGAGGAGACGGTTGTTGTCGAGGAGGATCGCGTGGTGGAGGAGATTGTGGAGGAGGTGGTGGAGGAGAGGGAGGAGGTTGTTGTTGGGTAGGGGGAGAGAGGGGAGAGGAAAAGGTGGAATTGCGGGGTGGGTGTGGTTAGGTGGATGGATGGATGGTTGCGCTACGCTTTCTTCTTTTTCTGTCTTTGCTTAGGTAGGGCGGAAAATATCAGGCGATGGGCGCTGGAAAGAAAAAAAAGTACAATGAATAAAAGGTTGCATCTAGAAAGCTGTGTAAACTGTAAACACCCTCTTCCGACACCGCCTTGTTCCATGAAAGAAAAAAAGAAAAAACATAAGGACATCGGGCCATAACTCCCTTCCTCCCTCAACACGACCCAAGCTCGAAAGTAATTCCCAAATTCAAAAGTGTATAGCAGTCCAACATATCGCACCCAAGAAATCCCACCCCTCAAGGCCAACTGGAATGGCATCCATCAACCGTATATATCCAAAACCGCCCTTGCGCTCTCCTCCACTCTAAAAAAAACAATCTCCACCACCCGAAGAGTAAAAATGGAGAGAAGGAAAAAGAAAAAGAAGAAAAATGAAAAAGAACAAGAAATAAAATGAAATGAAAAGAAAAGAAAAAAAAGTAGAATCATGGGATCGCACTCGAGCATCTTCCGGAACATATCGCCAGGATCAATCCTACCCCCCCCCCCCCCCGGGCCAGAACCCCCGAGTAGCCCATTACCACGACTACTACTACCACCGCCCAAAATCTACCCATAAGCCCTATTGCCTCGTCCTCTGTGTGTACGTGCGATGCAGAGAGATGACGGTCTGCGAGGAAAAAGAAAAGTCCCAAGAAATATGGCGGGGATTATATTACTTTATGCTGGCTGCACCGTCGTTTTCTTTGGATTTTGGATGCTGAATCTCAGTTTTGATGGAACCCCCTAAGTAGCTCGATAATCTCTTTATGGCCATTAAGCTCTGCACAGTTGAGGGCGACATTCTGGATCTACCCTGAGCTCTGGCATCGGCACCATACTCAAGAAGTAGCTTGACCATGGCTTCATTGCTCTTGCCTATTGCCAGGTGCAAGATCGTGCTTCCCGATTTGTTCTCAGCGTTGGGATCGGCGCCGCTCCCAAGAAGAAGCTTGACTATGGCTTCATTACCGTTATCCATTGCCACGTATAGAACTGTGTCTCCGTTCGCATCTTGAGTGTTGGCGCCGGCGCCGTTTTCGAGAAGTAGCTTGACTATCGCTTCTTCGTCTTCGCGTACTGCTTTACTCAGTGCTGTGTCTCCGTTCAGGCCGTGCGGGCTGTGAACGTTGACGTCGGCGCCGTTTTCAAGAAGTAGCTTGACTACGGCTTCATTGCCTTTACCTACTGCTTTGCACAGGATTGTCTTCCTATCCGCATGATGAAAGTTGGGGTCGGCACCGTTTTCAAGAAGTAGCTTGGCTATGGCTTCGTCATCTGCTGCCATGTACAGCAATGTTCTTCCATCCCGATGAGAGTTGGGGTCGGCGCCGTTTTCAAGAAGTAGTTTGACTATCGCTTGACTGCCTCTGTGTGCCGCAGAGCGGAAGTCGCCATAACTCCTGGAAATTCCAAAGCAACATGACTGGTTTAAATTTAATTTCGGGTAATGTGAGTTGGTATCTTTCTTTTGTCTCAACAAACGCATGACAACAGAGGAATGTCCGAGAAAAGCTGCAAACTCAAGTTCAGTGAAGCCACGAATGAGGCTTTCCCAGTCAGTGTCATCGTCGCTCCTGGAGATGATATAAAGACATAAAGCAATGTTTCTTTTGCGCGGAATAAATCGACTGATGACCGCTTCTGTTAGAGGCTCGTCACATTGTTTAAGGTGGTATCGTAGTTCTTTGGCCGCATATCTCAGCAGTGGATAAGAGCGAGACAAGGCTGCTTTGTTGGCCCAAGGTTTAGCAAATATATCGTAGGAAAGGAATGTCGTGCAAGCTATAGCCATTTGCAAATCCGCGTCATCGGGGACTAGTTGGTTTCTGGTGAGAAACTCCTGAGCTGTGTAATGCACAAATCTAACACAATCACTTGTTTCATCAATACTAACTAAGCTGGCACAGACGTCCAGTAGGGTCTTGCGGTCTGGTAGACTATCTTCGTCAAAAATGATATTCTCCTCCTCCACTGATACCGCAAGTTGTAGTTCGCGAACTGTAAGTACTCTTTGAGCTTTTATAAGCCATGAAATGATTCTGAATGCGAGTCTAACGCCGCTCTTTTGCTGCATGCGGATATTTTCCATAGCTCTGCGGTAGGTGGGGTCCATGGGGTAATTTTCGTTCGACGAGTTTTTGATCCTCTCAAGCTCCGTGAGGACCTGTTTCAAGTTTGTCTGCTGGCAGAGACACTCAATATGAAAATGAACGAGAAGAAACCTACGCACAATAAATTTGCTTAAGCTCCTGATTTATACTCATTGGTGACATGATGCCCCACGTGCAAGGATCTCAGGTTAACTTACATTCCTTTGGCACAGTCTTGGAGGGCTGAAACTATCTTTTCCTTCAAATCCGAATTACCTCGATTTATGAGACGCTCGGCTCGAGGGTTATCTGCTATTCTTTGTTCGATATAGCTTGAGATATCTTCATCCTTAGCCCAAAGCCTCAGCTTTGTGATGTTTGCAAATGACTCTTGAATATCCTCTGGGTGTTCACGACTTGTCAAAAACAGATTTATACCAGCCTTTCCTAGACGATGAAACATTGGTAATAATCTTTCTCGCTGAAGCACCTGATCGCATTCATCCAAGGCGTCTACAATGATAAAGGTTTGTGCGAATGACCTCGTAACCTCTAAGAGAATTTCGTACAATTTATCAAGCATAAGCCTTTTGTTGTCATTGTGTGCTTTCTCAATTGCTTTAGGTAGGACTTTGGCTTTGAATGCTAGTTGCTTCACCAAGCTTGAAAAGGTATCGATTGGTGTTTGTTGTCCTTGCTCCTGAAAATTAAAATAAATATACCCAACGCCGTAGTTTGCATTGATCGCTTCGATATGATCAATCATCAACGAGCTGCCAAACATTAGAGCAATTTTATATACGACAATTATAAATGGGTATACCTCAGGAATGTTTTACCGGCACCCGCTAGAGATACATGTAATGTACATCAGTCTTGCTACACTGTACTACGATTGAATCGATCTATAAGCTGGGTACGCACGGATACCATTGCCCCACAGAAGTCGGCAACTCGAATTTCCTTTAATCCAATCCTGAACTTCTTGTGTTTTAAATATCCACTGACCCGTATTCTTTTTTCTTTGACTGCTGACTTCTATATGCCTTTTGTCGCACGGCGCTGGAAATAGCCAATTCAGAGCATCCCGTCGGGCTTCTGACAGATCACAAGGGATTCCCATGTCCCATATTAGCGCTGGGATATCTTTGAATTCTTTCGATTGGAGTTGATCTTACCGTCTTTTTCTCTTTCTGTCTGACAATTCTGACTATTTGATATATTTTCGATCTCGATTTCCATCTTTTGAACGCTGTCCGCAACTAGGTTTGTGCAAGCCCTACATCCACAGCCGAATTAAATCATTTCAAATTTATTGCACACAGGGCTTTACTCACAACTGTTCTATCTCTAGGGCAAGTGAAAAAGAACTCTTAAATCTTTCTATTCGTCCTAGATATCCCTGAATATCTTTCTCGTCCAAGGGCCATCGTAGCCGGCCGAGAAAGCTTTTTCTAGGTTTCAACTTTTCTTGTAGTCCCAACATCTCCTTATGACACACATGCAAAGAGTTTTTTACTGTCCGTAAAGTTACTGCTTGTGGGTCTTGTGCGCATATTTTCAAACGCGAGAGGATTTCTATGAGTGTTTGAAACTCTAGCGTAAGTTCGCGAAGACTGTCGGGCGCTCGTATTGCGCTATTCAAGTATTGGTAACTCAAAGATGCAACCGATGTTGTGATTTGAAGCACCGCGATGATGCTAGCTGCGAGACCTAAACCGTCGGCCATAGTTTATCGCCCGCGTTTCTGGATGATATCGTGTTGGCCGAGCTCCTAGTTTGATGAAGGCTAGGAAGGCGGGGTGCATGTGCGACACAACGGGCAGAGGCCTTTGCAATTGACCAATAAGAGAAGAGAAAACTGTGCTTGGCTGTTTTGCTTCACACCTCGATATAAGAAACGCCAAGGTGGCAGCGGATTTTGTTTCTTATAGCAAAATCTCCACCAATATTTCTTATAGCAAGTAAGATTTTAGTGTAGAACTGTGAGCGTGTACCCTATGCGCTCTTTTTTACAGCAAAGTTTTCTTATAGCGAGGTTTCTTATAGCGAGGTTTCTTATAGCGAGGTTTCTTATAGCGAGGTGTAGCTGTATGTCACTCGGCACGACACCCCCAGACTCTGTCCCTACCTTACAGGGCCCTTCACTTCGTTCAGGGCAAGGACTCAGTATCATATCAATCGCTGCAGTTTTTGCTTCCTACCTAGCTGTATGTCAACGTCCCTAGAGAGAAAAACTTTATATTTTTGACAATAAAGTACATGTAGGTCGATGATGCATGCACCGGCTACATGTAGTCTGGATAAACTCAGACGCTTTCCCGAATGCGTCAACAGGCCCTACCTCACCTACATAGTAGAACGGTGATTTCGGGTTGAATCCTATCGACGACTGGAATAAGACAATCGCGCAAATTTACTTAATCGTACAAAAGACTTATTTAATTCAAATATAGTATAAATTAAGTATATGATGGTAAGCAATTCGGTGGTGGTCGATTTTGAACCGCCTACGCAATTGGTCAAACACGATTACATTAATCCAGCTCCGCAAATTGCGCAATTGAGTTCCGGGCAAGAACCCAATCCTCCCTCAAGATGAATAGTCAAACAGTCCTTCATTTAAATGTCTTTAATTAGTTGTCCACTACAATATATCCATTACTGGGGATTGCGGGCCATCATCAGTTGTGGGGTAAAGAAAATCAATACTCGGTATTGCAACCTACAAATAACGTCATGTGCTGCCATGGTTTGATAAAATTATATGTAGGGAGTTCGACTACTTGTGGTTAAGCTCGAACCCAATGGAAAAAATGTTCTATTTGCACGGGAGCGATTCAGCCCTGACTACCATACATGTAGTTACGTCATGTGTATAATGTATGTAGCGCCGCCCCATAAACACGTATACGAGTATATATGCTTATAGCAAATTTCAACAAAACCATCTCCTCTTTCCGTACGTACTGCCTCTATAAGCTAAGTTTCTCAAAATATGTAAGCTATACTCCTCGACCTGCGAGTCGGGAAGTCTGTTTGGGACTTACTTAGGCCCCATTTGTGGCAGCTGTGATTGCGTTCTCGAAAATACTACAACTCCTTCCTCTTCTGGCTTTTGTCTGAGGAACGCACACATCATCCCCCTTTCGCCGGTCTGTAATGACCTCAAGTTCCTAGCGGATATCTTTGTAATGACTAGTAATCCATTCAGTATAAGTGTATACATCAGATAATAACACCTAGACTTGAATATAACCTACGGATATATCTTCCAGTTGGCGTAGAGAGAGTGGGGGGATTCTGAGTCTGTGCCATCTTTGCGTTCCCTCTCTTCGCTGCTCTTCTAGTAGGGGATCGAGTTTCGAACCAGAAAGTATATGTATGGAGGGTATAAATTTAAAAGTGAGCTCGAAGAGTAATCGGACCGGCTAGCTGAGATATTCAGTGGGAATGAGAATCAATGGTATCGGATTGAACACATGAGTCCCAAGGTTAGTTTATTTTCCTAGAATCGTGATAGAGGTATGCGAGGAATATATTATATATACACCTATATACATGCTCTTGTGCTTCTGGCTGACCCAATTAATCGTAAATTCAGATTATTCCTGCCTCCGAAGAGCTAGGGGCACCTGCTAGAAACTTACGCCATGATAACCAATCACAGTCACACACTTAAGCTTGCACTTCAAATGATTAAAGCATCGCCTTCCCAACGGTTTAGAACGATTCAACAGATCTAAGGCCCTTGTGTGTATATCAGCCTTGTACTGATGACTGTTGACAAGCTGTAAGCTGGATCCTACTATGTGCAGAGTGCTGGGTTGTGCCCTTCACAAAGCAACTCTTCAACAGGTGAAAGTCGATAACTAGTCATGTAAATCATTGAATATTGTTCCAAATTATCAGGGGTTTGGGTATGGAAATAAGTCAGGGAAATCGTATAATGATCGATGTGAGTTCGGAAACCTTAGATTGTTATGCTTCTACCGACACTAGTGTGGTTCTTGGCTTCAAGGTATAACATTTCATTGAGTAGGAAACAGAATTCCAGCCATTCATCCTGGTAGTCGATCTAGTCATAGTCTCGAAGAAATTGAGATGTATACTAAACTTTTTACAGCTACTGTGGCCAGTAGACCATAACACCATGAACGTTATAATTACACTATCCCCAATAATCTTAGACGTCTGCCCAAAGTCGAACAATTGTTGAATGGCCAGTGCGCACCTTATCTCGAGATAAGAGCAGATTTATTTTCGAACACGCACTAATCCACCACGCACATATGAGGGGAGTCCGAACCTCCGGCGCATATGTCTATAAGAGTTCGATCTCTTTGATTGATGATATATGTTGTTTCAAGGGCTGGGGATAGGTTTTCTGCCAATAAGATCCGGGATTTCGTTTTGAAACCACAACCAGCGTCAACCCAACGAATTTCTTTGGGGCCAGATGGAAAGGATTATAAGACACCCCCTAAACAAAATTCCTACCCAATCATGCGTTAATCAATGCATGCCTGCGATACATAATAAGGCAATTTACATTTGTGCCGTTCAGGGCGTAACACTACTTTCATAAATTTTCAACCATTCTATTCTTCGACCGCGAGTAGTTCCAGCTACCAAACCTATAAATCTTCCTGGTCGGCTAACTTGAGTTACTTCTACCTAGGTAGTAGGATGCTTCCAACGTACGGGCAATCGTGCTTACTATGTCTCACATCGTATTAACTGGCCATGCTCGGCAGAAAGTAGTAGTACACCTGATAGTCCGTTTATTACTCTATGAAGAAAATACTGGGTGCACTCCGCTAGAGAAATAGGGAAAGCTGCGAAAGTGGTACTTGACCCTGTCAAATCTCTGCAGATTAGATGGCAAAATTCCTTTATTCTGTGTCGGAATTAATGCAAAACCCTCGATCGAGGCAACCATTTTAGCATTTTGACATGGAAACGACTGACGACCCTTGCGGCTTAATTAGTGGTGTATGAAGAAAAGATCTTCAGGGAATTCGCTGTGGGTTTTTAACCTCTTACTGTGTCGATTTTCGCAACTGCGGCACGGCGGCATACCAGCGTGTACCGGCCAATATACATGTATCGTAGTCAGCGCTTTATGTCGGGAGCTCAGAAATGGGAAGCAGTCTGTTAATACTAAGGATACCACAAAATCCCCCGCCCTTCGGTAACTCTCCTAGGTTCATGAAGTTTTCTTAAACTACGCATTCTTTTTTCTAAGTTATCTGATTTCCATGCTTGAGAACGTTTACCTTATTTGAACATCGACGTCTCTGTTCTAAGTCTACTCACATTGAAGCCTGTGAATGCGACTTCTATGATCTAGGGTCTCTGAGGAAACCAAATAAATCACTATCAGCCGAGGAATTGATATGTGACTTGTGTGAAACAGTGGCGTCCCTTGTAAGTGACACCGGCGGTCCTGTTTGGAAACAGGTGTCTGAAAGAAGCTACTTGGCAGCGATTTCTTGCTTTTTTTGACCTTCATGCTGGCAGATATGGGCTGTATCAAGCTCTAATTATTCTTGCCTGGCTAAAATTTTCGTATCGTCAACCACTATACCCAAAACACTTTCCTCGAGTTCCACAAACGTCTCTAGATCTATTCAGTATTGCCTTCTTCGGTACTAGAGTATATTATACCAGTCTGTTAGCTGGTGGGCGTAAAGAGCTAATGACAACATGCCAGATTCTTTACTCTTTCGAGATTTTACTTCCTGATATACCGTTAATTCTCGCCAAATCCACTATCTCCGCATAGGTAAATGGTATGTCCAGACCAAAGAAATGGCAGCATCAGTAGGGTTTCTGCACATTCGCATGCCGAGCCTTCTTTTCTTTGGTCCGGACATACCATTTACCTATGCGGAGATAGTGGATTTGGCGAGAATTAACGGTAAGAGTCTAAGCGGCCTCAGCCCAAAAAAAACCACGACTGCTACCTCACGTCATCAAAGTTTGGAGCCATTTCTTTGTTGATTGTTTTTACGATCGCTCACATATTTTCCAGGTGCGCGAGGGTAATCTTTGCTGTTCTGAATACCGAATTCAGATCTTCTCTTATTATCTTGTGATCTTTGTGGGACATACCTTAAGTTAGCAGGCGGATCAGGCGTAAACAGCGGGTCGGGGTAAAAACCGGCGTTGGTATGGAGCAGCATGGACGATCATGAGTTGTCACTCGACTGCCTCCTCTCACCAACTTTTGGTAGTTTCGTAGCTGATTGGCATTCAACCAATACTGGGGTTTTCAGGAAATAGGTATCGGATATCGGTAAAGATTTAAGCCAGGGTTTAATTTGAAATACTCTTCTTGAGTAGCCTTACTTATAACTGCCGCAACTCATAAGAGCCATGAGCCTTATTCTATTTGCACAGTGAGTCTTTCCAATCTCTCTGTTGTTTGATACTCTTTTCAAAATATAATGTCCAAAATTGAGAGAAGGATTCAAGAATTTAAAAGTCTTGATATTAGTATTACTAGGTATCACAAATAGGGTCCACTAGTTAGTGTTTAACAAAAGTCCTAACCCTTGAAGACTAATCAATTAAGCACCGACTCATTGATTATAATTGGAACTGAACGGCACATACATGTAGGTGCTCGTACTCATGTAGTGTGTTCTTCTGCAGCTGGTACAAATATTCTCGTATGATCCGCCTTAAAACCTGGGTTACAGCACGCCCGCGCATTCCAAAGTCACAGGATGAAAAATGTTAAAATAAACCCTTTGTAGCTCACGGTAAACAATGTCTCGGTGCGCTAGCAATTGAGTGATAAGGACATGTTAACAGCCTCGAAACTGCCGCCCGGGAAACTCCGCTGTTCCAAGTGATTCCATGGAGCCGGCCGTGTGGGTGAGCCCTCGCGCAATTGTGTTCTACTTTCGCTGCCGTCAGCTTCAGATTGTCTAGAGGCCGATGCTTAAACGCTCAGCGGGGGCGTTCGTGACATGAGGAAACAGAATGAACCTCGTGTTGGGTTTTGCATGACTACATGCAGCCATCGATCCCTGCCCTCTTGGATGCGAAAAAGGGTTTTGGCACAGTCGATACCTCAAGAATGAAATAACTGGGCCATTTTCCGAATATTTGATGTGTGTGGGGCACACGTACGTGGAGGAGGCCAGAAGGCCGGATCTTTACATGCCCTCGAAACACCACCCTGGATCCACACACACTAGCACTGTAGGCATAAAGAGGCAGACGGGCACGCGAAAAGAAGAAACCACCGAAGCAAAAGTATGGCGCACTCATAGGTGTCCTCGCTAAAGCGCCAAAATGCACGCCAAGGGCTACCTGAACCAAATCTTGACTTAGCACCCAAGCCCACGAACTACTCTGGGAAAATTAGGTTCCCAACGGAAAACTACATACATGTACATATCCGTATTGAAAGCTTATTCCTGGTACTACTTGATACCTGTCAATTCTTCCCGAAAGTGACAGGTTTTATTTTACTCATCGATTATATACCTTGCATATTTCTTTTCTTTTCCTTCTTTCCCTCTTCGCACAAAGGAGAAACTACGGAAAATCTTCACACTATGGCTCGAGAAGCTATGGGGGGTAGGTGTGTAAACTTCGGCGTTTTTTTAAAGAATCAGCCAATCAAACCTATAGAAATTGGCCATAATGGTACTAGCGCCTAGACTAACCCTGGCATTTTCTCAGATTCCCATACAAACGAAATTCCTCTGAAGTTGACACACCCGCCCTCTAGGCCTTCTCGCGCCATAGTCGATCAGAATAGTCCTTCATCCCCAGTCTCCAGATGATTTTCTGCGTGGGGCAATTCTTGACCCCGAGAAGAAAAAGCAAACACATCATCATAATCACGACCCATAAACGCCATATGTACTTGTTACACAACGGAGAAACACTTCATCTATAGCCGGCCGTTGGCCATGTGGAAAATTTAGAAGGCATGTGGTAAAGCCGGCATAGCTACATGTAGTCCCTCGAGTTTCATTAGTCCGAAAATCACGCCGTTTGTATTCATTCTTTTGCAACCAGTTACAGTCATGGTTTTCATCTCCGTACACAATTAATACCGCTGTATTTGAGAAAATTCGTTGCGCTACAGCAGGGGTATGAGCTAACTAGAGGTAGTATTTGGACGTCAATATGCAAGATTTGGTAGAGAAGACCCTGCTGCAGCGCAACGAATTTTCTCAAATACAGCGGTAACTCATGTCTTGTACATACATGCACATAGAGATGTGGGTTCGCCCCATGATCTGCTCTACCTTGTAATGTACGTGTACATGCTTGGTACCAGTTTCTATTTGTAACTGGAAAATCTATGGCCCCGATCCCCCACATACCGCACCACCTTCTAATTAAGGCTTCGTAATATTTACTGCATTGCATTTGGTGTAACTTTAATTGAGATAATGTGAAATTTCCTTTGTGTTGTTATTATTGATCAAGTTAGAGTTTTTATGTACCGACCATTTGATTTCATGACGCCGTTATTCTAGTTCAGTTTACCTGGTAATTGCATATTTCCCGCTTTCACTTTGTCAGCCACGTCTGCAGGATCGTTGACAAGCAAAAGCTGTATGTCTCATGTTTGACCCCGGGTATTACATCAACGTTAACGTTTGCAGATACTGTTTAATATGCAACAACCAATTAGTGAGTTAACAACTGCTCTGTGAGAAATCATATATCATACTGTCACTCAGGGATCTTAATGATATATCGATAGTAAGATGTACTAGCTATAGGCCTAGGTTAATTATATATACTATAATGTGTGTGTAAAGTATATGAATATGTCCTTCCCATTCCACTAACCATCTCGAAAAATTGACGGGCGAGTAGCAGGTACACCCAGTAAATCACAGAATATCACTCGACACTGTATCGTAATTCCTCAAAACCTGATTTATCGTAAGTACTAATGCTATAAAGCGCTCAATTATATAATTATTTTCTTAGGCTTCAGGCCAGCCCGTACGAGCTTGTTCAATCTCAACACAATCGTGATGTGGATACCGTTGAGCCAGCAAGCTCATGTGCACCAGTCATCTACAATAATTCGTATATAAAAAGGGACAAAACCATTGAGAACCCTAGCCCTATTCCCAGCACCCTCACCATTGAACGGAATCTACGGTAGAGAACCAGTACCGAGCCGACAGCCTCGGGTCTGGGGGGGAAATGGGCCCTAGAAGATAGAAATAAGCTTTGGAAAGAATTCCCGCGGGCCCGATGGTAGTACCCGGTGCATCCCTAGGATAAACAAGACTTGCGTCGGGTAAAAGCCCTTCGAGAAACCTTAACCCCAGGCCCGGCGCCTTTACCGTATTTGAGTAGTTCTGGGGTCGAACTACGATAGAGGCCGGGGGAATTGCACCAAGTTTGTATGAAGGGAGAAGCTGTGGGAGCCGGTAGGCACGGGAGAACATACACGTAGGCTCTAAAAGCTGACAGAAAGAGCCTTTGGAAAGGGCCCCGTATGCTAATCCCCGGGACACCTTAGTACTGTTGAGTCATCTCGTATGTATGATAGCTACACGTAACCGGGTGTAGACGGCTTCATTCCACGCTACACTCCGATCGTCGAGTACATGTATGTACGAAGAAGAAGATGACGACATGGCTCAACAAGGGAATCCCGGCCAGCTGTTTACATGTATACAGTATGACTAAACAGATCATACAAGTATGGCTTGGTCTGCTTTGGTTGCACTAGCGCCCAGTCTTCATTATGGGCATATCGGCGGCGTCAGTTGAATTTATGCGAGTGATATATCATGAAGTAATTTTCAAATCCAACCTTGACATTGTTTGCGGTTCGTTCTTGTATAGAGGGGCAGCGAATTGACAACTAGCCAAATAAAGAGAAATAACAAAGAAAACAGTTTGTATTATACCTCTGTGTTTAAGAAAGTAAACTCGTATAAAATTCAAATCCTGACAAATTTACAGAAACTTTTGCATCGAACCGCTAATTTATTGTAGCCACAATAAATACTCACTCCCCCAAAAGAGAAAAAAAAAAGGACACACTCCACCCGACAGGATTACACACTGATCGTCTTGAAGAAACTGAAACCATCTGCTCCCGTAGCCACAACTGTTCCTGGTGCCTGCTTCTGCCAATGAACCTCCTTCACGTCCTTGCAGTAGTGAACAAACAAGAGCTGCGGGGGCACGTCCTCAACACCACCAGTGTCTCTGCTCTCCTCGTCATCCAATTCTACCGACAAATCCCACAATGTGACCGTTGAATCCGCCGACCCAACAGCAACGATACTATCTTCTGTCGAGTGGAACTCGATCGACGTGATAGGCTGCTGGTGGAACGTGAAAGAAGCGGTGGCAGAAACATGCTCGCCCTTAAGAGTATTTGGGAATGTCCGAAGGTCCCAAACACCCCAAACACCGTCATCCGCTCCAGTCGAGAGAAGATGCGGTACCGCACTGCACCAAGATGCGACGTTCACATCGGACGAGGAAACTGAAACTGATAGCTGGTGCTTCTTAGTGTTGGCGCGGGCATCGTAGATCTTGACAGTCCCGTCGCTTGATGCGCTCGCAAATACATGACGCTCAGTAGGGCTCCACTGGAGCTCCTCGATACTGCCGGTGTGTCCTCTGAGGGGATCTTTGCCGGTTGCCCAGGTTCCGTCTTCTTTCCGGGTGCTGACGAAGATCTTGCCGTCGTTGTCACCAGTGACAATCTTGCCCATCGACTCGCGTAGGTGTGGAGACCAGTCGATAGCGTAGCCTTCAACGTGCTTGTGCATGCGCAGGGTTGTGGACTTGTTGGCGGCTGGGGTAATTGTAGTCCCGGGAGTGTCGAAGGAGGCGAGGTGTGTGGACAGATCCCAGATATGGACATCGCCGGTTTCTGCGAGAGAAGCAGCATGTGAAGAGTGAGGTGATACGCGGATACGATTTGTAGTTGTGGGGAGGGGTAGTGAGCGGGACTCGAGAATAGGATCGTCTTCAGCTTCATCATCGGAGTCCGAATCTTCGTCTTCTTCTGTCTTTGCTGTGTGGGCATCAGCATAGATTCTCAAACCCCGGAGAAAGGAAGGGATACCCCAAGGCTTAGAGAAAACAAGATATCAGTGGAGAATCTTACTTTGACGCATCTTCTGTAATCCACTCAACTTCATGACTGTGATCTCATTATCCTTCGGTCTCGCCGCCTGGGTCCCGGTCACCAGGTACACAGTCGCCGGGTACCCTCTCCGTTCATCTCCAAGCCCATCCTGCAGAATATCAAAGCTCAAACAGGGCCAATTGACATTCATGCTATGCAGCATGTGGTATGCGCTTGGGTCCGGCTCTAGTATTTCATCCTTTGCAAGCTGTCGTCGGGAAGGCATATAGACCTGTTGGTCCAATTGCATTTCTTCCACAGCCTTTCCCTCATCTTCACCAGGGTCTTCTCCGTCGGCGCCGGCTTCAATGACCTCGTCATCGGACTCGAATTCGTCTTCAAAGTTGTCCTCGAAGTCGCCCATCTCCGGGGGCTGAGTCTCGGGGGTTTCGCGCGAGCGGTTCTTGAGACCGCCGCTGCTAGGCGAGGTGGGTTCTGCGGGGCGCTTCGACATTTTATTGATCTCTAGGAGCCTATGATTATGGATTCGTGGGTTGATGAGAAGTTGTGGGGGATTTCATGAGGCTCTGTTGGGGCATTTGTCTTTTTTTTTTTTTTTTTTTTGCTAGCCCCACTTATCGCTGTAGGTAACATCTTATCTAATCTGGATCTGCAGGCCTAACCCCTCATAGTTTCTTTTTTTATTGAATTTTCGATTTTTCGCATCATCTTCACACCAAAAATACCACCACGTCCAATTGGCTTTCGGCTACAAAAATAAATACGCAAGATATCGGACACCGTGAACTGATCCAACACTATGCCGAAAGAAAGCACCTCCGGCCCGCGCCCACACCGCCGCCATAATCCTCTCCACGAGGAACTCCTTGAAGATGCGCCTGGAAACCTCCGAAAAGTTTCCCGCGCGAAGCGAAAGGAGCGTCAGTCAAAGCCAGAGGAATATGTCGATTCCAGCATGTCAAAGAAAATTCTCCAGATTGCGAGGGAACAGCAGGATGAGCTTCAGGACGAGGCAGCTGTCAGCGCTGCTATGAACGGGAACTTTATGGGTGCTGCGGCACAGATGAGGTTTGATCAGGATGCGGAGGAGGATAGCGAGGGGGAATATGAGGACGCTGATTTTGGTGAGGAGGAGATTGTTGAGGAAGTGGTATGTGGAATGCGATTCTCTTGACAATTCAATGGGATGGGAAATTCAAAGTGGGTTTTGGGGGTTGATTTTAAGGTTGTGTAGGAAATCGACGAAGCAGATATAGAGATGTTCAATCGTTTTATGCCATCAAACGGCGAAGAACCTACCCAGCGAATATCACTCGCCGATAAAATCTTGGAGAAGATTGCGGAGCACGAGGCACGCCTTGCAGGCACCCTGGTCGAACAGGAACCCGTCCCTTCATTACCAGAAAAGGTTATCGAGGTCTACACAAAGTAATAAACTCCTATTGAAGCCCAGTTATATTATTTGAGCTTGAGATCTAAACTAACAACCCACCAGAGTTGGTCTCCTTCTCTCCCGCTACAAATCCGGAAAGCTCCCCAAAGCTTTCAAAATCATACCGTCTCTCAAGAACTGGGAAGAAATCCTTTACCTAACCCGCCCCGACACCTGGTCTGCCAACGCCTGTCTCGAGGCCACCCGCCTATTCGCCGCCACAAAGTCCTCCCAATGCCAAAAGTTCCTCAACACAATTCTCCTTGACCGTGTTCGCGACGACATCGCAGAAAACAAAAAGCTCAATGTCCACCTCTACAACGCGATCAAGAAGTCCCTCTACAAGCCCGCCGCTTTCTTCAAAGGGTTTCTATTTCCCCTAGCGCAAAGCGGGACCTGCACACTCAAGGAGGCCCAGATCATTGGATCTGTGCTTACCCGCATTTCCGTCCCCGTGCTCCACTCAGCCGCTGCGCTACTGAGGCTGTGCGAAATGGAATACACGGGTCCTACGAGCGTCTTTATAAAGGTGCTTATCGATAAGAAGTACGCGCTCCCATACAAGGTTGTTGACGCGCTAGTGTTCCACTTCATGAGGTTCAAGAGTGCTGAAGGGGCTCTGCCGCTGCTATGGCACCAGAGCTTCTTAAGCTTCGCACAGAGGTATCGCAACGATGTGACAGAGGATCAGAGGGATGTGCTGCTGGATGTGTTGCTTGTCAAGGGGCACCCGGGTATTGCGCCGGAGATCAGGAGAGAATTGTTGGAGGGACGGGGGAGAGGCGAGGAGGAGGGCGCTAAGGTTGCCGATGATGATGTTATGTTGGATTAAACTTTGTTTTGCTTTTTCCCCCCCTTCCTTCTTTATTTTTCCTTTCTTTAGTGGTTGTGGTGGTTTGTGCATCTTGTGTACGTGTATATAAATAAAAGCTGGGTATTTTGTTACTTTATTATTTGCATATCTCGTGGTGCTGTGTGTGAGCTGGCTCGAGAAAGTTTGGGTTAATTGGCTATGATGCGTGGTGAGTGCTCATAGTCAAACAAGGTAAGCCGCCCTAAATACGTCCAGCATTCTTTCTGATAGTATTTATCTTGATATATGAGGTTCTTCAGGATTTTTTTTTAACGGTCCCCCAGCCAGAAGGCGGCCAATAGGAAGCGTATTATGGCATATATTAGTCACGCCTCCATGATTGGATCGATTATAACCTACTATCATGCGTGTTGTAGGTATTAGGCGCCGGGCAGAGTCTCTTTAAACAACACATAGACATACAAACACCATCAAGGGGCATTTTTCTATTTCTACATAGTTGATCGTCCTTCTCGACATCAAGATTTCACCCGCTAGTCAAAGTGCATTCACATAACCCATACTAGACCTCACTTTCGCACTTACGGACACATCAGTCACTTGGAATATGGCGGAGGCAATTGGTGTTGCTGCAAGCATTGCCGGCCTTGTCCAAGTCATTGCTACGGTATATGGTCTAATTCATACCTACGCTGGGGGCGTCAATCGAGCAGATAAAGACCGCCAGGAATTACTGGAAGAGCTCAAGACACTCAGCCTTCTTGTTGTTCACTTGCAAGACGAAGTTAGAGAAAACTGGGAAGGGTCACCAGCACTGCAAGCATTGTGCTCCAGGGATGGGGTGCTTCAGGGGTGTGCTCTAGAGTGTGCTGTAGAGTTGAAAAGGTTGGAGGACCGGTTCAAGCATAAGAATCGATTCCTAAGCCGCCTGAAATGGCCATTACAAGCGGGCGAAACCAAGGAATACGTAGAAAAGATTGAGAGGTTTAAATCGACGGTTGATATAGCTTTGGGTTTGGACAATCGGTGAGCATTCTGGACCTCAAATACTGAACTGGATATCATTGACCTTGAATCTATATCAGCGCGAGCATGAGACGGCTCGAAGAGAACGTGAAATCTGCAACCCTTTTGGTTCAGGATTTCAGGTACGCGAGATTCACATGCCTATGACTTGCCGATCCTACCGATCGCTGATTTTTGCACCAGGGCTGAGACGAAATCAATGATGAACCTTGCGACTCAAAATTCTGAGCCATCTCAAGCAGACGCCTCGTGTAAGTTTTAAACCTCATCGCCTCTAGAATTTTTAGTGCTCATTATCGGGTAATAAACTGCAGCACGCAAAGCTATACTTGATTGGCTATACCCGGGGGATTTCAACGCCAAACACTACGAAATCGGCAATAGGAGACAAAAAGGTACAGGCGATTGGCTTCTGAAATCGCCAGAATTTATCGGTTGGGTTGAAGGGAGACTAAAATCCCGCTTACTCTGGGGTCATGGCATTCGTATGTAAAAAAAAAAAAGTGCCTATACTGGTTTTATATACTGATTATAACTCGTGGATACAGCTGGAGCTGGCAAGACTTTTTTGAGGTGCATCATCCTTTTGGTTACACGAGTTACTATTTAATGAGTCGTTCTAACAGGTTTCCTCAAGTTCCACTGTTATCGATCACCTAGGAAATACATCTTCGACAAAACGCGGGTTAGCGCATATTTATTTTGATTATAAGGATCAAGGAAGGCAAACACCGATTGAGGTTATATCTAGTCTGATCAGGCAACTCTCTAACCAAATCCAAGATGTCCCTGCTGCATTGGATGAAGTATATACAAAATCAGAAAAGGAAAAAAGAAAACCGACTTTGGACGAGTTATACAATACCCTTATCTCAATCTCGATGCTATTCGACAAAATATTTTTTGTCTTTGACGCTTTGGATGAATGTGACCCCCAAAAGCAGCGGAGAGAGCTCCTTCCCTTATTCGTACGTATGGGAAGAAGTGGTATCAATATTTTTGCAACCAGTCGTCCACACCCTCGTGATATAGAAGATAGTCTTCAAGAGGCTGTAAAAATCGAGCTATCAGCACAGAAAGACGATATTACTGTCTATATACAGGCAAGAATTGCGGAAAACCCCCGGGCGAGGGACCTTATCCGCCAGGGAAATTACAGTGGGAAAATCATTTCCAAGCTTGAAGCTTGTGCGAATGGGATGTAAGTTAATTAAAAACGATTTCAGCCCCCCTCTCCCCTCTCTTTTCTCTCCATATTTACCGATTTTACAATTGTTCCTGAGTAGTTGCGCTAAATGACGATCAGGTTTTTGCTTGTACACCTACATATCAACTATTTGTGTCAACAGACGACAACAAATCAAATCCTAAATGCACTCGAGAAACTCGAAAGTACAGCCATGGGAGAGACATCATTGTATCCTACGTACGATAGCGCGATTGAGCGTATCAATGGCCAGCACCCACCTGAAAGAGAGCTCGCAATCAAAATTCTCACCTGGTTAGTTAAAGCCAGGAGAGTTCTTGCAATGAACGAGATTAGAGAAGCAGTATCGATTGTCCCAAACCGATATGAAATGGACGAAATGGATTTGCCGGAGAGAAGGACGTTGATTGAGGTATGCGGTGGACTAGTAGTAACTGACAATCAAACCGGCTCAATCCGACTTGCTCATTACACGGTCCAGGAGTATCTTCTTGAGAAAGCTTCCTTGATATTGAAGCCCGACGCCGAACTTGCTATCGCATGTGTTACCTATCTCTCGTTCGATGCTTTCTCAGTCGAATTACCTGATAATTATACATTGGGCATGAAGAGAGTCAAAAGAAGGCTCATACACCAGTACCCATTCGTTACATATTCAAGCGAAATGGCGATCTTTCATATGAGATCCAGCGATATGGAATCGACATTCGAGCCTTTTCTGCACTTTCTTGGGAAAACACATAATATGTCCCTTTTCGTCAGAATGGGTAATCATACCTTCCTATACCCATCACCATTACACATCGCATCCGCTGCAGGTCACCTAGAAGTCGTAAAACGGTTGGTCGAAAAAGGCGAGGATGTTTTGGTTGCGGACCCGCTCTCAAGACTTCCATTACATATTGCTGCTTTGGAGGGCCGTGAGGCAGTAGTGAGCTATTTTCTTCGAACCAAACATAGACGACAACATTGGGTAGCCACTATTAAAGGATATCATGGAAATACTGCATTGCATGAGGCATCTTCGGGAGGTCATGAGCGGGTAGTCATGCTACTTCTCAACAAACATCTGTATCCCCCATGGATTAGAAAGATACATAAGCTAGTAAACATGTATCAAAATACTGCGCTGTATTGCGCTGTTTCGAATGGACATGAAGCAGTGGCTAGGTTACTTCTCGACAACGGAGCTGATATAAACGCTGCTTACGAACAGAAAGGGATATTATTGCACATGGCAGCAGAAATGGGTCATGAGGCAATAGTCAAGCTTCTTCTCGACAACGGAGCTGATGTAAACGCTATTTACGAACTAAAACAGACCTTACTGCACAAGGCAGTAGAAATGGGTCGCGAGGCAATAGTCAAGCTGCTTCTCGACAGAGGAGCCGATGTAAGCGCTGTTGACCAATCGAACAAGACTGCATTACACAAGGCAGCTAGAGATGGAAAAGAGTCAATGGTCAAGCTTCTTCTCGAAAAAGGAGCCGATATAGACGCCATTAACCAATCGAACGAGACTGCATTGCACAGGGCAGCTTGGTTTGGAGCACAGACAGTACATGTAGCCAAGCTTCTTCTCGAAAAAGGAGCCGATATAAACGCCGTTAACCAATCGAACGAGACTGCATTACACAAGGCAGCTAGAGATGGAAACGAGGCAATGGTCAAGCTTCTTCTCGAAAAAGGAGCCGATGTAAACGCTGTTGACCAATCGAACAAGACTGCATTACACAAGGCAGCTAGAGATGGAAAAGAGGCAATGGTCAAGCTTCTTCTCGAAAAAGGAGCCGATGTAAACGCTGTTGACCAATCGAACGAGACTGCATTACACAAGGCAGCTAGAGATGGAAACGAGGCAATGGTCAAGCTTCTTCTCGAAAAAGGAGCCGATGTAAACGCTGTTGACCAATCGAACAAGACTGCATTACACAAGGCAGCTAGATATGGAAACGAGGCAGTAGTCAAGCTTCTTCTCGAAAAAGGAGCCGATGTAAACGCTGTTGACCAATCGAACGAGACTGCATTACACAAGGCAGCTTGGTTTGGAAGACAAGCAGTAGTCGAGCTTCTTCTCGAAAAAGGAGCCGATGTAAACGCTGTTGACCAATCGAACGAGACTGCATTACACAAGGCAGCTTGGTTTGGAACACAGACAGTACATATAGTCAGGCCCCCCCCCGAAAAAGGAGCCGATGTAAACGCTGTTGACCAATCGAACAAGACTGCATTACACAAGGCAGCTAGAGATGGAAAAGAGGCAATGGTCAAGCTTCTTCTCGAAAAAGGAGCCGATATAGACGCCGTTAACCAATCGAACGAGACTGCATTGCACAGGGCAGCTTGGTTTGGAGCACAGACAGTACATGTAGCCAAGCTTCTTCTCGAAAAAGGAGCCGATATAAACGCCGTTAACCAATCGAACGAGACTGCATTACACAAGGCAGCTTGGTTTGGAAGACAAGCAGTAGTCGAGCTTCTTCTCGAAAAAGGAGCCGATGTAAACGCTGTTGACCAATCGAACGAGACTGCATTACACAAGGCAGCTTGGTTTGGAACACAGACAGTACATATAGTCAGGCCCCCCCCCGAAAAAGGAGCCGATGTAAACGCTGTTGACCAATCGAACAAGACTGCATTACACAAGGCAGCTAGAGATGGAAAAGAGGCAATGGTCAAGCTTCTCTCCGAAAAAGGAGCCGATGTAAACGCTGTTGACCAATCGAACGAGACTGCATTACACAAGGCAGCTAGAGATGGAAACGAGGCAATGGTCAAGCTTCTTCTCGAAAAAGGAGCCGATGTAAACGCTGTTGACCAATCGAACGAGACTGCATTGCACAGGGTAGCCAAAGGTAGAAATAGGGTAGGGAATAGGGGACTAACCAAGCTACTTCTCGAGAACGGAGCTGATGCATCTATCCTCCCCTTCTCAACCAAGCTTCGGTTCTGGAGGACAAAATACCATCTCTCGAGTTAATTATTATCGCTGCGCACACATCTATCGTAAGTTGAAACCCACCCAGACACTTTGACGCTAAACCGGATCACTCGTATTAACAGTTCTGCGCATAACAGATCCGGCTTGCCATTCTCGTATAGGACTTGTATCGCCGGAGGGTATGGTGGATATGGTTTTCTCTATATTTTACGAAAGACTGGTGAAGGTCTTTTTATTTCTTTTTTAAGCGCTACTTTGGTACCTGAACCTTTTGTTTCTTCTGGTTTCATTTCTTTTGGGGGTTTAGAAGTGAGTTTATGAATCGTGGAGGTTTGGATCATGAGCTACAAGGTAGAGCGTCGTTAGGAATATTTGTCGTCGAAACTGTTGTCATGGAAGTCATTTTCGCTGGGAGTTTTTGTGGTTAGAAGCTTTTGTCATTGAAAACTTTTGTCATTGAATGTAAACTTTCCTTTCATGCCCCGGAGGCTATGAGTGCAGGGTATCACACACAGAAGGGCGTCTTCTCACTAGAAACACGTGACTTGCGTATCACATATTCTCTCTATTAATGAATTTTGTCCTGGCAGCTAATTGATCCAATGCGTAGACCCAGCCCTGTAACCATTTGTATCTAATATGTTGTACCAATTCTGATAAGACCATATCGAGTGAGGGACTATGACGCGGCGATGTGGACTACATATACATCTTGATCACACTATCGATTATCCACTAGTGAAATGGCCTAAAGGTCGTTAAAAACTTCTGTCTCTCAAACAAGAGAGTTCTTATCCGCCTATCCGCACCCCCGCGATCCCCAGCCGAAACCGGCTCACCCGGGCCGAAATGCCAAACTGCGGAGTACCTGGCCAGTCAAACTGTAACACCTCCCTCCAGCAACCAAAGGAAAGCCCTGAAACCATCCCGGAGCTCCGGGAACGAAAATCTTCTCCCCGGACCCTGGGAGATAGTCATTTAGGCAGCTCCTTTTTTTCTTAAACCTTTATTTTCCCACACGTGGAGATCGGAGCGCTCCCATCCCTTCCGCCGAATCGCTGATAATTTACGATCATTCACTCAGCCTCAGGTTGCACATGAGCGATCTTTGCGGGTTGGCTAATTGGTAGCTGCCGGGTGAAGTTAATGATTGGTGGCATGTAAGTGTATGGTAGATACATGTAGATGTGGGTGGGATGACGTGAGTGTATGTCGATCTGGTACCTAGTTTAGTTGTAGAGCTCGTTTGGAAGTGTTTCTTAGGGGTCAGGGACGAACTGGCCCTTTCTCTTCAGCAGGGTTTCCCCAGGAAAAATAAGTAGTAAACTATATCCTACATATGTCATGTCATAACACCCTGCATTATTTGGTTAGATATATGTTATCTTCTCCTGAAAAGTTGCGGTGCAGCAAATTGAAGGGAAAATCCCCTCAATTGCATACCGACTTACATGGTGGATTAATTGTTATAAGAGGCTGGACTAAACCCATCATATTCCAGTCCGACTAACCAGTACACAAGTAAGCGCGCCTCCATAATGATCTTCCCCAGCCGTACATCCGCCGTTCTCCTTGGCCTCTTCGGAGCCTTGAGCACCTTTGTTGAGCCTGCAATGGCAGCGACAAAGATTATGCCTTTGGGTGACAGCATCACAGGATCGCCTGTAAGCACCGTAGTTCCTTCTCGCTGCACTAAGTACTCACAAACGGGAATCTAGGGTTGTTGGCGTGCTCTCCTCTGGCAAAGCCTTATCGCCGCCGGCAAGACCAATATCGACTTTGTCGGGACCCTTCCCGCACAAGGCTGCGGCTTCACTTATGACGGCGAGAATGAAGGTTTGTCTCCATTTCACCCTCCATCTTTGTACTCCATCACTAACCCGATAACCCCCTTAGGTCATGGAGGCTACCTCGTAACCAATGTTGCCAACCAAAACCTCCTTCCCGCATGGCTCTCCGCCACCAGTCCTGACATTGTCATGATGCATTTCGGCACCAACGACGTATGGAACAACATTGCGACCACCACCATCCTCGCCGCCTACACGACGCTCGTAAGACAAATTCGGGCCCAGAACCCGAACATGAAGATCCTCGTAAGCCTTTTCTTCTCGTTTATATGTATGGCATGGCGGGCTAATCTATGGCATATATATAGGTGGCGCAAATCCTGCCAATGAACCCATCGGGATGCTCAACTTGTGCGGCGGGCGTTGTGGCGCTTAACAACGCGATCCCGAGCTGGGCGTCAGGGTTAAGCACGAGCGCAAGCCCGATATATGTGGTCGATCAGTGGACCGGGTTCGTCACAAGCACTGATACGAGCGATGGGGTGCACCCGAATGACGCCGGGATTATAAAGGTGGCGAATAAGTGGTATCCTACTCTTAGTAGTCTGGTTTAAGAGCGGATTTTGGTTGAACCTTCTGGATCTATTAACGGGGGATGTTGTTCAAATATGGTAGATGTATAGATACATGTAAAGCAGTACATGTAGTTATAGAATCGATCAAACCTTGGGAAGCTCCTGTATTTACCCATATTTGATTGTGGTTGCAATGAAGTATGCTCCCATAAATCGTTATAAGAGAATTTCCCCTCAGGTTTATGAGTTTAGAATTCCAGTATACGCCCTTCACATTTCTCACTACACCTCAGCTCATGCTCAAGACCTCGAAAATATCCTACGAGTTTACACAACTCACGACAGTTTATACGTCAACTGATGTATTTACTCGCCTACTTAATATGGGTAATGCATCAATTGATGCATAGACCGCCGTAGTAGAGTTGAAACAACCCGTATTTATCCGGCTCTTTAGGCCTACTCAGTTGGCAAATTGAAAATACATTTAATTAATCTCGAGGTTGCATGCATGGATAAACATTAATGCATCACAAGAAGGCATCGAATTATGTCACCAGTAATGGTAATATTCTGAAACATTTACACCACTAAAGCTGTTAAAATTATGCCCCATGCGAGGTCGTGAAAAATACATTTACTTGGCAGAAGGAACATGCATCCCTGCTACTCCCTAGCATGTGTGCCGACTAAAATTCAACATCCCGCAAAAATATCAAGAAAAATGGCATTCTTGGCGCTCACCTCCATCCGATGGCTGTCAAGCAGTGCTAGGAAAGTAAGCTCGGGCGTCATAAACCCTCACTCGCTTCGGTTGTGTTACCCGAAGAGATGTCAAGCTTTAGGTACCCGTCTTGGCGCACCAACCACCACCCCATTCCTTCCCCGCAATTCCAGCACAATAACTATAACCAAAGGGAACTCATCAATCACTCCTAGACATATCAACGCAAAAATGTCCTCCCCAATCACCGTTCAATCACACCGTAAGCCCTCCTACCCCGCCTCACCGGCCAGATCCCCAGACGTTTCGTCAGAGCTAAACACATGCAGTCTACGTCGATTCCCCTCCAACAATCTGTGTCCTCGAGATTGCTCCCCACTTTGCTTCCCTCACGCCTAAGCAGAAACTTTACGCTCACCACATCTCCCATGCTGCATACCTCGGTACACGCGTTTGTGCACGCCAATGCTCCCCCGAATCAGAGCACATCTGTGATCTCATCTTGAGCCTCCACAAGGCCGTCTCTGGGGACTACAAAAAGCTCTCCTCTGCCACGGGGGTCAGCGATGAAAATGTCAAATACTTTCTCGAGTACGCGGCCATGGTCCTAACATCATGTGGAAACTACAAGAGCTTCGGAGACGCGAAGTTTATCCCTCGCATCCCGGAAGAGGAGCTCGCGAAGCTGGCAGAGTATGATGCGGATGCTAAAGCAAGCTTTGAGAAGGTGAAGGAGGCGATCTACGCTACGCAGCCAGAGGCAAGGAACTTCCTGGGATACCCAGATGCTGGCCATGTTTCTACATACTACCCTGACTCGCCAGATATCACAAAGGCCGAGATTGAAGCTGTGCAGGACTTTATGAATGAAAACTCGCTTCTTTCTGAGAACACTCGGTTGCGGAAAGTCAGTGATACCGAGTTTCATCTGCTCATTGCGTCTGCACATGCCAACGATAATAAAGAGTTTACACTTCCGGATGGGAAGAAACTGAAACTCGAATATGGCGACCATGCAGCTGAGATGAAGAAGATCGCTGCAGCCTGTAAGGATGCCTCCGAATCTGCCGAGAATGAAGTACAGAAGAACATGTGGCTCGAGTACGCCCGCTCCTTCGCAGACGGTTCCATCGAAGCCCACAAAGAGAGCCAGAAGCTCTGGGTGCAGGATCAAGGACCAGTTGTCGAGTCTAACATTGGATTCATCGAGACTTACCGAGACCCACATGGTGTCCGTGGAGAATGGGAGGGTTTCGTAGCAGTTGTCAATCAAGAGCAGACGAAGAAATTTGGAGAGCTAGTACGGCGGGCTGAGGAGTTCATCAAACGCCTCCCCTGGGGCATCGATTTCGAAAAGGACACCTTCATCAAGCCTGATTTTACAAGTCTGGAAGTTCTCTCCTTTGCCGGTGGTAGTATCCCAGCAGGCATCAACATCCCCAACTACGACGATATCCGTCAAAACATTGGTTTCAAGAACGTCTCCCTTGCCAATGTTCTTAATGCCAAAGCTCCTAGTGAAAAAATCACCTTCCTCTCTGGTGTCGACCTCCCGCTCTACGAGAGGCTCCGCGGCAAGGCATTTGAGGTGCAAGTTGGCGTGCACGAACTGCTCGGCCACGGCACAGGCAAGCTCCTCCAAGAGACCTCCAAAGGCGTCTTCAACTTCCCCCATGACTCCCCACCAGTTTCTCCTGTTACCGGAAAGCCTATATCAACATGGTATAAGCCCGGCGAAACGTGGGGCGGCGTGTTCGGCGGTGTTGCTGGATCCTACGAAGAGTGTAGAGCCGAGTGTGTGGCTATGGTACTGGGTGTTGATAAAGATATTCTCTCAATCTTTGGGCACGCGGACGAGGATGCAGAGGATGTCCTCTATATTGAATACCTACAGATGGCACGTGCGGGTCTTCTTGCCCTCGAAATGTGGGATCCGAAGACATCAAAGTGGGGGCAACCCCACATGCAAGCGCGCTACTCTATTTTGCAATGCTTCCGGTCTGCCGGCGATGGCTTTGTGTCCTTCGAGCACTCACGCCCAGATAAAAGCGACCTAGTAGTCAAGATTGACAGGACCAAAATCCTGAGCCATGGTGTTCCGGCCGTAAGCGAGTATCTCACAAAGCTGCATGTATACAAGAGCACAGCGGATGTTAAGGCAGGAACAAAGCTCTACGCTGAGATGACGACCGTCTCAGAGGAGATGAAGAGTTACAGGGATGTGGTCATGAGCATGAAGCAGCCAAGAAAGATGTTTGTCCAGGCGAACACGGTTATGGGCGAGGATGGAACGGTGGAGCTGAGGGAGTACGAAGCAACACCGGAGGGTGTGGTGAAAAGCTTTGCCGATAGGGAACTTTAGGGGGTTTCTTTTGTTGTTTTGATACCATAGTTTGAATTCCAAGACTTTCAGTTTAGCTTTCAGAGATAGCTCGATAATAACTTCTTGCCCGTACCCATTGAAAAAGTGCTTGAAAATCTACAATCAAACCATTGATATTCAGATCCTTGCAAGGATGGTCTCAAATTTATGTGCTATGAACAGTCCTAGCAGTCTAGGCGCAAAGAAGATCCAGTCCCTAGTCTAGTACTCAGAGATGATATCTCCTCTCCTCTTTCCTCTAAACTCATATTTACCCTATACACACGCCGTGGTCAGCACTTATAATTCCACGCCACACCGCTCACTCCACAAGCCTGCTGCTACCTACATCGGTTTTAAATGCCAACACGCCTAACGCGACCGGAATCGCAACCACGTAGATGAACGACAACTTCGCCGTACGGTTATTCCAGCGGAAGTATCTGAAGCGGTTGGTATTGAGTGCTGCCCCCGTCAGTATGTCACGCCCTCTCCTCCTGTCGTCGATGATGAATGCTTACCGGCGTACTTTGTCAGCGCCGGGTCCTTGTGGAGAACTGCATCAATGTGTTAGCAAGAAAGCTGCGCAAACTGGGAGAGCAGAGGCAATGGTTTACCGTCGTGGTGGTGGCCGGCCATGGTGGTAGGTTTGTGGGGTGGGGTGGGGTGGGGGTTAGTGTTTGGGGGGGTTGTTGAGGTGCGGCGTGCGGTTGACGTTGTGATCTTGGCGCCATGTGGCCCACGGCTTGGCGCACATCACGTGAGGAGCTTTCCGTAGTCTGGGGGCGAGTGATGGTGTGTGATTCGGTTAGTGACGACATTAATACGCTCAGGCAGGACCTAAATACGACGTAAGAAGTTTTTATTTAGGCCAAACTGTATACCGTCGATTCTCAAATAACCCACTATCCTCGTATTTGTATGTGGTAAGTCCGGATCAAGGCGAATTGGCGTATCAAACTTCACGGATTCGTGCAGATACACACTTTTTCTCACCCGGAATTAAGATATAATGAAGCGAGTATAGTGAATCTATCAGGAATTAACGGTATATAACTTGTAATAACAGTAAACAATTACAAAAGCCTACCTCAGAAGCAGTGCCGAAGCCTCTACATAGGGCTCTATGTATCATTTCGGATAAAACGTACGTAACTACTACATCACAAAGGCATCATAATACCGTGATCAGCAGCAGATCAGTAAGGGAGAAATTTTTGTACTCGGTTTACTACGTACGAGCGAGGCAACAACCCTAGTCCCACCGTTACTACAAAGGCATCCCCCATTCCAATTGGAGATTTGTACTTTGTATATGGTGTTAAATGATTAAAATAGATTCAACCATAAAAGATATTGGATATATTATCGAGTGATGACATATGATACTACTAGGCATTCTCGTTATCCACCCTCTCCTTTAAGAAAAAACTCACTTATGAGGCGAACCACAGAACTATGTCCTCAGCGAGAGTCGAACTCGCGACCTTCGGATATCCAACTCTGACGAATTGGTCATATTTCCTATGAGACCGACGCTTTAACCAACTAAGCCATGAAGACATTATAAGCTGCGATTTTCATCCATATTTTGGAATACCCTTGGCATAGGATTTCATATTAGCGGGGGACTGAGATGGGTAGGCGGTGGGAAATGATCTTGAGATATCTTTTTTCTGTCTTTCCGCGCATACATAGGCTTCATTTAGGCCTTGCAAGTGCTGCGAAAGGACACTCACTTGAGGTGTGAACACGGATCCTGTCTGATGGTGGTTACTTGTAGATATTTTAGGTCAATGATAAAGTTTACTCAGTGACACCAAGGCCAAACTACTGTAAACACGGTCGTCAGACAGGATCCGCCGTCACCAGGTGAGCATTGAGAAGCACTCGTAGCGCTAAAATCGGTGCGACATTGGGCTTCGAGAGAAGTTACCAACGTAATAACGCCCTTTTGATTTATTATTGATGTGATGACACCCCACGACAAATTTACCTCACCAGCACTCTAACCCGTAGTTATCACGGCCGCCCTAATTTAATCTCTAATCAACGTCACTTTGAACTTTCATGTCGCCTATGAAATAAATCGGTGGGAAGATTCAAAAGCTCTCGGAATAGGATCCAAGCCACCAGCAGTATAGGAGTAGACTGAGATGCTATTTTTGGCATGTATTTATAGCCAGCCTCTAGCCGGTTGAGGTGCCTCACTCATTCTTTGGTCATTTCTATCGCTATACTTGAGATTGTCGAATCCCGTCTGATGCGTAACTATGGTAGAGAGCTGGACCAGCAACCATCTGCCGGACGGGGTCCAACAGCGGCCTCAAATCATAATCTTAACCATGGAAAAGTGGGTAAAAACGTAGGTGCATCTTCAATTTATCGCGTAATCAGTCCTTATATCAGGGAATCTCATGCTGACATCTGTGAAAACTCTTCGATCACACCATCTCGACGAATCCCATTGACTAAGGGATAATGTAGTCCCTTATTCGCTATAGTAGTCACATCTAAAAAAGAATTGCCCGCACTTCTAGGGTTCAGGTAGCTTCCGCATCAGTATAAAAAGGTCCCAGGCACCACTTCTCATTCACTTCCCATCTGTTTCCCATCCGTTTTCCACTCAATTTCAGAAAGAATTCTTCATTCGATATATAAATAAAAAAAGAAGATGATGCGGCCTCGTAGTAGGCCCGCTCAGCGTGAGGAAGTCTCTATAGAGCTCACCGACCTCTCACGCTGCCACAGCAGAGCTCCGCTCCAGGGCATTCGCGCTACGATAAAAGATAAACGTGACAAGCTAAATCGCGCCAAAATTGAACGAAGAGTTGGAGACGGTGTAGGTGGTGGGTCTGGGAACTATTTTGTATGTTAAACCTGTTAATGGTGTGTTCAAGGTGCTGACTATGAGAAGAGGATTTTGAGGTATGGGACAGCTTTTGACTATACTCTAATGAGTATTGGAGCTGCTGCTGCACTGATTACCGGCATTGCATTGTAAGTCTGGCAGATCAATCCTATGTGGTTAAATTATGAAAGATGCTGACCCGGTATTTTAGCCCTATCATGATCTTAGTTTTGGGCGGCTTTATCAATCAATTCTTTTACTACGCAACCGCGGGGAATTCCGAAACTTTTGTGAAAGAGACATCTAGTTTATGGTACGCCAGCCTCTTACTTACCTCCAATATATTTTATCCAATCAACAAGCTCTGACCTACGAACTCCATAGCCTCAAATTCGTATATATCTTCCTGGCAAGATGGATTACAGGATTCATCTCAATGGTAAAGTTCCCTCCCTCCGCCCTCACCCTAAACCTCACTAACAGGTTACTCCTCAGAGCTGTTTTCGCATCTCCTCAATGCGTATCTCGTCTACTCTTCGGCTAGCTTATATTACCTCAATCTTCCGCCAGGACCTCACCTACTTTGACACGCTCGCCCTTAACCCCGTCGTCGACACTGGCACCGGAACCCATCTCAGTACCGACCACACTAATCCGGCCGTCCACAAGCCCGGCACTCCTGGCTCCGTAGCGGTCTCAATCACATCGGTCACAAGCACTGTTCAAATGGGCATTGGCGAGCGCATCAGTTCAGTGGTTCAATCCTTCGCCATGCTCCTCGCAGGTTTCTCCATTGCACTTACGATTAACTGGCGCCTGACTCTTGCGTCGTCGGCTGTCGTTCCTGTGGCGATTATTATTTATGGAATCACGATCCCGATCCAGGTCAAGCACGACAAGAGGATCATCATGGCATATACCAAGGCTGCAGACCTAGCAGAAGAGGTGCTATCTAGTATCCGCACGATTCAAAGCTTCAACGCAGAATGGACACATGCTAAAAAATATGATGAACTTCTGACTCGTGCCAAAACACAAGGTGTAAGAAAGGCGCCACTATCCGGATTACAGTGCTTCCTAGGTTCATTCATAATGTTTTCGGCATACACAATATGTTTCCGCTACGGGGCCAGCCTGTTCATGAGCGGTAGAATTGATAGTCCCGGTGAAATAATAGTGTAAGGATCCTGGCCTTTTTTGTATGAATTTATTGGTAGATTGATCATTGACACCTACAGTGTTTTCTATGCGGCGCTGTTCGGAATAGGGTCTTTTGCGGCTCTCGCAAGCCCGATTCAGGCCATGGCTAAAGCCTCAGCTGCAGCTTCAATCATATTCCAAGTGATTGATCGCCCCCCGCTAGTCGACTCTCTCTCTGATGAAGGGGAGTCTCCCCTTGAACTCCCGGCAGGTGACATTGAATTTCGGGGCATCCAGTTCGCATACCCCGGTGGCGGGAACCGCGATAAATCTGTGGTCCTTGGGGGCAAAATCGGTTCACCGTCACTAGATAGCCCATATTTAGAAAATGAAGATGGAAGCTCAGGTTGGGATGCTGAGGGGTTAACCTTGAGCTTCCCACGCAACAAGACAACTGCGATAGTAGGCCCTTCAGGCGCGGGTAAATCCACGATTGTGGCACTGCTTGAGAGATGGTATGAGCCGCAGGTGGGCAGCATCTCTATAGGGAATATAGATATCGCGGATCTCAACCTACGGTACTGGAGAGGAAAAATTGGGTTTGTGACGCAGGAGCCATTTCTGTTCAACGACACGATTTATCAGAATGTGGCATACGGATTGCAGGGAACAATGTATGAAGGCGTGTCCGAGAGCGGGAAAAGGCAAATGGTGCACGAGGCCTGCGTCGAAGCGAACGCGGCCGAGTTTATCAATGAACTTCCGGACAGGTATGATTCACTGGTCGGGGAGGGTGGTATCAAGCTCTCCGGGGGCCAGAAGCAGCGAATTGCAATTGCGAGGAGCATCATCTCTAAGCCACCAATCCTGGTATTGGACGAGGCAACCAGTGCCCTTGACCCAATTAACGAGCAAATAATCCACAGGGCTCTTGAGACAATCTCGAAGGGTCGGACAACGATCATGATTGCACATCGTTTGTCAACCCTTAAGAACGCAGACAAGATTATTGTCCTCGAAAAGGGAAATATAGTTGAGAGCGGCACTCATACAGAGCTTATGGAGAACGCAGCTGGAGTGTACCGGGCATCAGTTGGTTTGCAGTCTTTAATGATTGATATTCCAGATGAGGATGATCCATTCAGGGATCCAGAAGATGAAGAGGAAGACATAATTGTGATCCCGGCGGAGGGGGCGCGCCTTCTGGCTACAGGGGAACCTGTCACCACTAAATGGAAGAAGTTGGGTATTTTTTCGCTCCTCTGGCTAATTTTGAGGGAGCAGTCGAAACTATGGCCGATTTATACGGCCGGCGTAGCTGGATCTCTTGGGTCTGGTAAGTATTCGAATTCAGGTCGTGCTTGTACCCGCGAATATAAAGTACTGATTTATCTAGGAATTGCTCTCCCAATGTCAGGACTTCTGTTGGCGAGTTTCTTGATAACCTTTGATCTTGCACAAGCTGGAGAGATGACCCTATTCGACAAGGCCAGCACCTTTTGGGCATATATGTTCATGGTTTTAGCTGTCGGTACTGGTCTAATGTGTTTCCTCATGGGCTACATGCTCACAAAATCCTCCTTTGTATGAAGACGCATTTCGATTTCATTTAACTATTTCTAACATTCATCAGATCTCGGGCAGCCATTACCGTTCAGAGTACTTCCGAAATATCCTATCACAAAAGATCCCCTTCTTTGACAAGTCTTCCAACTCTTCCGGCGAACTCACCTCCAAGCTCAACATTTACCCCGGCGCCGTCCAGGAGCTCATCGGCACTCCCGCCGGTCTCGTGGTCTCCTCATTTGCAACTTTTGTCTCCTCTTGTGCAATCTCTATCTATATCTGCCCGAAGCTTGCGGGCGCCGTCCTCCTGGCCTGTGTTCCATTGAACCTCCTTGCGGGCTGGGCAAAAATTTGGATCGAGCGACGATTCGTCAGCGACTCTATGGAAGTGTTTGCGGAGAGCTCGCAATTTGCAACGGAGGCGGTCGGAGCCTATAGGACCGTATCATCCCTCTGCTTAGAAAGACCAATTGTACAACGTTTTAGGAAACTTCTGAGCGGCCATGTCAAGAAGCAATCCTTCAGGGTCTTGTGGTCCTCCGTCTTTTATTCGGCCACGGAGTCATCGACAATTCTGGCTTCGGCTTTTACGTTCTGGTGGGGTGGAAACTTGATCATACGAAAAGAGATCAGCATTTTTCAGTTCTATGTGGTATATCTAACAGTGCTCCAAGGAGGTGATGCGATAGGGAACATGTTCACTATCGCGAATAAGATGGCCCTAGCCATTCTTTCGGCAAACAAAATGTTTGAAATTCGACAAGCTCAAGGTTTTAAACCGTTGGGTAAGCGGTTAAATCTGCAGGAAAGGGGGGGTTGCACGATTGAGTTTAAGGATGTTGATTTCGGATATAATGATAGAAACCTTAACGTCTTTAATGGCCTCAACCTAAAGATAGAGAAAGGGCAGTTTGTGGCGCTTGTTGGACCTTCTGGATGTGGGAAAAGTACAATCATCAGTCTACTAGAAAGGTATATCCTTAAGACCCGAAGGAATTTCCGATTTGGCGAGTCTAATGAAATACAGATTCTACGATGTTAGTAGGGGAGATATTCTCATTGATGGGCAGAGTTTGGCGCCAATGGACGTGGGGGTATATCGCAACGTAGTCTCGCTTGTTGCACAAGAGCCGACTATTTACCAAGGTATCCCCATAACCTAGACACCTCCCGATCAACAGGTGCTAATATAAACTTATCACTCAGGAACAATTCGCGAAAACATTTGCATTGGCGCTACACCAAATGTTAGTGAGGAAGAGATAATTCAAGCCGCACGAGATGCCTATCTCCACGATTTTGTATCATCACTCCCAGATGGCTATAATACTCTCTGCGGAAACAGGGGAATTGGCCTCTCTGGAGGACAGAAGCAAAGACTGTCCATTGCACGTGCACTCATTCGAAAACCCCGGATTTTGCTTCTTGATGAAGCAACCGCTAGCTTAGACTCGGATTCTGAAAGGGTAGGACCGAACCCGCATTCTTAGCTTGCTGGAAAACTAACTTAGCGTGAAACAATAGATTGTGCAGAGCGCGTTAGAAGGAGTTGATAGAGAAAGTCGTCAAATGACAATGATCGCTGTAGCTCATGTTTGTCTCCTCTCTTCGAAGTTATCGTCCATTTTAGACAATTGACTAATCCGCGGAAAACGTATAGAGAATCTCTTCTATCAAGAACGCGGATGTAATATTCGTTCTCAATGAGGGGAGGGTGGTGGAGAAAGGAACCCATGATACGTTGATCCGCAAGAGGGGAATGTATTTTGAAATGGTAAGAGTATTCGTAACCCCCACCTCAAATTCTGGAATTACTAACAGATATTTGAACGTGAAATAGTGTCAGGCACAGGCTCTGGATCGTTAGCCTATCATATTGTCGGAGGGTTCTTTATATGATTTTCCTGTATTCCCTCATATATAATGACTTGTTGCCTGTTTTTGTTGGATACCTTGTAATGCGTACATATAATTTATTTGTGGCGCTGTCCGATCAAACCTCGGCGCTTTGCCTGGAACAAGATGCTCCAATGCTGTAACCCGGAAAAATAAAAAGACCGATAGTTATGTTATCGCGCGTTTAGCATCGTTGATTCTCCCGGAAGTATGTAATCATTTCGCCGAAGTTAATCCGTGCCGCAGCCACGGTTAACTAGCTCGGTAATCGTGGCACTCAATCATTACCATGCCAAGAAGGTGGCCGTGATTGCTTTTTTTGTATTTGATAGGTAGAAATGACCGGGGTAAACTATTAGATGTCTAGAGCTGGTACTCTGTAGTTAAGGTTTCTTCTGTGAATATGTACCTACTTAACTACTTAATGCAGCATGACTCCATCGACTAAAGCGCCATTCCTACTACCAGGTACATACGAATACTCAACAACCACCGGCAGAAGCACCTACGGCGCACCGACCTCCGGATTCAACTGATCATCCACCCTGCCCCCTGATTTCATTCATGTGGAGATTTCCCCGCACCCGCAGAGTTCTCCGCACTCTGCTAGATACCCGCAACTAGTAAGACAAAACAAGGCGAGTCTGCGACCATTACGGGTTAGATAAAGCTGGGTAGGTGAAACAGGTAAATAACCGTATACGTATATCAACGCGCTCGCCTGCTCTCTTTCCCACCATCCTTTAATTCCCACAACCACCACTATCAACGCAAAATGGATGTCAAAGGCAAAGACACAGGTATATCGGAAGAGGATGCGGCGCGCATGGCGGCGCTTGCGAGCTATGTCCCTGATACAGATGAAGAAAAGAGGCTGGTTCGCAAGATTGACTTCTATCTAATGCCGATGTTGTGGATCATGTACATCATGAACTACATTGATCGTACCAACATCGGGAATGCACGAATCGCGGGAATGGGTGATGATTTATCGCTTGACGACCAAGAATATGCGTGGGTGCTAAGGTATGCCCTCCACATGTATCCAGAGAGATAGGGAGAGGCTAATTTGATGATAGTATATTCTTCTTTGGTTATCTTCTCTGCGAGGTGCCATCAAATATGATTTTGTCGCGATCGCAGCCATCTATATTTTTACCGGGAATTATGCTGGTCTGGGGTGCGCTCAGTGCCGTTATGGCCGTCAGTCATACTTATGGTGCTCTATTGGGCTTTAGATTTATCCTTGGGTATGCCCGCTTATTGGAATTTCTTTTGCTCCCTATTTATCGATACTGATGTTGGTGCTGGTGGCGAATAGATGCATTGAGTCTGGTTTCTTCCCAGGAGTATTGTATCTGCTCAGTTGTTGGTACAAGAAAGGCGAGCTTGGGAAACGCTTCGCAATCTTCTATTCCGCTGCCATTCTGAGTGGTGCATTCGGAGGACTATTTGCGGGTGCAATCACTGGCCATCTGGATAACGTTCATGGTATCCATGGCTGGCGCTGGCTTTTCATAATTGAGGGAGCCGCCACCGTCGGAATTTCCTGCATTGCCTTCTTCGTTCTCCTCGACTTCCCAGCTACTACCAAGAAATTCACTGAAGCCGAGCGGAACCTTGCGGTTATCCGGCTGCTTCATGATGGAATGGATTCTGGCCGAACGTTGAAGAGGATGTCCCATAAAGAGGCATTAGTGTCTGCCGCTGTGGATTGGCGGACATGGGTGTTTACATTCTTGTTTATGATGGTTGCCGGAAGTGGAACAATTTCGTATTTTATTCCGACGCTGACCAAGAGCTTGGGATATGATACTGTAATGGCGCAGTACATGACTGTTCCGTAAGTGCCCCCAACCATACAATCCCCACCACTTGGATAATCACTGATGCCTTTGCTCCATGATATAGTATCTATGCAGTTGCCACAGTATCCTGCAACGTTCTAGCCTATTCCGCCGACCGCTTTGCTGAGCGTCGATGGCACGTAACCGCTGCTCTTTTTGTGGGATTTATCTCCTGTGTATTGACAGCAACAATCCCTTCCAATACTGTCCGCTACGTCATGATCTGTTTCACAGCCTCTGGGATCTGGTCTGCTCTCCCTCTGCTTCTCGCCTGGACTTCCAACACCGTTGAGCTCCCGGCCGAAAAACGAGCAGTCGTCCTCGCAATCGTCAACGCCTGCGGTAACTTCTCATCGGTATATGGATCCCGTATCTGGCCGTCATGGAATGCACCGAGCTATTCAGTAGGCTTTGGATGCACAGCAAGTTTCCTGGGAGCCGGTACGGTTCTGGCGGCTCTGATGCCGATCTTACTAGCGAAGTGGAGGCACAAAATGACAGAAACAGAGAGAGCAATCATAGAGGCTAGAGAAGATAGAGAGGAGCAGTTAGAGAATGCCGGCGAGAGCTCGAGGACGGTATGATTGAATGACGGATATAGCTATCGTATTCGATGATTTATGATCGATTCTATAGATCTAGACATGTCAATAAAAAAAAAGATTTTTGCAGCGAGTAGAAATTTGTCCAAGAATTATTATCTAAGCTGTTATAGGTGACGCCTCTTCGAGCACGCCTAGGTTTTTATGAACCATGGATCAACTTGCCCGCTGGTGGGCAGTTTATTCGAGAATTAGTCGTATGCGCCAGAAACTCAATAACCAGTCTGCAGTGAGATTAAGATAGAATTATCTATGAGGTATACATTACGAGTACGTGCGTGCTACTCGCATTTTGATTGTGCAAAGACAGATATTCCAACTGCTATTCGGAGGTATGATCTGAAGGGTGGTGAGGTGTGCAATTGATTGAATGAACTGTGTGATGTGTTGACATGAAGACGATGTGTTAGGTTTTCGCGTAGTTTGTTCCGCAGGTGGACTCTAACCAGAGAGCCTTCATTTCTCACCGACAAACCACAACCCCTTCCCACCTTACCACCCACCGATGTATGTTTCTCTAGGCCTAGGTAGATGTGGGGAGAAATCATGCTGAATAAAAACCCATTATGTGAGAAGGCGGATCATAATGTTTGTCAATACCTTCACCTACCTCAAGATTTTGCAACGTGAAGTTAAGTACTAGCGCTAGTTCTCGGTAAGTATGCCGGTCAGGCGGAAAGGCTAAAGTGCGTGCTAGGCCTGTCAGCGGATAGCTTCATTTATTGACGTCGGACGTCGATTGGTACTAATCATCTACACAGGATTTATACCTGTATCCAGTTGAATTGTGAATCCTATGAGTTGATGCCGGTGATCGTTTGACTACAGCAGGCGCTTACTAGGGTTGTGTTGACCAAGTTACGGGGCTCGTTGGGTGTATATTATCCGCATATCAGCGAAAAATGATAATCTGTGAAGTTTAAAAAGTTGCGAAAGGGGACCGGTCTGGTGGTGTATACGTATCGACAACAGCCGCAAAACCCACAGCCGCGGATCCCAGCTAGAACAAAAAGGCATTTTCAGCCAGGAATGGAACGATAGAAGAAGGGTGGTTGGTAAGAAGATAAGCTCTTCAGACGGTTTAGAAACTACATGCGTCGCAGCCGATATCTAGACTTACGCGCAGACACGAGAATAAGTGCCCAGCTCGATCATACATCGGTCTCTCAAAGCCGAATTCATAATTTCATCAACCTTTGCCTGGGGTATATTGAGAGACACGGTGATTAAGGAACTCACTAAAGGAATCACTCGACATATTAAGATTGGTACTAGAGGGCATTCAGATTTCTCGGATTCTTCAAAGTCGTGCTGATATAAGCCCGGCTTGGAAGCTGTGCTTGAAGCTTTCGGCTGATCCCCAACCCCGAGTGACACTCTATGAATCTGTAGGGCTATGGCTTGGCACCCCCACCAACCAGCGGCCCGGATCACACTGGTTCCGGCTCTAAGAAAAAAAACTCAACCTTTTCACTCCTCCCGCCTGCGTAGTGAAGTTAAAGATACCTACAGATACTCTACTGTGTGTAAGCATAAACTCCATGGAGATCAAAACGTGTCACTTGGCCCATAAAAAGGAATGTTTCGTTGAATAAAGTACGGATGGCATTGGTTGGGTGGGGTCAGCGAGTGAGAATTGGTTAATCTGCAGGGGTTGGTTGGGGTTGGACGGATGCCACTGTTCCGAGTGATCCGAGAAAAAAACGACAATGGGCTACTACTTATGGACCATAGGGTTCCCCGCTTGATGCCCGGATTTCAAATCATACTTAACAGTGACTCAACGTCTTTTTTTCCCTCCTCCTCCTCCTCCCCCTCCTCCTCTTCCATTTATTGAGACATTCTGCTACTGCCCCGACCTTGATCCTCCGGCCTCTTCCTCATCCCCTGGTAAATCAACTGTTTTAGCTACATACTTAATGTTTAAAGTTATGCTACCCAAGGACCAAGAGCACCAGTGCTCAGATTACACATGATGTACTTCATGTCGTACAAAATTCTTCCCTGTGGGGATATTCGACAATCTGGCCTTTTCCCCTTCCTTGATGCATTATCAACCATCAAAAGAACCTTTACTCCCCCAAATATACATTCTAGGATCGAATATCGACATACAGGGGGACGATATAATATTTGTTTTGCTCCAATTATCACCATCGTCACTTCTCTCTAAGAACTCCTTTGATACCCTCTTCCTTATGGTATTCTCTTAGCATCATGACGTCGATCCATGAAACCACACCGGCTGTATATCAAGTATCCTTCCCCGAGAAGGAAACTGATACCAACCTAGCAACCTAGCCTATCTATAGCAACTATCTGGAAATCTTCACTTACCAAACCAGGAGCCGGCAGTGAGAGAACCAAGCACACGGATAATGAGGAAAGGTTTAGGACTATACACTCATCCACGAGAGAGACTGACATGTATGCCGCGAAGGGGTACATGGAGAGGAAGACGCAACAATGACGAACAGTGGGCAAATACAATGTGGACGAGGAGGAGGAGGAGGAGGATTGCCAGCGAGGATATGACAGAAGGGAGAAGGGAAAAAAAGGATGAAGATAAATAAGACCTAAGGGGAAGGGAAAGAAGGCAGAAATTCTTGGGGTGGAGGAGGGGACGGCAGCACTTTGAAGGCCTGGGTAGAGGGAGCTGAGAATAAATTGGCGGGAATGTGCAAAAGAGGGCCCAGGAAATCAAGAGACGGAAAAACACTGGAAAAAGAGGATACCAAAAACCAAATCGGTTAATGAGCGGATAAGATCACCCACCTGGTGGGAGGGAAGGGGGAGGTGTCTTTTCGCCGTTATAATCCGGAATAGTAAACGGCGGGGCAATCAGGCGGAAATCGACAATCGATCAGCCCCCCCAACTCGGACCGGACGGCCCAGCCCATGGACGTCGAAGATCAAGATGAAGATCAACACTAAATCTACGCTCTAAGCTTTTACCCCGACCAATAGCGTCCAATTCCAGCCGGCGGAGGCTCTATCTCCATTAATTACCCTAGCTAGCTGGCCACGGAACAATCGGAACTGCACGTACATACATATATAGCTGCGGATAAATGATTTTCCATCCAGCCGCTGGCGGCTCCCCCCGTAAGGCAATTCTTTCCAAAAGAAGTGTAGAAGGAACCCAGAAGTATGCACGCTTCGCCAGCTGCGGGCGCGTAAAAACCCGTGCGGTAAGAATCACGCCGTGTCACTCGGCCGTCAAATTACTCCTGCGTGAGTGGGTGGAGGGCTCGGATGATGATGATGATGTGCACGTACATACGTCACGGAGTAGGCGCGTGCGGTGGCAGATATAGGGTTATCTAAATTACATCGCCCGTGAACAGACAATCTGTAAAGCTAACTAAATGTACCTAGCTAGGTGGACAGCTAGCTGGGCAAGAGTGTGGGGGAAATGGCGTACGTAAAAAAAGACGGCCAGAGGGCTGAGACCACTGGAGGAGAAAACTCTGTGCTTTGAATCTCGAAATCTTCAGCTAGCTACTTGGGATCGAGACGACGCGATATGTAGTAATCAATCAATCAATCAGATCGACCTAGAACATGATAAAAAAAAAAAAATTGGGTTCCTGACATGTTCCGAGGGGACGTAGGTGCTGTATATGCACAGTACATCTTGAGATCGTCGATACCAACCCCCCCCCCCCACCCCCACCCAAGCTCGCGCGCCCTGGCCACCCCCTGGCTGATCTGTCCCGGAAATAAATTTTTTTCGTTCATAAAATCGCCCTGCATTGCGTCTGGCAGCTAGGCAGACAGACAGGACACATTACATACATGATCTCCTACACATCCACTACATCAAACCCAGGGACCCGGTCTGGCACACATCACAGCGAATCACAGCTAGCTTTGTAGCTAGCTTCCCCGACGTACGCGTGTCGTGTCGCAACGCAACTCGTATAGTACGGTAATGTACTTTGGTTATCAAACATAATACACCCACCACCAAGAGAGGGCGGGATGATAATGAGTGAGAAAAAAAAAAGGAGATAAAGAGAGAGAGATAGAGAAACCAAACCGCCCATCGATGTAGTTAGTTAGTTAGTTGTAACAAGTCAAGACACCTTCGGAATAAAAAAAAGAAAGAAGAAGAAATAAACGCCGTCCGCCAACAGTAAGAGATACCAGTACTAAAGCAAGAGAAGAAGAAAACAAAAAAAGAAAAATGAAGTAAACAGCTTTTCCACCACCATCCCCCATTCCTGGGGCCTTTCACCTCACCCCGTACAATAAAAACCATCGACCAAGAAAACAAGAAAGAAAAAACCCAGGACATGACCAAGAAGAAGGGATATAAAACTGTAATGTTAGAAACCCACGCACAAACATACCTTAAGAAAATAGCCCTGTGTGTGGTGTGGTTAGAAGAAGGAGAAGAAGAAGAAAAAAATGTACAAAATGCCATTACTCAAAGAAAGCAGATAAAAAGGACAGTCAGGAATCCGTGCCCCCCCCATAATTTTCCCCTGCCTCTAAAAAGAAGAAAGAAAAGTCGAAAAAGAAGGTGTCACCCATACACAACGCGTAAAAGTATACTTATAGACAGACAGACATACCACCACCACCACCACCACCACTATGCCATCACCTATAAAACACACAAAAAAAAAACAGAAAAAAAAACTCCATCGGTATCCACATTACTTGCTCCCCGCCGCCTTCGAGATGCCAAGCCCAATCGCCACGGCGCCCACCACAAAAATGAGCGCGCAAAGCACCTTGATGATGATCCACTTTGTCTTCTTCTGCATCACCTTCTTCTGCATAAACCTCCTCGCGGGCCACACCGAGCACGCCTCGAGCTCATTCATCGACTGCCGTGGGTGCGGGTGCGTGTTTGTCCTTATCGGCATGGGATACTCCTTATGCTGCGGCACGCTATTCGTCGAGTCCGTTGGATGGATCGTGATGACGACCTTGTCCGAGGCGTCCCGCTCCTTGTCCTCACACGCCTTGACCACAATGGTTGGCGTGGGCGAGCGCACATGGTGGTGCTGTGCGTCGAGCTCGTTCTCGGGCTCCTCGGCGATCGTCGTGGTCGACGAGGGGAACTTGACGAGCGGGGGCGGCGAGGGCGAGTGCGAGTGCGGATGGGGAGGGGGTGATGGTGAGGTGCTGCCGCTGTCGGTGGTGCTGTAGGAGGAGAGATGGTATTGTTGCTGGTAGTGGTGCGGTTGCTGCTGGCCAGCTGCGGGAGGGGAAGCTGCGGGGACATGCTGCGTCTGTAGGGGTTGTTGGATTGTACCTCTACTACCATTGTGTGCTGTTTATTGTTTCACGGCCAATAGGGAACCCTTCCTTGCTGTGGTGTTTGTGGTGGATGGAATGTGGCCTTGTCCCGTTCAAGCTTTACGTATGTAGTATCGGACCGGGGGTGTAGGGTAGGAGGATGACAGTCGTTAAACGGTGGGCTTTTTGTTCATGAGCAGAGTTATCAGCAGGGGGAATTACAAGAGTATGTATGTATGTAGGAGTATGTGTGTGTGTGGTGTGTGGGGGATTCGGCAGATACAATGGGATGGGGGGAGGAGGTTTGTAGGTATGTAGGGAAGGGGACACAGCGTACATATGTAAGAGTAGTAGCCATTTTAAATTTCCAAGGGGAATGATATACATACAGATCCAATACTAGTACCAGTACCGTACCGTTGATCAAAGAATGGCCTTCTTTTTTCTCTCCGTGCACGCCCAATTGGGACACAACAAACACGCGCGAAGCCGAACAAAAAAAAAAGACGGGTCCACGCAGATGGGATGATGGTTGATTATGAAGGTTGAAGGGGCAGTCGAAGATTATGAGGGAGGGGGGTGGAACAGAAGGAGGAGGAGGAGGAGGAGGAGGAGCAGCAACAGCAGAAGGGGAGACTGACTGTCGACCTACTACTACTACTACCTACTACTCTACCTACTACTGCAGAAGGTAGCCAAGGGTATTGCTGGGAGTCTAAAACTGCTGGGACAGAGAGAGTGACCGGGATTGGGGGGGGGGCTGCGAGTAGCTAGACTCCTTATTCCACCTGATGCACTGCACGGACTGCCTGCAGTTACGCACACCGCGGATGCTGCGTATGATAATCTCTAGACACTTTCACTACAACTGACTACGTTAACAAGAGCCGGGGTTCATCCAAACCAAATGAACTGGAGAAGCTGGCGCTACCAGAAACCCTATGGCGCGTCTAGTGTAGTGTACGTAGGAGGATCGAAGAGTAGGACGTCAACATCATCCAAGGGAAAAGGGAACAGACATCCAGACACAAATAAGTCCCTACATACCTCGAATATGCACTCACCCACCACCACCACCACCTTTCCTCTCCCCAATTCTTCCTTTCTAGCCCTTGGGGCTTGGAGAAGGTAGAATAGGAAAGAAAAAAGAAGGAAAAGATCAAAAAGTAAAAATAAACGGCACACCCTCTCCTCCGCCGCCGTCGCCCAGGGGAAAGAAGCCCGACCTCACTCACTTCCTCACTCCCTCACTTCCATCCACCCATCCATCCATCCACGTCCTCACCTTCTTCCACCCATCCCCCATCCTTCCCCATCCACCTCTTCAGCCAGACCTGACATGCACACGGTTCCTTTTCCTCCAATCGCTCCCTCTCAAAAGGGGTAGAGTACAAGTGGGCGTCGTCGAAAGACAACCACGCCCTTATCCCCCTTCGGACGTCCATACCCTGTCACGGTCGTCTGCCCACCCACCCCTGCTCCCCAAATTTCCCTTGCTTGGCCCCACGGTTAAGGTTATTTACGCGTTCCGCTAGCCCGTTTCGGGCGCGTCGACTGCCGCTTTCGGAAATCCGTGCCCACAGCGACGGGTCGGGCCTCCGGGGTGATTTCGATCTTGCTTGCTTACATGCGAAAGTACATGTACTCTACCTAGATGTGGAAAAGTGCTCTAGACTGTGTCTACCTAGGCTACGACATCGGAGGAAGAGGTTCTGTTCGTTATCTCGCTGGCTGAATGTCGCATATATCCATCTCTATCTCTACCCTCTCAGAACGTGTTACTCTCTCTAGAGCCTAGGTAGAGTAGCTCCTCTCTCTATCTTAGACATAGAGCGCACCCCCCATGTATGTAGAATCGCAGACATATCGACACCCAGAATAACCCTCTACCTACATACTCTAAAACCTCTCCCATCGCGCCCCCCCCCCCCGATACTCTACTCTACATCCTCTGTCATGCAGCTCAACGCACGCCCAACCCCCAGCCAACCAGCCCAATTGAACGGAACATCCCTCGGACAACGCCACGATAGCGCTGAAACAAACTTGCCTGAGTAGTAAGAATCTGGCATAGCGCTAGCCACCTAGGTACACCCCGCGAGAAAAAAAACCCCACCTCGAACGACGACGCGAAGAAAAAAAGGATCAAGATCTGCCTTCCCTTCCCGCGCCAGATAAGGTGTGCTACATCACGACCATCACCACCTGAGGCTAATGCTCTACACACCATCCGATTGTTTATTCCGCTGCAGACGCGAGCGCTTTTTATTTTAGGTGCAGTAGGCTGGTCGGTAGCAGCCCTCATCTACTCTGCCTACAGTAGCATCGCGGAAATGAACGCAAGGGGGGGAAAAAAAACCTTGTTGTCAAACCTTCAATTCTGGAAAAAACCCGGGAAGAAAATGTTTCAATCCCAGGGGCTACATACAATTTGTGCGATAGCATGCATCGCATACTTGTGGTAGTATATATTTAAATTTCATTTCTAGAATAGAGCAAGGTGGTTTCCACTCTTCGCGCGCTTATCACCCCAATTAGGCGCAGTATGAAAACCCGCGCGCTTATGATACAATACCCACCCTCATCCGCATCTCTCCTCTTTCCCGCCCCCACGGCGGTAGCGCAATCCAGACCCCATCTTACTTACATGTATCTACCTAGAGATCTTCCAAATACTCTCCTCGCCCATCCCTGTACTCTAGTTAACCTAGGTACTAGGGACGGACCCCGCATTCTCGCGAGTACATAGGGTAGGCATGTAAAACCCAAACCTCACCGGTAACTAGATATCAGTACATATGCACGCAGGCGCACACCAACTGAGTAGGAATAAGCTTTCGTCCGGTTTCCTGGCGGTTAGTAGGGTACGATTGTCGGTGTTCACAGCGGGAGATGGTGGTGGCTTCGATTCCATGTACATATGTAGATATTTTGGCCAGCAGCACCGCCGCAGTGCCTCCTCCACCATCTGCATGTAGACTTCCGGCGTGTGGCTCTCTGCCTCCACATCCACACAAACCCAGTTCCCGGGGAACCCCGTCAGATACCCAGAGTGCATTCGGACACACGGAAGCACTTCCAAGCGATATGACAGGTATCAAAGACAGTTTTTCCCTACATCAAGTCTAGAAGCCTTTTCTACATGTCTGTGTCTCTGGTTGGTAGAGTGTGTATGTAGTGCTCTAGAGTATGTCACCGCATGTGGGCAAAAACCCAGTTTCCAGTTCCTTGGGGAGGTATTTTTCCCGGCGGGTTGGTCGGTGGTGGTGGTTGTGGTGGTGGTTGTGGTGGCGATTTTGAGGCAACATACATAGAGCCGTAGCAGTTCGTCTGGTATTCTGATCAGATCGTGGTGGCTTGCGGTGGGTCGATTCAACGGGCGGCCTGGCCAGCCGCGTGGGTGAGATGGAAACTTGGTTTTTGCACTAGAGAATCTAGGTTCTGGGATACGTAGCGGTACATAGGTCTGTAGCAGAGGTGTGTATGTAAAATCGCTCACATCATGGCTCGACTGTCTTCAACAATTTGTTAGTGGGGGAGGTGAGAGGGCGGTAATGATCAAAGAGACACCATTCCATGTCTCGCGCACTCTCGGTACCAGGCGGGAGACATGTTTAATACAACCCAAATTTAAGCAGTGCAGGCTCACGCGGCGCGCGTGTCTTGTGCACCACTCTGCTACTAGCTCAGTACCTGCACTATGACTCCAGTCCAGAGCCAATGAAGAATGCTCCCTTCACTATCGCTGGTTTCTGGTTTCGGGCGCTTTCAGTTTAAAGCTTGTTTGCTCCGGTCGGGTCTGTGTCTTGGCGGGATAGCGTGCGGGGTTGATGGATGATGGACAGTTTTGACTCTCGGGATGGGAAAGGATGGAATGGGATGGGATGACAGACAGAGCAAGCCGGAGAACTAACCGACGACGTGCTTTTTGTCTGCTCCCCTCAATGCTCATCGATCACGATACACCCGCGTGCATAGTAGAGGGAGGGGCAAAGTAGAGTATATTGGGCCGTGCCGTAACGTGCACCTGTAATTAAACTTCCCCTGGTCACGCTGCAAGATAGATAATGGATGATAGATGATTACTCGACCTTGGACTATTTGGCTTCTCAATCCCAAACAGCCGTGTAGATTGATGTTCATCTCCCGGTTGCATGCTGCCCGGTAAGGGATGCTTTTTGGTAGGGTGGTAAATAACCCTAACCCTGGGTATATCTCCTCGGGGCGACGGTGCATGTGCGTATCTGGGGGGTGACGGAGGTCTGAATTGGTCTGTTCGTTTATCGATATGGTGGGTAGTGTCGGGGCCGAGCTCGGTATTGCCTGAACGAGTTGGGCCTTCTGTCAGAGGAAAAATGTGATCATGAAGAAGGGGAGAACTCTTGATACGTTAAATGGCAGGTGGGGGAGACTGTCCTTCGTATGATACGGGCCAAGAACGGTTCCTTTGTCAGAGTTGAATGAATTGATGTCGGGGAAGAGCCCCCGAACCGAGAAGATATGGTAGTTAGTCTGTTCTCTCTAGTTAATATACAAACACAGCGTTCTCGCCTCAGAAATAACACGTATATTTACACATTGTACTCTAGTCCGACAAGTAGCAGAGAACAGCTGCAGATAATCGATACATCTGTATCCCTTCCACACAACAGTCCCTTTCTCCCCGCCCTACTTGTAGGCGACACTTCCGCAAACACAAATTAAATGACCTACCGAAAAACGCATAGACAGTTGGCCAGAGGACCAGGACAGGCATCCATATGTACGGCCCCCCACATTTCTCCAGAGTCTCGAGTTCTAGCTACATATTAACCTCCGAGAACCGCAGCGAAGCCGGGGCCGACACACACCGGCGAGTACTTCAGCTAAACACATGCACTGTTCCGAAAACGGAGACAACTGCCCTCCCGAACCTCATACCCGCCTCCGATTTTCACTTTTCCCACTCCGCGCTCACAACGCTCTTGGCAACACACCCCACCACAGATGCCAAGAATTAGTACCGCATCCCGGATTAGTACCGCGTCCAGAATAGGCATCGGTCTGTACTAGGCTGGGTTCTGGAACGATCGCGACGGTACAAAGGTGTTGATTTCTGAGACATGTACCCGCACTGGAGGGCTGGGAGTAGGAGAGTGTTATTATTTCGTCTGTTTTCAGCATTGGTGGTTCCGCGTGGGCCTGGCGACGTCTGTCGGCTGGCGGTGCGCGGTGTATGACTGACTGCCCCGCCGTGGCGGCCCTAATTACTCAAGCCGTGCTTTCAACGCTTTTTTTCCTCACACTGCGCCGCCTCTAAGCTAAGGGGCCGTAAGACCGGGAACAAACGAAGGGATAGATGTTCAAGTCCTCCCCGGGCCTGGGAATCATGATATATCACTCGGCATCATCCCTCGTCGGATCGACCGGCGCTCGCACATCTGCCAGGGCAGTCGGACCCGGAGGCACCGGTGTACGTGACTCTAGCCCGGTGATGCGAGCGTGTCGTAGTGATGGCAGGTGGTGACAGTCAACGCGCGCGTGCGGTGTTTTATGAAGTGGTCACTACATGTATGCTCCTAGCCCGGGCGCTAGGAGTCGGGTGCGACTTACGATTGCAAGGTCGGCTGACCGGGTTCGGTCGCAACCTAACATTGCGCTAGGTAGAGTAGTTCTGGGAGACGTTGACCGAGCCCTCAAGGTCTAGTTGCTGTGCTCGCTGCGCTCCTCGCGTTTGGTCGCGGGATGTGTTGCGCGATGCGGGTGAGAGTGAGGGTGAGGGTGTCTGGTCGGGATACCCGGCGTAGTGGGAAGGGCTTTATTCACGCCGCGAGGGGAGGCGGGTGGGCTGGAGAGACCGGGGGGTATTGGTTCGGGTACTTGAGCGTTGTTAGTCGTATTGCTATTATAGATAGGTCGATGATCGATCGGACTACCTATGACTGGCCTAGCTGTGTATATTTGTGCGGCGGATCATGAGGTTGCAGCAATCTTTTGGGGCGGGTGTGAAGTTTAGTACTTTTGCGCTGAGTCTGGCTTCAGTGTTCAGAGCTAGAGAGAAAGGATGGAGGGGAAGTGGATGAAGGAAATGTATATATGCATATGTAGAGGAAGAAAAATCGATGTGCCGCAGTTTTAGATCTACTATGAGAAGCCTTCTCATGCATAGAGAAAGGCCCCCGAGTGCAAGTGAAAGATCACGGGGGAAAACCATCGACATATGTATTTGGATCTCGGAATATCACTCGGACGGCATCTTCTACGCTGCAACATTTCTAGACGAGAAAGATAGTGGGGAAATACAATACAAGACGATACTTGTAGATATGTTATCTTATTCGTGAAGTATAGAATGAGGTCTCGGGATTACCAATACTCGAGCAATGTATTCTGGGTTAAGTGTTAGGACCATCAGGTTAATTCTTAATATCACCACTTTATGGATTACACGATTGATGCCTTTCTTAATGGAAAAGGTCTAAAATGACACAGTTTTTGGTATACGTGCTCTGCAATAACACATGATGTAAAATGACACAGTTCCCTATGATCAAAATAGAAAGTCTACCCCTCTCTATCATCCTCTAGAAAAATTGAAAATCAAAATAGCCTCCTAAATTATTTCATGTGCACTCCAAATTAAAAAACAAAACAAAACAGAACAAAAGGTACTGCAACGACTTATTGCTGATTGTGCGTTGCTACCCCCACCCCTGGTTTGAACCCAGGACCTTGTGTGTGTCCTGGATAAACGCTCGGTGTCTAACCGGACGAGCAGTCTACCACTAGACCACTCGCCCATGTTGAATTCTGCGCTGGAGTGATAATTGTGGCAAGATGAAGCGGAGTCCCTAGCCCTTCTTAGCCATCCATAAAAGCACTTGTTCATAGCAAACTGTGTCATCATGCATCGACATGTATTATTGCAGAGCACTCCTTATAGCTATTTAGACTTTTTCCGTTTTCTTAAATGATGGGTTTTTTTTACACAATGGAGGCTTTTTACAGGCTGATATCTAAGTCACAAAAGATCACAGCTCGTGTGTTCCGAAAAGTCTCGAGACTAGAACTTTTGAATTTCTCTCCTTTGTCTTCTCCCATTCATTCTAGCTGACTTATTTTGTCTCGTATCTCGGAAAAAAGTCTCGAGACTTATCTCGAGTATTGTTGGCTACTCTCCGTGTCACGTTTTGGAGCGAAACAGGAGTTCAATAGATTTTGTTTGAATCCTACGTGATTCACAGACTACACAGGCTCAGGCTCTGATACCAGAAACGAAGCTCGAATTGTCTGTGATGATAGGTAGATGATGATGACTAGGAGGAAACAAAAGAGACGAGACTGTGGAGTACAAGAATAGCTAGTTACGACACGGTTACCACTTGTGACTTGTCCTGACCCGAAGCCCCGCCTTAGTTCCATAACCACTTTGCCTGCGCCACAACGTCTCGCGCGGTTCTTCTCGAGATGAACCAATGCAATTATGATGATAGCTTGTCCCGCCTCGCACTGGTCTTGCCTTATCCGTCCCGACTCCCGAGAAACCGAGTAAGCAGTTGTGAGACAAGAAGACCCAGAAAAAGGTTTCGCACAATGATCCCACTCAGCGTATTGTTGTTCAGATGTCCCCTATTTCATAATTCAGTTGTTAAAATGCCACCTGATGAACATGCAGCAAAGGGTTGAAGTTTAGGCGCTGCCCGGGGGGAAATTCTACTAACCATTCTAACACTAACATCTATGGTACTAGTATTCTGGCATCTCAAGCCGGTCTCGAGACCGGATGCTCCGACGCCATTTGAGACGATAGTCTCGAGACAAGCGGCACTTCAAGATATCTCGTCTCATGGAGAACACCACCTGACATGGCAGGATCTGGTGGCAGATTTCGGTGTCGATGTTGTTTGTCTAGGCCACCTAGTCAGTATGGCCAAATAAGATGCCATCAAATAATGAAGGCTTACCTGTGTGGTGTTTAACCTTCGACGTGGAGGACGAGCTGAATAAGTTTGGATAGCAGTCAAGTGGACTGCATGTTGTTCCAAAGACGCGGGGCTTGTTTAGTGCTTGTTTGAAATCGGGGGGGGGGGGGGGCGTTCGCTCCTTAAATACCATTATGTGCTGCATGTTGTTAATCACGTATCGACGTTCGTTGTTAACCTACTGTTGTCAATTTCGGTAATTGATGACGTGACCCGCCATGGCTCGAGCAGACTGACAAACTCAGTTACGTATACGAGTAGCGCGAGGACAAATCGTCAAAGGGTCAAAGGACAGGTCACATTGATTCGGCTGTTTCATTTGCAACTCTTGCCTTGCTTTCGTTTCTTTTTCTATTCTGATCACCATCATAATATATCACTCGAGCTGATTTACTTTGTGAGCTTTCAATTCTTCCGTGGTTCACATTGGGCTATACTAACCCCTGGTTCGCTCTAAATTAAAACGTCTACATGTACCTATCTACTTCATATCCGACCTTAAGCGCAATTAACTGACACACCAACAAGGCAGATATCGATCTAGCTAGATTCCCAAAATATAGCTAGCATATCATGACCTGGTTCGTGCGTTTCGTAATATAATCGAGTCACAGATTAGAATAAGCGCATGCAAGGTCGTGGAGTAGACGGGCTAGCCAGCATGGGCCGGGATGCATGCCTGCATTTATGCGCCGACCACCTCACCTAACGGTATAACAGCTAGCAGCAGGTCAACTGCGCCTGTTGCCCGCTTGATTAAGCGCCCAATCGAAATCCCGCCGAAGCCCGTCTGCGGCAACTGATCCGGGGGTGTCTATATATGCGTGGTCATGGTCGAGAATGAGGAGGATTGATTGGTTCACGACAAGCAAGGCAAGGTAGGACATTGCTGTAGAGTGGTTTTCTATCTCAGCCTATAGATCGGAGAAATTCAGCACTAGCTGACCCTTTTTTTTCTTTGCTGAAGGAGGCCGGCGGTGCTGGGAGCTTGGAATGCCATTCTTTAACTAGTACATATACTACATGAGACGACTCAGTTAAAGTTGTCTTTTTTAATATATAGTAGCTTGTGGGATATAAACTCGAACGGCAACTTCAACAAAAGCTTAGGTATTCACTAATAGCACAGCAAAAATGGTTCTCCTCTGGGTAGGAGTATCTCTAGCTACACTACTCTTTCTAAAGACTCTACTTAAAAAACAAGAGGTAAGCTGCGATACCATACTCCACTAACCATTATAAAAAGTAACGAACCCACAATAGCCTATTCCAACCTCCTTCAACGGCCGTCCCTGCGAGCCCCTCAAGCTCAGAAAGGACCCCTATATCCTCGGAATTCACGGCATAGTACGTGCCATAAAGTCAAACGTCGCCGGCCGTCTACCTCTCATTCATCGACCTCTTCAATGATCTCGGGCACACCTTTGGCGTGAAGCGTTTCGGCGTCCGCTCCATCATGACCCGCGACCACCGCAACATCCAAGCCATGCTAGCCACGCAGTTCAACGGTACCTAGCTGACCTCCCTACAGGCGTTCCAGACACTCAAGCTCACAAACCGCAGATTTCGGCCTCGCCCACGAGCGCCGCGCGCACCAGGCCATTCTCGGCACCCGGGGCATCTTCACCAAAGACGGCCCCGAGTGGAAAGAGTCCCGCGCGCTTCTCCGGCCCTCTTTCGACCGGGCGAGCGTTGCGGACCTCAGCGCCCTCGAAACCTTCGTCACCCGGACGATTGCGAAGATCAATGCCTCACCCGGCAGCGACGGCTACCATGAAGTTGATCTCCAGGCCTTGCTTCTCGAACTGACAATGGACGCTTCTACCGACTTCCTTTTCGGCTCCCCCATTGGCGCACAGGAAGGCAGGGTCTCCGCCGAAGGCCAGATGTCGTTCTCAGAATCTTTCGACGTATCTCAAGATGTGGTCTCGATCCGCTTCACACTGAACGACCTGTACTGGCTCGTGAACCCCAAACGCTTCCGCATCGCCATCACCGTCGTCCACAAGCTCGTCGGACACTACGTCACCCGCGCCCTCCAAAAGCACAATTCCAACAGCAGCGCAGACAAGCCATACACCAAAGACACCTCCACCTCCGGAAAATACATCTTCCTCGAAGCCCTCTCCCAAAAGACGCAAAACCCACAAGTCCTCCAAGACCAGATCCTCAGCGTCATGATGGCCGGCCGAGACACCACCGCCTCAACTCCACATGGGCCTTTCACATCCTCTCCCGCCACCCGGAAGTACTCCAGAAGCTGCGTAAAGAGATACTAGACACTGTCGGCCTACAACCCCCCACTCAGTCTGATCTCCGCGAGATGGTCTACCTGCGTTGCTTTCTGCACGAAGAACTCCGCATGTATCCCCCCGTCGGGATCAACTCCCGCAGCGCGCTACGCACCACAACCCTCCCCTACGGCGGCGGCGCCGACGGGAACGCGCCCATTGTCGTGCGGAAGGGCGAGGGGGCCATGTACTCTGTCTTTGCGGTGCATCGGCGGGAAGACGTGTAGGGCCCCGATGCTGGGACGTTCCGGCCCGAGAGATGGGGAGAGGAGGCGATGAGAAAGGTCGGGTGGGCATGGCTTCCGTTTAACGGGGGACCGAGGGTGTGTTTGGGGCAGCAGATGGCGCTGACGATGGCGGGGTATGTGTTGGCGAGGGTGCTGCAGGCGTTTGCGGAGGTGAGGGATAATGGGGTTCCGGGGGAGGAGGTCAGGTATGCGGTTAAGATTATTATGGTGCCTGGGCAGGGGTTGAAGGTGAAGATGAGGTAATGGGGGTGCTGGTGTTTGTTGGCTATTTGTATGGAATTCTATGTGTGTTTTCGTTAAAATATGTAGAGTAAACGGAAATTAAAAGGGTTAGGGGTTCTGCTTCATCTTTGGCAGTGTGCCAAGCTTAAGTATCACTTTCAGCTGGCGCATATGGTAATTTACCACGAGGTGTCTGACCCTAGTGGGAAGGAGGAGAGGAGGCGGGCGTGGGTTGATGTGGGGTGACTGACCCCCTCCCCCCTGCGCCGATGCTGGCTGCTTTTAATCTGTGGTGGAGAGGGCGGCTTTTTTTCTTCTTTTTTCGTTTAATTCATTGATTGCTGGAGAGGGCGGCTGATGAAGAGTGATTTTGTATTGTAGTGTGTGATGTGAATGAGCTGGATAAGGTAAACACCTTCTATGGAGAGCACTATCTGGCGTTGTATGTGCTGAAGAAGACGTATGATCCGTGGGGACTGATGTCGTGTAGTAACTGTGTGGGTACACGGACTGGGAAGAGGTTGATGGGAGGCTGTGTCGTATATACATGTTGTCTGTCTATCTGTATTGGAGCTGTTCGTTTTCCTGGGTGTGGAAATATATAGTTTGTAATGTGGCCTGCTAGAGGTTAGATGTTTAGTTTCTCTCAAGCCATGCCTTGACAGAGTTTAGTAGTTACCGGTGAATAAGATATAAGTAATAGATCCCGTATCCTCGAGCTTTCTTCCATTCGCCAACCCACAGCTAGTCAGCTACCCACCATCAGCGTCTAGGGCGCTGGCCCTTTCAGCAATACGCTCAAACGCCAAGACCCCATAAGCTGAGCTCCATGTTACTTCCCAGAACCTCTCCCGACACCCAGGACATCGTTCGGATGAACAGTTCCATAGCATGAGTGAAGCGACCTATAGCTGCCTTGCTAGGTCGGGTGTCACCCAAGCTAGGGGCCGGCGAAGGAGGGAGGAAAGATGGTAGAAGCAGGGGCAGTGGGGTTTAGGTGTGGGTGGGGTAAGCTGTTCATGTTGGCTCGGTTGCTATGTAAGCTTTTTCAGGCAGGATGATCATTGGTCGCCCGATTAGGTTTAGCGTGACAAGTGGGCAACGTCCCTTCATCTGTTCCCGGTTTTCCCAACTTGCCGGACTGTGGACGGCGTGGCGATGGATGGAAATTTGACGACTTTGCACCGCCGACAGCCGCTTCCAGCTAGGCAGCAGGTTTTGTGTGGCGCGCCGCGAATTGCCACAAGTCTTGAAACCAGACGATCGACGAAGGGATGAGTTATTAAGTATGTACATAAGTACTTCTTGTAACTCATTGCTTTGATTGGATTCTGGACTTAATTAAACATGTATGTAACATAGATACTTATGCAATAGACGATTTATCTCGAATGATGGCGCATATATGTGTGCGCCCCTATCCCCTGGACGAATGAGACATTGGAATATCTCTCTCATGCATTATATTAGCGTGCTCTATACAGGAAGTGATTGACTGAACTTTAGGCAGAATCCTACGAAATATGGCATACCAGCATAATATAAAGACTGGCTCACAAAAATACGGAGATCACATGATATATATGCATGAGAGAGATTTTCCAATGTCTCATTCCTCCAAGGGATAAGTACATGTAGTTAATTATGCTCATCCCAATTTGTTTACATCAAGAAATAATATCCTCTTAACTCAATAACTTTTTACATGCAAAATTTTGAGTGAGATCTCGTGGGACTTTTCCAAATATGTCTACTGCGCTCGCATCCGCACCATTTTTTAGTAGAAGTCGAACAACACTCTCACAATTTCCGCGGGCAGCCGCATGTAGTGTGGTACGTCGTGTCCGGAAGGCAATCGCTCTCGGATCCGCACCCTTTCCTAGCAAAATCCGAACAACGGCTTCACGGCCCTCATAAGCAGCGTGATGAAGCGCGGCCATTCCCTCTTCGTCTATCGCTCTCGGATCCGCACTATTTTCTAGCAAAAGCCGAACAACGGCTTCATGGCCCCCATCAGCAGCTCGATGAAGCGCGGTCATTCCATTGTTGTCTACTGCGTCCAAATCCGCACCCTTTCCTAGCAAAAACCGAACAACGGCTTCATGGCCCCGATAAGCAGCGTAATGAAGTGCGGTCATTCCCTCATCGTCTACTGCGTCCAAAACCGCACCCTTTTCTAGCAGGACCTTTACAGCATCATGGTGGCCATTCTTAGCAGCGACATGCAGGGCGGTGTCTCCATTGTCATTGGTCCATCGGACATCGGCTCCGGCTGTCAAGAGGGTATGAACAAGATCCATACGCCCGTTATTTGCTGCTTCAAATAAAAATATATCGTCTCGAGGACCGGTAGTTCTATTCTTTATCGGAGATGGACTAAGGACGTATAAGGGCGGAAAAAGCCACGGGTCTATGAGTGCGGCTGCAGCAGAAATTCTGGACCTAGGATCAACGACTAGGAGCCGACCTACGAACTCAATCTCGCCCTCAGCCACGTTAAATATTTTCAAAGAGCTAGAAACATGATTTTCGCCGTGATTACAGTATTGATAAAAGAGGTTATAATCAAAGTCTCTTCGACAATATCCCTGAGAAATAGTTCCTGAGGTGATCGATCCTCCCACGACAGACGCAGTGGCAAGGAATGGAGCCTCTAGAGTAAGTATATTATAAACGAGAAATCCTAAAGCCCATATATCGACTGTCTTGGTATACGAGTTTGATCCATTCGAAGAGAATCGATATTTTCTGGGCAGAGCTCCTAGAAGCTCAGGGGCGAGAAAGCCTGACGTCCCTACCCTGGTTCTTAACTCTGTGCCCTCAAGACACTTGGATACTCCAAAATCGGCAAGTTTGATGTGGATGGGCTCTAATGAGGTAATAAGGACATTCTGCGGGTGTGTCAGCCCACCATTCTAGACTCATTGCTTCCCGAAACCATAGAGTATATACCTGCGGCTTTAAATCCTGGTGGCATATATCTTTGCCGCGAAGAACCACGAGCCCTTTGAGAATCTGATAGGTGATTTCCTTGATCTGCTCTAGCGTTGGTTTTGAATTCATGAGATGTTGGTTCAAATCTCCATGTTCGGCATATTCCATCGCGATGAAATAGAAATCAGGACTTTCATACCAACCAAAAAGTCTGACAATGTGTTCGTACTAATCTTGGAATTATTCATTAGCCTCTAGACGTAATAAGATATGATCACTAGGCAAGTTCTATACTTACATCCCTAACCATGACTAAAGAACGAAGTTCGCGTGAAAGACTTTGCCCCGCCGTTCTTTCCCAGAGTATTTTTCTTGACAGCTCTCATCCTTCCAGATTGTGTTTCTCCTTGCATCCAAACGCTTCCAAATGCTCCAACGCCGATGCGTCTAATATCTATCCACAGTTCAGTCCTCTAATCCTCCTCTACATCCGAATTTCCCATGACCACATCCTCCCCAGCATAGGTATACGCATGCTCTACGCCGTTTTTACTAAATTTTGTATCGAATTTGTAAGTCTTTGTAAAATCAAGTAAGAACGCATCATCTTCGCTCGTGGTGCTGATGTAAGGTTTCTATTAACGGCGTTGGGATTAAAGGGCTGGAGTACTTGAAGGTTACTGATGGTAGAGGAGAAATGCGCCATGTCAGCCTAGTTCACACCTGGAGAAATCTTGGCCTTAAGGTATTCCTGGGCCAATTGGAGGCCGGGTATGGAGGTAGGTACTTGTATGGTGGGCACACAAAACTACTAAGGGTATAAGTACTTGCACCTCGTCCTACTTCTTGAGAAGCTCTCCCACCTCCATGTACGTATATCCCTTCGTTCATCAGAGCAAAAAGGGAGACATATTAGGCCCACGGCGGCGTGGTGATATTCCGAAAATCTAGCTACCTATAGACCGTGGAAACACCAGAGTAGGTATCGGAGGGGTCACAGAAGGTGACTTCACAGCAAAAGAGGTTCACGGAGCGAGGGTTAGGTGTACCGGGTGCTGAGGGTAAGTGATCAGAATCTGATAAGTGAGTGTTGCGGTGAATACGTGTGTTTCGTCTTATCAGATTCTGATCACTTTTCGCTACACCCTAGTACTACTGAGTAAAAGTTGCCTACTAGCCCCCGGTCGTGGGAACGCTCGAAGGGATAGAGTATAACTACATGTACAAGGCTCTGGCATTAAGTGAGTGAACTAAATGGGGTGTTGACTAGTGAGGATATATCCGTTCACTCACTTATATAATCCCAGAGCCTTGTATATATGTACATACATACATAAGTAGTTAATTGATCTTGGACGTCGATCCTCGCGCCAAAACAAACAAAAATTAGCCAGAATGGGCAGCCCCCTAACCTTCAATTCTTTATCCATTACCACAGAGAATAGGGAGATACACTATATATAGAATAGCATATATTTCAACTAGACGTAGTTCTGTTCAAAAAATGACAAATCTTAGGATGTGGCCGAATTTTGCCAAGACCCTTACAAATTCGCGGTCTTGGCGCATTTTCTGGGAACAACTGGACTAAATTCTTTACCATCAATTCTACAATGGATATTTTTGAAATTCAAAACTGTCAAGTAATTCTTCTAATAATTAATTTGTATTTAACCGATTGGTACAAGTTATATCTTAAAATGTCCGGTTCTGGGGCTATTAGGAAAGTGCTGATTTCGGGGTGGTTTTACTTCGCCACAGTACTTGACTGTGGCAACGGGTAAAAAAATAAGCCTCCAATCACGATTTACTAGCGAAAAAGGCATATATAAGCGTTTTTTCGTGATTTTAGCATTATTTTAGTATGAGGCTCTATTTTTTCTAAGACTCTCTCCAGAATAAGGCACATATATGCCTTTAGCTATACATATACATTATATACAGATAATTCTTAAATAAGTCTTTATAGCAGATCTGTCTTTTTCATCAATCAAGACTCTCTGGTAGATAAGACTTATTTAAGGCTTATAAATTTGAATTTTATCGATTATCTTAGCTATATAATAGTTCTAATATCAAAATCTTAATTCTCCCATAGCCTAATGGGTAGATTGAGAGCTTTGGTTATAGTATACCTGTAATGCTCTGGGTTCAATCCCTTCCCTTTTTGTTTTGTCTTAAACTTAGAATAAGTCTTAAGATTGAATCAGCCTAAAATCAATCAAGGCTTACATAAGCCTTAAATAAAATAAGTCTTAAATAAGCCTTGAATTAAATAAGTCTTAAATAAGTCTGAAAAATCAATAATGTTTAATCGCTGGAGTTCGCTGTTAGAGACTTAAAATTAGAATAAGAAATATACTCCCAAAACGGTGATATTTGCCTTATTTGAGTCTACCCTAACGATTATTTTTTTACTGCTTCCCGCAGTCAAGTACTACTTCCCACCCCAGTGTAGTAATTAACGAAAGAGATTACGTGCTGTATCATTCTGACAATTGACACTTCGCCACTCCCCAAAGTGGCATCTGCAAGTGTCATCTTTGGGTGGGGTCGCTTGCCAGGCGGTGAAATACGTTAAAGGGATTGTAGGTACACTTGGAGGACACCATAGTAGTTATCATCCTGTTCTTGCGGCTTGCGCGTTTCATATCCCTATGGAGGGGAAGTGTCAATTTTGAAGTGTCAATCATCAAAAATCACACTTTATACTGCATACTTGACGGTGTGGGGCGTATCGGACGATTAGCTAGAGTAGAGAGAGACACGTATGTACAGCTTCCGGTAGAATTATTGCGGAAAACAGGGACAACGAGAAGAGGGCGATTCTCGAACGCCTACTGGAAGCTGTAAACTGGAGTGTGGCTGAAGAACGCTAGTCCATATCGAGAACTGTAATGTAGCATGATTTAGCCTCCTATCACCTTAACTGGTCTGAGCCTTCTAGTCTGAGACGGATTAGAACACAGGAGCAGCCAACAACGGTCAACACTAAGCTTGAACCGCTCAGCATGATAACTCTGATCAGGGGATGACTAAGTAGATGCTATAACTGGCCTGAAGTGAACTTTAGGGCATATATATATAGACTCTAGCTCCACGACGGTCGTAAGCAGCTATGCAACCTCATATTACTGGTCTGATTATAATATTTGCGGTTTGGAATCTTGATATGTTATTTTTGGTTAGGATTAATGTTGGTCCATATATATATATGGCCAGTAGCTAATCGCCCTTCGGATTCCTCTATTTTCAAGGCACGGGCATATGTTTGGTCGGGTTGTTGCTAACACCACTTTCGGTATCACTACCACCTCTCTAGAGCTCGCCGTGGAGCGCTATGACCTGTATCAACCTCTAAATATTTCGTGAATTGAGGTGAGGCGAAGCCGTTGCGATATCCCCCCCTGGGGGGCGCATGATCCGCAGGTAAAATCACTGGACAGACAAAAAACCCGGCAAGTACTGCCCTTTTGATGGCAGGTTCAGATAGCCTGCAGGTTCGGGATCGGAAGAACGCAGCGAACGTAGTCCGCTGAACTACCAAGAGCGGGTCTGAACTACTAGCTAAGAGCGGGGTCCCCCAAAACAATAACCTCATTCTCTGCGTTTCTCAGATCCTTGTAGGCAATCCGAATTTGTCACCAAAAAAATAGGACACCCCTTCGTTCGTCAGAGCAAAGGGAGAGATATTAGGCCCACGACGACGTCGTGATATTCAGGAAATCTACCTACAGACTATGGAGACACCAGAAGAGGTATATGAGGGGTCACAGAAGGTGGCTTCACAGCAAAAGAGGTTCACGGGGTGGGTGTTAGGTTTGCTAGCTAGCGAATAAAAGTTGCTTACTAACTAGTCCCAGCCGTGAAAACACACGAAGGGACAGAATTTTCCATCTCCTAGCTAGGCCTCGACACCGGTGGAGGATGGAAAAAAACAGAAGTTACATATGCGCCATTTCATGCAGCAACTTTCATTAAGAGTTATTCAACTTCACTCCAATGTGGATCTTTCAAGTATACCATTCAATAGTAGTTGGTATAAATGCTACCTTGATGTTTTTCCGTACTGCTACCGAAACGACTCACAAATTTAGTTCAAGTAGACTTTTGATCCAGTCTTATGAGTGGAGGTACAGCGGCCTGGTATAAAACGATTAGTTCAAACTCATTTCTACCCAAATACAGAGGCAAAAATTTATGATCGTGTAGAGCGAGAAAATCTATTCAGATGTTGGGAGAATGGTTTAAAGCCATATCCATATGGTATGTTCCGACTCTCATGAACTCCAGGTTCAGAATTCTAGCTTATATTATTCACTCACAGAGCTTCCCCGTGTTTCTAGATATCCTACATGGTTAAATCCTTCAAACGAGTTTACTTTAAGATTCTAGGTTGAAAGAAATCTCTGTGTCCTGGATGTACACCGGCTACAGTCGATACGTGTTAAGTGGATTCCTCGGCGTGGCAACCAACCAGACTTATCTTTCTCTCGATATGCATCCCAGCAACTTCCTGCTTGTTCAAATTGATCTCTTCCTAATGTGTGTCCGATATATTTTGCGGTTAATATAAGCATGCTGACCTACAACAGAATTCATGGATTGCAAACCTCATCGGAGTCATTGTTCGCCGACATTGCTGTAGTTTCCAGCTTGTGATATCTCGGCATTAGTTAAGGCGAGTACCTATGTACATGTTCATCAATCTTACCGGGGCCGGCCGGCCACAGGATCAACTTCCTATTGATGCCAAGAATTTTTCTAGCAAACCCCAGTCCCAGGGACGGGTTCCGACCACCCCTGCTTCCAGAGGCACATTTAACAATAAATGTTTTGAAAGCGGCAAGTACCGACATGAGCTTTCTAGGATAACTTCCCATAGGGAAAAATGCAAAATTCAATATCAATTAGGAATCACGACACGTCAATTGCGGAGTCGTGGCCGTATAGTTGAAAGCACGCACATATCACCAACCATGACGTGAAGACGGTTCCAAATGGTGAATACAGAAAAGATTGGGGTTGTCATTATAATTGTATCCAAGGTTGAATTGACACGCCCAAAATCCATTATTCCTTGAAGCAGGCAAAGTCGATTTCGCATGCAGATTGGAGAATATTGATTTCCTAGTCTGACGGTTTCCTGCGAATACATCCTCAGTCTTTGTATTTGTAGGGATGGTTTCAACGAAGCCAATATGATCAAACTAAGCATGAATGCCTCAAACTGGTTGATGCGACTAGAATCAGCTGATTTGGTAGTCTAAAATCATTCTTCACGTCAAGAGACCATTCAGGACTGTCTAACCTATGATTCCAATCCGGTTTTGGAGCCGGCAGATGGACATTTCCGATCACAGCTTCATGTGCGTCTTGCAGCAGCAATAAGTACAATCACAATCTGCTAGTCTTATATTGATGTCGAATTGTGCTATATGAGCAGATTTTCTTTAATTTTCCAGCAGGAACACTATCTCAGCGGAATAACCAAATTAAAAAAATACCACCGCGATTAGAGCTGGTAAAGACCGTCTTTCAATATATACACCTTGAAATAATTGAGAGGTATGAATTGAGTACCAGGATAAAGACAAAGGATTTCAATCTCAAGCGTGGGAGGGGAATAATATTGACCGCGCGTTTATTTCACACTTTCATATCTGAATCAATTGTGGATATCTAATCGGAGAAAAATTCAACCCTAGATACAGGAGGTGTGGAAGTAGATTACTCCATTTGGCTCACAAAGGCCAGCATATCCATCAAGAAATATCTTTATTCAGCTTTTCAGGCCGCTGAGACGACAAAGTATCAGGGTGCTAACAGTAGTATTTGATAACTATCCAATCACAGAGATCGAATTAGAGATTCGTCGGCTAATAACCACTCAGGAAATTAAAGAGTCAAGGCAGGTTGGAATTCCAGTTGAATAATTCCTAGGGTCTAGATTATTGGCCACCAATCATGCAGATTGACATGGGAATAAACTCCACATATTCGCCAAGCTTAAATTTATCCTTGCACCCTACATACTCACAACCTCTAACAGATGAAAGTGCGTATGTGGCACCGGGATATGCCGGTAGACTCAGCGTTTCTACTGTTGATGATGGGGTCAATGCATGCTGCTGTTACAACTGACGACCAACCCCACCATGAATTCCGGATGCCCAGAGGCCGTTCCGGACATCTTTCAGCTCAAAGGACAGGAAGCGCATAATAGCCAGAGAGCCCCTTGGTTTGATCTATAATGTAACCGGTTCTTATTTGTTGCGAGAACCAGCAAAAGTCCAGCCACACTATCAGAGTTTCGGTTTGGCCATCCGAACTCTAAGCCTAAAGCTTGTTCCGGCCGGCCTGCCGCCAAGAATCTCGGCAAATCTTGTCGATCTCGCAAGCTAGGTGAAAATCATCGCTTTAATCTTTATCAGAAGAGCGATATTACTTGTGGCGGTCTACTTCGGTCACTAGCGATCACTCGGTGCATCCGTTGGCACGCGCCATCGCAGCCACAATAGTCGTTGTTCCCTATATAACAGATCTTGGGACAGAAAATTTTCTCAATGGCGGTTATTTCGAGAAGACAACACGAGCGGTTCTGCGGGCGCGCAAAAAATATTTACCGAATTTCGAGTGAAATGGGGCACATTATTTCGGTGGCCTCGCCGAAAGCACCGGCGGTCAAGAACCTACGACGTCCAGGGTCATATCATGTCAAACACGTTTGCCAAGAACTCTCTCAAGTGGTTGTATAGAAGCACTCCCGCTGACGACTAGGGTGATGATCGACACTCCGCGCGCGATAGTTGAGCCCATATATTGCTTTGGTTCCAGGTTGGCTTTATTACAAAGTCAGGAATTAGGGGCGGGGAGGTTTCAACAAGCTGGTAAGCAGGTACCCTTATAGTTTATCCGAAAAAACAAACTTGCTTTTCTCCACGAATCGGTAGGTAATATATTATAAGGGTATAGCTGATTGGCATATTTACTCAAAGATGCATACTCCAATATCACGGTGAATGAAGCTGGCTACATGATATGCCAGCTCCTGCCAATTAGATTGCAATCAAACAAGCTTACGACGTCTTGCCCCCGCCCCCCCCCCCCCCTTTTACCCGCCAACGTACCCCAATTAACGGCTCTATAGCCACCTTGGGTCTACCCCGCGTTTTTTGCGAGTGTCAAGAGTATTGCATGCAGTTCTCCCATGGTAAAGTGCTATGTGCAGAGCATGCGAATTGCCCCCTACGACCCCCTGCAACTGCAACTACCATGGAGTGTACCTGAGTACAGACCCCTGCTACTACGTCCCGAATCTCGATTGGAAACTTTTGACAGCATTTTCGGATCTAACCGACGCGTGTCCTTGAGACATGGATTTAAGCTCTTTTCCTTGGCATCGCTGGAGCTCGGCGTACCTTTATTCGCTGCATGCCTGCAGCTGGTACTATACTCTACTGCTACCAGATAGGCATAGTTATATTACAAACAAAATCAACTCCATGTATGTACTGGATAGTACCCTGAGCACAACCAGCCCAGTAAGTGCAACTCCATGTGCCATTGCAAATCCGGCAACAGCCTGTAATCTGTGTATAGAGCGCAGATCTAGTAATAGTATTAAGGTATTAAGCTTAATCTAGTACTGACCACACAAAAGTACTAGGAACACCCCCCTGCGGAGTAGTCTGGCAGTACAGGATCTCTACTCCGAGAGCGCCGACATTTACAAACATGCCAAGATGATCGCAATGTAGCTTTCACAAACAACGATATCCAGAAAGTGGAGACCTCGAGCTTCTCATATATGGAAGAAAAAATATTTAAAAAGGGCGACCATTTCCTCCATTCTCTCCTCATCAGCCAGCCAGCCAGCAGCATCTCGAGCAACTCAGATCACAGCTTCTTCACCAAGAACAAGGAAAAACAAAAACAAACCCGCAAACATGCTCTTCCTCAAGCCCACTTTCCTCCTCCTCGGCTCTCTCTTCTTCAGTGCCACCCTCGGCCACGACGAGACCTTTGAGCAGCTCGTTGCCCGCGAGAAGCATGTCGAGGCTGCCCGCCGCGACCTCGAGAGCTGCGCCCACAAGCTCCGTGCCCGAGACGACATGAACTCCCGCAAGATGCAGAAGCGTGAGGCCTGGATCAACGAGTTTGTCGAGAAGCGTGGCATCACCCGCCGCAGCGCCCCATTCACAAAGAGGCAGACTTCCTCTGCAGCGGTTTCTTGTAAGTCCCTGCCCGGATTTGCAGTTCAATTGAATAGCCGTTGTCAAGATATTTGGCCGCAAAAGATATAGGCTAACCATAGGAACCACTAGGCATTCTTGCGCCGGAGGTCACCATTGGTCCTTACTACCTCGACGGCATGCCCATCCGTGTCGACAACCGCGAGGGTGAGCCCGGTGTTGAGATGCTTCTCGAGATCGAGTTCGTCAACGTATGTATCCCGAATTAACTCATATCCTTTTTTCTTTCTCTTTTCCTCATGTCTACTATATACTGACCACGACTGGCAATACACAGACGAAAACCTGCACGGTTATTCCTAACCTCTACATTGACGCCTGGCACGCAAACGCTACCGGCGTCTACTCCGGTTTCCAGGCCGAAGGAACCCTCGTAAGCCCCACTCTATCCATCCATTCCCTCTCCTCCAATCTACACAAACAGAAACACAAACAACAAACAACAAACGCAAACGCAAACTAAAACTAACTTCCACCAGGGCGAAACCCAACTCCGTGGCCTTCAGCCCACCGACTCCGACGGGTAACCCCCCACCCCCCCAAACTCCACACCGGGTGATACCCCCATGACGCCAATTATCCAGTACTAACACGCATATTCCAACAGCATTGCCCACATCACCACGATCTTCCCCGGCTGGTACCAAGGACGTGCGGTGCACACGCACATCCTTGCGCACTATGGCGGTACCGTCAGTGGTACCAAGTATGTCGGAGGCTCACGCCCGCACATTGGACAGATCTTCTATGAACAGAGTCTCATCAGCAGCGTTGGAACTGTTTCCCCGTATACTACGAACCGCAACCAGTTGACCACTAATACTGCCGACGGTATCTTCAACCAGCAGAACACTGGATATGATGGTTTGTCTTTCCTTCCGCTATAGATAGGGGAGTGCGGATGAATGGTGCTAATAAGTATATGATAATAGCTATCGCCAACACCGAGCTTATCGGAAGCACTATTGCCGATGGTGTCATTGCTACCATCTCTGTTGGTATCTCTATTTAAACAGAGATGATCCGGCCGTTTGTCAATTATTCACGGCCATATATGTATACTGTACTGTAGCTAGCTGGACTATTTCTGAGGACTTTTTAAAAAAAAATTGAATTCGTTTATGAAAACCTGCCTAAAATACACGTGAAGGGGAAAAATGACCACGAAGAAAAAATGTGAAAAGAATAGTGAAAAATGAGGAATAGAAAGAAAACACTACAAGGAAGAGAAAAAGTCACTTATTTCTGCGCAGCCTTAATCAAATCCGCCGCCTAAAAGCCACACCACCTCATTAGCAAAAGCCCACACAAAACCGGGGGGGGGGGGGGAATAAAGGACCCAATTTCAACATACCTTCTCCGCAATCGCATAAACCGTCGACACAATATGCGTCGCCGGAATCAACGGAATAATACTCGCATCCACGACCCTCAAATTCTTCACGCCATACACCCTCAAACTCGAATCCACCACACCGCCCAACTCCCTCGGCATCATCGCCGACGTGCCCGACGGATGAAACATCGTCGACGCACTACTTTTAGCATACGCCAAGATATCCTCATCACTCGTCACATTCGCACCCGGCAGCAACTCTGTCGGCACCAGCTCCTGTATCGCATCCGTAGCCACGACCCTCCTTGCATAACGGAACGCCTCGACCAGGAGCGTCAGGTCTACCGGGTTGGATCCGGTACGGAGGTCAACGATGGGGCGGAGGAGCGGGTTGGTGCTGTTTATTTCGACGTGGCCGCGCGAGAAGGGGTGCTGGACGGAGACGGAGAAGGGCATCTGGTAGCGGCGGGCGGCGCCGCTCTGCCAGATGAACTCCATTGCTGCGGTGTTGGGCGTGGCAAGGTGCGAGAGGAGGATGGAACGCTGGGCGGTGAAGCCGGCGATGACGGCGGCGGGCGTGTCGTTGCGTAGGTGGGCGGCGGCGGCGGCGTTGGCGTAGGATGTGAGCAGCGGCGTGGTCTGGTTGGTGTAGGAGGAAAGGGGGAGGAAGGCGACAGAGTTGGGGCCACCAGTGGTCCAGGCGCCTGGGTGGAGTCAGTACTGTGCGGTCTTAGTGGTCATTGGTAGGAGGTATTTACCTTCGCGGTCGGCATAGAAAAGTGCCTTTTGCTCAGCGTCATAAGTGGCATTGCGGTCAAGATCCCACAGTGAGTGCTCAACATTATCGACTAATATTTCTCTACGTTAGTCGGGGCCCCTTCTTCATGGTGGGAGAGTTGAGCATACGCTTGAGTGACAAAGTGGCAACTATTCACACGCAGAAATCAGTACCAGTCTTCCGATCATTACCAGGGTTAGGGTTATGACTTACATGGATGATCTTGGAAGTTCTGACCACTAAACATTCGGTTTACTACCATCAGTGACACGTCTTATATTATGCGCAGGGCGACTTAGACTTACACTCCAGGCAGGTCAACCACCACTGGGATTCCGAGACCTTCTAGCAGGCTCTTTTGTCCGATTCCTGTACAATACATCATGTTAGAATCCGGGCATGCATGGCGAATGTCTAGGCGCGTATAAAACTCGGGTAACAATTACCAGAAAGCTGCAGGAGCTGCGGCGTGTGAATTGTGCCAGCTGAAACAATGTACTCTCTCTTCGCTGCAACCGTGTATGTGGTATTCTTGCCAACCTCGATGTACTACATATTACCAACGTCGTCGGAATCAGTACAAATCCGTCTCAACACCCGGCGCGATGGCCGCCCAGACCGACTTACCTCAACACCAGTAACCCGATCCTTGTCGAGGAGCAGCTTCGTCACATGTCGTGAGGTGATGACGTGGAGATTTGTCCTGTTTGTGAAGTTGTCGTAGTATGCGCTGCGCGAGTACGACCGCGTCATGTTCTTCGGATCAATAGTGTTTGGTGACCAGAAGGTACCGATGGCTCTGCCGGCCTGGTCTTTGGACTGAACAATCCCGAGACTCATGAGGGCGTCCTGGAAGTTCTCTGTATCGCAATTTGAATAAGCGGGGGCCAATTGTAGAGGCGCGGAGAGGCCTAGGAGGGGAACATACTCATTTGTGGGAATATGAAATTCGGATATCCGGACTGGATGTATCCGCTATCACCATGCACCTCCGGATCATAGGTAATGCCAAACTCCTGCACATGGTCCGCATTCGGGGGCGTGAATGTCTCGCTCTACAACACCGTACCCCTCTGTTAGCTACATCTCAACTCAAATCACCAGCCAAACAAACCTTCTTGAAATACGGCAGCATGCCCTTCCACCCCCATCCCGGATTACCCAGCTGTTCCCACATATCATAATCGCTCGGCGAGCCCCTATCAAACATCATCCCGTTGAGCATGGAGCTCCCGCCCAACGCGCGGCCAATGGCCAAGTTCTGGGGACGCCCGGAAAGGAACATCTGTGGCTCGGTCGTCACGTTCCAGTCGTACTTTGAGCGCATTGTGTCGCCCAGGCATCGCTGCAGGATGGCTGCACACTCCTTCTGGTCTGGAATACCGGCCTCGAGCACGAGAACGCTGACTATGTACGCGCTTGCTTGTCAGTGATCCTGTACGTATGGGAGAAAAGGCGAATTGGTTCTTTTGGGGTAGGGGGATAGATAGTATTACTTTTGGGGTCTTCGGTGAGACGGTTTGCGACGGCCAGACCCTAAACGTTTGAACGAGTTAGCTAAGATTCAATTGGGTAGAAATCTTGACTGGAGGGCTCAACATACGGCTGTTCCTCCACCGGCAATGATATAGTCGTAAGTGCCATTGACCTGTTCCTGCCGCTCCAGGAGCTGCCCCAAGAAAGGTGCCGCAAAAGCGCTGCCCGTAATCGATAGACTGATAACCAAGTGTAGAAGCATCTTTGCGCTGTTACTATAGAGCCTGATAGATATTCCTCCAGACCACGACGCCCCAGAGCGCACTTTATAAAGAATCTCAAGCTGCTCACCCACTCCCAGTGCCTTCCCTTCCCCCACCACGACCACCTCCAGTTCCCATGCGGGGCAGGGAACGGAGGAGGCTCCAGAACCACGTGTGCTAGCCCTACAGAAACGGTACCGGAAATGTCGCTTCCGGGCGTGCAGGACAGACTCACGCCCGCAATTGGAAGCTCGAGTGGGCGTATTGTACCGATCCTCTGTTCTCCCTCCCTGAGGTGGGAGGGGGGCATGTTACACCACATTGTGTACGGCCACCTCCCGCGGGTGCGACTCAGGCAGGTGGGGTCCACTTTGCGCCTACTGCGCTGCTGCTTGCTGTGCGTAGCCTTTCCTGGGTATTATACATACTAGGAAATTATACCTGCACTGGGACCTCCCAGGCCTTTGAGGTTTGGGTTTGAGCTCATGTCGGTAGCCATCAATGACCAACCAGCCAGTCAGCTAGCTCGACACAGAAAGTCACCTATCGCATTATACTGGAATACGAGTGCACTGCACCGCAGAGAGAAACCATGAATCCCCCTCTCTCTTCCCGCGCCCCATACTCTTCCTCCCCGATCAATCACTCAATATCCGTGATAGTTTGCAAAGACGCATTCCTGCCCCCCTCCCCGTTGTGCTGACGAGAGCCTGACTCAAGAGCTATCTCTCCTCCAGGTCCCTGCAGATGATAAATTTGATGCTTCTGGCACGAGTGTATCCGTCCCATGTTGCGGCGAAGACGGCCTTGGCGCACGTACATACGAATCTAGTGAAGGTTTATGCTGCTACCGACGGTAGCACAGAACATCATTAGCCGAGAAACAAGTACGTGATTTCGATGTCGATCAGCATTCCAAGATGTAATTATCAAGCTGATATGTCAGGTACACGACTGCTCGGCGGGATTACGGCAACTTTTGTTTTGTTTTATGTGTGATTTCGATCGGCTCTCCCCGAGCATAGATAGCTAGCTACATGTAGTAATCAGCAGATAGGATACATAGTTTATCTACGGCGTAGAAAAGTACATGTAATTGACAATCACATATGTACCTACCTGAAATGATGCTCATGCTGGGGAACCCAAACTTATCGACTCGTGCAACGACACGAGATAACCCAAACCAAGGGGAGGTCGAGTATTCTCAAACACCATCCGGGGAAAGACAAATGTATGTATGTATGATCCTGCAGACCTACCGAATATTCCACCAGCCAGAGCGAGCGAGTGGTTCACCTGGTGGTCCCCCCCTCGGTTATGAGGTATTTCGGTACATAGCAAGAATTAATTATTCGCATCGCATCTGCCGGGATGTTGGGTTTCGGTAGTTGGATGGGGTGGGGATATTAGAGACATTGGGGACATTCCTCTTGGGCCAATGGGAGAGATCCGTTGCCCTGCCAGATTGTGGGGTGGTGTGTCGTCGGGAGGACAGGGCCCCTAATAATCCGTGTAATGGTTATTTACTCTACTCGCTCAAAACGTGGGGCATGTATGATGTAGTAAGCCCTTGGCCGAAAATTGCAATTACCAGGTCAAGAGTCCTAGGTACGCATGATAAAAGTAGAGTACCCTTCCGCCTTGTCGCTCAAAGCTCTCGATCACGGATGTCCTGTCCGATTATTGTCGTGAGAAGAAGCACCAGAGATAATATATATATATTTGGAGGATTGCGGTTAGGGCGGGGGCAAGGGTCCAATAAAGATCCGCGGGTCTGATTGGTCGAGCGCACAAATATATGGGTTGCCGCTAATCTCAATTGAGTTGTCGGTAGCTAATTAGTTATGTAGCCCATGCCGAGAAATAGTTGAACCGCGCCGAGAGATCAATTACAATCATATCAGATCGCCGCAATCCTCCGACTTCGCGAGCACGACAAACGTAACGCGTGACAATCTAACAAGCAGTTTACCAGTCTACCCGGGCCGAGCTTATGGACCGATCCCCGACATGTTTTGTAAGATGTGTTTTGCGCGCCGGTATCGGGGCCATGCTTTCAAGATGCGTCCATGCATGCCTTCGTTTATGTTCTGAACGTGTGGCAATTCATCCATGCATGGCCTACCGTACAAAATTCGGAGACATGTAGCTGGAAGTACCCTTATCATGAAGAATTGTATCTATCACAATGCCGTTTTTTTTCTCTTTTTTTTTTTTTTTTCTGGCAAAGGCTGTGAACCATGAAAAGAGACGAAAGGACCCGCCACGGAGAAATTCCTGACAGCGGGAGAGCATTCATCTCGAATCTCACCTGTTGGCCGAATGACCACCTTCCGACATCTGGATTTAACACTAACGTCGTCATTTCCAACTAAGGCCACCGCATCCACTTGAAAACCCTCCCCAAAAATCACGTGGTCGACTCCACGACAGTTCTTGAAAACCATTCACAAACACATCAAAAACATACGTATAGTGTGTATCTCCCATCACGGCCCTTCTTTGTTAACTACTACCCAATGTCTCACCTCGATCATCCCAAGCACCGACTCCATCCTGTTCCACGTTTCCAACCAATCTATAATAAGCAACACCCCCGGCCTTGAAAAACCCACCACCTTGAAAACGATCCTCCCCAAAAAACACATTCAAGACCACCATTCACAATGTCTACTAAACGCGCTCCGAGTCCACGCCTGTCTCCGCTCCAACATATACAACCACCCCCAGACTAACACGGTACATGCTGTATTTTTTTTTATCTAATACATAACAGACGATCCCTACCCTACATACATTACATCCAAACACACCACATCACATGCCGGCCATGCCTCAATTCACACACCTCCTCCACCGCCTCCTCTGCATCCCCCTACCGCCCCGATCCCCACCAAAAACGGACCCCCACACCATAAGCCACCCCTACAACGCGCACGCCGCCCCCCTCTCCTCCTACCGCCGTGCCACTCCGCCGCGCCGGCGGCCTACCCGCTTCACCCGCCGTCACTCTGCCTCCGCCCAATTCACCCAACAACCCACCCAGCCCCGCACCCCCACACCAAATTCTCCACATACCCCTCCATCCACCTCACGCACCGCTGCTCTACCCTCAGCTTCACCTGCGCCAGCCTGCCCCCCACCTCCTATCACGCCTCGACAACCTCCACCGCCGAACAAGACCAAGTCTCCGCCGCGTTCTTCGAACGCCCCGACAGCGGCTTCGGAAACTGGTTACCCGTACAGGGGAGTACGGTGTTGTGCCGCAAGTGTGAGCTGTTCCCCGCGCTTACGGATAGCAGCGGGCTGTGTAAGCACTGTGATCAGACAGCTAAATCCCACCCGCGGCCGGTGAGCGAGGCGTGGACGATATCAGCGTATGAGCGGGACTCGTTCTGCGAGACGCGCGGCTCGTTATACGAGATAGATGAGAGGGATTCGTTTTGCGGGCCCGGAACGTGGGGGCTAGAGGAGGAGGAGGAGGAGCAAGGAGAGATGGGGGTAGAGGGGGGGCTAGACTCGCCGACGCTGCCATATGAGCGCTTTTTCACGATTGGATCGCAGCCGATGCCGCCGCTGGTGGTTGTGAAGCGGGGGCGGCCGGAGGAAGAAGAGGTGGGGAGTATTGATTTTAAGTCGAGTTATTATGCAAGGTTGTATCGGGACTGGATCTCGGTGTCGTAGCATGGCCAGCTTCAGTCTTTAAATTTCGTCGGTATGCATTTCATAGCGAGAACACTGGTGTTCGGTGCATAAATCACATATCATACCTACTCACCTAGCTGGTCTATAGCTAGAGCGATAGGACTAGATGCATATTAGCATAGGCAAAAACTAAATAATAATGATAATACTGTAAATACCTGCATATCTTCATCTCAAACTTCATATCATTCCCGCTGTCCGTCACGCCAGCCGAGTGATTCCCCATGACCCACCCACCCACCACACATCCCTCCACTCTTCCCGTCACGGCCATCCCTGCACCCAACCAGCCAAGGATCCCCACCACCCATCACCAATCACCAATCACCCCATACCCCCCACCACCATCCAAAGCCGCCCCCCGAACCATGGCTCCCAAGATCTCTATTTCTCCCCCTTCCCACGAATCCCGGTTTCTGGCTCCTCGGCGATTGGCAAACTCTAACACCGAGTGACGATCCATGAATTATGAAACACCCGCTGCCCAGCATTAAATTGTAAAACGGATTATCATTGTTTGTAAACAAATCGTGTGATGCGATGAAACGAAGGCTTGTGATGAAGGTGGCGGGGTGGATGGGATATTGTACTATCGGAGCTAAGTGGCCCGACAGTTATTCCCATGGTTTCTACTAGCTAGCTGATATTAGCGATCACTCTCTTGAAAGTATACCACATGCTGCACATGCAATAAAATAAAATCTTGCTTCCTGGATTTGTTGTGAAACTCTCACATTTCTTCTCGACATCTGATATAAGTCAAAGGCATCCATATCCATACCATTTTGCCGCCGCAGGAGAATGAGTGGTCCATACCCATCAACTCATACTCCAGGGACAGTCTCTCGAATTATAATGAACTAAAACATCTTCTAGTTAGTTCATCTAATGCACAACCGTTTATTTCCCTTCGGTACTTACCGTCCGATCCCCTTGATCCAAGCTCGATCTTACGCCACCCGCAGCCGGTAACTCCCGAGTCATTTAGAGTATCCTAATTAGCTCCCCCAATGTAATATAATCTACCCCTGATCTCTATCAAAATAGAGCCCATGCTGGCCCACTTTTAACCAGCAACTTGCAGATCGGCAAGTTTAATTCCATCGCCCATCCTGGCCATCTAGTGCCACGTGCTGGCACGGCGATTTTCATAGTTCCGGCGACCAGGACAGCTTTGGGCGGTCTGTTGTAGTTTTGGTGCTGATATGATGAAACCGAAACGTCCTGTGTCCTGTGAAACAATGTGAGGTATCAGGATTGTAAACATCAAGCTGCCAGGAAAGAGGTGACTACGGGTTGTAGAGGGGTATCCTTCTCAAGCTAGTTTGAGGTTTAAAGATGAGTCTAGACCCTAGATGAGAGGCGCACGAGCGGGCGACATTAGTAGGATCATGAGCTGCGCAAACAGATGTTGAAGGGAAGAAGATAAGGGGGATGAGAAAGTCGGGATTGAGCGCTCCATGAGCATGGATGAAAGCAAGAGCTCAAAAGGAAACTAACCATTCATCTCAATTACCCTTGGATCCAAGCCCTAACCTCATGGAGACCAGGCAGAGCCAGGCTAAGCGATCAAATCATACCATGACGTCCCTCGAGATCACCTCCAATGGCCCCGTCGGTGAAGTAGAGCGTTCAATCTATTCCACCTCTTATTTAATTAGCTTAGAAAAATTCGAAAATAAGGTCTTAGAGAAGAGCGCACGCACGTTTTTTTTATCGAGCGGTCAACAGATAGACTCATGAATTATCACTCGCCTGTGGGCAAATTTCCTGTGGTTTCTGGGCCTCACAAAAAACAGCCAGCCTTGATAGACCATGGGATAGTGTGGTTCGAAAATAATGTTGGATAGAACTCTGAAGAGTTATAGAAACCCAACCACCCGTTCACGAATCACACGCCGCCTCTTGGGTAATAAATTGGTTCAACGGGGCAAGACATAGGAAGACTCAAAAGGTAATATTATGGATGATTCTATTGCCGAAGAGGATAGGAGCCTCTCCGCTTATACATATGATGGTGACACGTCCAGTTAAGCCAGATCGACTGTGGACACCGTTTCTAAGACCACCTTGCACCAAACTCAGAAACCACCGCGAATACGAATCTATATTGATCTTGACCCAAATTGCAAAGCGGTACAAAGTGTATTAAACTAACATAGATTAATTCTAGATCTATAACCACGAAAGGGATTCCTTAATTGACGGATTTAGAGTGGTCAAGTATGTATCTCACCAGCCCCTGATTAGCCAAAGATCCTAACAAGTATCAGCATCTCCTCCGCCCCTCCGGTCGGAAAAAGAGCCATTGTTGTTAAAAGATTCCAGAATCCCTGATTAGCATATACGATCATATGCTGGAGACATTACACCACAAATCCAAAGATTGGCACATCCATCCCAAGCTGGTAGAAATTTCCGATAATACCGCAACGTAACGACGACCTGCAAGGCAGATGGGAGGTTCTGTGGCAGCGCGATATTACCATAGCTTTAAGGCTACATGCAATTAAAAAAAAAAAAAAAAAAAAAAAAAAAAAAAACGACGACCTGTAATGGCTTGCGTGAGAGCTCTCTTAAAACTAGAATGACTAACCTGGCCTGCGCATACCCGATTTTTCTTGGTGACAGGCCGGCCACTTTCCTTATTTGGATAGTATAACTCTTTATCTACGAACAGCTTCTTCGTCTCTGGATTGAATTTCTTTCTATATTTGTTTGTCGTTCGCCGGCAAAGGTTGGTGAACCCCACTATAGAAGTATTTTCAATAGTTGGGTAGACCATTCCGCCCCCCAGTGAGCACTACCTGCTAACAATCTACTCACTATCCAGCCGATACAACGATTACTGCCCACCAAGGATTTGTTGGCGCCCGCTGAGGGCCACAGGCCCAGAATCTATAAGTACCAAGAGACCCAATGCCCCAGACCTCGCCGCAGATGCGACCCCTAGTATCGCTTACAAAGAGCCTCACCTATCAGCGGCTTCTAACAGGTCACCCAGTGATTAACATGGTTCCATAATCGGAACCATTTAAGGGCCGATGTAAATTTGTGTCGTAATGATCATTGATACACGAGTGATAATCGGTGACTCGGGAGTGGCATTACAAAATGACCACACTGGTGTATGATCTTTTCTCACTCTTCTCAGTCGCAAATACGTAGATATATTCGTTGAGACGGATGATCAGCGGTATTACCCGATCATTCGGAACGTCCTCGTCACGGACGGTCACTCGGTCGATACACACATGCACACCAGCCCCTACACGGCAGCGCGACCAGCTGCTTGGTACGCTGATCTTCATAGTGGTGAAATGAGAGAACAATTTTTTGTGCTCCTTATCAATGTGTGGTGCGGTGTGGGGCACGGGAGGAATAGCACTTGCATCGAACGAATGATTCGCGATCGGGCCGGCGACATATGCAGATCTACCATCGGAAACCTCGGCAATAGTATCCACGAATCTTTATGAGCAAGCTAGTACAGCACGTAACTTTGCAGATCTGTATCCTACCAGTTGAGCGCTCCTATCAATGCCGATGAATTAGGCTCTCCGGTGTTCTAGACCTCCCAGCCGGCCTAGCTTAAGGTCTAGTATGGTTTCATATGTGTGGCTGCATGTATCTCAGTGGCACTATGTCGATATTACGTACTGCGTCATTTATTTTGAGTTCCCGCATTTCTGACACGTATATTTCCATAGAAACACAGTAGGTTGCAATTGTTTAAAGTACAACGTGGGTGTTAAGGGATCTCCAGGGCAGCCGTCTTTACCCCACCAATCTCTGGGACGGTGCAGCAAACGAAACAACTGGAGCCCACACCACAGTTCCTAGCGGTCGACATAATTGTTATGTATGAGGATCCTCCCGCAGGAGGATTCCCAGCTTAGGAGAAGTCTTATAACACCGGCAATACACGATTCCAATTACCTGTTCATAGACGTACTTCCCTGCAGGTCTTCCTGCATGAGCTTGTGTACCTACAGATATCACCAACCATCTACCCCCGTCTACCACCAGCGCGGTTCGCCATAAACTGCCGGTTGCTCCGGTGTTGGCTTCCGTCCACAGGCTTCTATAAACCCACCACCTACACACCCGTCCCCTAGGTAACCGTCTCATTGGTAGGTGCTGCGGCAGAGGCTTTTAAGCAGATACAAGCCGATAATTACCATATTTTGACGGAGGTACAGCCACTCAGCAAAAGTGTTCGTGATATAGTTTTTAATGTCAGTGCTCAGTGTGGCGCACCCGTAATACTAATGTTATTAAGGTTGGGATTCAAAACAACGAAAAATATATAATATAGTTCGTGACTATATAAAGAAGATACAAGTAGGTCATTGATCTTATTCTTCATTAATTTATGCGCTATTGATCACTGGGAAAGCCTCCTCTTGGGGGGTTCTTGATGGTCCGCCACGGTTACATATAGAGAAATGTCTCACTCCGAAATCGGAATCACGAACACTTTTGTAGAGTGGCTGTACCTCTAGCAGAGTTTAAACTGAGAATTGGTTAAAGCCAGGCCGTTCGATAACGTTCTAAATTAGTACTCTTTCGGAACTCACCAGTCCAAAAGATAACTACTAGGTCTCCGTATTTTTTAGGCCGTCATTCTGAACAAACTGCGTAAACTCGAAGTTGGGATTAAAAAAAACTCTCATGAAAACTTAACGGTAATATATCAGAGTGGTTTCTCGCCAGATATTTGAACGTACATCTTAATAGTATTATATTCGATGGGTCATTTGTATTATATTATATAAAGGGTATCTGTAGCCTCGGGCAGCAGATCTCTACAGTGGAGAAAAGAAGATGGTCATGCAACCGGTAGCGGTAAGCTCGGAGCAGGGAATAATATCGGCAGAGTGCGGCGGTGATCATTATCATGGTGCATACAACTTGAGATAAAAGCTGCGGATTGAACCAACCAAGCTAGAGCCACCAGCCACCAAGCTCACATACGTTGCGGTATTTGAACAAGTATAATCTTCGAGACTGGTTAGTTGAATCACGCATCTTAAAGGAGGCTAGCGCAATTGATACCCGAGTGACATTTAATGATCAAGTCATAGTACATGATGGATTGATTGATTAATTGATAATTCATTAATTCATAGTACATGATTGATATTAGAGAGCGTAGAATGGTGGATTTAATGCAGCTTTTATTTCATCTAAATCATCCCCTTTCCACCATCTGCGTCCTCCAGCTCGAAAAAGCCAGATTGAACCCACATGAATCAAAGGAAATATAGGAAAAGATGATTAACCTCGACACCAAAAAACCGAATAAGAGAAAGAAAAAAGGAAAAGGAAAGTCGGGAATGTGATTAATATCCAATATTATACATCACATAATCTGTCAGCAGCAGAAGCCCGAGAAGCATCGATCAACACCTCTATTTGTGGCAGCTTCCGTATGTGTAAGATGGGCGGTTGGGCACACCACATCCTGCAACAGGGTAGAAGACAACAGAGTACTCAACAACAGGCTTGGCAACCTCGACAACGGGCTGGGCAACCTCAACGACCTCTACAACGGGTTGGGCAACCTCGACGACCTCTACAACGGGTTGGGCAACCTCGACGACCTCGACAACGGGCTGGGGAACGGTCTCGAAAACCTCAGTGACGACGGTCTTCTTGCTAGCCTGGACGCACTCGACGGTGGTGCAAGCAGGGACAGCAATCTGCTCAACAACGGTCACTGGCTCGTAGACTTGCTCGACGACGGGCACCTTTTCAATGACCTCGACAGTCTGATACTCAACCACGGGCTGATAGACGGTTTCGACGACTGGGACGGTCTCCACTACAGGGACAGTCTCAATGATTGTCTCGAACTGGGGAACAGCCACAACCTCCTCATTGGTGTTGTAGTTGGTGTTCTAGTGTTAACTATTAGAATTTTTGATACCAGATAAGCATGCTCTAGATCTGGTTACTTACGGAGTTGTAGTTTACGTTGCTATTTCCATAACCACAGTTTCCTGAGTCGCACCGCTTGTACAGACCACCATTTCCAGAGCCAAACGTCTCAATGTTTGTATCAGGATTGAAGTTGAGGTTCTCGTTCATGGCTACATCCTCGAACCCGCCAAACCCGCCAAAGCCGTCGCCGAATCCGCCGTATCCACCGAATCCCCCAAAGCCTCCGATGAAGCCGGGGAAGAAAGGAACAATACCGACACCGTCGAACCCGAATCCATCATCTCCACCTCCGAAGACTCCACTGAAGAAGTCCTCGTTTAGGTTTTGGTTGTTGTTGATGTTTTGGTTAATGTTCTGGTTCTCGTTGTCATCAAAATCGCCATCGCCACCGCCAAAGCCCCCGAACCCAAACTGAGCATTACGCTTCATCTTCTTGAAGAAGGTATCGTCTTCAAAAGCAACATTGTTGTTGACATTGAAGTCGGTGTTGTCGTTGATGCCAAAGGCCAACCCTCTGAGGCCAGCCGCAGCGGCAGCGCCGCCGCTTCCAATTGCACCTCCATCACCACCGGTACCAAAGAAGCTGTTGAACCTTCCGAGGTTGGCCATCAGGTTCTGGTTGGCATTGACGTTCTGGTTGATGTTCTGGTTGTCGTTGTTATCGAAGGCGCCGCCGTCATCGAAGCCTCCGAAACCACCAAAGCCGAATTGACGCTTCGCCTTGAATCCGCCGAACCCACCGAACCCGCCATTGCCGCCACCAGTGACTTGGCTATCATCTAGATCGGTGTTATCATTATTGTTGATGTTCTGGTTAAGATTGTGCTTGAAGGTGTTCTTGACTTGATCGAACTTGTCGTGGATGTGACCTGTAAGATCTCCACGGTCACATCCATCTTGGCAATCATTACCTTCATATCGCTTTCTCAAAGCAAGGCTAGGGTCCTCCACAATAGAGAAGCTTTGGCAAGCTGGGGAACGCTCAAAGATTCCCCTCTTCTTAGTCTTTCCGTCGGGGGAGAAGATAAGTCCGTTGCGGCATGCGGTATCGGCAATGAGCTGGACATTGGCAAAATCCGTGAAATCATCAGTGCAAGCGCAATCAGGAACAATCTCCTTAACGGTCCGGTAGACAGTCTTGATACTGATGATTTCTGGCTGAGGGCATGTCTTGACGACCTCAACAGGAACTTCAATCCGCTCGGTACATCCAACAGGAGCAATGGTGCCAGTTGGGCTCGCCGTGGCAAAGATGCCAAGGGATACGACCAAGACAACAAGACTGTGAGGGATTTTCATCTGCATTTTGAATGCCTTTTTTTTTTTTTTTCCTAATAAAGTCAGAACACAATCGAATGATGGGAAATTCGGGGAGCGACAGTCTTACGTTGGCGTTTAAGCTGTAACGAGTGGAGAGGATGAACGAATTGATGAAACGACAGGTGGGTAGGTGAGAAAGAGAAGAGGATTTTTAGAAGTTGGCTATGGGGGAGGGCGAAGGAGGGCTTAAATACGGATTAAACCTGAGTGTTTGTCATAGCTTTAAGATTAGGCACATTTCCTCTCAGGATCCTCGATACCAAGATACTTTGTGTGGAGAAACTACCAGTTAGTATGCCCACATCAGTACTCTAAGGGGGCTATAGTAAGCATTCGATGCAAACTTTCCATAGCTGTGACGATAAAGCTCCTTATTGGTAATCCGAGGGCAAATGGTTGACCAGCTATTGGGAAACGTTCCTCCTAGTTTCTTGTGATAGAAACAGATGGGCCTTTCTCGTTCCTAAACTTTGGTAGAATTTTCACAAGGTTTCGTTCCAGACTCAATCCATATCCATAGCCCATCCCCCGGAAATCGTTCGAGTAATCTTAGGGCCCCAGTGGCGCGTAGAGCAAAAGGTCCAGAATAGAGACTGGAGATGCTTATCGAGTTGATCGATGTCGTGAGTTTCAAGCCTCGAAGGTTGATGAGACCGGCATGTCCAGGCGGTAAAGGAGGCCCGCACAGTAAAGCCATGGTAGCTCTATAGATGCTTTGGAACCGTTGAAATAAATCCCCAACGATAAATTCCCGGATACAATCTCCAATACCTTTGTTGAGGCCGGTCAGAGGTTTGGTTTGCCAGGTGGAACTTCTCCTCGCGGATTCTTCCAAATGAAAATCTTATCACTTCCTCTCTTTTCAAGGCACGAATGTTTAGCCATGGTGGGTAGCAGTATTGCTGCATCAAGATTCGAGTTATTGCTAACAGTACTTTCGGTATCACTATCACCTCTCTAGATCTCGCCGTGAAGCGCTGTGGCCTGTATCAAACTCTTCCGGGAGTTCTGATTTCCTGCTTGGTACGATAGCCAGGCCTAAAAAGCAGTGAGGCTTGGTACAGTTTAAGGGATATCCTCAGCGGTGTTGGGCACAATTGTTGCCAAGCGATTTGTCATGCATTTGTAAGCGCAGGGAAGGACAATCCCTTTGATAAAGGTGTCCGAAAAGGAAGATCAGTATAATTAGCTAGCTTTCCTGTTCATCAACCAATCATCTTGTTGCTTTTCGGTTTTCACAATAAAAAGAAGTTTCATTCATTCTACGTATTTTCATCTCGAATCGTCGTTGAGAAGAAAAGAAACAGAGAGTGAACACAATAAACCGGCCAACAGCGGTCAGGCCAATTAGTATCTGTCAGGTTAACCGCATATGGAAGTCGTGATATTAAAAACCGTGGGAACGAATAAATACGCACATTCATTCACATCTGATAAAATCTTGATAATGTATTAGCGGGTATCTCTGATTTTAGGAGTATCTCAATATTTGGGCCTGACCGCCGAGGGGATAAGCGGTGAGGAGGTGGTTATTCCAATTCACCAAACCCAATTAACTTGTTTTTCCTTCCTTTTGATTGTGAATATTGCCTCCCGAGCCTCATAACTTGATCCTCTTAGACAATGAGGTCATCCAGGCGCCATGGTGATGAGGACATAAATGGCTGCCAAGAACCGCCCGACTGAGCATTAGCTTGTCCAAAAATAGACTCAGGGTTTCGAAGCTAGAAGCTTCTGAGATTTCTAGAATAGGAATTTCTTCCTCGACGATTTTATAATGCAGATTGCAGCACATCAGCCGTATTACCTAGTTCGTGACATCAGTGTAAGGAGGGTTTATGGTATGGAGTTCCTTACAAACATCCGTCCAGTAGGTTCTTATCGCCTTCACATCCAATCTTTGGATTCAAACAATAGTCTACTCCGACACTAATCGCAGATCGCCACTCGCTCCCCTAAGACTATTTCTCATGCTGAGACCGTGAGCAACGTTTTTGACCGAGTACCGTGTCAGACCTAGATTCAAGTCGTCGTATGGCAACAGCACTAAAACTTCACATAAATTTTTGAGGCGAAAAGGCTCGGCAATAACCACAACCAAGTTTGTGTATGGTAACGACCCGATTCCCAGTCTGACACGGTAACAGGGCGAAAACATTATTCACAAAACCCCGGGGAAACTGATCCTTGAAGAACGATTTCATGGGCCCCAAAGAGTATCGCGAATTGTGCAGAAGAAGAAGAAGCGCTGTGGCGATTTAACGAACAGAGAAATCCTGTCTCAGGTCCCAGGAACATTTTTACCAGCTAGGAATGAGCGGAGAACTATCGAACTTTAGAATTTGAACTCATAATGTGAAATATCGAGCTGAAGAGAGGACGAAGGAGCAGTGCCTCACCTAGTAGAACGCTCACATGTCCCTGGTTAGGTTTTTAGACCGAATATTCAGATATTGAGACTTGTGCCCGAAATACGAAAGGGTACGTGTAGTACTTTATGTGGTGTTGAAACATGTGAATTCAAGGATTGGTTCCGGTTGTGGGGGTCAAGTACATGTAGGTTTCGCATTGTTGCGGGGGTGTGCATTAGGGCTAGGGCCAGCCATGCCTACTTGGTTGCAACGACTTGGAAATATAGGGTGAGGTCTTAGTGAATTCGCAACCACGTTACATGTAATTTCTTTCATTTTGATGTGAGTGATGAATTCTTCATAATATCTTTACTTTACATACTATATATCGCTGCTTCGTTAAAGTCAAGGTTGGGTTGCATGTGGTTGAAATCGTGAGTAGTAAATTGAGTCGTTGCATCACTTTCCGGCACATACTTTAGTATCTAGTGTCACCGACTGACAGGGACGATTGACAAAATATATTCCCGAAAGAACACCGTTGACCCCGCAAGAGCTAGGGTCCAGCAGCTGCAACCTGGGCTCTCCAAAGTTAAGACAGTGATTTCGAACAATGTCTTTAGGACAGTCTTTGTGCTTTAGTCACATACCTACTTCCTATCCATTACCATGAATATCTCTATGGATTGCAGGGGTTGGCTAATTGAACAGTTGACGCCCTAGGGTCCAGAGGGCGATCTACCACTACCCACGAACCGCATATCTACAAGGGCACAGCTAGAACCCTTCCTTCGTACCCTATTGCCCCGATTTCCGACCGCATCACATCCCCGCCGTGTCAATAACCGGGTTTTGAACCGAAGACCAATTAAGCATTACCGAAACCCAGAAGACATGTATGTAGCAGCAATAGAGTACTCCTTTAAATTGTTATTCCTCCATACCTTTGAATTCCTACACGTGTGCAGAATTAACAGGCCGCGCAACCAACTTAATACCCCTCCACCATGACCAGAAAGAATCTTACCACCGATGATGTTTCCAAACATAACACTCAAAGCGACTGTTGGATGACAGTTCGCGGAACTGTATATGATGTCACTGAATTCTTACAGCAACATCCTGGAGGGCCTCGGGGTAACAAGCTTATACCCCTGGCCTAGTTGATTCATGATTGGAGCTCTAATCCACCCCACAGCGCTTCTAGATTATGCCGGCGCCGACGCCACGGGAGCCTACGACTCTGTGCACACCCCCGAACTTCTAGAGAAGGATGCACCAGCGAGCATAAAGAGTCTTGGCCCCATCGACCCTCAGAGTGTGGCAGTAGACCTTGGCGCTCTCAACGACACCTCCAGCACAAAGCCACCCTTAGAATCGCTAATTAACACCTATGACTTTGAAACCGTCGCAGAGAAGACGAGCAGTGCAAAGGCATGGGCGTTCTTTTCATCTGCAGCGACAGATCTCATATCCATGAGGTTGAACAAGGAGGCATTTGATCGCGTACTGTTGAGGCCAAGGGTGATGAGGAACAACAAGGAGGTAGATACGACTACAACCATATTGGGGGTTAGGACGAGGTCGCCATTCTTTGTAGCACCCACCGCTATGGCAAAGATGATCCATCAAGACGGTGAGATTGCGGTATCGAATGGTGCTGGTGCAGAGGGGATTATTCACATTGTGAGTAGCAATGTTGAAGAAAGAAGGTTACCCGTGGGGTTGTGGTTAACCGGTTCATACAGATTTCGACCAACTCCTCAGCCCCCATTGCAGATATCATATCAGCCGGTCTAGGTCCAGAAAAGCAAACCCACTTCCTGCAACTTTATGTGAACACAGACCGCGCAAAAACCATAGCCCTCCTAAAGACTGCAAGAGAAGCGGGTGTAAAAGCTGTTTTCGTGACTGTTGATGCGCACCTTGCTGGTAAGCGGGAAGCAGATGAAAGACTGAAAGTCGATGTCCCAGTTAAGAGTGCTGTTAGTGGCGCTGTCAGCCATAATGATAAAAAAGGCGGTGGTATGGGAAGGCTTATGGGCCTGTACGTTGACAGAACCCTCAACTGGGAGGATATTCCTTGGCTTAAGAGCGTATGTGGAGGGTTACCTATTGTTCTTAAAGGTATTCAGACGGCAGCAGATGCCCAGTTAGCGCTCAAGTATGGAGTTCAAGGAATAGTTCTCTCAAATCATGGCGGGAGGTCTTTGGATACGTAAGTCAATTAGAGCTCCGATAAGTATTTACGCAGCTGATCAAATAATTTAGCTCACCACCTTCCATTTTTACTCTTTTGGAGCTTCATAAGGTCTGCCCGGAGGTCTTTGACCATCTTGAAGTTTATATCGATGGTGGTATTCGTCGCGGTACCGATATCTTCAAGGCACTTTGTCTGGGAGCCAAGGCTGTTGGCGTTGGAAGACCCTACCTCTACGCTCTCAACTACGGAGCTGAGGGTATATCACATTTAACGCAAAGTAAGTTTTCCGTATCATATTTAGTTAGTAATTAGCTAACCGCAATCGGTCATAATCTTATAGTTTTGAATGATGAATTGGAGACGACAATGAGGATGTGCGGGGTAACAAACCTATCACAGGTTCATCCGGGATTTGTCAATACGGCAATGATTGACCATTTTGTCCCTGATTCTACTGGGCACCCTTATGTTAAGTGGAGGCCTAAGTCTATGATTTAGCTCTTTTATCTGGCCACTTATACAAAGTCATTTGAGAACGATATATAGCCGTTTGCGACAGATACATGTACTATACTATCCCCAGATCAACTCTCGAATCGAAATAAATATCACGATTACCTCCGGATCTCCTTTAAATTTTTATACTATGCTAATTCGTTGTGACAATGAATTTCAATGCATAAACACATGAAATGTCGAAGAAAATAATGGAATTCAATGATATTCTCAAAACATAAACTATCACTCGGATCTATCGAGGTTTCTCTTGGCAAGATTTTGTGTAAGAAATTGGCCTTGGCACCTATCATCGGTTGAACCCAGACGACTGTTTTTTTTTTTTTTTTGTCGCATGACCGAGTGATATCTGGTGCTCTTTACACGTCTATCGGGTCGAGGTTAGGTACAAAGTACTTCTTAGTCTCCAGTTATCGGCCAGACTCTTCTGGTTCAAGTTCTCAATTGTGAATCCCATGACTACAAGGAAAGAAGGGAGTGTTTGGCGAAAAAATTCGCAATAGACCCTTGTCAGTGGTTTCGTGGTGTAGTTGGTTATCACACAAGTCTAACATTGGTTTCACTTGTGGTCCCCGGTTCGAGCCCGGGCGAAATCATTCTAAGCAGGTGCAGGTGTAATGTCTGAGCCTTCTCTTTCCTTTTTGAACCTTTGGTCAGGGAGGCTGTACTCATCTCCTAATATGTATTATCGACATAGGTATTTTGTTTTTATTTTAGACAAAATAGTAAATAACCCAACGGCAACACTCGCGCAAACTTAATAAAGATACCAATTATTCAAGTATACACCAAGTAGTGGGTGAATCATAGGCAATCATTCGTTTAAATTCAAGTAATAAGAGCTCTTTAGTCAAGATGCGATCACCCCAGGAAATATTGATCCCTATAGTAGCCTTATTCCCTCAATTTTTATATACCCAATCCCATCAGTATGCAATACCCAGCACACCATCCCAACATTTGAAGAAAATGTTTCTCACGAGAGATTGTCAGGCTGCATATTCTGATGCCCTCAAGAAAAGTGCATCACCACATATGCACGGTGCCGCCGTGATCACATGACGTCTCCTTTTTTCGAAGGAAGAAAAAAAAAAAAAAAAAAAAAAAAAGAGGGCCCCGGCGGCTCGTCAATAATTATGATTGATCAAAAGCCAGAGGTGTTGCCCACACTCGATTTCAAAATAACCACCCATGATGATGTGGCAGTATTAGGGAGAGAAGGGAGGGAAAAAAAAAAAAAAAAGACAACCCTCTACCAAAACTACCAGAAATGCCCCTACCCCGCCCGCGGGTCCGCCCAGTGCAGTATGCAGCTCATCAGATCAGAAGTTCTTGCCCTCAGCTAGCTAGCTATCTAGCCAGAACCGGTGTGGGAATATTCGTGACGCAATTGTTAGGGCTGGACCTCTCGAAGGGAGGTCTATGGAAGATCGGCTATCAATGTTCGGTTCCGAACATTATTTCTATTGGTACCTTTTCTCCCTTACGTACGTAGAGCAGCGGCACAGCATGTGAAAAATTTACCCGCCGTGGAATCGCCCAGTGCATTCAGAATTGCTTTTGCTAAACTAACCGCTTGACATTAACATGATTTCTTTTTTTTTCCTGCGGAGTCACGGATAATTTCGTTGGCCGTTGGCTTTGGAGCTGCGGGCGAGTGATATACTGTGATCGGGCCCATAGTTACAAAGCCGGGCCGAGAATAACTGTTGTGTGCTTGTGTAATGTGGCCGTAAAGGTTATGTGCGTATGTAGGCTGCCTATTATGTACTACATCCTCTAAGCGGGTGGAGGCATATACGTGCCTCATGCCATCAACCTCCTACGAAATGGTGATCTATGAGGAGAAATCGTTAGGCCTGATTGAAATATTCGTATAGGTTACATTGAAATGAATTTAAGCATTTAGCCTGCTTGATCGGGTGGCCATTTTCCAGGAAATACTGCTTGGTATAGAGGACCATTCCATATTGAGTTTGAGAAGGTTTGGTGAACATCCTGAAGGGACAAATGGTATGCTTAAGTGAATCTAGTATGTGAATGTTTTCCTTTCTTTTGAAATGACAAAAGCTTGACCTCATTGATGCTTAACGAAGTGCAGCAGGGGGTGTGGTCCAGGGATTTTCATAAAGCCTCAGATAAACAGCTTCATCGCTTGACCTAAGTCATACACACGCTGACAAGGAAATCCGTATCGAACCACTGATCGATCACTGCTAATATTCAGATCCTCAGGTTGTTGAATAGCAGCAAGGGATTTAGTTAGAAAATGGATTTTTGTTCTTTCTTCCAGGCCTGTATACCGGTAGTCATTTATCACTGCGCAGTTGGGAGCTAGTCTAAAGACTAAGTACCCGGTTGATCACAAAGGTACATACATGTATGTACTCTAAATAAACGCCCATTCTAGCGTGCAATTATCATTTCCATAAGAAATGATTCAGAAAACCTATATATATTTACCTGCATAAGTTAGGGGCATGAGCGCCAAGCTAGCTATCCCCTAATCCGTCAAGACATGCTGGCCGTTTGTCGTGGGGGCCAAAATGGTGGCCAGTGCTAGAGTTCCCTAATATTTAATTGCTGTGCCAGAAACGACCACTATTGACAGATTGGGACAGACATATCACGGCCTAGTCTCGCGCCGCGGGCCTTTATTAGAAGCCAAGGAAGTTGAGGTAGGTGAAAACATCTATCAAACATCGCGAACTGCCGCTGCACGTACAAATCAGTGTTCATAGCCGACTTTTGCTGCATCAATTCTCGAAATCTTACTATTGAAATCCCTGGGGGCCCCCAGATACCTTCGACTCGATCATACCTACAGCGAGAGGTAAAATTATTGTAGAAACAGGGGTCTAAAAACAGGGTTTCTGTGGCTGGGCAAGCTAATAGGACTCCTCCCATATTTCTACCGCAAGCTGTAGCGGCCCAGGTTACATGCGGTTTAAACGCTCAAGACTTACACTATCAAGCATTGCAAGTCATATCCCGATTCCAACTGATAACGCAGTAGATCAACGTATTTCTTCTTACCCCCGCTCCAACACTACCGACAAGGAACACAATTCAAAGTAGTAGTCGCACTGTGCTTGTTCCTCCAGGTAATCCAGAGCAGCATGGGCAAAATGAAGCTCTTGATTCCGACTCTTCCGTCTAGTAACGACTAAACACTGTACTCAATTTGACAAATTAGGCGTCTTTGTTTGGCTGTGAACCTGTGCGACCACAAGTCACAGGCTAACTAACACACATAAATGCACGTTACAACAAAGTTTGACAGCTGATATATCTAAGCCCAACCAAGGCAGCAGTCTACATAGCTAGAGTAAACCTGCCGATAAAGGAAGATCTGCTCACCGGGTTTTCTGCAAAAAATTGTTGGGAACCGCCCCGGGTCTAGGCTACCATCCTTAAATGTTTGAGCGGAGAATGAGGCCGACGGAGGCCTAAAAATGTATTCCTTAAAAAATATAAATAATAAAAATAAAATACCGCGCGATATGAGGAAACCATAGTTGTTGCAGTACTTCCCCAGTGCATTCACATACCGCAGTTGTTGCAGTGCTGTTGACTTTTCCCCTAGTGCATGTGGTTCCCCCCAGTGCATACGCGCTCTATCATGATCAGCGCGTGAAGACCGTGTGGATCTTGATCAAGTCAAGTATCTTTGAATCACCGCATACCGTGCTCTCGAACGCTTGAACGATAGATCCGTGCTAGTAGCATGAGCTAGTCAATGCCCACGTGTTTTGTTTGGCCCCTTCCTACCCATTCAAGCGGGTCGGTCGCTTGTTTCAGTCAATGTTCGGTTCCGAAGAATCCTTATATGTGATTTCCATTGCATATTACGCACTCGGGCTGGCGCTGCTATTGGTGAAGACCGGAGTAAGGTTTGAATCACTACTCTTACTCTGCCCATATGATGATGGTGTATGAGGCTCGAAAAACTGGAGCATATTGGCTAGTTGATGCGAAAGCGATCATGAAAATTAAAGCCTAGTATAGTAAAGAATGGATAATCAATCGGGTACAGCTGTATTGTCTAGTTTCGTATGCGAAGTACACACCACATAGGTCTCTTTGAACTACTATCCTCAAATTCTTTGTTTCCCACTTAGGCACCATAGATAGTACGTAGAGTACATGTATGTACCTACTTGTCGCGGTGGTACAAATCAAATATATTGTACGACGAATGTGACCGGACCGGCAGGTAGTAATTCCGCCTAGAGTAATGATATCTCTCCCATTTGTGCTGGCATGCAGAAGGTTTTTTGCTCGCCCTTCAGTACAACATCAGTTTATTGAAATTCACCAACCCATGCACTCGCAAAAAGAAAAGAAATTAATTATTCAAGTAGAGTGAGGAAGCGAGCCCAGATCAAGCATGTATGTATGCAGTACCAGCACCGCGCGCATTGGTTCGTTACCGTTATTAGTGTAGGCGCGCGGTATTGTAAGCACACCACAAAAATACCCGGCTCATTCGGTGGTGGCTCACAAAACCAGTGATAGCGAGGGTTGCGCAATGAGCAACAACCTGTGTCTAACCTGATCTGTCTCCTTGGATACAAAGTGCCAATCAGCTGTTGTCGATCAATTCATATATATTCACAAAGAAGTGCTCCCGCGCGCTGGTATTCACACACTTTGGCGCCGACAAATACTGTCGCGCCCCCCCATGTTCCTAGCAATAGCTAGTTAGATATGTGTACCCAATAGATACATACTGTGGAGATACATACATACGTTTTTTTTTCCCCTCTCTCTGGGGTAGGTAGGTAAATGGATATTCCCTGCCTCTTTTTTGCCCCTCCCTCTCATTCATTCGCTCGCTCTTTCTTTACCTCTGCTGTCCTTGTCTCCCGTTCTCGCCTTCACGTAAGCTCTTGATTGCCTTGCAATTCTAACCTAACCGCTCAGGGGAAACAAGAGCGCCTGTATAAACCAAACAGATACCAATAGTGTAAATTTTATTTGGACATCGTCTCGTCCTTTGCTCCGTACGTTACCGAGCAACGGGTTCGTGGGGAAAGAAGAATTGAGGGTTTTCGTAATTAACCATCCTACTATTTGCTTTTCTGATCCCTGCCTGCGCTTCATACCCCCTATCGTTCAGCCGCCCCCCATTCGTGCTGCTAGCCCCCCGACAACCACGTTTTTAAAGCTGCACGGTGTGTCCTGGAATAGCCATCCCCGCAGACCACCTACGCGCGATCCTCGCTGTTGGTGCTGCAACCATTTATTCACTGAGCCCTCCAAACCCCATTTTCGCTCCCACATAACATCTAGACCCCCCCCCCCCTTCCTCATCCTTTCCCCTTGTATAAGAAAGGCTCGTCCGGGTTTTGGAAACGTTAGTGTAGCATCTCGCCTACTTTCCTCATTCACTGCGCATCTCTCTCATCGCAAGTCTTTCTGCAGACAAGGTATGTACTCACTAAGGAATTTCCTTTAATAATGCCCCCCTCCCCCCACCTTCATTCATGCTAACCATTCAATGTCGAAAAGATCTCACAGTTATTTAAAAACCCCACCAAACTATATCACGAAGATGTCGACACCAACTCTCAAGATTAAGACCACCCACACCTCCAGAGGACCATTCTCGCCTCTCCCCTCAGAACTCCCACGAACCCCCATAGTCGGCCATTTTGATTCTTTAAAGAGCCATGATGAGTGCCTAAAAACACCTATAACCCCACCAGCGGCATATACCGATTTCTTGAGGAATACCGCCAATAGTCCGGCTCTCTGCAAATCGCCTGGCGCATTCTTTCCCCCGAATTCAGCAAAGTCATTGCTAGCAAACACACAGGGCTACTATACGCCCACGACACCATACTCTCTAGCATCGACATCGGCCGCCAGGCGCCTACGAATTCCTTCATCTCCCGCTTCCGCGGCTAATTACTCACCTTCCACTGAATCACCGGCGTCGGCAACTTCGCGGTCTTCGGAAGAGGAGACCGAAGTTGAAGCCAGAAGTCCTCGAACAGGGCCCCGAGTGACAGTGAAACAGGTTGTGACGACTACAGTTACTTTCACTCCTCGAATGAGCCTTATGCCTGCACCCAAGGGGAAGAGGAGACGGATTGAGTAATTGAGTGGTTGTTTGATTTGGTGAAATAAATGTTTCCTTCTTTTTTTTTTTTTTTTTTGGCTACTTTGTTAGGCACGGCGTCCGTCCTTTTTTTAGCTTTTATCCATTCTCTTTTATTTTTCCTTCCTTCGATGGGTTCTGCAATGGCGTATATTCCTTTTTTCTTTTTATTGCGACGGGTGGGCGAGGGGTTGTTCCCGCTGAGCTGGGTTTGCGCGATCGACTTTATCATTTCCCTTCATACAATGATCCCTGGTAAACCCTTATTTTACTGGAATGGTGGTAGTTTTACATCTTTCTGTTTCGCCCTCTTCTGTATGTATATTGTTCTTCTAGTTGCAAGGGGGCAGAGGCCTGTGTACAATCTCTGATCGAGGCGTTTTCCAATTGCCTGTTCGCTCCTGGGTATCTCGTGCTTCATCGGCTCTACCGAGATTATCTTTTCCTTCTTCTTCGTTTTGTTTATATTGATATCATATTCACATGTCCGGGGTACCGGTATACAACATATTTTTTTTCCAAACCGCCGCTTTAATCTCCCACCCTCATCTCCTAAAAAAGAGAACAGGGGGGGGGCAAACCTCAAAGCAGTTAAGCAAGTTGAGGCTCCTGCCGCCAGAACCAGTGTGTCGGGATGACATGGGCTGTCGTGGCACTATTTTCAGACACCACCTTTAATAGCTTCGGCGGCTACAGGTCGAATCGGACTGCTAGTGTTGTGGGTGTGGATGGCTGTGCCACTCCCGAGCTCGAGCATCGCACGTCCCGTGAGTTTAAAGATTTGTTTTGCGCCGAAATTGGAACCGCTGCATGAAACATTTAATTTCTCGAGCAAATGTTTGTGATCATATCACTCAACCCACGGTCTTCTAGAAGCCAAGATATGGCTTTGCGGGCGCTATTTTGATCGCCTAGATTTTTGTAATTTGGTTTGGGTACTGTCTCGCAGCAATTGGTAAATTATGGGAGGCATGAGCGTCATGGCTATGTTGATGATGACCCTGTACTATTTGAAATTCTTTTTCCCGCTGGATTGGAAGAGAGCCCGTTCTCCTTGCCAGTTTTGCCTAATTGATGGAATGTGTGTGTAGGTATGTAAATCCGCTATTTTTATCATCACGATCGTCCATCCCTTGTGAAAGATGTTCAGCCATTTTAGACATGATGAGAATTAATAGTACGCGAAGGAACTAAACACGAAAATCGTGACTATGTATTTACCTCCCAGAGATTGCAAGGCAGCAGCAGCAACTCGGGAACACCGATATCCGGAGCTTTGCATGTTGCCCTCATCCCTTTTTGTCGGATGGATAGATTGAATATTATATAAAGTATATATATACCCATGGGGTGGCTGACAATAATAAGGGTAGAACGCTACTCATAGTCCTCAAATGAGTATTGCATCATCAGCGTCATCATCATATCCGAGCAGTCATCGTGGCCATCGCGTGTAAGCAATTCAGGGACCCATCGCTTCGACGGCTGCCCGGCTTTGTCTGACGTGAGTGACGTGACAAGCGAAGCCCTATGTAAAGGAAGAAGGAAGGTGAAAAAAAAAAACGATTTCCCGGGTTTCTTAGCTAGTTCCAGATGAATGGAAGCATCCGTCCCGCTCGCGATGATTTTTCCAACACAGTGCCTGTGCGTTGATGTGATGGACGTAATCATGGATCCTCACTCGTTTTCTCTCTGGGTCGACGACCCAACCCAACCTGACGGTATCCGAGTTCTGGTTCCGAAACTTCAACCCAGTGTATCAGAGCGACAGCTTGCTAAAAATTTCATTTCACAAGTGGGCCCCTACCACTCACTAGTAGCCAACCTATGACCTAACTTTGTGCCAAGTCGTTCAAGTGTTGGGTCAGTTCAAGGGTAGTACCATATGATAATGGATCTAGCGGTCATTTAACCGTTTTTCGGGGTATTGACGAGCAAAAAACAAGAGAAACAGCCAAGCTCAAGCTCATGTTTCATCTTCTATTGGTTGAACCCCTGTCTGTACACACCCTCTGGAGTAGTGTCCGCCAATGCTCCGTGAAAGTACGAGTCATGACTAATGAAACCAGTGATAACCATCCAACAATTATGGCGCAAACTGTGCCAAGGAGAGCGGTTATTAGAGAAGTTGGACTATATTAATTATCAGCTGAAGTATATATCTAGAATAGGAAATCTTATCCTTGCGCGCTCAGTAAAACGTTACGGAATCGGTGTAACCAAGCACACACAGAAGCTGGAGGTGACACGAACCCGAATTCCACTCAAATATACGTAATAGAGGGTACAAGATTTTATAAACCTATTTCATTGATTTTTCTATTGAATTCCAAGTGGGGAATCATATTAGAAAGGACTATTATACTTACCCTACGTATCGGCATGCTTCCCGACCCACATGTAGCCATTTTATGATTATCCTCCGACAACCCAGGAACGCAATCTCAAACCGTTTAGAAATTAGTCTCTCGAAGGGAGAAAGCTCAACACTCACACATCTAGCAACGTCTCCAACATCGTGATTTCAACCCCTTCAGCCGGCAATTCCCGCTCTTGATGTGTTATGATCTCCCTATTACAATCGTCCCACATAGAAGCATGCCGCAACAGATATAGGTAGCATGTGTTCAGGGTCACCCCTACATACCTGCGCGGGAATTATGTGTTTTGTGTTCCCGCCAGGTTGGTTGCATCTCTCGCTAGTGTGGTCTTGGGACAAACTCGAGCCTTGCATCATCAGTAAGGCGTAACTTTTATGCAGGTATGATAAATTAAGAGCACCATATATTTCGGCTTCGATGAACATTCTTAATGCTATATCGATTCATAAGGGCAATAACCATCAGTTGAAATAAGCAGCGGAGGTGGTACTGGAGGGGGCGTACGACTTGAAGGAGGCACGAATGATCCTATGTCCGTGTGTGTGTGCGTGTGTGTGTGTTGTGTATTGATGTTGCTGTTTAGGGCGGCGTTGGTTTAGGAAGAGGTGGTGACGATGAGAAGATGGGCGATTGCCCTTCTGGAATATGACCCCTCGTCATGCTCTTTGGTGTGTGTCCCTTGGTATCACGCTCCATATGAATCCCTGCATGGACACATATATCGTATTCGTCTTAGAGTTGGTGATTAAATTGTTAGAGATGGTGTGAGAAGGGTTGGTACGTTGGAGGATGGGATGTGTAGGGTGTCGTTGCTCAAGAGTCTGATGATAAAGTATCGGGACTGTGGTGATGTCAGCATATGTATGTGTAAAGGAACAAGCGCACACACCCCCCCCCCCCCTTTCTGCGCACGTGTTAAAGCTTAAGACGAATGACCCACTAACAAGAAACTTTAATTTTAGTATTCAGTCAGCCCCAGTGGTTTGTACTAAAGTTTAATGCTCAGTGGGATGAAAGAATAGAACCTCGGCCGGGGCGAGAGAAAATGGGGTTACTTGTAAAGCGTATCCTAGAAAACTTGACTGGAGATAATTAGCTTTCATAAGAATATTCACAGCCATTTTAGACTTCGGAATTGATCATTAATTGTGTTCTCAATACATTTTGAGTCTTTACTCGCTGCAGGAATTCCGTCATTGATTATCACTCGTATAGATGTTGTCCGTCCCGAGAAATGTTTTGTTGTTAATCCTCCTAAGAACCAGTTTGCCGGTGCCAACTCGTTTAAAATTAACTTGTAGAACTGTTATGGATTAGCACGGGCATTTTGATAGTTTTGAATATCTGGACCCAATTTTTTAGGTGGCGGCATTGAGTGGAGTGAACCAAAGGAGTTAGGGATTGGATAGGACCATGTGAGAGAAGACCGACGTATAAAGGGATGGGTTGTATTTAGTGATGGAAACGAGAAAAGTTGTCTCGCAAAACGAAACGAGATCTGGGGGGCTGACAAGACAAGACGACACAAGACCAATTCTGGATATCTCGAGCCAAGTCTCAAGACTTTTTCACCGTTTCCCCCCACATAAATATCCTCTCCAGCTCCAGCTCGAGGTGCGTAAAGGATAAAGAAATTACCAGGCCTAGCTTCAAAAAGGGAAACTAGACTTTTTATTTGCACCAACCAGCATGACTTCAAAGCTCTCCTCGCCCTGGGGCCACATGACGAAATTTCAAGTCTCGGGACTTCAATTGACGGGATTAGACAATTATCTCGAGATTTCCAAGGCACAATTAATTTAGCAAGACGAGACGAGAATTTATCAAATCTTGTCTCATCTTGTCTCGTAGTGTGGTCCGCGAGGACGAGCGTCTTTGTATCCTTGCCTCGAGAGCCCTGAGGACAATTCTTGATTACGATTTACACTTAATGTGTCCGATCAAGGTGAGGTCAACGATAGAATGTTCTTTTTATTTGAAGTAAATACGGCTCTTGCCTTCGGAATCACTTCTTAATTACATCATCCTCGAGAACAACAGTGCCGGCTTCGTATATATCCTCAAGGTTCGTCGAGACACTTCGAGGACAATTAACAGTAGAGTGTCGAACGTCGAGGACAGACAAGGACAGATATGGGCAGAGGTCAATGAGGACGAGGGGCCTCGAGGACACTCTCAAACATCGCCTCGAGCGTCCTCGTGGACCAAACTGCACACACACCATCTCTGGTATGCCTGTTGCAACGTTGTCCAATCAAAATATTGTGATTATTGTTTCCGCTATCTGATATTCTGGTCTAATGGCCCGAAGAAATCATGGCTCTCCGAACAGGCCCTAAATGGATTATCAATTGAACCAATCAATCAATCAATGGGGGACGTTGGGCCAAGGTATGCTACTATCGAGAATACGCCATTATCAAAACTACAATACAGTACCGTATGTACATTCTAACCTACGCTTACAGCAAAACCACACCAAGAAAAAAAGTCCGCCCCGTTCCAGACCCATGCTTTCAACACAGGCCCGAAACGAGACATCAATCTTGATTTCGCCCGGGCTCGAACCGGGGACCACAAGTGTGTTAGACTTGTGTGATAACCAACTACACCACGAAACCGTTATTCTTCACATCCTCATGCCCACCTTCATACTATTATTTTAGCTCGACAAATTCTGATCTCAACCGACCGCCCACCTACCCGCAGTTACGTAATATAACAGTATCCTGGCTTCTGTCCTAGAGATGGAGGCAACAGTTACAGTCTTGGCAGCGAGTATAAAGTGACGCGGATCCTCCCTCCACTCCCCTCCCCTCCCCCGCCTTTCTCTCTTCGTTGTCTAGGTAGCATTAATGTGTTCTGCAGCGCAGGCAGTAGCACCCATTGAAACTCGCAATCATGGTAAGCGGTGACCCAACCAATCTCTCTCCCTCACAGTTCCCATAATACACTCAAAGAATCGAATGATGTAAACATGGTTACAACTCCTACATTTTTCTATGGGGAAAGAAAAACATTTGCTCTAGAATTATCCTGACTCGATCTTTTTTTTTTATATCTACCTGACCCCCGTTGTCTGTTGTGTTTGTCTATATATTGGTGCATTCGCTAATTGATCGATGGTGGTTCTGAAGCATGTCAAGTAGGTTGTGATTGATGTTTTGATCATGATGGAACTCGAGGTGGCTTACAGTCTGGTAGAATTAATGAGAAAGTGGGTTTTCATTGATCCGATAGTCCCATTCCATTGGCCCTTAAAAGGATTTTACAGTGAGCACGGACCAAGAAACACACTCTCTTAGTTCTGAGTTTCCAATGATTCTACTGGAGTCTGTATGTACAGTGCGGTAGGCCTTATTTCGGTGTGATTGGCTTATTTGCAATTATTAGCGAGATATTCAATTGCGCTGTGCGCTTCAATGGAAATCCTTGTTTGCACACTCGTGCACAAAATCTCACTCGCTTGAATTCTCTATCTGTCCATCCAAATCTCACTCGTTATTTTTGATCCCGGTCTTATCAGTGTATATGTTTCATTCGCTATTCTAAGCAATGATATCTACCAATCCCAAGCCTTTCCAAGTCCTCAAAATCGTCAAGTCAAAAAAATAGTCCCCATACAACACAGGGCCTCCCCCGCTAGATCGGCCCCGTCTCAATCTCCCTCTCCTTCCTTGTGGTCACCCGTCGACCCCGTTTCGGTCCCCTCATGCCCCTCGGTCTCCCCTCGGTCTCCCACTCTTTCCCCTCGGTCTCCCTCTCCTTCCCCTTCCCCTCAGTCCCCGTCGGCTCCGTTTCAATCCCCCCACCCCCCTCAATCTCCCATTCCTTCCCCTCAATCCCCTCCGGCTCCGTTTCAATCCCCCCACCCCCCCACTCCTTCCCTTCAGTCCCCTCAGTCCCCTCTGGCCCCGTTTCAATCCCCCCACCCCCCTCAGTCCCCCACTCCTTCCCCTCAGTCCCCTCCGGCCCCGTTTCAATCCCCCAACCCCCTCAATCTCCCACTCCTTCCCCTCAACCCCCTCCTTCCCCGTTTCAATCCCCCAACCCCCCTCAATAATCTCCCTCTCCTTCCTCACAATTCCCATCGGCATCCCCCTCCCCGTAAACACAAAGAACGCCCACTTCCACCGAAACGGATTCACCACCACACACTCCAAAAACCACAAACACAGCTCCCCATACGTAAAAAAGTCAAACGCCCCGGTCGGACTCTTCGCCTTCAACCACTTCGTCCACTTCACCCAAGACCTCATCGCCTCCGCCGGCGGCGCCGTCAACGGATCATTCAAAAACATCAACAGCAACCTCGTATACACGCCGACATGGAGATGTCCCACCGTGCCAATCGCATTCACATATGTACAGTTACACGCACATATGTCCACCGCGCCCGGCGGGAACGTCTGCAGATACCAATTCGGCGGCTCATAGCCCTCTTCAAAACAATCCTCCGGCAGGAAGCTTAGACTCGGTCTTTTGAACCCCGTCGCAAACACGATTATGTCTGCGTCGGCGAACTTCTCGACGCCGGGGCCGCCCTTGGGGACGCCTGGGGAGCGGTGGCTGTAGCGTACGCCGTATTCTTCGATATTGAGGATGTCGGCGCGGAGCCAGCGCGCGCGGCCGGAGCGGATGTTGGAGAGGAGATCGGAGTTGACTATGGGCGTGGATTCCCAGAGGCCGGTTGTGTGGGGCGGGGGCGCGAGAGGGGAGAGGGAGCGGTATAAGAAGAGGCGGCGGCGGAGGAATTCGGGGATGTAGGAGATGTAGAGTTCGGAGCTGAAGGGGTTGAGGGAGAGGAGGATGTCGATTAGGGGGTTACGGGGGATGATCCATTTGTCGGACTGTGAGATGGGGGGCGTTAGTATAGTACTTGCATGAATTTTGAGGGGGGGTGGTGGGGATTGAGGGAAACTGGGGGGGTTGATCATTGCCCTTTGGTAGGAAGGGCTGGCTCCGGATTTCGGGGGAGGATGATTGGTCGCTGGTGATGCGGGCCAGTCATGCAACCAAAAACTGAAGCCGACAGGGCCTTGGGGGGCCGGTCATTGGCCATGATCGGGATACTTGACCCCCACAGTAATCCCACTGGAGATTATTGCAATTGGGGATATATATCCACAGGTACCACCGGCCAGCCATACCCGCAAAGATCACCCATCTACAACCAAAAAGAAAAAAAGAAAAAAAGAAAAAAAAAGCTATTCACCCTCGACAACAAACTAACACTCTCCGCCCCCCTATTCAACGCACACTCCAACGCCTCCACCGCGCTCGCCCCACCCCCCAACACCACCACCTTCCTCCCCTCCATCTCCACACCCTCCAACTCACTCGAATGCACCATCTGCCCTTGAAACCTCCACTGCCCCTCCACACCTGGCAGCATCGGCAGCATCGGCTCCCCACACGTCCCCACCGCCGCCACAACCCCATCAAATTCCCACTCCGGGATCCCGTTCACCCTCCACTTCCCCGTCTCCGTCCTCTCGATACTCACCACCTTCATCTCCAGCACCGTCTTCTCCTCTAGCCTGTACCGCCGCCATAAGGCTTCGAGCTGCTCTAGGATCTCGGTGCGCTTCGGGTATGCATTCTGGAAGGTGATGGACGGGTGGAAGCGGTACATGATGCTGTGGATCTGCAGCGACGAGGTGCCGTTGACGCGCGCCCAGATGCCCCCGATGGTGGGCGCGCTGTCGAAGATGAGCACGTCCGAGTTGTGGGAGACGCAGTGGGCGGCGGCGGAGATGCCAGTGATGCCGGCGCCGATGATGGCGACGCGGGGGCCGGTGGGTGGTGGGGGCGGGGTGCGGACGGGGGGTGGTGCGAAGAGGGTGGTGAGGAGGTGTTGGAGGAGAGTGTAGAAGGTTGTGAGCGGGTGGAGGAGGGCGGTAAGGAGGTACTGGAGGAGGGTGTAGAGGGTTGTGAGCGGGTGGAGGAGGGCGTGTTGGAGGGTGGACATGGCGGGCATCATAGCAGGAGATAAGGTGTTGGGATGGGTACGGGTGGATATATGGGCTGTGATAGAGGTCGAATGAGAGCTAGGACTCGAGTGACAATTGAGGTAGGGAATTACAGGAGCTGAGCCGAGTGAGTATTGGTATCGAGTGTGCCGAGTGAGAACTGATCTCAAATTAAAGCAAAGTGAGAACCAGAACAATGCCTCAATTGGCGATTCCCCGATCCTCCAATGCGCCTCAAGCTGTCAATGCCAAAGTTCAATGCCAAAGTCAATCTCGCTGTCAAAGTCGGTCAGATCAATGTCTCCCAACCCTCGACCACCAAACACCCCGCCATTTATATCCCCCACCTTCCCCACCTTCACCCCCTTCACCCCATTCCTCTCTTCCGTCGCAAGCCAGCTCTACCCAGTTTATTCACCCGCTCCGTGGAATTTCACATGCTCTCCTCCATCCTCAAAAACCTGTCAACCAAACATTACCCCACGTCCGCGCGATCCGCTGCATGACATCACATCCCGCGGGCTCCATGCCAAGCCCGGAAGTAGCCTCGAGCACCATCGCATGTGAGACACTTCATCCCTTTTTTCTGTTGGGCGGGATGAAGATGGGATGGATGGTGCATCTGCAAAAGAACGAGTGACAACAAAGATAAGATGGTTGTCCCTTCTTTTCTCGACAGGCACAGGCACAGAAGCAGTGAGTACACAAGCAGCAACAATAACAGCTAACGCGCGTGAGACAGCGATCGTGGATCTGAGTCGGATGGGATGGAAGACACGTGTGGCATCTTGTGGGAACTGAGCTAGTTGGTTAATTAGAGAAGAAGAGAAGAGAAGATAAGAGAGGCACATACAGCAGACGAGAAAATATCAGGTGGAACAGATCAAGTAGAGGAAGAGGTTCTCAGCGATTAGAATACAGAAACGGAGCTTGATCTCCATTTCTTGCCTAGCTAGAGAGCACTTTCCCTACTCTACTCCACTCTCCCATCCCAGCTGTGCCCCCAACAACAACTGCACTTCTCTAATTTCGCCCCTGCTCTCCCCGGGTCTTCCCCCCCCCCCCCCCCCCTGCCCTGACTGCATAAAGTTGTGCCCAGCCCAGGCTAACCCCGCCGGGTAGCACAGCAGCCCATGCCCATTGGCCATGTTCCAGCACGGAAATCATCGTTCTGACATGAAAGCATGGGCCATCGCATCGCCGCCGCACATCAAGAAACAAAATTGCGAACAACAGTGCGTAATTTGGCCTCTATTGTTGGTGCGGGGAGTTAACTCTAAGGGGCCTTAGCTGGCTGAGGTTCTTGGGGAGCACAGACACTACACGTAGGTAGATCTAGTTAGCAGATCAGTACTCTAGGTGGCGGTTATAGGAGTCTACATACCATGGGGAGTTATGAGTATATAACCCCCCCGACCTCCTCGTTTTCACTCTCCTTCCCGCCCTTCCTCTTCTGTAGATCTTCTCACCACCACTGTCATTACTGTGAATCTCTTATTACTTCTACTCACCCAATACGCTCCCTCACTCCCTCACCCAAAAACTCCCAAAACCACTTATCAATATGCAGTTCCACCCACTCCTCGCCACTATCCTTACCCTTCCTTTGGCCCTCGCGGCCCCTACCCCCGCACCGGTTCACACCTATGTCCTCTCCCCTCTCGCGGAGAATCCAGCAACCGCCGCGGTGAACAACATCCTCCCCCGCGCGAACGCCGCGGATCCCTCCTTCACCGACGACGCAAAGTTCCAGTCCGAATTGCTCGCCCACCACAACCACCTCCGTGGTGAGCACACCGCCGGACAGCTTGTCTGGGATCCGGAGCTGGCACGCGTGGCGGCCGAGTTGACGAATACGTGTGTTTATGAGCATTCGGTAAGTTAATTCATGGTTTTATACATCATTATCCCAACCCCTACCCTACGATACCCCACCCTGCCCCGGTAACGTACCAACCATTCCTCCAAATCCACCCCCCCAAAACTCATAATAACAATCCCGCAGTACGCAGCGCGCAACGGCGGTCCTTACGGCGAAAACATAGCACTCGGCTACCCGACCGTCCGTGACACCTGCTACGCATGGGGCGAGGCCGAGCGCGCGTCCTACACACCAGCTGAGTACGAGCACCCGTCATACAACAGCCGCATGGGCCACTTTACGCAGATTGTATGGGTGGGAACGCAGCGGGTTGGGTGTGCGCGCAAGCTGTGCGACGGCCGGTGGTTCGTGGCGTGTGAGTACTCAGCGAGAGGAAACATAAGGGCGGAGGAGTACTACAAGAAGAATGTGTTGCCCCCGGTAGCGACGGCTTAGATGCAGGGTACTGCTTTTTTGAGGGGAGGGTGCTTTTTTTATATTCGATCTTGGGGTGTTATGGCTTGATGGGATTAGCCTTTTTCTTCTTCTTTGGTGATGTAGATGTTTGGAGATGCGGACGGGTACATAACTTACTATACATAATTAGATTCTGATTCCCATGATAATATTATCACGTACTTTTCATCTTAGGTGAAGCTTGTTGGTTGAGGTGATCTTCAGAGAAGGGGAGCTAGAACTGATGGGCATCGATGGTCGTCTGTTGTGTGTAAGAACTGATGATTGGAACAAAAAGAGGGAGAGAAGGGCTCCTCGGACAGGTGTTGAGAACAGATGGCCCAAAGGCAAAGGTACAGATAAGTTAGAAGCTTAGAGCCACACGTGTACTACACCTAACTAACCAAACGTCAGCTTGGCTAGCTTGACCTCCATAAGAAACAAAACCACACCTATATCTAGATCAGACCATCAATTGATACTAGCAGTGATCATATCTACTGGCTACAAAACCCTTCCACATTCGTGAATGCTACAATTACTTAATTAGAACCTCAAAGCGGTAACAACAGAACGGTGCTCTAACTTACTGGTTGCCAGCAGACTGGCTCGGCCCCGAATAATCCTGCTCTTCTTTGGATATATACATAACATACAAACAATGGGCCTAATGTAAGTTATTGAAGAAGTTCGCTCGATCTCTCCAGTTTCCAGGGTATTTAATTCGCGTACATCTTTGGTCCATAATGTGGGGGTGTAGCTTCAGGCTGGGTGCAGGCGTAGAGCGTTCTTATATCCAGATATATGCCAAGGGCTGGCTACCAGCGACTATGACATATATACCGGACAAAGATCCAAGGCTTGCAAAATGAATTTGGCTCGCTGAATAATTTCCAGCTAAACTTATATAGGCAACTTTGTACCATTCTACCCGCGACCCCCTCTGTCTCCGACATTCGGGGCATTCCATAACCCTAGCTATCCCACCGCCAGCCAGCCCCCGTCACCCGTGGAAACTAGCCAGGAACAGACTTAAACCTAGATATCACAAAGAGGCACAAAAAAAAAACGTAGACTTGAACCACAGACATAGTTAAAGCCCCACGCGGGGGTCGAACCCGCAACCTTGAGATTAAGAGTCTCACGCTCTACCGATTGAGCTAGCGAGGCATAGGAACAAAGGCGGTGGGGTTCTTACCAATCTTTGTTGTGGATCCTGTCTGCGCTACTGGGCCCCCTTGGTGAACTTCTGGCTCTACGAAAAGTAGCGAGCTGTACAGAGTCTGGTAGAATTATTGCGAAAGTCAGCGCTAAAGGAGTGGATTTCTTGGTCCGTGCTCACAGCAAAGATCGTTTCAAGAGCCAATGGGACTATCGGGTCACGGAAACCCACTTTCGCAATAATTCTACCAGACTCTGTACTAATAGCTTTGCGTTCTTTCTGGGATGGTCCTATCCTCCTTAGTACCTACATCTTGGCGAGACTAAGCTTGCCTCTTGAGCTTCAACGACTCGGGCAGTGTAAACTAAAGCGATTCGAGACGGGACATATATTGTCTTTTTGCTCATCGTGGATTCTTTGGATATTCTAGGGAGAATACGGCTGTGTGTCAAGTCTCGGTATTACTGCTGAGATGAAGATTTTGGTCGCATGTGGTGTCCGTACGTGGAAGTTACGAGACCTGGTATTACAAACCAGTAACGGAGCGCAAGAGGCACCCGTACAACGAGACGATGAAGAAACGGAATAAGTTGGATCATGTAATATCACTCGGAACCTGGAATCACCAGTATTCCGAATCATAAAGAATCACTCAGCGTTGACGTCATACGACTAATTAATTGCTCCACATATTCACTGCGATCACCCTATCGTAGTCATCTCCATGGGCAGTGAATCTTTCGATTTAGGAGTCTTCCTCGGAAAATGGCCTTATCGATCATTGCCAAGGGAAACGGCGAATATGCCTAGCCGCAGCCTTGCATGGTATTATGCTTTTCGCGCGAGCGCCGGTGTTACATATATATGTTGGCTGGTCTGCATTACATACAGTATTGACCTCCGATAAGGCAACAGCAGGGGTTTGCTGTGCCGAGGAACATAAGGCGTAATCAGTAGGATTTCCTCTAACTAAGTACTTGAGTACATGTACTTTGACTACGCACATCGTATCCGCCAGCTACATGATATCTACTACAAACTACATGTACAGGCACTGAGGATGAGGTCCTCAGTGTCCCGATAAATAAATATTGGCCAATTTGCTCATAACAAGCTCTTTTCAAACTTCCTTAGACCATTTAATTCCCTGGCTGGGAGATACTGTCTACAAATACCACGATTCACTAGTTAAGAATCAATCTCCGATCTCGGAGTTACAATATATCATGGATTAAAGGCCATATATCCGAAAGGGATACAGTCAATGCATACGCATAGGACCCTAAGAAAGGATTTCTCAAAATATTATCAGCCTTGCATCTAGGCTTCTTCGCGCAGCCCCATCTGAGAGTGCTAATCGGACCACGTGGCTTGGATTTAACCACATATATCTTAGGGGCGCAACACGTAAATTCTGCACTATGTACAGCCGTGTTAAACAAGTGGATGACAACGCGATAGCAGCACATTTAACACAATTCTCCTCAACAACCATGAGTCCAAAGGGTTTGAAATTAAGAGGATAGAATATTTAGGATACTATTTACTATACTCTGAAGTCTTGTGAATTTGCAACTAATATTAAATGTGTTGCTTCAATGAGAAATTTCAGCTGTAATAGGTGATTTGGGCCCAAATGCTTTACTTACAATATCTCAACAACAATAAGAGTCCTCTTCAAGGTTTAAATTTCTATCTTGAGTATATCACTCTGGATACCCTTGATAGGATTGCAGAAATTTTCTGGCCGGTGCATGTGTAGTTATTCTCTCGGAAGTATCCAAACCACAATATTCACTAATCACTATATCTCAATAGCAGAAATACAGGTATAATTTTGTACGCAAGAATAGCTGTGCTCTGGATGGCTGTGATGCATAATTATCTTGCTTTAATCTAATTCACTTAATGGTTGTTGAGTGGGAAGGATTTTAATATTTCATGGGGTGCTGATTGCCAGAACTTTTTTAACACGACTGTATATTCACATGGTGTGTGTGTGCTCTAGTCCATCCAGGAATCTCCCTCAGGGTGTTGCCATCTAGATCATTTGTACACCGAACTACCTCGGGTAATTTAGGAGAACGGTGGTTCTTTCACGCGCAGAATGCATGGATATCTATCATTGACACCTACAGTACCTACACCGACACCAACCCCACAGGATGTTCAATAACAAGTCCCCTCATGTATTACGAGCTCGGAATCTAACAAAGTATGTGCACTAAGCGGCCTCAAGACTCCCTTGACACACCCGCAGAATACTGCATACTTAATCAAAATTCCATAATTTGAGTATAAATACATGTATCTACTCTGGTTTTTCGGATTCCAGGGACAAACATGCCAAGTGGAACAAAGATACAACTCAATCCCGATTTCCACATGTACAGAGAAATAGCGGTCGATAGCTTTCTCGGGTGGGCCACCTAGTTGAGGAATAGGTCGGATTCCTGAATAGACCAGAGAATTGTTAGCGGGGGCGTCGTTGGGTCGAATACTACATGTATATATTAGTTGGGTTTTAGTTACCTCTAGATCTACGCCCGCGATCTACATGTATCCTATCGATAAACTAATTATAAAAAGTCTATATTTTCAACAAGTATACTTATGTGTGTATTTTTGGCCGACGAATCGCTACAGTTTTCCCTTTCCCCAGGCCTACCATCTACTGCAGTTGGGTGGAGAAGAAACAGGCGATATCCCCGTCATCCTCCCTGCCTTGAGGGCATTTCCTACGGATGAAGCCGCCAGCTTTCATCCAATGAGCATGAGCAAATACGTGAAGAATTGAAAAAAAACAGGCGACGTGGTGCCAGGAGCGGTATGACACTGTTTTGATAAACTTTGGAAGCCAGCTCTGATAGGTTCCCTGTCCGAAGTTCCTTCTGTCAACAGCCTCACTTTCAAAACGTCGAGAGGTAGGGTTGGGGTTTGACGCAGCTAGGAGACACGACAGGTTTTATCACTACTAATCGCCACCGGACTTAGTAGCTGCTACGCTTGTCGTGTTTCTACTGGTAAGAAATTGTTACGCGGGGTAGATATTGGTGCATGCATTGCAAATGTATTTATTAGAGATGGTTCACAGCCTACTAAAGTATTATACGAAAAACAGTGTGAAACATTCGCAATGGCGACAAAGAATTGAACAACAATACTTTCAACCGTATTATCCGGACAAGTAATGCAAAAAAGGAAAGACAACAGTATTGCAATTGGTTTCCGCACTTGAGTAAGTCTTCTCACCGAATGTCGACCAATCCTGATCCATCCACGGCCGATAATTGAGAGGGGTATATTACAAACGTATTATTTGGATGAGCAGGGTGGACATTTTAACTGTACATGAATCTTAGTTCCTGAGCTCCTCCAAGTGCGGAGTAGAAAAACAAGGGGAGGACTTGAAGAAACACAGTTCTAAGTTGGGGGCGGGCTCAATTCAAATATTCACCTTCCAGGTCATAGCAGCTCCTTCTAGCCACGAAGCAGTAGATCCCCTCCCTCAGAGAGCGTCCAATAAATCAGCGCGCCAACCGCCGGAATTCCTAATATTTGTAATTAACCAAGTGGTTATTGGCGTGCGTTAGTACTGCAAGCTGGAGTACCGTTCCCCGGAAGCCATCCATAACTGTTGAATTGACGTAATCGTAACTGCAAGCTCTTGTTATATGTACTGTGGTAACAAATCAATACCGATGCAATTAACAATGCAGTCTATTTCGAAACTGCTGTCAACATGTCCCCCTTCAAGATTTTGAAAGGTCATGTGAGGGCCAAGCTATCTGTCGGAGTTCATCGTGAAGTTGTGTGCAAACGAAATTGGTTCGCCAAATCAGTTTCAAACAACAGGAACTTGTACCGCTCGCCGGACCCCCAGCTGCGGGAAGCTAGTGGGGAACTAAGTTGCCTTTTAGGCGGTACAGCGCTAGCCGGCCGGGGGAATTGTGTCAAGAACTACATGTAGTAGCCAGTATGAGCCACAGAAGAAAGGTCCCTTTTACTTTCTTCTCCTAATTCATCTTTCTCTCCATCAACACACCTGATCATCCTTCAATGGGAACCCACCAGCAGAGGAGGGCATTGAACGAGAAGTGCCATAACAGCGCGGGGAACGCCTAGGGGTCCAAGCGCAAGCTGTTACAGACTCCAGATCTCGGAGTCCATCTGGTCTCGGTTCTTTTTATTCGTGGCGAGGAAGTACCTCGGGTCGAGTCAGGTGCAGAATGTGTTACATCACTGTCTGTTGCAGAACGGATACATGACTTTCCCCTGGAATGTTATCAGTATGTACTTTTTATCGTTCGAGGAGCTCACTGAGTTTAGTATCTCCAACGGGCTCGACTGGGTCGAGTGTCGCTTCCACCTGGATCAACTCACGATAGTGAGGCCGTCTGACCCGACCTACATAGCCTGTTGAATCCTAACGCTGGCTTGGTCAACCCATGGAAGCCTGGTCTGGACCGACCCGAGAGCTTGGAGTGTTGACTGAGTCCTGTACGTACAGTAGATCTCGTCTCCTCCAGCAGATCTAGTTGCGGGGAAATCCCAATCCGCGTTCGTACACCACCTTCTCACTCGGTGATTGACATAAAATCTCCACTGCAGTATTAATAGACAGCTGAAAATAATCGTATAATTCTGCAGCTATGCTAACAGATAGACAGAAAGATGTGTGTACCCCGCTCTCCAAGTGTCCCAATATCCCTCTTTCTAATGTGCTCCATGAACGTCTATCGTACACTTGCAAATTTGGTAGCTGAGCTGAGCGATTAAATGAAACCCTCGAGAAAAATCAAGCTAGTAAGGAGATCCTACCCTCCCTTTCTATCCGCAAGTGCAAAAGAATGCGTGGTTAAGTATATGACCTGTAACTAATACCGAACATTGGAATGGGATGCAGCAGCTGTGGCGCAAGGTTGTGCCAAGCCGTAACTAACCTGAGACTGTAACATGAGACTCGGGTGAAACAGCAACCTTTCCCGCCACGGGGCTGAGACCAAAGGTCGGTGAAAAGTACGCGGGGAAGGGTTGCCTATTTTGTTTGACATGAGCACGCCACAAGGAGAGTGAGAAACTGTGATTCGGAAAGAAGTAATATTCAGCTGTTGACGTTTTTTTAGTACATTCTTTAGATTTATCTCACCGAGAAGGTGATACATAGGGTCACACGATTCCTGTTTGACAGTTAGAGTAGTCCTACTACCGGTGCGGAATCACAGACGTGGTGACGTTTCACTGACTCGTGATCATCAATGGTAAAGCCAGGGTCTGACCAAGTGCATAACCCACAGTCAAGGTAATACAGAACCAATTGAGGGTAGGTTTTCATTAGTTCATGCAGCAATTGCTCAATGGGGATTAAGCGTTGGTTAGCTTAATAGTAAAGCATACTTCTTGAGCGATTTATCACAATCTGATGGCGTTGAGAAGAAAGTGCACATTATTGACACTCACCGAGTGATGGTATATGATTCACCAGCATGTCTTAGTGGTATCAACTCGTTCAGGCAAATCTGGGGAGATTGCGGGGATTTACAATCAAGTGTTTCGATTTTGCCTATCTTGGATGCCTTTTCAGCATCGTCCGACGAATGAAAACCTTAATTCACGCTGATAGGGGGATCTAGCGATTCGTCGTCCGGGCTTCACCATTATTTGACCAAATTGCTTACTTGCTTCGACCCGCATTTGAATTCTTTGTAAGGACCAAAAATAAATCTGTCATGAGATAACTAACATAATCAATCATCTGCAGTGCATGCACCAGGTCATAAGTTCATGGATGATCCTCACTTACAATAAATTCATGCTGCAGTTTCTACATACATTAGAGCTCAGAGTTCGTATAGGAATTCCAGCCGGGTCTAGCCAAGCCAGTGTTTCAAACAGCACCGTACGGCAGTTCATTGAACAAATACACTCGCATCTGGTTGGGCCTCTCAACGATAGATTCTGCGTCATCTCCCGTGATGTCTACCGACGGCGACTCGGTTAACAGCCTCGGGGAATTTCTCTGCGGTTACCGGCTAGTGTCATTTATATTACACGTAGCTTGATGCAAAGTAGGTGACTCGATAATTATTGCGCGAAGGACTGATCATGACTGACTATGTGGCCTAGAGACACACTGTAGTAGTAAATTTGCCAACAGATGCGTTTTCTTCATTTTTTTCATTGATTCTCTCCTCCTGTTTATACACTCGGCGCATACCTACTACTTATGTACACACATATTGATCGCTACATGTCAGGTAGGATAGAGTGTGATACGGTAGTGATAGCCACATCATCCTTTTGGCCTGGGGGACGTCGACGCGTAAAACGTGGCCGGGGCTGTGATCCGATTCCCGCAAACAATGACAGCTAATAGATTTCTTTGAATGATTTCCCCCTGTGGCGCGCAATGCGCATCCTTCTGAAGTGGACTGGATCTCATATTTTCTGGGGGGAGAAACAGAGCAACGTGGAAGTCGAGATTTTGTGGCCAGGATCTTGCCAAGACCCCCCTGTGCGCAACCGGCTGGCAACTAACTACATGTACCCCGAGGTACCTCTGAGAGTAGGATCCTGAACACAACTGAGCTGAAGTTTACTTACTTGCGAATTTCAATCTGGTGCACATACATGAGCGCTACCTAGATCTTTCTAGATGGTTTGCACCTTCAAGGGGTACACTACAGGCTACATCCTATTCTCAAACTTCCGGTGTCAACAAATAATTGGACCGGAATCACAAGATACATAGATGTTTTGTTGGTCCCAACGTATTCTATCCTGTCATGCCCCAGTGCTGGTCTCACGAAGATTCCAGATGTCGGATTGTTTCCGCCTTTGGGACTAAAAACCAACAAACAGAAAAGATGGGGTTGAAACAAGAATATGGAGAGATCTCCGGGTTAATTAACGACTATGACTTTGTCCCAAATAAGCGCGCGTTGAAGTTCAATGAGGTTGTTTGCTTCTACAATTTCAGTGTGGCGCGGTTATTAACGTTAACCAAGTTTCACAAGCGCGGTCGGCGGTCGTGGAAGACACAGGAACAAGCTTTACTTGATCAAGGAAGAGAGTTGGTTTGGACCTCTTAGAAAAAAACAAATTTCTTACTGCAGCAGCTTTCAAACCCCGGATTGTGCTGAATCGCCGTCTTGGATTTTAGAAAACGGCGCGATCTCACGATTCCTATGAGTAGGCAGAAAGCTTTGTACTTTCACTTTTTGGCAAGCGCGTTACACAGACAGACGGGAAGAGAGGGGAAAAAACGCACCACCCACGTATCCGGTATCAATCGATAAGATTGATCAATGGTAAAGGCCCGCCAGTGGAAACGTCAAATAACGTCTTTCACCCAATAAGGTCTCCAGCGCTGGCCTGCATTTACGGAAAGTTGTTTCAGAGCCCCCTGACCTTTAGCTTTCGTCTTTTATAGGCGAGACATGGCTCGGGAGAGATCATTGACTGCAGTAGTCTATAAACGTGGTAGGAATGGAAGCGATGGGCTTGCATGCGTCGACGTCGAATCGGTGGAAGATGTACTTTTACTCTTGCAGGTACCGAATTTAGTGTATTCCTTTTATAGATTTAGGATTTTTTTTTCACCCTAATCTTACAGCCAGCTTATCGTGATTTTTCGGGTGCTATCTACTCTAGGCTATGGTCATTACAAGCCAGAGATATCGGTGGGGGATATTCGCCTATGAGGTGATCATTTGTATAAGTTTTTCAAAGAGGACTACATACCTCCGTACCTACATGTACCAACACCCACAGTGCCCCCTTGAGCTTAGAGATGTACTCACGATTGCTGACCGGAATGCATATGTACTAGAGCATATGTATTGATGTTACAAGTTGGTGCGCGGAGCACAGCCTCTCGTGAGGCTCTGGGATAAGGCTTCACTTAATTGAGTTCGCCACGCGCATCGAGTTACTCAAGATGAATTATTCCACAATTTGTTGCCCATCCCGCTGGTAATTTGCGTAGGTAGCTTGGTAATATTGGGCCCCCGTTCTCGAGTGGAGAGACCTCGTTTGGAGTGGGCGGCTCCGTTTTCGCGCGCGTGCTGTAACACTACCACCTTACCTGGGCTCGTTTATTTGGGTACTGCCAAAAATTAAACTCATTTGGGACTACGCCACACCCGGCACCAATCCCACTGTGGGGTAGGCACCCATACGTACACCAAGCAGTAAATGTCTGACACGATTTACTGCACATCCGTGTCGCAGGATGCTTTGGTAGCGAATAGAATCTACTTCCACTCTTGCCAGGGTATTAACATCCAACTATCGATGCATGCGGCACTGCGAGCAGCAGGTTTAAAAAGCGCTTCTTTTCCACTCGACACCCATAAACGAAATCTCTCTGAGAGCTTCTTTGATACGTCCTTCCTTTCTTTTTCTTTTTCTTTCTCTCTCCCGGGTTTGTTGTCCCCACCCTTTCTCTCTATTCCGCTGCAGTATGGATATCCTTCGATGAATGGTTTCTACTGCATGAGTACTGGTAGTGTGCCTTAGCTGACATATTTTCTTAGGCTGTGCCCTCTATTTACATTTTTGCCATTTGCATTTTGTTTACATTGCTTTTTCTTTCTTTTTTTCTTTCTCGGCCTTCCAACCAGCTTTTCAGCACCTCCGGCGCGGACGTTGTTCGCGTTACATTCATATACCCTTCACTTCCTAGAATCGATCTATAAAGCGACTTCATCTCCCCGATCCTACAGCCTTTTTCTACCATACATACATACACTCACTACAATCCAAACATCTATCAAACATCACACACCCTAGCGGTTCATCATCAAACAAAACAGAACACTACTTCAAAGCCTTATTTCCTCAAACAAAAAACTAAGCACACTTAACCCACTCTAATTACAAATATCCCAATATGTGTTTCTTTCGATTCTTCAAGTCTTCCAAGTCCACCTGCATGGTCGATTACTCCGTCCCCGCACGCATCGTCATTACAATCGATGAGAAGCATCACGCAATTGACTCCCAGCGCCGTGCATCCGTTTCTCGGCCGCGATCATACAGACGAGCCCAGCGCCGGAATACGATGGCCTCGGGTGGACCGGAGAGAGCCTCGTATGTGTCTTCGAGAGGAGCTGCCTACCATAGATGCAATGAAAAGTTCTTCTATGGACGGGATAGCAGTGAGCCGCTATTGAAGTCAGATCTGGATTCAGATGTGTCCTCGACAAAGTCAGCAAAGTCAGATACGAGCATGACCTGTGGTACTGTGGTTGTCATGTATTAGGGGGTTAATAATGTGGGAGTTGCTGGGACTGGAGTTTTAGAGTTTGATTTTGGGTTTTGGGGTTTTGGATACATTCATACACCTGGCGTGTAGTCTTATTCTGGTTTGATACTGTCACTCGTTTACGTTTTTTCATTCCTTTAGTTTCTAGCCGCAGGAACATGAGGAAAGGTTGGGGTCTGGATTTTATTTCTTCCCTACTAAGGTATTTAGAAAGGAGCGATTTTTTAATTTTGTGGTACTCTTTTCTTCTTGTGTACTCAACGATACCCTCTATTGATACCCAGACTACCTTACGAATTTATGAGTTTATGATGCATTGGCGGATGGATAGCGGGTGTTTTGTTATTATTGGTTTTTTTTATTTTTATTTTTATTTTTATTTTTATTTTATCCCCCCTTTGCATCTGCATTTGAATTTTGGAGCGCTTGATAGTTAGTTAGCTTATCACTTGATATAATCTGAGAGTTTTCTGATGACAACCTTATTCAAAACCGATCATTGCCACGTCCATGATTGCCTTGATACTTATCGATGTGATCATGATCGGCCGGCCCGTCTAATGCTCGATGCAGTAGAAAATCCAAGTAAACTTGTTAGCCAATAAACCACTGACTTGTCATTTGTAAACCTGAACGACACTTCTGCAAACAAAAACCGGATTCAACGAAACGAATGATCAGTGGTCGAGCTGTCAATGATCTGCAAGCAGATAATAAATGATGTAGTTGGTGTTTGTTACCACAAATAGCTCACTGCGGGCCTCGGCGCCACACCGGAAGTTTCCGGGCCGGGGGGGGGTGCCAAATTAAATTTCAGGTCATAAACTATCACTCGGCCACGTAATTGGGCTTTTTTATTCGAAAAGGAACTAGAAAAAACAACTAGTACGGCTAAGTCCGGCCCAGGGATCTAGACGTCACTTCATCAGGTATTGATGAGCACGCTAGCAACGTCAAAATAACCTTTGGAAGACACCACGAGGAGAGCGCAGATCCCTACCTCCCCACATGTGCCAGGGACATATTCGAATCATGAGACATTCGATCAACATTAGAGTGCTATTACATCAATGGAATCATCATCATCATCCTTCTCTCCCCCGAGAAACATGAGCATCCATAATAGCCCAGGAGCCTGTTTCGTACGAGTTTTACTTTCGGGAACAGCAGCCATGCGGAGAAAGCAGAATATACTGCAACGCTCATCCTATTCACAATACAACGGTCATTCGGTTTGAATAACAGCTTCTATGCGGAATTTAATCACTCACGAAAGAGCACGTCTATCCGATTTCAGCATGTGATAGTCAAAACCAACTTCGGGGTTTGTGTTACAAGACTGAGGAGTGGATTGAAGATCTTGAGGAGTGATTTCATGACTTCACCGATATTCTAGTTTCATCTAGAGTGGTGTATCCGTGCGGGGGAAGGGGTGGGGGTGTAAGGCCAACTGATAATGGTTTTCTTGATCACCGGCGAGCTATGCTAGGGAATGAAGAGACTGAAAGTTGGCCCTAAAATTGTAATGAGACTCAATCGACAGCGGTCTCATGCATGGGGAAAGTAATGAACTTTCAAGAGGGGAACTAGTTGAAACATCAGAGATACGTCCTATTCATCGGTAAGCGAAAATGACGCAAATCAGGTATTTGTGTAGGTATACATACTGATTTACTGAAAATCTAGGCTCTAGCCCAAAATTAAATGATTCTCAGGTACCGGAAGCAATTAGGGCAATCGACCAATTCATGAAAGCAATATATATGGGGGATTGGGACATAATGATAGAGGAGGCACTCTATGATCGCATGCAGCTTGATGATAATATTAAGACATACTCATATTGATTGATACCCGCTCGACCGGTGAGTGGGGAAGAATATAAACCAACTGATGGGATGAACATTTCGGCCAGGCCAGAGGACGCTTATTGTTCCGATATTGCCCTAATGAGAGCAGTACGTAAAGCACGCCGGAGAACTGCTTCCGGTGCGTTATCAAATAAGTACTCGCAGGAAAGGGAGCATGTTGCCAGGCTAGGTGCGGGATCGAGATAAACCCGTGCCGCCGTTGAGGGATTGAGGAGAGTGAGGTTGTGATCAGATCTCTCGAGATGATACTCTGACTCTGATTCGTCTGAACTCTTATCGGTACTTAGGGCTGCACTGCGGCTCCCCGCGGTCGGCTCATGTATCCCTTTTCTCCCTGGCGATCCTGGGAGATGATACGGTGCAGCTGGCCCACGACAACAGCGAAAGCTTATTCTCGCATTTCCGAAACCATTTGTTTCACTTCGGGTTTTTGCTGTGACACTACAAGTACGGCCTTATTTTGGGCTCTTTTTTCCCGAAAAGATTCCGGATGCTTGTTATGGCTGGTGGGTGGTATCTTGTGTTACCATGGAAGCATGGTAGCCCCCATTGGGCTTGATATGCCTGATTGAAGGGGCGACACTATGTACTGCAACTACTCATACGGGGGAACATTGATAATATCGATGCGATGTGCGGAAGCAGTCATTGCTTTCTAGCATTTCCCGTCATTGACAGATGGGCTTACCGATATGCTCTGATTTGCTTTGCTTACATGCACAGTAACAATCCGTGGTCTTGTGTAAGTACGGCGATTTCGTTAATGGAAAATGTTCAATTTATCTTTTAAGTGATAACATGCGAGGAAAGGTATAGACACCTGTCAACAAGTTACAGTTAACTTAGTAACTACACCCACAAACGTATCTGCCGAGGCTGTGTGCGAAGTTGTGCGAGTTCCCAGACACTCGTGCCATCGTGGCCGTGGAACCTATAGCAGACGAACGATACTGGATATCGGAAGGTTGCATGAAAAGGTCGCCGACGCATATCAGTAATTTACATTTATTCTAACCGAAAAAAAACCCTGAATAAATCACCGATCGATGCTGTGAAGTTGGTTACAAACTTGATCGCGGGAAGGGGGAGGAATCAAAGAGGTGAAACACTCCGAGGAGATATATTTGGGCGGCGACGGCGACAACAATATATTGTTGTACAGGACTAGATATATACCGAATGTAATTCCCGGTAGTTTCCTATTTATTCAAAGGCGAATATCTATTGCGTATGTATGTATGTATGTATGTATGTACTGGAACCCCCCACCCCTACCCCCTCCTCGAAGAAAAATCATAGACGTGTTCATGGTGAGAGCTTGATGGGCTGACTGGCTCAATCAATCAGCAAGAGGGATACGGCCCACATACAGAACCTACCCAAATACCATCTAATAAGAGGGCCGAATGTATTAGATTCAAGGCTGCAGCATAAATCGAAGGAAACATGTTAAAGTCGTGCTCCCTTGGCCCGCTGTGATCTGCGAATGGAAGCAGAAAGGCCGCAAAACCAAGCGAAATTATATCTGAAACATATCAGAGAGATTTCTTATTCACCATCATCTCCTCCTGCGACTATCGCAAGGATAAAGGTAGTATCACAAGCCCTAGTGCGTGTGGGGGGGGTCAGGTCAATGGGTTAGTAGCGACAGGTGGCGCCATTACCAGTCCTATACATGAGTAGCTATCAGCAGCTCGATTCTGTAAAGGAAATGGGGTTAATGATTCAGATGCACAGTGAGCTGTTGCTAGCCGGATGATGGGGTACTGGGGGCTGAGACAGACGTCGTATGTCAGCTGATCGAGTGATAGTTTATGGTTTTAATTGGACGCAACATGGCTCCGGACCAAATATATCTTGCACAACCCAGGTACCTGGGTAGAGTATGTTACTATGGTGAGATTGTGGGTAATTTGTTCCTGGCATCACCTTGGAAAAGTACGATTGGGCCTAGTTATGGGCCCACATGTTTAGTTGGATAGAGACTTTATTTATGCTGAACATAACTGGAGAAAGCGCATCAGATCCCTCTACACAAACTAATTAAATGGTGGTAAAATTAAATCCATGCACTCATGATACAAAATTCATCTTTTTGTGTAACTGACAGGTTACACCTTCTCAGGATGTGAGTAGGAGCTGGTAACTCTTTCAACCGCGCCCTTCTCCTCAAGTGCGCCAAGAACTTGCCTAGCGTACTCTGGGGCAGCATCTCCACCAACACGGGCCTCTTCGCCATCAAAGTATTTAGCAATCTCCTCAAGCGGTGTGTAACGGGTTTCGACAAAAAGCTATTAGAAAATTAGCAACGTTTATTGCAATAGATTGGTCAAGAAAACTTACAAAGTAGACGACAGTGAGTTCGACAGCCAGCCAGCAACAGTATGCAATGTAGTACTTCCAGCTGATCGCGGTGAGGGCTACAGGGTTGACATAGTTATTGAAAAACAGTGCCAAGTTAACGAATAAGAACATGACTGCCATTCCTCTAGCACGAATCTCATATGGAACTAAGTAATTAAGTTAGTCTTTCATCTCAATACTGGCTAATGATCGACGTGACTTACGAATTTCGACCGTGTACCCAATCAACAACCCAGACCAAGCCATATTATAACAAGTATAATAGATAAAAATCATGGCCACAACTGCGCTCCCTGCAGCACTACTCTTCTGCTCAACTGCAAACTTAGAGGCGATGGTCCAGGCAACAAATGTAATCATCATCCCAAAGGTTGACCCCAAAAACAGAGGCCTACGACCTGCCTTATCTACAGCGAACGCCATAGACCCAGCAACAATCATATTCCAGATCATCAAGATACCATTAATTAAGTTCTGTGTCTCACTATCCTCGATGCCCACCTGTTCTAAAATATCACCGATATAGTACGAGACCAGCGAGTTACCAGACAGTTGCGAGAACAGTCCAGCGCAGATACAAATTGTCATCCTATGACGGTTTCCCTTGGTCGACCACAGTTCAGAGATACCACGCTTCGCAAACTCGGACTCGAGAGCAATGGTCTCCTTGATCTCGGTGAACTCGAACTTGACGAGCTCGTCGTTGCGATCACCGTTTGCATGGCAGCGAGCGAGGATCTCCAGGGCTTCATCATGGCGGTCTCGTGAAATGAGCCAACGTGGGGATTCGGGAACGGCCCAGATGCAGGTCAACATTACGGCGGCGGGGGCGGCTTGGAGAATGCTGGGAATACGCCAGGACCAGGTGTTGTCGATACGGAAAGTACCATAGGTGGTCCAGGCAGCGATAATCTGATAGAGTTAGATATTGGAAATTAATCAAGATGGGGATTAGTATGAGATTGGGAAACCTACAGAACCAAGATACCAGGTAGTGTTGTAGAGAGATGTGATACGAGCACGGTGCTGCATATGAGCAAGCTCAGTTACCAAAAGAGGAGCAGCACCATGTGCAAGTGAAATTCCAAAACCGATCTATAAGCACAAATGTTTAATTATCACGTATGATATATTAGAATAGGCAAACAAGGGAGAGGCCTACCAAAAACCTGGAGAAAATAAACATCCCTAACGCCACACTCGCAGTTTGAAGCGCCACACCGACAAACATTATCAACACACCAATGATAATGGCAACTCTCCTGCCTCTCCAGTCCGCTAGCCATGGTGAGATGGGAATCGCACACATCGAACCCACAGACATGATCGCGTTGAGAAGTCCTCTCATAGCTGGGCTTGGTTCGAAGTCTATTGATCCCATTTCAATTAGTATAAATTAGTAGCCAACTAGCTAACCAAGCAGCCAATGATAGAGCTAGCAGAACATACACTCCTTCCAATTAACAACAGTCTGCAATCCGTTCATCATGCTCCCATCGAAACCATTGGTAGCAGAGACCAGAATAACAGTAGCAAGCAACGCGTAAAGTTTACGTAGACCAGGGTCCTTGTACCAAGTCACCAGCGGGAAAGACTGGCCCCCGAGAACATTGGAGGTGGGTGCAATTGCGCCGCCAGCTCCCATCTTGAAAATTGAAAGATAGATTGACTAGGATGAGGGAAAGTGGAGAAATAAGCTTTGGAGCCTCTCTGTGTCTGATCAAGTGATGGGGGTAGAAGGCCATTAAATACTATTTTAAACTCCCATCAGGCGCATCTATAAAGCATGGATCCTGGAACTATGTTTCTCGATGTATGCCTTACCCTGGACTTTCAATCATATCATGCAGAATTCGAGCTCTTTCCCGGCTGAAGTCACGATGTGATGGGGATCCGTGGCAAATTTTCCGGCTCACATATTGTTAGTCGGTGGTCTCACCCTCATCATTTCCCTGCTTTGGAATATTTTAAAAGGTCATGCCCACTAATTCTCCGCTACTCGGGCCTCTTATTTTCTTGTGCCTTCATTGCCGATATTCGGCTACAGTGGCGGAATACAGGGTGGGTCTGTCTCTGGTATGATACTTGCAGTGACCGGTCGATATCAGCTAGTATACAGCCCGGAGACACAACACCAAGTAATCTTGCCGCAAGTTCGACGGCCGCCCTGCAGTTTGCATCAATACAAGAATATTGTAGGTATACATACCTAACCACTCTTCCACATATATTAACTGCTCACAAGACAACAGTTTATCTATCAACCCGGCCAAAACCTTTCGCTATCTCACCTACGTCCTTGTACAGAATTCGTATCAGTCAACGTTGAGTTAAATTTGCATGCACCCCACAAGTTTACTAGATGTTCTTAAATCACATCGGCACCAAATTAAACACCCCACAACTCCACAAAATCTGATTTCGGCTGAGCTAGGCGAGGTTAACTCTAACCCCACAGTTCAGCTTCCCTTTCCCCGCTTTATCCACGGGGTTTCAATTCCATGCTATCTACTCCGAAAGTACTCTCCCCATTCACATATTTAGTGTTCCAGACGTTGCATTTGCCCCTTGCAGTAAGGAACCTTAGGCGGCTCTATTTATCCAAGTTTCGGCTAAGTTCTCGTGGTACTCTACCGAAGAGGCAGAATGAGAGTGTCTGAGGTGATGGCTTCTTTTTTTTTCTTTACGGAAACAAGGGTTGTAGATACGTTCTCATAACGTTCATGGTAATTGCACAATACTAGGAAGTTTAACCGGCCTGCAGGGAGTTTAAAATGGGTGGGTGGTAAGTGGATCCCACATATCATATACGTAGGGCACAGATGTCTCGATAAGTTAAACTCCTTCTTGTAAAAGTATCTAACTACTGTAGTAATGACTAGCGTTTCTATGTGATAGCTGATCATGAACTAAACCCCCTAGGCCTTCACTTGTATGTATTCTTGTCGGTGTAATGTCTATTTGCACCACACAAGCATGGAAAAAGTGAACTCCCCCAGTAGCCCGGCCCGTAATCCACTGTGAGCTCCTCATACATTGCAATATTCTTACGTGAGACATACACAGCATACGTCTTCCCTCGATATTCGTGATGGTCAATACTGCAGTTCGAAAACTCGTAGCACGCGTGATTGACGAACCTTGTCCAATTTCCTAAGATAGCGTATGCCCATTAGTATTTTTCGGAGAATAAACGCCTGCAAAAAAACCTTATCCACCCCAATCGACCCAGCGGGGGTTCCTAGCTACCTTTCCTGTTGGATGTGACATAGTAATTGGCCTGGTTGGGACGATTCTTGCTACCAATGTGACCTCTGAGCATATAACTATCCGGTGTATACAAGGCCTGTCCTGCACCTACAATCTCGCCAATATATTCTCCAATACACTGTTTTGCCTGAATGTTCTGTATGCATGCCCATGTTAATCAATTGTTGTTTATGCGATCACCTTAATTAATTTGGTTACGCCTCGGTGGCACCAATATCTAAATGACGTGAGCTGCTTACCTGTAAAGCCCGGACACCAAATCCTCTCGTACCAACATCAACGATCTCTACCAAACAGGGCGCCCACACATGTGACGGACAATCACAAATCGCCTGTCCACAAACTACACAGCGCTTTGCATTCTCCTCTTTTACCAAATCTCTTGGGTCTGGGCCGGGCGCGCCTTTAAGACCCGTCCGAATTATAGCCTTCTCGATGACCTCATAGGTTACTATCTTCTCCGCTTTCATAACTTTATCGTTTTCAATCGTAAAGCCCCATAAGTGATGATGTCCGTTATATTCCACCATTTCTTCATCCTCCGTAAACCGTTTCATATCAATCCCCCCCAATCCCCGCCTCAAGACGTCGCGCCATGCAGGGCAGTAGAACGAACCGAGAACCTCAATACTCAACCGTGCATCGTCGGCGTAGTTGAGCCACTCAACCCATTTCTGCTCCTCTGCTTTCAAGGCGTACTCCCTGAACCTGTTTGAGAACGCAAGGACAGTGAGATAACGCCATCCAAATGTATGAGCAATTTCATGGTACCGCTGCCATTGCACGACGAGGTCAGCGGCCACCTGATGAGGACTGGGGCCCAGACAACTGAAGAGGAGAGATATTATAGGGTCTGCGACATTCGAGGTAAATTGAGGATCTATGTGGTCTTGTTGATATGATATCCAGCGTGCAGCCCCTGGTTGTGTCAATGATTTATCCGTCACAATATAGGTTTGGTACCTGCAGCGACCAAAGGAGAGTGTATAGCCAACTTACGAATTACCATAATTGCCTGCCCATTGACCGTCCTAGTGATGGTACCAAGCAAGCTGTTTGTCATTGTATCCATTTTCGAACCTGGCCTAAGATATTCCTTGTCCACCAACTCCGACATCTTTGCCTTATATGAAACCGCCGCAGCAGCGGCCTCCTGGTCGTAAGTCTTCGCTGGTAATTTCAAATTATCGTGTAGATTCTTGTATATATCCTCCATGACTTTCAAATACTCCAGCGGCGTCTCATTCGTCCTTCTCATGATGCGTTTCGGCATGCGTGTTCTTTTTTTCTCCGCCCCGTCTGGACCAAGTTTGTCTATGAGCTTACTCGATGTGCCGTTTGCCGCCATTTTTGATCTTTGATATTTTTTTAGTACAAAGGCCCAACGAAGGTAGGCCACTTCTTTATACATTGTTGTCGAGGCATCAACCCTAACCCTGGATTGTCGCCTTTGTTCTATGCCTTTGTTTAGATGTGCACTGTATGGATGATGTGCATCGTTTGAAGATTATTCAATTGGCTTGTGTCCGATGCGTTTAGTCAATTAGTCTCATGGTGTGTGCGCTTTACAGGACACGGTGTAAGCAAGAGTCGGACAGGCACCACTTTTGGCTTTGATTATCAAAGATAAGCAATCTGTCATGCACCATCTTAAACTATTTGGCCATGAGCGCCACGAGGTTATCTAGTTTCAGAAATATTTATCGATTTTTCGCGCTGGAATCAATCTCTAACAACTTTTTGATACGGATATAGGGGTGCTTCGGCGCTGGTGGGTAATAACGGGACATATCCACTTGTGAGATTACTCACAACGCAACTATGGCTAATAAGTTCTCTTTGACACCCTCAGGAGTAACAGATTCCCGCCATCAGGATTTGTATATAGATCTAGAGCATTGTGAGGGTGAACAAATGATGTTTAGCTCAAATTATCTAGATTCCAGCCATCGTACAGCTAACTTAGGTTCGGTCATATCAGCATGCCCACGCCCATCCACCCAGAGGACGAAAACAACAAGGAGGAAGAATCTCAAGCTCCAAGGTACAAAGGTACTGATACAAAAATGATTTCGCCCGGGCTCGAACCGGGGACCACAAGTGGAACTATTGTTAGACTTGTGTGATAACCAACTACACCACGAAACCACTGATTTTGGGGCTTGTTGATTACACCTCGGCGGGCAATACAGGCGGGAAATGTTGCCAAGAATCATCGGACCTGGTGAAAGAAAATTTGCGTCTTGGCACCAGCTAAAAAACCATGGGAGGTCCAAGTAATTGAACTACTGGTTTTGAGTCTGTTTTCAAACCTATTGTCGTGAAGAGCCAGAAATGTTATGTGAGTATTTCTACTTGGGCTATAAGGAAACTCAGAAGTAAGTGACTTTGTACCGAAATTGAACCACAGGTCAACAATGCTGAGAATAAATTCCAAAGGGAGCTATAACTACTTGCAGGTTTAAGAGAACTACGGCACTGTAGTAACAATCTGAGAGTTTATAGAACTTCCACCCCCAAGATAATGATATAAAAATATTTTCTACATTGTGTCAAACACTAATAAATTAGCCATAAGCATCTTTTAATGCCTTTATAAAATGTCCTTATGGTATCTCCTTTTTAGATAATACTGAAATTGGCACGTAGATGTGCCTACAAGACACATGCCTTGTAGTATGGAGCGCTCCTAGTTGGATAGCACTGTGTCTGGAGGGGAGCGATGCGAAACTCCTAGCGCAAGTCATAAATGCTTTAGATCGACCACCGGGATGCCCTGTTATATTGCCCACATTACCGATAATCCTCCTCGTTGTGGTTTCATCCTTGTGAATTTAACCAACAAACCGAATGCAATCAATGAATTAAACAAAAAAAAAAAAAAAAAACCAACAAACCGGGGGGAAACGCCTAAACGAGTGATGCGTTATGACCAACAACCACCCCCTAATCTACATATGAAAACGAACGATCCACCCACAAAAAGATGAGGCTCCTCCAATCATACAACACGTTCTTAAAGCGCCTTAGACATGATTTCGCCCGGGCTCGAACCGGGGACCACAAGTGAAACTGTTGTTAGACTTGTGTGATAACCAACTACACCACGAAACCACGCAAAGGCGGTGATGTAGGGGTATAAAATTCGATAGTATTAATGTTGTGGTCCGTGAATCCCACGGAGACACAAGTACTCCACGGCTCCTATGTTGTATGATGGTTCAGCTAGTAAGTATTGACGCCTTGGCAGTCGTTCGTTGGTTGTTCGAGTTACATACGTTTTGTCCATACTTGTGAAATTACACAGGTTACAGGGTCAGGGTTAGATCTATTGATGATGGGACGTACAGGGATTACAAAAAAGCATGGGAAATTTGTTGAACGGTTTCGGCTGTATGGACTGAATTTTACGGAGAATATTTCACCGCAAGGTGCGTATTTCGCGTGGATTTCCGGCGCAGAGTAGAGAAATTTTGGTAAGAAGATGTATGTAGACAACCAAGGCATAGGTAAATGGCAAATCACGACATTTCACATCAATCACCAAACCACACCCCCATGCATTCCCACAAAAAAGAGAGATCCACACAACACAAAAATCCCGATCCCCAGCTATCTTACATTAATTCTTCTTCTTCCCTTTATTATTTCTCTTCGCCTCCTCCTCCAACTCCATAACCCTCACCTCCTCGCTCTCCTTCCTCTCTGCGTACCATTGTCCACTCTGCAGCACCAACACGCCCACAAGCACAAGAGCCAGAATCACTTGACTCGCCGCCAGCACCCGCAGAGTGTCAACTCTGCCGACCTCCTCACCATACTCCCCACTCTCAACTGTTTTCAGTCCGCGTACCACGTTTGTGGCGTACATGATGAGCCCAATCATGTACAGGACCAAACTAGCGCCGTCAAAGAGCATGTTTGACTCGGATGGTTTGTACAGCTTTGTTATGAAGCCGAGGAGCCCAACGGCGACGATGATGTGCAGCACGCGGATTATGATGGGGGGTGAAGAGCTCAGGAGCCGGTAGTGCGACTCGATGGCAGCAAGTATGGGCTCAGAGGGAGCGATGCCGTTCCAGAGAGTGTGGTGGTCGTAGGACCAGTTTGTGAACAGAATCCCGAGGAAAAAACATGTCGCTGTTTTCACGGTGTCAGTAGGTATCGCGTCAGTGCATGCGTAGAAGGGCAGAAGCAGAAAACTCACGGCAGATGATCAGAAATGTCGCGAAAGAGATTTTCGTCGACATTGCGCGGCGGGGCTTGGGCGGGGGTGGATCTGGCGCTGCTTGCGACGGGCTGCAGGTGTGTTAGAGACCAGCGTGTCTGGATCAGAGTGGTCAGTGAGTGGTGCGCACAGGAGTTGAAGAGAATCAGGAGAAGGACTAGGAAGAAGAGGTGTCAACAATTATATACTTACCAAACTCGTTTGACAAGCGAAGAGTTGCAACAAGGCTGAAGATTCAAAAGCACGGAGAAGGGGGGCGCAGAGGTTGGTCGATTGGTACAAAACTCTGTCCTCACAATTACATACGGTCTTGATGCGGTGAGCGTAACTCCAGAACAGGCATGTGCCAAGGCCAAGGGTCCCAACAGTCAGCGTGCGTAACGCTTGCCGAGGCGCTGGGTGAGGTGGACCAGGTAGTGTGCACAAGGCTGCTGCTGCGAATGGTATGTCTGGGTTTGCGCCTTGTGCCTTGCAGGAAATGTAGGTATCTGGTTATCTGCTGGCTGGTCGATGAGATGTACTACCTACTAGAGAGCATCCAGTTGCTATTACACTGCCAGCGCAATTAGCATCATTGGCTGCTTTTGTCGGTGGTTAGTAGTACGTAGGCGTCGTTACATATCGTCTAGTTCGAAGCCTCATCCGTATCCTAGTTTCTTGGCGATGATACCGATATCTCTAAAGAGGGTAATAGGACTTATTACAGTTATTAAGGCGTTTTTTCAACAACTGCCTTTCGAATTCTACAAGATTGATCACTGATCTTTAATTGACATATAGCCCAGTTTACCAGTGGTGGTCAACACTCGATAAACCCACATACTACATATCTAGAGGCCTCGATCGAAATCTCGAATACGTACTAACCTTACAAGCACTTGAACCGAATGAATGGTACGCCTTGGACGGAGGCTGAGTAATGATCTACTGATATATAGGTACTACGCAATAGGCTCCAGTGTGAAACAATCATCAATCAATCAATCAATCAAGCTAGTGTGGGCCCTATTTACACCTTCCTCAATTCACCCTCCCGCGATCACGCTGGGCGTTACCTTGTCACTAAATTATAAAGCCCTAACTAAACAAGAACCAGTGATCACATTAACCTTTTGCGCTTCTTCAAACCGTTAACTTCGAGACCTCTCCCCATTGATTTAAGTTCTCATGCAGTATAAAGCTTAAACCCCCTCTGTCAATGTGCTAAACTGCCTCTCCTCGGAAGAACAAAAAAAACTATAAGCCCTATAAATCAACAAAAGGATTTACAACTTGGATTGCCAGGGCAATTCAGCTGAGAGATAACGAAACGACCAGCAAGTGACTCGAACCCTCAACCTCGGTCTTAGGAGGACCACGCGCTACCATTGCGCCAACCAGCCAAATCACATGAATAAAAATTATGAAACATCAGGAAATATCGAGTGATCAACCATGACTGTAAAAGAACACCGTCTTGCTCAGGCGTTAAATGTAAACGTATAATGTACACATCATTTAGATTCGATATTCACTAGAATGGACGCTGTTATTTTGTGAGCAAAACCGGTCCAAGAGGTAACGAGGACAGTTGCAACGACTATATTTTCCTTCTTGGGTATAGTTTTTCTACTGAGGGGAGTGTTCCAGTGGAGGGGGAAGAATTCTATATAAAGAAGCACTTGTATCAACCCGAATGTGGTCTGCACCTCACCCCCGCCGAAAGACATCGACCCGTATCATCACAATCCAGGATTTCGAACCAAGGCCAGAAACCCTACTTCTAATAAACCAAATCTAGTGCCATAGAGTATGTATTTACTCACACATATTTATTTCAGAAAGAATATGTCCCCGCCACCACCACAGCTAATTGTAGCACCATCACTACACCAAAAGTTATATAGAAAACCTATTATCCCGGCAAAAATTCCTCAACATTTACCCTTGCGAATTCTGAATCATACTTACCACGCAACGTCACCTCCCAGGTACTCCAGAACTGTAGTGAGGCGTTGCAGGATTGCATCTTTGCATTGACAAGTAGACCAGAGGCGAGAGGAGTATTCGGGAGAGGAGTATTCGGGAGAGTAGAAAACACACATGATTCTCCTCGAATATTGGCGTTGCCGGTGATCTTTATGATTATTAAACTGTTCTCGGCGGGCTGGTGAAAAAGAAAGTGCTGATATTCACAAACATTATGCTTGCGCGTGTATCGTCCTTCGGATATAGACCTACAACACAAAAGTTAGTAGTGGTAAGAAAAAATGTTTACGAGGATTCTCGAAGAGTTAACCTATCCATATCCCTCTGAAAGGGTGCGACTTATCCGGAGTGTATAATTGTGGGTTTAGGGCCATGATTTTCTCCGAATTTAACCCGTCAAGTTTAAAAGACATCTGCTCGCTACCATATTGCAATTGATCCAGAAGCTTGACTGAATACTCTAAAGGCGGAGTATATAGTTGAGGCACTCCGCAGTCAACACGCTGCGTGCTTGGTTGACCTTGGAGGTAGGTCGGCTGTGCAATCAGGTGATAAAATTCCATTGTTTTCCCCTTTGATAATATTAATCTGCCACAATTACTAGTCCAGACTTTAACTCGAGCCTCCTAGGATCATTCCCGACTATTACTGTGAGTACTTAGGGAACGCCTACCACATCTTTCTGGGGCTTCAAGGCTACCGCAAAGTGCATCCCAAGCGATGGTGAAGAATCCCTTACAGCTTTTTGTGTTTCATGTCAGCGAGAAAGGCTCTTGATATCTAATTAATTAATCCGGATCAACGATGGGAGCTTTGAGTATCTACCAGATGACATCGAAGTTCGTATTTTTAAATCTCTTTCAAACTCCTGGAGGTAAAGTAAAGTACAGCGGTGGGTAATAAGTCATCGGACGACCTAGCCACAATTTTGCCTGCAAACGTGTATTTTGGTGGCGTTCCGTCTGATGACTTATTACCCACCGCTGTACTTGAATAAGCTTGGTTCTGCCTATTCTTGAACTTGACGATCTCAGTATGATCTGCATCAACTGGTATTTTCTTCTCGACTGCTGCACCAAGATGAAGTAGTGCGGAATCAGTATCGACTGTAGTAATGTATTCTCCAGTCCTTGCAAAGCCGTTTTTCCCCTAAAATACACTATAAACTTCTGTGGGGAGTTGCAAGGTACTCGGTTTCTTAATTACCCACCTGGACTAGTCTTCGAGTTTTGAATCGCTCGTAGAAGCTGATGATACGTAGTTGCATTGCAAAATCAACAAATCTCTCCAGCTCCGAATGGAGTAAATCGGAGCTTTTATTGATCGAGTTGAAAAGCTTGGCTTTGTCAGAATGTTCTTCGGGATCAAGCACACTAAGGATATCGTCTACTAGAAATCCACGATGTGAGGTTCCATAAAAGATTACGCCGTAGGTTGCCTGATGTATAGAATAAACGCCAGGGTCATCATGCGGGTTACACTCCTTGCTTCTAACCAGAGACTTCACCATTATGTTAGCTTCAAACCCATCAATTAGCTCTTAAACTTATTGAAGGATAAAGATTTGAGTCTAGCTAATGAAGGGTATCCCGCGTATATATCTCCGATTTAAATAGATCTATCTGGAAAAAGTATCGATTTAGAGTAAGGGATTACTTGCGCAACGATGATACCACTGAAACTATGCCCTATAAAAATAATTGGCCTTTTCCTTTCCTAAAGACACCATAGGTTAGGATCATTGGTAATACATATATGCGCTGGCATTTTAAGAGATGTGATATCGATAAAAGATATGGTAGTATATACATATGAGGGCCGGATGAGATATCCTTAATAGTGAAGTATCGGGAAGAAACGTTGAAACAAAACCCAACAACTTCTTCTGACATTCTGGCCTTCTTTAGTTCCTCCAAGGAACCACGGCTATAATCCCTGATTTGGTGGACTCCAGGGCTACAGAGCCTTGAGTAATAACCATATGTCATGGTCCTACAGTTTGGAAGGCCGACGGAAAGAAAGTCGCGAAGCCACATTCTACCCAGGTCGCCTTTCCCCCTCCATGATTCAAACGCATGAGCAGAAAGTGTTGTTACAGCCACAATACTAAAGCCAGTGTATACACATTAGCTCTTTATTCTGATATAAATACTCGTAGACAACCCAGTGCAATCCTACTCTGCCGTGATATCGTCGGTCTTTGTGGGGTAGAGCTGAGTCAGCCCGAAGAAGTTCTTATCTATGGTTATATCGAATAGTTCCCCCGCATCTGTCTCTACCTCCATGTCGTAGCTATCCAAATCCACATTGCTAGAATCCTTCAGGTAGCTTGGGAGGGGGTCGAACTGCACAAGAGCAGTTTGTGTCCTGTTATAACATGAAGGAGCAATTGTTGCTTTTATTTTCAATTCCTCGTTTCCATCCACCCTGGAAAGAGCCCCCCCCCCCCCCCCCCCAAGGCGTCGAGTGTCACTTCCTCGGGTATACCGCGAACCCGGAAAACAGTTTTGAAAGCCATGAAAAAGGTGAAAGAATTCAGATAGATGGCAGAAGCCTCGAGGCTATCCTCTCAGCAGTAAGTAAAATTCGGTGGGCGGAGAGAGAATTATAAAACTGGTAGTACATACCTGTTCAAATATGTATTCTATACATGTGACTCTGTGTCAGGCTGCGTTTCGTAAGAATCAAGCTCATTGGCAGAGCGGGGCGCTTCGCTGTGCAGCTGCATATAGCGCCAGCGCACTGCCGGCCAAGATCGTTAACCTAATTCGCAGTTGAGAATACAACTTCAACTTTGCCTTACACCTTAGCCGCAGCAGAAATAAGGCTGCCCCGCTAACCGCGCAGAGTCCTAGGCTTTCATTACAGGCTCGAGTGATTCTTTCAAAACTTTATTGTTATGGCCAGGCCGTTTACTTGCTAGGGAGGCTTATTTAAAAAGGCAGTAAAATTCGCCAAGTGTATTATCTAAGGAGCATGGTATCAAATAGTGTTGATATTACTCGCGCGTTAAGTCCTGAGAAATTTTGTGAGGCCGTTGCTACCAAAGCAAGGTAACTCTATAAGTATCTCTTTCTAATATTATAGAACATACCAAATAGGTGAGACGGATAGTCTTTTTCTTTCGTCTAAAGCAGCAGAAGACAATCCACTCTATAGAAGCCTGGTATATTATCGGGCTAAGGTTTCAACTCGACGTACCGATTTGATACGAGGGCGCTGACATCAAACACAGATCAAATTTTGTATTAGCTCAATCATTGATACACATCGCATCTTATGGAGAATATACCTCTATATTTGCATCTAGAGTACTGCGCCTTCAATACCACGAAAATCTACTCATCTAGGGTGTTGTGTTGTGTTGAATATTAATATGTGTGTTAGTGGGCTGTTTTTAGCGTTATTAGTTCGAGAGTCGCATTACTTAGTGGCAGCTTAAACATTTGTACCCTTAATAGAGCATGTTGGCAACAGCACATATCCTCTGCTGCGATTTCACACCAAACAAGCAACGGAATCGCTTCTAGCGGCGCAGAGCCAAGAATTCAAATTTCGACCTAGAAATTCGGAAAAGTGCTGTTGCCAAAATGCTCTAATCAAGACTTTAAACCCTGTAGTTTCTTAGGCCTGTTCCCATCTTGGGTTCAGATGACTTGACTAGCTAGTTAGTTTTCTCGTAGTAGTAAGTATTATAATAGCAGCTAAATCCAGTCCTAGTCCATATGCATGCTTAGCTATAACTATTGTGGGTTATCAAACTTATCTAGACGCTCGTGTCGCAACCACACAAACTTGACAACTCGCAATACATGTGTAGAGATCAGTAGGGTTGATATTGACGTCGACGTTAATGGAGACTTTAGCCATCTAACACTTATAAGACACCCGAATCCGGAAATATAACAGTAATATTTTGATTGGCAAATATATACCAAACTTCTTATGTAACCGGTCTACGGAAGCCAAGACTCAGCATATTCAGCCGAGTGATACTCTATGAGTCCCTGTAATAAAAAGTGATATTCTAGCCCAGTGAAGAAATTCGGACACCCCAGAGAAGTAAATATGCACCAGAACGTAATTAACCATTCAAGGCCCATCCGGAAAGGGTTTAAGAGATCTTTCATGCTGGTTATTCTATGAGAGTCAAGGTAATTAGTTTAAGCTTGTTCACTCTAGGTCCCTTGAAGAGCCTAAACTAGAAAACCGGTTACCTACCCGCCTACGGTAAGTAATACTCTCTATCTCTTGATAAATTTGGTATACGGAACGCCTAAAGTACCCTGGATGAATAGCCTTGTCGGGTATGTTGACTTCCTAGATAGTGCAGAATAAAAAGAAAAGTTTAATTTCTAGCATTCTATATCTGGGCACATTAATAGATAGTAGGCAGAATTTCTTTTTTCTGAGACAGGGTAGATCTCTGACTACTATGAATGTCCTTTGCAGTGAATCGGTGATAAGTACCACCGAGATATGATTTATCTCAATCTGCCCTTAATTGAGATATCGAGGGTAGCCCCCGTGGCATAGTTAATCTAACAACTCCATAAATACAGTCACAGCAGCTATACAGAGGTTATATCAAGTTCTCAATAAGAACAAGGGTATTATAGAATAATAGGCATATAATATCCGAATACGAGACACGACCCCCGGTAGTAGAAACACGACACTATAGGCCCTCAGAATTGGATAAATAGTGATTATTTTGGGTAAAATATCCTAGTCGTAATGCAGCAAACTGTTGGGTACCCATATCAAACGTCGAAGTTTCCAGCGGCCTCGGCATATTAATGACCGATTCCGTAATCTATCCAGTCCAGTACTATCATTGGCACAAAGGAAACACCATACGCTGTTTTCCGATCCAATTTTTCCTGCTGGATATGGGCTATGCGTGGTAGTTTACCGATAACTTTCCACTTGCTATTGAGCCAGAAAGCAATATACCCTTACGCCTGAAAGAAAGAATTGTACACATATAACTCGTCGAAGCATCAATATCCTTGTATAGACTATGCCGCCGAGCATTCCAGGAACCCAATTGGCATTTTAGACATCATAAGGCAGTCGGGGAGTCTCGGACATCAAACATCACCCCACAGTACATGTATGAATGCATCAGTGAGAGCGAGTGATATCACATGATGCAAACAACACATCCCACGGGGGACTTGACAAAACAAAGTGCCAGGATAATATGCAGCCCTTCTACCCTATTTCTTTGAAAAAATTATTTCAATATATAACTGGTTCAATTCCATCACCGGCGGGCTGGCGGTTCACCGGCCCGTAGGTGAATGTTGTGTCGTCCGGCCAGCTAGCATAAGACCAGGTTTCAGCGTCCGTGGTTGTGGAACTCCCGCGGAGACCCTGCAAACTGGTGCGCCAGCGATGAAACTCCTCGTACATACAGCTTGCTTGCAGATTGTCCGGGAAGGAGCGAGTGGGTGGCGCTCTAGAATGACCGTGCTCCACTACTCCATGTGAACGTCAAGGTGTCAACCGTGGCCTTGCTCTCATGCTGGCTCTGCTGGAACTGGCAGGGTATTGTACTGGGCAGCAACGTCAATCAACGTCCTTCATCTCTCTGATGCTCTCCAGTGCCGCAGGTCTAACGGTACGGCTCCTGCTGCCTACGCCATCTCGATGGAAGCGAAGGACCCTCAGGGATTCCCAAATCCCCCGACACATATATGCAGATAGCTAATAGGTAGCCAAAACGAGCATATCATATCAATCATCATTTAAAACTCTTGGCAGATCCACGCTGCGCTGCACTGCACTGCATCATCAAGTTAATAAAGAGTGCCTGCTTATATAGACTCACGCAGATACATACCTATAAGATAATTACTCCGTTTGGCTACCAGCTCACATATATAGACCCACCCAGGTGAATATTTCAAAGCCCCCCGCCGCTGCAGCTCGAGATGCTGGTGGTGCTCTGTTTGTTCGTTTTATGCCGGTTTCGATCACTTGCCGAAGCTGCGAGAAAGAAATAACCTTACTGCCTACGCACCGCCACAGGCATGACAGGCATATGTAGCCACAGACAGACATAGAAAAAGATCTGCACCCAGGACGGAAAAACCACTGCCTCGGGACTGAGATTTTTTTTTTTCCTCCCCACCTCTCGCGGATTTTCGGTGTTGAAGAGTCCGGGCGATCTGGTTTGAGGGATCTGGAGGAGAGGGAGCGGGTGATCTACATTGCTTTCTTATATCGGGGGATGGCTGTAAGGCACGCGGCAGGAACATCGACGGTAACCTTCGGGATAGAGTAAAATGAAAGCTCCGACGAAACGAAACAACCAGCCGCAGTGTGAATTTTGAACTGGCCCATCGGTCGGGTGATTCCGGAGTTCAGCCTCCTTCATGGCCAGTGAACGCTTGTTTGTTTTGATTTCGAGAAGGGCGGCTTTGAAATCGGCCTATTCAGTTGCGAGGGAAGGAAAAAGGACAGTTATGCATAAATAGTTGATATTGCAGGTTGAGTTTGGTAAAGTACTTACATATCGAGGTCAAAGCAGAAGACCTTGTGACTTTCCTTAAGTATGTATGATAACTGGAATCCCAGCGTAAAGTTTTGTTTCAACTTTCTGCATGCTGTTGGTGTTGTTTCTCATCGTCAAGTCAAGCTGCTCCGCGTAAAATTTGTTCCAGATGCCATATGTAGGTACTCTACCCTGCCACCTATAGCTATCACAATGACACGTTGACCGAGGTGTCTGCACCGTTATCAGTGCCAGTGCCAAAGATGGTTACCCGTCGGTGGGGAGGTGTGCTTTTCGGTTGCCATACGTAAGTACGTAGGCAAGGCGCTGTAGACCTGAGCCGCGTGAGTTTATGTGCATTAGAATTAATCGTGCGATGAAAATATGAGACAGATTATATTATTTCACGAGCTATCACTCGCTTTGGGGGGGGAGAGAATTGATGGCTCCTCTCAACTAGCACAAACACGATATTCCATGGCTCGGAATACTGCATTCCTTGCTGTCTTTTACCTGGGTATCTGAAACTATTCTTTTCCCTGCTGCGGCCCTGGTACGTTTGCTATCTCGGATTTCTTGGTTATTCCGCACGAAATTCCGAGATATGTGTTCGAGAGAGTTGCTATTGTAGGCAGTAATCCGATATGAATATAGAGTGCTTGATTCAGAATTGTTTGCTTGTCTGGTAGATCAGTAATCATCAATTAGTTCGCCCCGGGGGGGGCTATATCACATCCCTCATATGGACCTCGTGTGCATCAATCGGACTCCTCCGAGGATCGAGGTGTCAATACTGTTGGGATGCTGCTGCTGCCACATCTCTCGATGAGTAAACCAATAGATAAGTTCCTAGCAGGGTGATGACGGTGATGGTTTTTATGCTTCTTCTGAGATCCTTGACTGTGCTCCCCTGCAGTTCGACATAGAGGCGTCGGATTGGTCGGGCGGCACGTCGGGCCATGGCCATGACATCTCATGCTCGTGCCCTACAAGCTCCCACGGGCCGGCCGTTGATAAATCGGCAGGTCGGCACCGAGTGTTGACAGCGCTGACATTCAAGGAGAAGCTTGCCTGTCTGCCTTGCATTTTAGCTTTCTGGGTAGGTATCCGTTTACTTACATGGGCTGTTGTAGAAAGCGAGCAAACGGCGAATGACCACCACCGCGGGGGCCACGGCAACGGCCACGGCAACGGCAACGGCACAAGATTGCATTGTTTTTCTTACTCCTCCCCTCGAGGGGCTTTTCGCTATTTTTTTCTACAACGGCGCGTGTCTCTCTTTCTCTCTCTTACCTTACACCCCTGCTTCTTGGGTCGCGATAGGAGGAGGACATCTGAAGATGCCCAGCATACATATTCTACTAGAAAGGAAATAACGCTATTGGATCACTAGGAGAAGACAAAACTGACAATAATCACAAGCAAACCAATCCACACATGCCGATCGCCCGATCAGAGTCAAAATCAGATCAGACAACCCTTTCATCCGCTTATTTGATTCGTTTCGCTAGTCACGGTGATGATGTTATCTGCAGTCACCGGTGCCGAGCCTGCCTTTCTCAGGACAAAAAAGGCGAGTGAAGAAAGCTTGACTGGCCAAGGCCCCCCACGTTAAACAAGCACTTGCTGCAGCTGGAAGGGAGGGGAAGGGAAGGGGAGGTTGGATGGGAAAAACAAGCATCGCTGAGAGGCTTGGCGGGGCGCTAACGGGCTGTGTGCCGGTAGGGAAGGGAGGGGAGGGGGGGTTGGAAGAGCAGGGTTTGGGGTGATGTCACTTGTCATTGCGGATGGGATTGGCGGCTACTACCCATAAAAACGCGAGAGAGAGCACGAACGGCGAGCTGTCCTGGCTTCCTTCTTAACTCTCCTCCGAGATGATCTAGAGATGGGTGGGAATGGAAGGAGATGTGTCGATAGGGAATGCTCATACTTCAGACACAAAACTGCTGACTGACTGGCTCTAGTTACAGGCCTTGTAGGCAATGTTTGATTTGCATTTTTCTTATTCATAGCGCATTTGGTAAAGAAGTCCCCGAGACGGCGAAGAGCGAAAGGACTGGTGGGCTAGAAAATTGAAAAAGGGAGGATGCGATGAGAGGGGGTTTATTTACTGAGAAGAGATTGGGGTTGTTGATACGCTATGTCCTTTTCGGCTGTGTGAGTGCTGCGGATGTGAGGCCGCTAGCGAAGTAGGGGAAAGTGGGAAGGAGGGGGGGGGGGGAAGAGAGAGGGAAAGGGAAAAGACTCCCTTCTTCCTCTGGGAACTGGAATGTTACATATTGAGTTCTTTGTTTCGAGTGCGGTCCCAGCAGCACTATGTGCAACAGCACAAGTATGGAAGGGATGGAAGTAGAGAGAGTCTGGGAGGAAGGTCAGATGTGTGGAGATTTGGGACTCTTTTACTTTTGCCCTTCACCTCCCCCCCCTCTCCCCTCCTCCCTTCCGTTCCCGTTGAGCCCAGACACGCACACGGAAAAAACATGCAAGCCACAAAAAAAAAGCAGACAGAAAAAAAAAACAAGCCTTTAGCAAGAAAGCCCCAGTCCCAGTCCCAACTGTTGTTACTCGCGCAGAAGAGCATGGTGAGCGTGGTCGGTGCAGTGCAGAGTGCAGCGCGTGGTGTGCGATAGGTACTCGACCGACTTTAGCGTCGCTGTGTGTGTGTGTGTGTGTGTGTGAGTGTGTGAGAGCAGGGTGGGTGTGAGGAAAAGAGATGGGTGGAGAGTCAGGGTTAGAAGGGCTCATAAATGGACTGTGGACCTGCCATGCTGCCGAGAGAAAAAGCTCGGCGTGGAGCAAGCAAGCAAGAAACGGGAACCCAGGGATCGAATTGCGAAGGGGGTAGACACAAGCATTTTCCAAGACTTCGACAGGTTCCGCACCCAAGAGATCCACAGACAGGAAGTGTGCGAGTTCGTCGTAAGCATCCTGAATACCAAGGAAAAGGAAAAGGAAAAAGGGAAAGAAGCCGGAGAGATCCAGCGTAGAGCCGTTCACCAATAATTTCATCCACACGAGTTAACTCCATTCTACGGTCAACTGGATCCATTTAGCAGGCCTCTGCGCTATATTCCCTGTTGCTGTCAGAAAGAAAGAAAGCAAGTGCCTCAATCCAACATTTCACCCAGTCAGCTTGCTGCGAGATCGGTCGGCATTTGTTATTGCTATTATTATAATCGATTTTATCGGCACAGCGTCATCTCACAGTTCACTCACTCTCTTCAAAGAGAGCCCGCGTTATTTCGTTCTTCGTTCCGTCCTCTTTCTCACTCCTGCCTTTTCTTTTACTTTCCTCTTTCTCTCTCTCGCTTGATCTCTCTCTTTTCTCACTCTAAACTAAACTCATTCATTCAACCCCCTTCTCACGCTTCCCCCCCCCCCCCCCCCTTCCCTTACCTTGATTTCCACTTCCCTCCCCTCGTCCCCACCACCCCTTCCATCCACACACACACACATATCCCCCTCCACAACAACCCCAAATCTTTCTTTCCATTCCATCTCTCAATTCCCTCCAACAGAAAGGCTTATCATAACCCCCCCCCCAAAGACTTAGCCCTGGAGTAGCCAAGCTTTCTTCCCTCCCCTATCTGTCAAAAGACCTTGACTCTCCTTCCACCCCCCAACGGGTTGCTGCCTGTGCCTATACTTTCACCTCCGCCACTTGCTGCAGGATTAAGCCTTTTGGTGTTCCTCTCCGTCGGATTTACCGAGGATCTTGCCCTACTTCCTCTTCCGACTACAAGTATAGATCATAGAACTCTTAGTTATTCCGCCCCCCCATCTACCAAGTCTTCCCACATCCCCCCACCAACTATCTGTCTACCTCGTTCTTCCCCATCTTCCCACATCGCCTCGCCATATATAGCCTTGGTGGCCCAGAGTACATCCTAAAGCCCTTCGCTGCTCCCCTTTCTTGGCAGCAGCTGCCATCTTATCCGACTCGTTCGATACGGTCGGAGCTATATCCGATCTGAACGCGACATCGCATTCGTCGCTGATAGTCACTGGGGAAACCTCATCCCCCCCCCAATCCCCTTCCCTAAGAGCAGTAGCTCCACGAACATCCCTCTACATAAAAAATGACATCTAAAAATTCCTCCAGACCGTCGCTGCTGAATCGTCTTCGGTCAAAGACTTCAACACTGTCGCTGCCTGGACTAAGACCGCCGCGCCGTACATTGGGCGATTTTCACATCCGACTAAATGACCCCCATCGTGTATACTCACCAACAGATACTGTCAAGGGATCGGTGTGTCTTACGGTCGAAAAAGCACTAAACTTCACTCACCTCGTCGTAAACCTGGTTGGCCGTGTGGACTTGAACTTGCCGTCGACAAAGGATTCGGGAAAGAAACGAAAGGAGTGGGATGCGGAATACGACGATGGATCAGGTGGCGGAATTGTGCTGTGTAGGGACGAGAGTGTATTGTGTGGTGAGGGAAGACTAGAGCCGGGAAAGTATGAATTCAAGTTCGAGTTGTTCTTCGTCCTGGTTGGGAAGATGGTTGGAGGTCTGCCGAGCTCTTTGGATGTAGGTATACCCTTAATTCGTACTCGTCCAATATTTATTGGCGCCGCCAAGCAAATGTTCTTGTGTTGTGTAGTTGAGCCCAGCTGACAGCGGACTGACGCGATTGTAGTTTGAGAAGGGTTCAATATCGTACACAATATCATCGACCCTGACGCGGCCTACAACGTTGTCGGCGACTACAACATGTACAACAAAGATCAATCTTCTAGAGACTATTGATATCGGCCATCTACCAAAACCAAAGCCACACATTATCCAACTGGAGCCTATTGTATCTCGGCGGTCACGGAAACGACCTTCATCACCGGCAACTACACCGTCGGTCGCATCATCACCAAACAGTTCTCATGGAAATTTACCACCTTCCTCGGACCCTGGCTATCTATCACCAACATCTACTCCGGCATATATAAAATCAAAAACTATAACTGCATCTATCGAGATGGCGAAGGGCGGCGCTCTTCGTGGCGACAATATTCCTATAAAGATATCCGTCCACCACACAAAGGCAGTCAAATCCTTGAATGGTATAATATTAACTCTTTACCGGCAGACTCGTTTTGACCCAGCACACCGCCCACAACCACTGAAAAAGGCGCTTTCTACGACAGCTGTAGGCAGTGGTACATTCCGGAAGGACCTGTCACAGACTGTCATGCCGCTAATAATCGACCCTAAAACCCTCACTGCCGTCGTGAGGGCTAATCTGAGAGTCCCCGAAGATGTATTCCCTACAATCAATTCGGTTCCCGGAGGAGAGGTATCATTTAGATACTGGGTTGAGGTTGTAGTAGATCTCGGTGGGAAACTAACTGGAAGGGATGATATATTCATTGGCGGCGGAACAACAATACCTGGACTGTCTAGGCCAAAGAGTGCGGAGGAAGGGGGCGTGCGGATAGCAAGCGAGGGAGGGGTTATGATTGAAACGGAACGGATAAGAAAACGGGAAAAAAGCATTATATTTTGCAAGGTTCCGGTTGTGATTGGCAGTGTGGACTCAGTGACCGGAAGGGGAAGAAGAGCTGGAGCTCGGCAGATCTCAATACCGCAGATACAGGTAGAAGAGCAGATGAATAACGTGGTGGAGGTAGAATTGGTACCAATGCCAGCGTCTCCAACAATACAATTTCACCAGGAGGAGACAGAGGTGCACGGCGAACGCCAGGAGGGCTGGAGCGAGCAAGCACCGGACTACACACGGCACCCAGAAGCATCACATTATCAAGAGATGTCACTACTACCGCACGAACCTGAACGAGAAAACGCGGAACAGCCACACGAAGAAATGGACGAGAAAACACGAATACGCTTTGCCGAACAGTCGCTCCTGCCTAGTGCACCACCCGGGCTGGAAGCAGGTGAGAGCAGCGCTAGTGCTCCGCCACTTACACCCGCGGGGATGCCCGACTATATGTACTATCCATCGGCACCCCCGATGGAGCCTTCAGATCAGCATCATCAAGATGTACAGGAAGGTGTGGACGATAAACAGGAGGCCGAAAGGCTGCGATTGCTGGCATCAGCGGGCAGCCCTGACGATAATGCAGGAGAGGGTAGCAGCAATGCGCCAAGTGCTCCTGTATTAGATGAACATGATCTTGAGGGCGGACTGCCAAGATATCAACGATAACACGCGCATGAGCCTTGTTTCATATTCTCTCTCTTTTGCCTTAACTTGGGAGTTTTACCTTCGTTTATTTTTGATGAGGGCGGGAGTGTCGAGGAGTAAATACTTTTTTTTTTTTTTTTTTTTTTTGCATTTTTCTGGACAAAATTTGCGACGGAGCAGAGCTTTTTTTTTATTTTTTTTTCTTTACTATTTTACTGAGTCTATTTTTATATCACTCGTTTCTGGTTGATTCATCTGGACTTGTTCATTCACTCATCAATCACATCTTTTTCTTATGTTTATTTTTCTTATTTGAACCAACTTCTTTTGCCCGATCTCCGGTTGAGGTGGGTTGTGTGGTTGTAGGGATGTGCGTGCAAAAAAGGGGGGCTAAAACGGAGAAGGATCCGGATCATTGGGATGGAGTCTGTCACTTGTTTTTATTTTCATCTATTTCGATTTTTCCATTCGCGCTTGCTTGTTTTTGTATTGATGTTATGTTTTGAGAGCATTGTTTCTTTATTTCGTTTCTTGTGTATTTTTGTTTTCTCCCTTTTTTTTATATATTTTTTTCCTTCTGTTTTTTTCATCTCCCAAAAAGGGCGCGATCGAGACGTTTGGTGTCCTACACTCTAGTACTGCGGCGTTTGGTAAATATGAATTTCTCTGGACAGAGTTGTCCCCCCCAACCCCATCTCTAGTCTGGGTGTGGGGGTAACAACTACAACTACTACTACATAAGTGCTTTCAATGCTTTGCTCTACCTGTGTGCCTACAGTGCCTACATTAGTACTTTTTACATGTGCTTGCTGTATGTACTGCGATCGAGAATGTGAATCTGGTGGTGCAGTGAGTTATTTTTTCTGCCTTGTCCTCCCTCCAGGACCCTCCTAGCTACAAGCTTAAGTCTCTCTTCTCTCGATCTTCGGAGAATTCGGGGTGTGCTACTATGGAGACGTACCCGGGGTGCGCGAAGGGCGGGGGAGGTCGCCGGTCACACAAAACTCATCCCATCCCCACCCCCCTGGTTTTTTTCGTATCGGCGCCTCCGGCCGCGGGGGTGAATGCGCATGGGATGTCACTCGTTATGCTGTTATGCTGTTATGCTGACAGATGCTATGCGTGTTCGTAATTGCATAAACAAACCGTTGCAGGATGTGGAAGGATGACCGAGTGGTTAAGGTGTGTGACTCAAGATTCAGTTCTTTCTTGCTTAGTAAGCGAGGTTTCTCATGGGCCTAGCCCGCGGGGGTTCGAATCCCCCTCCTTTCATCAGCTTTTTTTTTTTTTTTTTTTTTGCTCTTGCGGTGATCAATGGCGGGAGTGTTCTTTTTTCTCTTTTTCTTTTTGGCGGTAGCGGGAGGGAAGAGTGGGTCGTGGGGACTGGCGCGACGGGGTAGTGGGGTGGTCCATTGGTTGGTTTGGTGGGGTGGTGGAGTGAGAGGTGGGGTGGTGGTAAGTCATGCGCCATCACTCGCGGGATTGTGCCTTGGCTACATACATGCAGGCTTTGGGGGTGTTCCAAAAAAATTGCAATGGGAAAGACTGTCCGCGCTCCGAGCCTTGACCAGAGATTTCGAGACCCTTACTTAGTGCAATGCCCTAAGTGTACAAGATCCCGTCGCGTCGAGAATTAAAAGTGGATACCTGATCTATCGATCCTCCAGTAGAGTATCTATGTGTAAGTACATACATCCAGTCTGTGGGCGGATAAGTCACCATGGCCACGTTTCACCTCTGGCATGTGAAGATCAACTCCAGATCCAATGAGTAGTACGTCAGTCGTTCCATCTGCATGGCCGGGAAACTGCTGGCCGAGTAAAATGGTTTTTCCAGCCTCGAATCTGCCTGTGCCTGTGTGACAAATTTTACATATTCGGAGTTTTGTACGCCCGACGTTCCATCCCCCCACTTTCGTTTCCTGCGCCTCGGCCATAAATAGCGCCGTATGTAGTACGGTGATACGATACGGCATTGAGGTGCTCCGGGCCAGCTGGTGTGTGGTTTGGGTTTGGGTTTGGTTCGCTCGGGCCGGGCCGGCTCAGCCACTATCCGATTGCGAGCTAGCATGTAGCTAGTATGTTGATTCGCTTGTAGGTACAGCTGTGCAGCATATAGGAGAACCGGGGATTGGGTGGAGGGGAGGGCGGAAAGACGGGTTTCCGGGCGGGGTGGTGGCTGTGGCTATGGTTATGGTTATGGTTATTAATTCATGTGTGCTGTGGGGGGGCAGATTTAGTGCGTAGGCGATCGGTCTCCGGGCGAGCGGCCGCGGGGTGCGGGGTGCGGATATCCGGTCTGGGGATTTGTTCGCTGACCGCGGGCTCCGGAGTTGTGTGGAGTAATTAATTGTGGGCAGGCTGGCTGTTTGGGGTGCTTGGTAAATATGCGGTCTAGTATGTTGCCAGCTTGTGTGGGCCAAGGCTGGATCGATAGGCAGACAGCAGCACAGAGTAGTACAATGCAGAGTGAAACATGTCCCAGGTTTAATTCTGTATATGTGTTTGATCCGCCTCTTGACACATTCGGGACACGTTTTTTCAATCCTTAAACTGCAACAGATGTGTCCATGAACCCGGGAAATTAAAGAGAGAAGCTTATCTGGCCGAGAACATATCATGTATCCACGTGTACTTAGATATATTGGGTATATAAACCCATGGGTGGTGCTCCCCCGTCCCTTCTTCTTCTCTCTCCACTATGAGCTCTTCTTCCTATATCATATCTCCAACATGAACTCCTCTTCCTATATCATATCTCCAACATGAGTTCCTCTTCCGGAACTTTTCTATCTCCAACATGAACCCTTCTTCCTCTATCTCCATCGAAAGTACCTCGAGTTGGCTCGGCGCGGCAATGTCGCCCGGCTTACTGCACCGACCTCTACTATATTAATATCATGGGTCATCGAGGCCACTCCAATTACTTATGTATACCGTCCTTCTTTATCGCCATACCAGATGGTATTTAAATTTGATATCGCTGTTGCTAACGGCCGTGCTTGTAACAGTGGAGAGACCGCTATGAACACCAAGGGATATGGCAACAATTATAAGGATTATACGCAGTGTCGATCGACGACAGACCGATCTCAATCCAAGAAACCATGCGGGAGCCTCGGTCAGCGGACCATGGTATCCTGTTTCCATCTCTTGTAGGGCGGGTGTACTGTCATCGAAGTCCTCTAACAGGGTCGGGAGACTGTAAGTACGCCGTTCTCCTTTCATGTGTGTTCTGTCGTAGTAGCAGAATGCAAAGCATGCACGAAACACCGGGAGAGAGCTAATCAATGAAGCTCCACTATGTGTACAGTCGACTCTCGATATATAAGGATACGGTCGGGACCGAAAATCTTATCCTTAAGGCGAGTACCGCTACGGGAAGCAAGGATGGACACGTAAAACAGCAGTCCGGGACCGCTGGTTACTATCCTATTAGGGGAGTATCACTATATACAGTATCACTATATATAGCGAGTTGTACAGGAACGGCCGCGGGAGATCATTAGAAAGGAAGCGCAAGACGCCATAGCAATCGCGCAGAAAAAGATGACGAAACAGCACTACGAGCCGGACTTCTCATCTGGATACGCTTACATATGCCTTAGGAAAGGATACACGTTTCCCTCCATCCAGAAGAAGAAACCAGCAAGAGCCAACTGTATTACAAACGAAGCCGGCCTGGGAACGATTACCACCTAGCGCTGTGGCATGGAAAAGTTGGATAGGTTTTCTTGCAGGCCCGCAGAAAGTCACGCTCATCACTCTTTTTAGATGTGATAGAGGTATTTCAGGAGGACGAGATGTGTGGCTGTCAAGGAAAGGTGGCCGAAGAGAGCCTAGTACTTGTGATGGGGGAGGTGGCTAGGAGACCTAGGACTAAGAATCGGAATATTGGAGGCAGCAAGCTCCCTGTAAAAATAAATATTAGAGACCTTGCGCAAATGGAGCCAGCTCCATTTTCCGGCAACCTGATTACCACTAGCTACTTGTAGTTAGATAAGATAATTAGAATATAGAGCTGGTGTAGGGATATGAATGTTGGTGCAAACTGACTGAGAACGGTCGGTGTAACGAGTACTAGTATGTATTGGTATAATACCAAGAAAGACACGAGTTCACATGTAGTGAATGTGGTCTGTATTGAGAGTAGATGAAGAGGGAGCGAGAGGGCTTCCCTCTTACAATAATCATCGTAGTATTCAATAAAGTATCAAGTTGATTACATCCATTCAGCATACTTCAGCTGGCTCTATTTGTGCAAAGTCTCTAATATTGAGGGCGCTGTATAATCCTTAGCCAGAGGAGAACACTCGGCGTTATATAAGTACACATAGCATAAGCATAGGTGTACCAGAATAGCTGGTATATTTCGTTTAGCAACGGGGCTCTTCCCTAATCATAATTGTACAGAAAACACACATTACATTAGCTAATAGAATTCCGGGACGAGCCGTATGGCCCGCACTCCCGTAAAAACAAACAATAATCAAATCAACTACCAAACGTGACTTTTACTCCCTCTTTAGTACATCGTCATCATCAATATGAGTAATTATAGCGATACTGCTTACTATAGGATGGCAAGGAGCCCGCGTGGGCGAAATCCGGCTGGCGTTAAATTAGGGATATATCGCAATGGTAGACAAAGAGGTCAAACTATACGGCTTCGAGGAAGAGCTAGATAAATGTTTAAGTGTAACTACATGTATCTCATCTGTTGTAGGATTACATAAATTCAACATATTAGCGAGAGTAACGAAACGAATCCTGTAGGAATATTGAGAAAATGATATATCTCGAAGAAAACAGTGTAATAAATGGGGACACTGGACATATATAGCAACACGTCTTGACATTTTATAGTGAGCATGAGCAGGTAAGCGTAAACACCACCTCAGACTGAACTATACATGTATATTCAATGTCTGACGTCGTCATCTTTAATTCTAATCCCCGATGTTTTACTACTACATTGTCTCAATACCAGCACTTGAACTAGACGGACCCTTTGACAGCGGAGAGTACCAGTGGACTAGAACATACTTTTTTTTTTATAGTGGCTTTGTTGTCTGGTGGGGGAAGAGTGATGGGCGTGGGGTGCTTGGGGGTGGAGCTGGGTATTGGGCTATGAGGACTTGGTGGCGGGGGTATCGAGGTTCTGGTTGCGGTTGGTGGTGGTTAGGTGAGGACTGGAGACCGAGTGATTGGATGTGATTCTAAGGTTTGTAGTAGTCAAGTTGTTGAGGCACCTTAGACATATTACAGAGGTGTTGCTGTGTTATGCTGAGTTTTATTAACTCTAGGTTGGTTCTGGGTGCTCGGGCGTGATGACTTGCGTGAAGATTCGAGCAGATATGTGCTAGCAAGGAAAGCTAAATGATTGGTATTCATCTGTGGCTATTCAGATGTGTTATTAAGTAGCAAGGTCAGCCCGCTCAAACATATTCCAGATCATCCTCCATGCCAAACATCTTTCTACACGCATCCATCTTCTCCCTATCTCCGCCGGTTGCCTCTTTCACATAGCTCTCGAGCGTATAGAGATTATCTACCCCGGCACATTAGCACCCAACCGCCCCCAAAACAGGAGATAAACACCACAACCTACGTACCATTATACATATTAATCTCCTCCCTCATCCTCTTCATCTCGCTCCTCCTCCTCCCCTCTACCTCCGGATCACACCTCCCCCACTCCTCCACCAGCGCCGCCCTCACCGCCGTCAACGCCTGCACCCTCTCCGCCATCGCCGCCCTCTCCCTCACCTCCTCCCCCTGCAGGCCCACACTCTCCAGCTCAGCCCTCACCTCCTCCATGTTCTTCTCGAGTTTCTCGAGCTCCTTCTCAAACTGCGCGAGCAGCCGCGCCTTGGCGTGTTTGGCGTCGCTCGGGAAGCTCCAGTACCAGTTGCCGGACCCGATCTTCTCGACGCGGAGAAGGCCCTCGTCGGTGAGCGCCGTCAGGAAGTCTTTGACCACCATGGGCGAGATGCCGGCGGCGGAGGGGAGGGACTTTTCCAGGTCTTTGAGGGGGTGCGTGGTGAGGGTGGTGTGGAAGTGGGTGAGGATGAGGTTGAGCTTAGCGGGTGGGGGAGGGTTTTGGGGGGCTGATGGAAGGGGGGTTAGTGGGGGTGTTTGGGGGGGGTTGGGGAGATGGGAGGGAGGGGTACCATTTCTGTATTTTTATATATGGATTGTCACGGATTGAAGATGTTTGGAAAGGGTGATAGATAAATATGATAGAGGAGATTGGATGATCAGGGCGGGGTGTGGTTCTGTTATGATAAATCTTGAAGCGAGAATGCCATGTAGGAGTACATGTATAGAGTTCTTCTCTCGAGCGGTACGCGCACGTATCCAGTACTGGAAGGATGTAATATCTGTATACGTACGTACTTCAGGTCCTTTAGCCTCCATACCATACGTGTGCAAGTTCAAACAGCCATATCTTTCTGCATTGTACACTTTGAGCCTCTCCCAGATCCTCTAGCTACGTACATCCACCTATGTGATCATCACTATCCTCAAAACATTATTATCCCTCTCCTCAAAGCATCATTGTCCGCATCCTCAAAGCATAATCACCCCCACCCAGATCAAGCAGACGATACTGTCTGGCTCGTTAATCCAACATCCAGATTGCAGGCAGCTTCTTTCGCGTATACTCAGTCTTCCTAGACGTCATGTGGAACTGCCACGACCTGGTCAATCGACGTGTGCAGTCTAGTTGCCTTACTACACCGAAGGCTATGGAGGAGTAGATAAGTACGTAGGTCGGCTGCTATGATGATTCCTATGATCAAGACGGGTTGTTTTTCTAGTCTCCTGCTAATACGCTATGTTTCTACAAATTGGTTTTTAGATTACCGCCGTTTGCTAGATTCCACCACGTGCACTCACTGATCTTGGCTCACGATGTATCACTCGAGGTGTGGTCTCGCTTGAGAAGCCTCTCGGGCAGTCGAACGACGGCAAAACACATGTTACTCAAACCCGGTGAGTGGATGAATATTCCGTGGTGCTAGAGGGGACGTTAATAACTCCTTCAGTGTTTCTACTATTTTATAAATACGTCTGTGGAACCATAAAAGACAGCGTAGAAGTACCTGCAATGCTCGAAAATGAAATTTGGCTATGCCGATTCTACATCATTCGACTGAGACACGGGTTTTGGTTAGCAACGGGTCATGTTTTATCACTCGCATTTCACGGATTACCTGCTGGAAATTGAGGATGGAAAAACTGAGGTGCTTCATGAGGGGTCACTTGATCATCGTGCCAGAATTTTTCATGTGATCCACCTCTTTATCCAATTAACAAAGACGAACATGCGATCCAGTGTCGATATCTTATGCAGTACGTAGAGTATTCTGCATATGGCTTGTGTCCTGACCAACGTCAATTTGTTTTTCGCGGCTCAAATTGTCTGTTTCCTAGAATCGACGCCGGTGCGCCTGTGAGCCCTTCGTCTGGTAACAAATGCTGACCACCCCCCTAAAAGCATATTTCTGTGTGGTTTTACTAATAGATCCTCTTATCTCTCTTATCAAATAATAGATCTTCCGTAAGAATTTCATTCCTCTATTATAGGGTGGTCAGCTTGCCAGGCGAAGCGATAACTGAGATATTTTCTAATTTTCGAGTCTAAGACTAGCAAACACTGCACCTGGATATGGTACTCTATAGTCGTTCACGGACAGGCGGGCCATACTTTACACAGAACCCCTGCTCGTCAACACGATCCAATGTCGTATGCATTCGGCCCTCGGACCCCAGCAACTGTCGATCTTTGATGTCAATATGACGCTGTAACGCCAAGAGCATTTCCTCGGGTAGGGCGCTTCGCAACGGGAAGCGCAGAAGAGATCAGATGAATTAATACCGCGCATAAATAATCGCGGTATATTCTTTAAACCAATCAGATTCGAGATACTAGGGTGTTCACGCTGGTTTATCAATAACTAAAAGCACAAGATATCGACACTGGATCGTATGTTCATCTTTGTTAATTGGATCAGGAGGTGGATAACATGAAAAATTCTGGCATGATGATCGAGTGACCCCTCATGAAGCACATTGGTTTTTCCATCCTCAAATTCCAGCAGATAATCCTTGAAATGCGAGTGATAAAACATGACCCGTTGCTAACCAAAACCCGTGTCACAGTCGAATATGATGTAGACCACGCACTGTAGCGCACACTGCATGATAGATATAGAAACACTCACATTTCTTGGAGCTATCCGATTAGTCTACATACATACAATGTACCCCCAGCCTAATTTCCGATCCCAGTGGTGCGGCTCTCATATTTCACCCCTCCACTCGCGAAAAAGAAAATAAATGTGATACTCCAATACATATGTATAGCCCCACCCACCCCCATCGTGGCATATCCAACCATTAGAGTACTTTATCACCCATACAACGTAAGTCTCCCCGCTCATGCTCGACTGTAACTGACACCAAGTCCCGACCATTCCATTCACAGTAATAGGACCCAAGACAACTAACTACCTAAAGCGACATACATATACCTACCTGCATCGACAGCATGTTAAGGCAGACCACGAAAACACCCTTGCTCACATAAAAGAGGGGAACAATGCACTTTTCGAGCGAAAATATACAACAATATGTCCGCAGTGGGGTCAATTAAGCTAAAAATGGCCGTTCTAGAAAGAACCCACATCATAGTCGGCTAATAAAACAGTGTCTCAGGACCTCCGTCAGCCGCTGTTCCCTCACGATCTTCCCTTGCAAACCGTACCTAACGGTTCATCTGTTTGTGCTAGGCACGTCCACCGGCCACCACCAACAACCCCCCAGAGTAATTATAATCCATTATAGTATATATTCCCAAACACTAAACATCAATACAGAACTCTATGCGAAAGAATTAGAACGGCAACGACGGAAATACCTACTCCGCAATGCCCCCCGCCATTCTCTCCCTTCCAAACGAGCTCTGGCTTGGGATAGCAGAGTCGTTTTCTCCCAGCGAGCTTCTATACATTCATCATACCAATAAAAGGCTTAATCACCTCTTTAGGCATCTTTTTATCGATGCCATAATCTCCGAAGACGGCCCCCACGGCGCCCTGTTCTGGGCCATCGCCTTAAAGGATCAAATCCTTGCGGAGACGGTGCTTGAACGTTGTAAGGAGGGAATTCATGTGGCCGTCGATCACATGTCTGTTGAGCCGCCACTTCCGGTGTGCGGAGCAGACAAGAGACTAATTAAGTATATTATGGACCTGAACGTCGCAGTGGAGGTTTGGGAGGAGGGCACAACAATTGGGCCGCTGATGTGGGCAGTCAGGAATGGTAGAGCAAGGTTAGCACGGATGTTTATATCTAATGGCTTTCATATCGACACCAATGACTGGGGATACCCACCTCACCTTTCCCAGGTAGAACCTCACAAGACAATGATCGACGGGGCGCTTCTCGAAGCTTGTAAGATTGGGATGGAGTCTGTGGTGAAGGTGATGCTGGAGCCCGAAATGGACATAGATATCGAAGTAGTCGGAGCAGACGGGCTGCGGCCGTTACAGAAAGCTGTTATCGGCGACCATTTGGGAACTGTCGGAATCCTCCTCAACAAGGGGGCGAAGGTAGAAGCATGCGAATACAAGTTTTCAGAGCCCTACTGTGCCATCGACATGGCGATTAAAGGAGACAAGGTAGACATGTGGAAGCTCATGCTAAGCCATGTGAATGCCGAGTTTTACGACTATCGAAAGCGACCCGCACTTCTGCTCGCCGCCGGAACGGGGGATTTGGCACTTGTCCGATACTTGCTCGACAAGGGCGTATTCCTGGCCGAAACGGACGTCAACGGTCGCACAGCGCTCCATATAGCCGCAAAGCACGGATGGGCGGATATTTGCGAGGTTCTGATTGAGGAGGGTGTAGACACCGAGGCTCGCGACAACGTCAGACGGACAGCGTTGCATGAAGCAGCGTCGACCGGAGCCGAAGCGATAACAGCCCTTTTAAAAGGGAGCGCCGATGTAAATGTGGCCGATTCCAGCGGAAGGACGCCGCTGCATCTAGCAGCGAGGAATGAGTTTGCTTTACTGGACGATATCAATGCGTTGGTAGGCGCAGGGGCGGAGATGGACGTGAAGGACAAAAGAGGTAGAACACCAAAGGGGGACCTGGCGACACTCACAAGCCCTAGGAGGCGCAGGGTGAGGCCGAGGGTCTAGTTAGTTTTACGGAGTTATTGGGAGTTTTATCTGTTCCAACGATAGATCGAGATTGATATTGTCACTAGTAAGGTGAAAAAAGAGGAGGGTCCTTTCCGATGGTTCTGGACCTGTGGCGGGAAATGTTCCCTTTTCTTTTTTTATTTTTTATTTTTGACCTTTTTCTGTTTTTTTTTATCGTGACGGACAAGATCGACGACTCCCTTCTGTACTCCACCAGTGGGCTTAGGCCTCTGGCTCTGAATCGCAAAGGTATGCTGTCAGAATTCTGGGGCGATTGATTTAGTCCAAGGTTCGACATGGTGTGCTTTAAACTTTGATGGCTTATTTAATTGAGCTTTAGGTGTTTATTTTTGGATATTTCGAGGTTTCTTTTCTTTTCTTTTCTTCTTCCTTTCTTCCTTTCTTCCTTCTTCCTTCTTCCTTCCTTCTTCCTTCTTTCTTCTTTCTTCTTTCTTCTTTCTTCTTTCTTCTTTCCTCTTTCTTCTTCTTTCTTTCCTCTTTCCTCTTTCCTCTTTCCTCTTTCCTCTTTCCTCTTTCCTCTTTCCTTCTTTTTTTCTCTTCCTTTTTTCTCTTCTTCTCTCCTAAGCACACATATGGTCATTTTTTTTCTCGCTTTTTCTCATTCTAGAATTCTTTCCTTCTTCTTTGATCTGGTTAACTAGTTCTACATAGTTACTCTGGTCATGAGTATGGTATCGAATTCGGGGTTCTTTTCTTTTCCTTCTTCTTGTTCTTTTTTTTTCTTTTTTCCTTACGCACACGCATAGTATACGATCAATGAATTCCTTTGCCAAATTCTTCTACTAACGGTTGCACTATCTCTGCAGGTAAACAAAGTGAAATCCCCCACCCTGAAGTACTCTGCACAGCATGGGACGGGCCGGGCCGAACGGGTTTTCCCAACCCTTGCTTGTCTGTCTGTCACGTGTGGCTTGGCTGCATTGCCGATCGTGGCTGCAACGGATTGGTGCGTGGTCATGGCCTGTCACTCGCATGCGTCTCAAATGGCCCTTATCACGACTCGGTGCTAGCTACGTATACCTGATACTATTTATCTCGGATTTTGGTCATAACGGAACCCTATCCCCATGGGGAGACAGGAGGACAACAGAACGTACTCTCGCCACGAATTACCCAGCTGAATACACAACCGTCCCTCCTCTTCCCCTCCTTCCTCCGCAGCTGCGCACACCGCAGCGCAGCATCTAGTTATAAATACGCCTCCTATACCCCCCCCTCCCACATAAGCCGTCCCGCACCCCACGATCACAACCACAGCCCAATCACAAGCCTGCACCACCAACCCAATCCCCCACACAATCCGCACCTACCCGGGCGTTTCATGAAACACTGTGATGTGATCCTCTTTACGTACGTTCCCCGGATTCCATTTGGAGTAACTACATACGAAACCCGTGCGTCCCTCAGCAGACCATGGTTTGTGGAGCATGTGCGTATGCGACGATGAGACGCGGGGGCCCGTCTGGTTGGTCACTGCGCGCGGCTGGGGGCTTGGGGCCCGGGTCGGCCCGTGGGGTTGGGTTGGGTCTGGGCGGTTAGCGTGCGTTCGTGAAGGAGCGGAAGCGAAAATACTCAGGGCAGGTAAGAAGAACCTGAAAATGACTTTTGATGGTAACGACCTCTGATTCGTGGCTGGTGAAAAGCTACACCAAATTGAGCCCCTGCTTGCAGTTTGCACCTTCAGGTTCTTATTGCCTGCCCCGAGTAGGTAGCCAGGTTACGCCTGGGAATGATGTAGCGGGCTGGATTGGACTGAATATCCTGCTTGGATTGATGAGTGAAAGCTCGAGAAGCACGCGGTGAGGAATACAGTACCGGTCCCGCCCACCGAAGGGAGAAAAGGGCCGGAATAAAGCGGTGCAATATATAGTATACTACTTAGCCGTCCCGGGGCTCTATATAACTCCAAGACCGGCTGGACAGGACAGACGACAGATTGAGGGGCGGCCCGGTCCGCGATCTTGGGCGGGAAACTCCATAACCCCCAATGGCTGGCGGGGCTCCGCGCCCCGCCTTATTCTGTATATATGGATCTTTAGGCTGTCAGGATCTACAGGTCCCGGGGGCCGCCGCCAGTTACCGGCTGTTAGTTATAGGCTTGTTCGGTTTTTAATCATGAGAAATGATTCGTAGTAGAATCGGGTGGCCCTACGTTGCGCATATAAGTATTCGTTTGAGATATCTGTATCCTGGGCCCGGAATTTTGCTCCGGCCTGGCGACGCTCTTGACCGATATTTTTTTTCGTTCCATGTTCATCGATTTCGCTCCTTAGGCTCTCGTCGACGGACGGACGGACGGACGGAGGGGGCCCCTCTAGCTGTACGCCTCCGGATCCTTAGAATCTGCTTAATACAAAAAAGGGGGACTCGACTTCAGTACAATAGTTTCCTGCCGCGGGACTAATTGGGCGAGGGTTTAGAAGAGCTGACTAGAGGCCCCATCGTTCTCGTTTTGTGGCCGGACACGCTGGATTGGTGGTTGGTTGGGCTTTGTTTGTTACTGTTCTGTACTGTTGGCTAGTATATTGCTGTTTGTTTGTTAGGGTGGGCCTCTATTTGATGTAGGTACTGGGAAGAGGGGGGGGGGGGGGGGTTGCGTGGCGGTATCAGTTATGAAGGTAATCGCGCTGTTCGTGTTCTCATAAGAATATATCTTTGAGTTTCTCGGCTTGAAAAGCTCGAGAACAACTAGTGGACATAGGTGCCGTCAGTGGCAGACAAAAGTGCTGGTAGAAAATTCGATTCGTTATAATTCACACCCGGTTTTCAACCATAAGCTATGCATCTGTTGGTGGTTGTGTTACTTGAATACTTGTAGTTAGATAATGTTTACATACTACTGGTTGTTGGCACGAATAGATAGATGGATTATTTGTTAGAAGGTAAGAAGGAGCAACTCACCAGCTAGGGTGAGCCCCCTTAATTGAGGACGATGATTACAGCTCTCTTCCCGACCCTGTCAATGATCAATAAACCATGATCTATCACTGGTAAAGATGTCGGTGGCGTCGTTGCGCAAAGCGTTTTGTTGGGGCTTGGCTCACGGCTACTCACTCGGTCTTTTTAGCAAGTATATGTTAGGGATCATCAAATATTAGTAGATATGACAGTACCTCTCAGATTTTGGAGCTCCTGCACAACCCAAACACGTCTTGACACCAATCGCCAGGGCGATATGAACCTTTTCCGAGCGCCAGAATTACCTGACATATAGATTGGACTTAACAGTCTCATCGTCATATCAGAGGGTACCGATTTTGCGCGCTTGTAGTTGTTTAAATCTTATAACGTGCTTATATCTACCTTATCGGAGGCTTATATCGCAAAAGAGCTTGTTAAGAAATAACGTTAATTCTAGTACGCAAGGGTTAGGAAAGGCTTACGTTTTTTTACCGCCAGATCAACTTGTAAGGGTGGTTTTAAGCCTTATCTCAGTTATAATCCTTACCAAACCAGAGAAAAAAAACCTTTAGCGAAAACAACGATTTAGAATTGTAAGGGCCATCTAGGAATACACACACACACTCGCGGCGGGGGACAAAATTTGGCGAAGGAGCTCCTCACATAAATCCCGTGTTTTGGCTATGGTTTTAATCTCTGTAGGTTTAGATTAAACCCGGTTCGGGCGGGCGGTAAAAGGTGTCATGATTCTGCGGGTTTGACGTTAAGGAAATCTCGCCACAAGAGCTTGGTACATACAAATACACACTTGTAGCAGCTTCTGCAAGGGTCATCGCTTGTTTGACTGGGTTCAATTGTGCCGAATAGAGCTTGTTTTTGTTGTGTAGATATTTGGAGAGCGTTCCTCTCATGGCGGACAGATGTGTGAGCTCAATGTGTTCGGCCATAGAACGAAGAGAATAGGGTATCCCGTCGGATCTGCCTGACTCAAGCTTTGTATCGCCCGGCTAGTACTGCACTGGGAGACCATGCGGGAATACTGGGTGCTGAACTCATTTTTTTTTTTTGCCGGGGTCCTATATACTGTGGGTAGCTGGGGGTAATTTGGGAGACGCTGAGTCTTGACTGTCGATATTTTGTTCCCGGATTGGCTCACTTTGACACGTTCGGAAGATTGAACAGTGATATTGCGCAGTTTAATACTTGTGGTATCACGGGCCTTTTATTATAGTTTTTATAGCAGGAGACGTCGACCTAAGATTGCTGTTCTTAATTATCAAATATAGGCATAGATATTGAACCTACTGACGTGTTCGGTCATAGAACGGAGAAAACGAGGAATCCCGTCAGCTCTTCCATATCTAAGCCCCGTATCGCCCAGCTAGTACTGCACTGGGAGACCATGCGGGAATACTAGGTACTGAACTCATCAAGTAAGCTTTTTGCTAGAATCCTTCCCGATAGAGTACGGGGGTGATAGAACGGAGAAAATGGGGCATCCCGTCAGCTCTGCTGGACCCAAGCTTCGTATCGCTCAATTAGTACCGCAATGGCATGGGAGACCATCTGGGAATCCTAGGTACCAAACTCTATCGTACTTTTATTTTTGCTACGCTCTTCTGGGTGCTGGCCATGTCAGAGTCATAGATATGTACACAAGTATGTAGGGTTTAGTAACTCTGTGACGTCCAGGTGAAGCCTTGAGCTGTATATACATCGCCCGAATTGTTTCACGGCTCTTTATTTAACGAGGCGTAAGTACTACTGAAATATTATCTTTATTTGACATCTGAATAGTGAGTTCTTGGGTCGACTTAATACTTGTGACGAACAAGAGTTAGCTTAGCAAGTAGTGAATTTGCTATATGCTTGAGCTGTGAAATTAAACGCCAGCTGAAATACTCAAGTGCGTAGCATATCAATGATCCTGCACGGTGAAGAAGCAGCTACGAAAATATGGAAACAGTTCGCGAGATGGAGACATGAGAGAGGCGGACAAGACGAAAGCGCGGAAGAAGAGAGGAGAGAACTAGGGTACGGGTGGGGAACGCTGAAAAGCGCTGAAGACGAGGAATAGGACAAAAAGGATGATTTCTAGTGTTTTGTGTTTTTTCTTATGTCAGATATACGTGAGAGGAGGTGGAAGAGAGCGGGCAGTTCAGGGGTTATTGCCATAGCTGTAAGGTTGCATGCAGTTAATGAATTAAACAAAAAAAAAAAAAAAAAAAAAAAATCCTGCACGGTGACATATCGATAATCCTCAAGTGTTACTCGTACATAATTTCTAATATAGCGATTTACTTTTATGCCATTGACCCTGATAATCCACCCCCCCGCCCCCCAAAGCAGATCCCTAGTGAAAGCGTGACTGATGCGTGACATCAAGCGGCCACCTCCATTAGAGTACACGGAAATCTCCCCACATGCATAGGTACTTGAGGCAGGTGCTGAAAAGACGCAATCCCCCCAACCTCCGAATATCATCATCGTCATATAGAAAAATAAGAAACCAGACGCCGACATCACCGCTCCGAACCCATCTAGCCCCCCCCCGGGCCCGTCGACGGTCCAGCCCCCCCCCCCCCCCTAGCTAGCTAGCATCCCCCACATGCGCAGTCCAGACCCCGTCAATCAAAATGAAAAATGAAAAAGGCCCGTGGTTACATTTTCGCGCGTCTGCTCCGCTCTGGTCCGTGCTTGTGTGTGCGACGTCAAGCTAGGGGGGGGGGGGGGGGATGATGCAGAGGGCGGGCCAGAACAGTCTCGACTGGTTGCGTAATGGATGGGTTGATCCGGGATGTTTCATTTTCGAGTCTTCTTCTTCTTCTTCATCTTCTTCTTCAGCGCTCCTCATGGCTTCGCGCTGATCATGATATTGTGGTGGTGGTGGTGGTGGTGGTGGTGGTGGTGGTTGATGTTTATTATGGAATATATATATATGCGCTGCTGTGGCAATCCCCTATATTGCAATCGCCATCTATGTATGTACAATCTCCAATCCAATCTCTGGCCATAGCATAGCAACACCCGCTGTCATCTCATGTAATTAATTTACTCTACCGCGCGCGCGCTCGCTCCAATAAACACTCCACAATTGCAATCACCAATATACATCAACAGAAAATAGAGTGCTACTCGCTACTACTCGCCTACCTACCCGCACATCATCTCCCATGCCATCCCTCCATCTCCATTCCCCCCACGCACAGACCCGCCATCTGCAGGTACATCCTCTACCTATTCACCGTCGGAAGCCGTCGGTCGGAAAGGGGTGTCTCCGGTGTGCGCTCAGCTTACTAACCCACCTCACCTCACCTCACCTTACCTCACCTCCCCCCCACGCAACCCTAACCCTGGCTGAACATGGGGAACTTGCAGACCGACCGAGTGCGGGGAGATGACTGCATGTGGAGAGAGAGTGTGCATGTTCGGTGGAGGGCTGATATGGTTGGGGTGGAGATAAGTTTGTGATTTTGGATTGGCCGGTTGGTGGGTGGTTGGTTGGGTTGGGTTGGTGGAGAGATATATGTTTGGTCCAGCTCTGAATTAATCTAAGGCTGGCTTTGCACAAGGCCGGCAGGCCTTCCAGGACATTCCACCGTTCGGCAGTAGAGTAGTACTATGGACAATCACGGTAGAAATGAATAGCTTGCAAAAAGTAATTATTTGAAGAAGAAAAAATCCCTGATATTTTTGTTTACCCCCCCCCCCCAATTCCTTTCCCTTTCCCTTCAGCTATTTAAGTAGGTTGCCCTGCTACCACTATTCTATGCTATGCTATGCTAGGATATTGAAACAAACCACCCCCCCAAAAAAAAGAGAAGAAAGAAATAAGAGGGGAAAAAAAAAGAGAAAAAGAAGAAGAAAAAAGAAAACCCAATGATGAGACAAAGAAATAAAAACCCGATTCCCAATTCCCCCGATATCGCCCCGTCCCATTTCCAAACACCGCGGCACGTTTAAAAAACAAAAAACCAGAAAGCCCCCACCCTAGCCAATAGAATAAAAGAAGAAGGAAAAACAGATAAATAAAACAAAACAGCCAATATAATAAACAAAAGAAAAAGAGAACCAGTAAAGAGATAAGGAAAACAAAAGAGTGTGTGTGTGCCTTAAGCCAAAAAAGAAAAAAGAAAAGAAGAAGAAAAAACGCCCCAAGAAACTAGCTAATACAACCTATACTTACACTACCATGAAAACCAAACCAAGAGCCCTATATCATTTCCATCTCGACCCCGGCAATTCTCAAGATCAACGCACCGGCCGTCTTCTTCTCCTCGCTGCCGTCAACCGGAGCACTGAATGGCGCCCAGTCGTTAACACCAGGAATGATGGGCGACGACGAGGCTTCCGACGAAGATGCAGAGCGGCTGTGAAGAAGCGCGGGAACAGAGAGACGGTCAGAGTCGTAGCCATCATCCTCATACTCGGAATCCGAGTCGTATCCGGCGTCAGAGTCAGAGTCAGAGTCGAAGCTTGAAGCGGAACGAATCCAAATGAACCTTCGCTCCAGGTGCGCCGGGATTTCCGGTGACTGGACCTCAGGCTCAATCACTGTGTGTTGGAACACCTCAAGGATCTCGTCCTCATCCTCGCTCTCCACCGCACACTCATCATCCTCCTCGCTCTGCTCCTGTACATGTGGTGCCATCCCCGCCCTGATGTTCCCCACCATAGCCTCCACTCCGCTCAAGACTGCCAACAGCCACCTCTGCTCCAAAGTCTTCACTCTCATCTCCGCCTTCGTCAACTCCCATTGGAGAACACCAACCTCCTCCCTCTTGTAGTACGCCTTCTGTACCCTCACCACCAACACGTCCCTCTCCTTCCTTGCGACAACAAGCTCCTCTGGCGGCTGTCCTCCCAGAACAGCCGTCAATCCCGACTCCAGCCCCATCAAGGCTACATCAACTTTTGGTGGCATCGATCCTGTGCTCCATGGCGAGTATGGTGTCGAGGGAGCGGTCGGCGCACTCGGCATCCCGTATAGTGGCAAAGCTGGCGTGTTTGGGCCTGGGGAGAAGACAGGGCGACACCCTGACGTCCCGGATGAGGCGCTAGAGAATGATGGAAAGCGGTTTGGGACCGCTGGGGGTGGGCCTGATGGTGGCAGGCTAGGGGGGTTTGGGGACGCCCATGGGCGGCCTTGAACTGGTGCTTCTGACTCGGACTCGGACTCGGACCCGGACTCGGAGGAGCAAGGTGAAAAGCAGGATTTGACAGAGTCGGGTGAGTCGTAGATGTTGTAGGATGGTCGAGTTGTGGGGTTGAGGGTTAGTGTAGGCCTTTGCTTGCGAGCAGGGGAGGCGGGTGGTGAAGGGGGGTGCTGGTGGTGGTAGTAGTGGTGGTGTTGGGGGTGGTGGTAGTTGAGGCGGACATTTTTGGTTGTTGGGTGGTAATGATTATTAGGTCAGTTATTTTGTGTGCAGGATCAACCTGGTTGTTGTGGTGTGATGTAGTAGTAGTAGTGGTAGTAAACTAGTGGACCTGCCCGAGAATTATAGATTGACCGTCAAGATGGCCTTTCAAACTTCGGCTGGAGGTAGATGATATATAAGACTTTTTTCCACTGTTCGGTGAGCAGCAGCAGCAGCAGCAGTAGTAGTAGTAGTAGTAGTTATCGCTGAGTGATGAAAAAATTTAAAAACCAGGATGGTTAGAGTGCTAGGGGCCGGGATTAAGTAGTATTAAGGGACGAAACAACCAAGGATTGTATGGTTGATACGAGTGACCTGGGCTGGGGGAGGAAGCTGTTTCTGTAACCGAGCCAGTCGATCGATTTTTAGTATTTGTTTGTGGTGGATGAGGATTTAGGTGTAATTAATTAACTTGACTGTATTGTACTGGATTGACTGGTTGAATTAATTTTGGGATGGGGGATGGGGCAGGCTTTTAATACCTACATGTATGTACTTGCTGCAGGCAGAGGGGCGGCTGATGGCGACAGGTGAAACAATAGCTGTTCGACTACTCGAGTTACGCTCTTGGGGGGGGGTGACTAAACCAAAAAAAGTTTCCCTCTTCTGTCTTCTGCCTTGCTCGCTGTTGTGTGCTGTCTGGTCTGTCTGTCCGATGATGATGATGCGCAGTGGGTGTGGAGGATGCACTCAGGAGTGGATGGGATATGCACAGCAAAACAAGGCTCTTTGCTTTTCTTCTTTTCCTTCCTTCCTTAGTCCTTCTGCGCACTGGAAAGGAAACGGCACCAGGAAGCTAGAGAAGCACTAGAAGAAAAAGAAGAAGCAGTAAGCCAGTCAATCAGAGAACTCCCCTCGAGATGGAGGGGGGCGGGCGAGCCTGGCGATGCTGCGCCTCACTACGTAGAGTACCTAGTACTACTAGGACTGAGGCCCTCACCGTAGTACTGCAGAGATACCTACTACTACTTCTGTTGTAGATTGCGCGCCCGCCGCGGCGCCGCCCAGAATGAAATTTCTGTATGTAAGAACAACGAGTGCGCACTCACTCCGTATCCTCATCAAGCGAGTCGACGAGATGGATGAACTGAAGCCACTGTCTAAACGTAACAATGACGATGATTGTATTCCAAGGGGTGGCGCCCATTATTGCATCGCGAATTTTATCCCCAGCATGCATCTACATGCTCTGCTGTCCTCTGGTGCTAATTAGATGTTCTTTTGCACATTTTTCATTTTGTGTGTCCTTTTCCAGATCTGGTCACGTGCTCGATAAGGGTGGTTTGACCAGCCAGCCAGCCAGATGCGGTGCGCAGGCGGGCGTGATGGCGTTTCGAAATTTCACATCTCCAGTTCTCGCTCCGGCGTGACATCAGGCTTGAAGCAGGTACAGACACAGACAGATACAGATACACACACATCATGGCGCCTAACGCAGGTACAGCATCCTCTCTCCAGCTAGTGCCTGCCTACCCGACTCGTTACCGTTCGATCTCTTCCCTCACACAACATCGTCGCTCTATGGATGGATAGATGCCCCAAATAGACTGCAAGTATGTATGTATATTTACTCCCCAACCCATCAATCACATCACAAGCAACTTCAAACACGTCCCCGTACGGGCAAGTGTCGAGTTGCCATATATAGCCATGTTCCCTATTTGGGGGGAACCCCAGACGTACGATAGCTAAATTAATTTGCTTGACATTGGCAGCTAGCAGCGGACCTGGGAATGGTTTCTTCCTGATCCCCCCTCCCTGTACTTCCTCCAAACAAAGGGAAGGTAACACCAGCAACCTCATCACCTCTCAAAGCACTCTATGCAGGTACACTCTCACTCTCGGTGCGTGCGTCTCAAATTTACTCCCCTCGAAATACGCACTCAGCGCGCAAACACCAAACCATGCCCCAAGCTCCCTCCCTCCCTCCCTCTCTAGCTCTGCCCCCCCCCGATTTATGCACGCAATGTAAACAGACGCTCTCTCCTGTCAATCTACACTTGCATCTCGTATCTAGATCCCCCCCCCAATCTCACAGCCGAGCTATCCCTCGCTTCTTCGCTCCCGTACTCTACTTACGCACCACCGTGCACCCCGTACCTCCCCCCCCCCCCCCATGAGCATGATGACCGGGGGCGCTCGGAAACAGATCACTATATAGTACCTGTACCGTACATCTGAACGTGCTCACTCAATCATCATTACTTCTTCCCCCCGTCTTAGACAACCTCCAATTGCACCCCCCAGGTACGACTAACCCGCAATTGCACCGGTAAACAAAGCAAAAACCACCGCCGCACCGCGCCGGTGAACGCAGGATACATTCAGGGTTAGGGTTGTGCTAGTCCCGATACAACTGCGAGAGAGACATTGTTTCCGATGACATGTTGTTCGCTGGTGGGGGGCGCAGTCAGGTAGGTAGGTACATACATATGTGTTTATTGGGATGTAGACACACGATACAATGCGATATAATATTAATTATAATTATATTGAAATTCATAGGGTACATATGCATAATCAATTTGGAGGAAGTTTCGTTAGGCGCTGACTTAGCAGAACAATGTATGTATGGTATGTATGTCTGTACCTGGACCCGGCCGAACCCTCGATAGACGCCCCGAGCTAGCTGAGAAGGGTCCTGTAACTGTAGCAGTTTTGGGAGGCAGTCGATCTTGGGGGGGGGGTGTTTGGTTTAGCATTTTACTGTCTTTAATTTCACTCTCTCTTTTCAGAAGTATTTTGAGTTCTGTTTAGTCGTGCTGATGCACTGCATGCTGGGCGCCGTGTGATTGGCTATCCAGCTTGCGGCCTTCTACATTGTAGGGTAGTAGTGTAAGGCGACGGCGCCGTGGCGTGGGTACATACTTTTTTCTGTGTCTGCCTACAATACAAAACACCCTTAATGAGAAATATTTTTTCGATAGCGCCGTTTCGGAGATAGATTTAATGGGACGGGGCGGGGGTGGGGGCGCCGCACTCATGATCATGAGGATATGATGGGGGGATAAACATCGATAGCAGCCAGCCAGCTGAATGAGCCGACGAATTGCGTCAGGCCGAGTATAAACAAGTACATACATAAAACAGAGTCATGATCACTTCACTGAATCGGCAATGGCAATCGCAATCACAACATGGCTAGCTAGCTGGCATGTATGTAGAAGCGCAATTGCAATTGTGTCAAAAAATACCTAGCGCACGGGTAGGTGGGTAGGGGTTTGCCAAAATTGCAATAAATTAATTGAGCAAAACAAAACAACCCGAGGGGAAAGAAAGCGAGCGAGAGAGAAACGCCATGCAATTCCCCAGAGTCGCGTCAATGGCATTGCATCGGGGGGGCTGAGTCGTAGGGGTTGTTAGTGGAGCAGATCGCCCTCCCAGTGCTCATTGGCTGTAGGCATGCGTGATGTTTCGGTCGTGTGTGGAGCGTGACAGAAATGGTCGATCTGTGTGTGGCGCTTATTAACCCTTTTTTATTTGAACTTTTTGGGCGGTACGTATATAACGTCGATCGGGGAAATAGAAGGTTATTTTGTCTTTCTACGCCTTACACAGGCGTGAAGACTAGTGGGTACGCGTTTAAATTATTGTCTTTTTTGATCGTGATGATTGAACCAGCCAGCTACGACAACGTAGCTAGCTAAATCCACACAAAACTTATTTCAAATCAGTTATATGGCGCCTATCTAACTATTCCCATCTCCGATACCGCGGTTGGCAGTCGATCATGTTTGGTTTTTGATGTTGATCCGGATTCATTCCGGAGTGATAGGATGTGTTGCAAAACATTGGTATGAACAGTGCACCAGGGTGCGTATAACGCAGGATGGAGTTGTGCCAAGCCCGAGTTATAATTACCCCAGACATTTCTTTTCGGGGCGCTAGCTAGGGTCTAACGTTTCTCCTCTGATTTGACGTGACGTTTGACAGCTACCTGCCCACCTATCCACCGTACCGGTGATGACTTTTTCTCTCTCCGGGAGGGTGTTTGATTGGGGTGCGGCCGGTGGAAGCATAACAGGACGTACATACGCCTCTACCTAGCTTGCAATTAATGCTCATTTCGGACGAGCAAGAGTTGGAGTACATACAACGCCTCAGCTACACGAAATGTTTTGTTTGCCGGTTGTGGAGAAGATACAGTAGAGTACAACACCAAGATGGACGCGGTCGGATATTAACTAATCTGCGCCTTATTCGGGCGCGGGTGGGACCTTTGTGGCGGCGTTGCAGCCAATCAGAGACCTTGTTGGTGCATACACTTGTCTCTGGTGAGCGTGACATTTGTAAGTAACAGTACAACTGCTTCAAGATATATAACAATCTTTGAGATATTTGTACTGCAACATAATCGGTAGCCCAAATTGGTTGAGATTAAGCATCCATACATGGCACACCTATATTTGGAGATAACCCTAATCATTCAGTGTATTCCCCAACTAGCTCTGCAGCTAGTATAGATTGATTCATAGTCATGTCCGCTCATTGATGATTTGTTGGTTGAAACTATTGTTCTTGTGCTGTTAGTAAACATGATAATCGAATTTAACTACTAAACCCACGCCTCATACGGCATGAGATGACACTACAATTAATTTCGGTAGTGGATCAAATGCCTCACCCATCGTGACAGTGCAACATGAGACGGGCACCTTCTTCCAATTGGACGATTGTCTCCTGTACTGATACGCTGGGTGCTCCTCAAAGTTCTCCAAGACTGAGTTCATGTTGGTAAGTTGATTGTTAATTGAGTCAGCAGGCATTTCCCCACTAGCTGTGCGCAAATACCATGTTCCTCCCCAGCGTGACAATATGTCGTTGACCCCCCCCCCCCCCGAATGTCTCCTCACTGCATACAACAGCATGCAAGATTATCAATACAATATCTGCATGGGGTAAAAAACTTTAATCTACCGATACCCCTCGAGTCATTTCGGGGAGTCGGTTGTTAGTGAAGCCGATCTATGCCTCATTCATTATCAGCCTTCAGAATCCTCTCTGCTGTGCGTCAGCATTTCCATGTCTTGGTTTAGATTTGTTTGTGCATTGATCAACTTGATAGTTGTGAAGGATATGTCTTGTTTGAACATGCATGACCGCCTATCTCAGTATTGCATCAAGCAGGTTCCATTCAGCGGTCCTCCCGCAGCGCAGCGTGACAGCTCTTTACTATCTTGCTGTGTAAGACATTCTCACTCGAAACTTGGGTGTTGCACGAGCGATCATCTCTATCTGCAAGGGGCGATTTGGCGGCGGGGGCGGATAATTAACGTTGATATGTGCCCTGAGCAATATTTGGCACCGTTTCCCAAAGCGTTCATGAGTGGTCATTGGTTCGCTATGTTGGTTTCAACGGTGTTTAGTATTTCCTTGAGTTTCGTCTGCAGCGTTAAGCTTTGATACAGATGTATGTGATACGCCCCCCCCTCTCTTCCTTCGAATTTGGTAAGAGAGGACGTTGACTTGAATGTCGCACCCAACCATACTGATACCGCTAGCTTGATCCCGCAATCCGGTCGTTTCTCTGGGTTGTTTGACTCGTAATACCTACATGTGGATTCCGTTTTGGTAAACTGCGGCTTGGAACAGTCTCTATACAGTAGGTAGTTGTTCGTATTTTTGTTGGGGAGGGCATGGTCGTCCGTCGGTGCATGCCTTGTGATGCCATCAGCTCAGATTAGAGTGGAGTTTGTCCAATGATTCGGTTTCAGTGGGCACAGTTCGTGCCGCCTGCAGTAAGCTTGGTTTAAGCTTTGATATCCCCTTTCTGCTTCAATAGTCAATAGTCTGCATTTTTCTTCAGGATCTCAATCATGACATACGATAATTGACTGACACAGACCTCAGCAAGGTTGCCCCACTCCGAATCACTTCCAATTCGACCCTTGCATTGCCTGACCCATGATCTTCCTTCACGCAAGCGGAAATACCTAACGAGAGACGTGGGAAGAGATGATAATGTGGGGCACTTTCTGTCTCTATCAATGTCTCGGAGCACACGCAAAGAATGCCGATATATGTAGTCAGTCGCCTGACACAGTGTCTTGGCGGGCTGAGCGATGTTTCGTTTCTTGTGCCCTCATGGGCGTGATGATTGCTTTGGGAGTAGCACGTCGAGGCGGAAATGTGGGGCCGGGTGGTGTGTCTTATCCGTGATCATTACTGTATGGGAGTGTCTTGAGCACAGAACGGTTGTGCAGAAGGGCCAAAGTCTCAGAGCTGTGATGACTTCAATGTAAGGGGAGGAGTCATGGAGGATGATTAGACCGAGGATGAATTTTAGCGTCACATGCCGTTGCAAAGGGGGAGAAGAGAAATGGACGTTGAGTGTTTCATTGTGCGAGTGTGCACCTGCGGGTGCGGGTGCGGAAAGCTTGGTTCGCACGTAAGCTAGGTGGCTCACGTCAGAGGTGTCAAAGGCTGATTAGAGCTTGAGTTTGATTTGACAGCGCAGATCTCCTCTGTGATGATAATGATGATGTGATAGGATAGAGCACGAATAGTACGAAGGTATATACATGTAGAGTACATAGTGTTAACGTTTGATTTGATTGCAACACGTGATCTTATATCATAACTTCTAATCTCCCAGCCGAGATGGCGATGTCTCTCTCGCTTCAAAGCGGCTCGTTTGAGGCTCCAGTATACATATTCGGCATGCAGAGATAGAGAAAGAGGTGCTCATTAAACTCTAATGTTCAGCGACGTCATGATATCATTTCCCAGCGAGACAGAGATCAGTACCCAACATCTCAAGATGGCAACTAAAAGAGAGCTCTTATCTGAAGATATGCACAGTACATGGATATCTTCAGAAAAAGCTTTGTTGCAATGGTACCTACCTCACTAAACACTAATATCTTGTCGTGTATCGAGTAACAAGATCGATTCGACCTGGGATAGACGTTACTGGGTCGAACCTTATCACCAAAGCTATATATACCTTCTCCCGATATGAGACCTTCCACCGCAATTTCGCCCACCGTCTTGGGCTGATAGTTGCGATACAGTACCTCACTACTCAGAACAGTTGTCACGCGAATTGCATCAGATGCCGATATGAAACCTCCCGGCACAAGTATTGGGGTTACGTTAGAGTTCTGTGCCTCAGCCATCCGAAGACTTGGGATGAGTTACGGATAGCCATTGGTTGGGACTCAGAAGGGCTTGTCTCATTGAGCAGCTGGTCGGTGGTGACGTCGCTTCTTCATACGATGTTGGTCTGGCACAGTACCGGGCTTGGTTGCCGTCATGAGATTTCCGCTGTCAGTGGTTTCGTGGGATTGGGATAGAGTTTTGTGTTGCAGGGGGAAGTATTTACGGACGTAAAGATTGTACTTAGGGCCGAAGCTCCTTTACAAATACTTAGTAGTATATTTGGGAGATCTAGGAGAATCCTAATAGGATCGCTTGCTAAAGCTAGCCCACCTCGGCCAAAGGAAACTGTGTGAGAATGGCACCGTTACACGTGTGTACAATCAATGATCTAGACTCGTATCAGGAATAGAGGACAAAACTGGGCCAACGGTCAATCCGATGTGTTCGGTCATAGAACGAAGAAAATAGGGTATCCCGTCAGATCTGCCTGACCCAAGCTTCGTATCGCTCAATCAGTACCGCAGTGGGAGACTATGTGGGAACATTGGGTACCGAACTCGAAGATACTTTTCTTTTTGAATCTTTAAATCTTCTTGTGCCATACTGAACAACTTTAAACTAGCTCCTGAGTCCGAACTTTTCTTTGTTATTTCAAATCAGAAATTGTCTTCAGGAGTACTTCGCACTATCATCGTGGGTTTGGTAACTACAAGTACATGTACCAATTCACACCTGATCTGAGTGAGCCTATTAATATGTCCTTGTGCCTAAACGAGCCTAGTGTTTGTTACTATTTCAGATGCGCTAGTCCCAATGTAACGTTGCAGCACTACAATTGAGTGCTATTTCTATTCAGTACATGTAACAGTACTACGTATTTAAGCCTGGACCACAAAGTCAAACATCTAACCCCTGAGGAAGATTTCGAATAGCATATAGTAATCTAACAAGCATAAGTATATAAATATGCCCAGTAGGCAATGTGCGATATAAAGCTTTCTAGAGCCTCTTATTTCGATATATGTATGGTGCGCCCAATCATAAATGTAGTCAAAAATTAGGGCAAGGTTGAGGTTGAATAACTTTTTAACCAGGACAGATATCAAAAATCGGGTTGGTAAATTTGAAGTACTAGTAATGAAGAATAATTTTACCAACCCGATTTTTGATATCTGTCCTGATTAAAAAGTTATTCAAGCTTGAAATTCGGTATTTTAGTATGTAAAAAGCGCCAAGACTGAGCAAAGTGGAACAGTATTATACCCATTTATACCCTTAAAGAAGCAAACCCGATCAGGCCATGGCAGTGATGCAGCAGAAGGCCCTCTCTTATTGGCCCATGAGGCCATATTGCAGCCACAATTGTTCCACTTCTGTATCTTCTGTACGCCACCCCATCACCTTTATGAGTGTGCGCACCATAGCTCAATCCTGTATCAAAGCATTACGGGAAACTTTTATTACGCCAGGGCCAGTTTCTTTTTGAACCACTGTTGATTTGAAAGAAATATTACTTATGACAAAACGGTGACAAGAAGTCAGTGGGATCTTACATACACCCACTGCACTCCATTCCAACCGTAACTTCGTCTCAAAAAAACTGAAACAGGAGAACCGGTCAAAGAAGAATGGTTTCAAATTCAAAAACAAATTTGAGCTTGGGGCGCAGGGGACTCGGAGGAATGATTGGTATATTTGCTGAGGGGTGGCCCTGATTGGCGACCACTGAAGCCCGAAAGCAGCCCTATGGGGCTTAAAAGAGATGTGGAAGAAATTATAACCGACAGGCACTACCAAAACGATTCTGTGATTTGGCTGCTATCTATATGAGTTGATAAGCCAGATAGACGTCAAGCTAGGTTAGAAAATTGTAGATGTGAACATCGGGGTAGTGCATGTACTGTGGCCGACGGGCCCAATCAAGCTGGGCTTTAATATTAGCTCGAATCACTCGATCAATCGAGGTCGTCCGGCCATTAGGGAGGTCTTCTATGGTCGTGGGGAAACTCGAGCTTTCCGGTAAATGATAAACTCGTTTCATGATCCAATAAGCTAAAATATTACATGGAAAAAGATATCGAGTTTCAATTCGCTACGTGTTATAAGTGACCTTGATCTGTCGATATTAATGTGTGCAAATCGAGCTCTAGAGATTCATAATCCTGCGCAGCTACTTGCCTGATCGGCCCTACCCGGGAATAAAGCAACGCTAGCTCGAGCTATGAACTTAATCATACTCAACTCATAGACTAGACCACATGATCGAGAAAACGACTACACCGGAAGGTTTCTACAACAATACTTTCAACACTGGGGCATTGTACCCCATAACGGTGGCGTTCTTCACGAGACTGTTGGAGACAAGACCAGATTGAGAAACCGAGTGAGTAGCCATGAGCCAAGCCCAACCTTTTTTTTGTTTAATTAGCCAAGCCCAACCTTTTTTTTGTTTAATTAGCCAAGCCCAACCGAACGCTTTAAACCTGTGCAACGACTAATGGCTTAATTAGTGCTAAGCATGTATGTACTTGAACTAATTGTATATACTTAAATATGATTTTATTGGGCAATAGAACGTACGTATGTCCGTGGTAAATTGAATTTTTTTTTACCAAAGGCTTTGTCAGGTACGTCCTTCTAAAGAGGTAAGTTGACAAATTTCAGCGGAGAGAAACCCAAAGAGGTCTTTTCTCATGAGAGCGCTAAGAAAGAGGCTAATACTGGAGGACGTACGTAATCGAACGACGCCCATGCCCAAATCAGGAAAAAATAAAGCGGAGTTCAGTACCCAGTGTTCCCACATGGTCTCCCAGAGCAGTACTACCTGGGCGATACGAAGCTTGGGTCTCGCAGAGCTGACGGGATGCACCATTTTCTTCGTTCTATGACCGAACACGTCGATTGTATCTCTCTTCGTGGATTTGTCCTCCAGAGATGCCCTAACTATTTAAGCCACCTGTCTTTAAGAAACTTTATTATGACTGGGGTTCGTGCTAGCATATTAGAGCTAGAGATTTCACATCGCACATGAAAGGCTACAGAAGTTATCCAGACATGACCTAACCTCCTCTCAACGCAGGCTTGGTCCCAAAGGCCAAACGGTAGACATGTTTCCTTAGGAGTCTTTAGTATGATCCAGATATCCAAAACAGCATCCAGATTCGCTATCACCCGCGTCGTAGTTGATTGATTTGACTGACTCGAGTAATTAGTTACAGCATTTATGCACCATTGCAAACCACATTAACTCAATATCTGAGAAGAGCCCTATGAATTTCTTGGGACAGGATATAGAAATTGGACCTTTCTGAGTGCGATTGGCCTGTAGGAGTAGCCAAATAAGTTGTATTTCACAAACCACAGTATTTTAAAGTCCACCAGATTTTACTAACTTCAGTCAGTCAAAATCTACGATATATCCAGGAGATAGTCTCCTCGAAATGCCCGGCCCAGAACAGACGCAACGTTCGAAGCTCCTGACCGAAAATCCACCGGTCTCTGCTACACGAAGCAGATTTTTGCTTTCTTCCGTACCAAGAGCTCCAACTATCAACTATGAGTGATTGTTAAGTAGGCAGTTTTGCTAGGGCTAGTCTTGTCTCCTCTCGCTCGTTGCGAGACAGACTTGAGAAATCGAGTGAGTATCTGTGAGCCAAGCCCGAAGAAAAAGCGTCGTACAACCAAGTCTTTACTTATAAAAAACTGTCTAATTAGGCCATGTAATCACTAATGAGAATATTACTTATAGTAAGATCGGGTACTGCCTAGATGCTGCCTCCATGTTGATTAATATCACCAACACTGATAACACTTCTATATCTTGGCAACATATAGGCTGGACTTGAGACCAATTAAGAGAACCGGTCCCCAGCTATTTGAGACGAACTCACAAAATATCTCGTCTCATAGGAGACGCAACTTCGGAGACACAACAGCGTTATCCCAGACAGACCCTCTAATGTCTTATTCGTGGTTCGATCGGTCTTGGCCTTGTTGGCCTTAACCGCTTGTCGGATAATTAAAGGCGTGATTGGACGATTTTATAACCAACTGGTTACAAATCTTCAAACCGGTTTCAAACCCGAATAGATCAGGCATATAAAACCAGTTGGAATTTCACAACGTTATTTAGTATTCGGTTCGCCAGACCTGGGCAAGAACTGTGCGCCAAATTTATTCCAACTTTTTGGTGAATTCGAAACAGATGTATCCAAAGACTGAAACTAAGTCCGTTGAAGCGGAAGAGAATAGAACTTATGGTTGACACCTCCTAAAGCAGGAAAAATTGACGAAACAATTAAGGGTTTCGCCAGATTTTCGACCATTGAAATTTCAAATTGCCGTGTACCTGGATCCTTTAAGGCATAGACATAAACGGTGTGATATATCCCAACACATAAATGTTGCCTGCGATATATATCCCCTCCACCTCGGCCTTACATATAATATAACGTGTCCTAACAGAATTCTTTCCATTCAGCCGAAAGCTCTCCTAACCTGACTAAAACGGTTCTTTCCTCTCTAGGTTTAATCATGTCGTACCCTTACTTCGTTTAAGTCTATCTGTGTACGACCATGCCAGATCTGCGGAGGGCTTCCCTGGCATGGTCCTGCTCGTAAAATTCTTCAACGTTTCGGTTGGCGAAACAGTTCCCCTAGGCTTTCGAACCAGTCAAAGGCCAACAAAATTCGGCACCTAGCTCCACGTGTGGAATTATTTGGAAGATGGAAACTTTAAGCGATATGAGATCTCTTAAGGCGATTTCCCTCGTGTCAATAATATCCATGTTCCGGGCTATTCATCCGCGGGATACGCCAATCACCGATAGACGAGGTACTTACTGATTCATCCATATATATATGTAGCTCATGCTATATTATATCGGTGAGGATTGTTGGAATATTAGGACCGCGCCATCCGTTCGTTAGCCGGCAAATTGATCACTGCTAAACGGTCCAGACTCCAAGGTTTTTATGTACCGTAAACCCGGCAATTATTTGGTACCTGACTATTTCCACAATTAATCAGGCGCGTCAGTTATAGCTTACAGTCGAGAAAGTGAAGGAGATATAAGGGGAGATAGCTAATGAAAGTCTAGCTTACTGCAAGTGACACTTAGAGCCTACATAGTAAGTTTAGGGGTGCACGGAGCTGGCCAGACGTCCAGTGTTTCGGCAGTGATGATGTTGGTGATGTTGTATGTCGTTTATATTATAACGTTGTTAGCTGGCTTTTGTCTAGTCTGGGTAACTTTCATTACACTAAGGGATGAACAGAAAAATAGAATGTCCCTACTCTCTTGGCACGACCGAGTGACCACCTATGACTAAATGTCCGATGTCGTCAATACGGACACAACGCAAGGCACCAGTCGACACATAAACAAAGGGCTAATGAAATTCTGATGAGAAATCAATCGAGGACTTGGGGAGATTGGCGACTTGTACTTGCATTATATATTGCAAAGAAAAAAAATTGGCACGGCACCCCAGAACGGCCGGGGATCGAATTCAACTATTTCGAAAATAAAGACAGCGTTCACCTTCTCCTTAGTAGGCCTCGCATGGATACATGTGGTTGGATAACAGCTAGGAAGAGAACCTCGATTGGCCCTTGGTACGTGTGAAATATCCAGTGGATTCTATCCGTAGTTATGCATATCTAACGCGATCATGCATGAGCATACGAAACCATACTTCGAACATTGAATCCCCGGCCCTGGCTACTATATTACGCAGCCTTATTAGATCTTTTTCAAGACACTAGCTATAGATGCAAGTTCTATACGCAGCACAACCGAAACTTACTCTTCTTGGAATTGTGGGGGACGGGCCAGTTATTCTTATATGAAGATCATTTGCTCTGAGTAGGCTGGGAGAGATGATATAAGGACACTCCCATAGCAAATGAATAGGCGATATGGTAAAGTTATTGTCACTCATAGCGGAACTTACTCTTTTAGCTCCGTGATAAACTAGAGAATATTACCAACATTCGGTCCCTTACTCCCAAAAGTCTCGAGTGAAAGCTAGGTTTGCTTCAAAAAAAGAATTCCGAAACATGGAAAATATCAAGATGAGATCGATCTAATGCATGCAGCTGTATCACATCAATAGTGTTTTAGAGCCTTTTTCAGTTGAGACAGTCTGGTATAGTAAGTCATATGCTAGAGTGACTTAGCTTGGTCATCCTGTGTGGCTTTAACTTTATTTACACCCTGACAGAATTAATTATACTCACACACTATCACTCGTTACTCCAAGAATCACTCGTTATTAAATCTTCACGTGACGAGGTACCTCTAAGAGGATAAGGCTATTAATTACACGAATACAGTCATATTCACAGTGATATCCTATCCATAATTGGGAAATTGCACATATCTAAGTATATTAATAAACGCCATGACCATGGCTATAGATTCAACGGATATAGTAATAATAATAAAAAACGAGAGTCCTGTGCATCTGCTAATCACCAGACCACGGGACCGACCCAGAAATAATTTTTGATTAGAGTGGCTGTGGCTGTGAGTTGGTGACTTTGACCGATTCTAGCTTGCTCGTTAGATTTGGCCAATTAGGTTTTTTTTACGTCGTACGCCAACCATGCGAAAAAAATACATTCTCACCGCTTTGGCGCCGGTGTATATTCGGCAACTACCTTTGTTTTTCGAGCTGGTAAACAGGATCCTGTCAGGTTGTCTTGAGAACGAGAACAGTGCGCCGATATGTGGCCGTTATACGTTATCATTCTCTCCCATTAGCGCTGATCACACCACACCACACACACGCACACTTGAGTGCCGGACCTGAATTCCATGGTTTGAGACTTGAGAGTTCTAGGTCCTTGTCGGCTTCTACAGAATCTCCAAACTACAGGATGTCATCTCTACTTCCAACTACCTCCTAACCAGCCGATAACACACACCCGGGAGGGGCACTAGCTCTCGATCTCGAACGTCAGTGCTTCATATGCATTGCACGACTCCATAACACTTCCAGATACCTCAAAATGATCGTTCATCCGCTCTCGGACGAAGATCTGATGTACCGCATGTTGAGGATATCACACGCACCCCCTTACTTCCGGTCGGGTTGATCATCAAAGCCAAATGTACCCATGCTGCTTAATACTGGGATTGTTCGGGAGGCAAACGTTAAATGTGATGCAGTTTGATAATACGCTATGAAACAGATAAAGAAATACTTTCATGTTCGATCTATGTTTCTTTTGCGCCGTTGGTTTGGTACTCGTAGATATTGGTTAATTATGAAAATAGTTACCTATATATTATCTGTCTGCAACCCCCACCACCGGCATCAGCATTAACAACCGACCAACAGATTCGAATCAAGAGCTTCCGGCCCCAAAATGCACATTCTACTAGCCGATGTGCACAAACCGATGTAGTTCGCAAAAGCCTGTTTGAGCGGGGGGGGGTTATGGGTCGCCCCCTCCTTCTGTTTGCCGCGGACGCATGTACGGGGTCGCGGTTACGGTCAGTAATTTGTCACTTAAAACTACAGTTCGGGTTATATGCGTATGAGATTGTAGGGTCACAGATCTAGGTAGATGGTTAGAGAACTTGATGTTTTCTATCAGAGAGGGGCCAGCGGCCGGGGGCGCTACCTAGACGAACGTATATTCGACAAGCTTTTATTTTTCATCCCAAAATATCCTGGATGAAACGTACGTAACGGCATATTTGCCATCTCAATTGATGGCGATAAAGCTACAAGCAGCCATTCGTGAATTACGGCTTTGAATTCCAGCAGCTTCGGGGGCTGGGTAGCTGTTCATCCATCACTTAATGGATAGCTTTGATTCCTTTGATTGAATTCCTCCACCAGGGCGCTATCTGGGCCGGATGTATTCCAAAAAACTTGATATAACATGCCCAACTGATGAAACGTATGTAAGCCCTACCATCACAATTCCAATACGTATATACCCGTATTAACGCCATCTAGCCATTCGTCGCCTACAACTTTTCACAATGCGATACCTACGCAGATGGCCATCGCCCACAGCTGCCCACCCACCTGCCTAGCTAGCTACCCCACTCACTCCACGGCCATCTGATCACTAGGCCTTCCAGGGCGCTATCTCTACACATTCGCAAAAAACCGACCTCTCGAGGAGTCCGCCATCCGACAATCCCAGAGGATCATGAAACAGCCCACTATCGATCCCGCAACGACCGTTTCACCCGCATGGCCATTCACAAACCCGCACACCAGAAATACCCTTTCCCCATTGCAAGCTCAAGAAAGCTGATCGCCAGCCAGGCCAGGGCCACAAACAACCCCATCCAAACAATCCACCACATGTGATCCCGCGCACGCCTTACACTTCCCGTCGTCGAGATTATGTACCTACCTCTGGGGCTTCACCGCAATCCCTCGGCCTCTCATAGCTCGATCTCCCCTGCACTGCCCTTGTGCCCTGCCCTGCCCTGCCCTGCCCTGCCGGCTCCGGCTCATTCCATCTCATCGCATCACTGGCCATCACTCGAAAGAAGTTCGCTCCCACGCTACACTCCACGTCTTCCATACATCTCGAGTGGCACCTTCCATCCAGCTTCCCCGCTTTTGCCAGTCCCAAACTCAATACTTTAAGGGGTTGCAATGATTTTTTTCTTTCTTTTTGATAAAGGGGGGGAACGGATAAGGTTCTTACTGGCGGCCTACTTTTATCAATTTATTATTCTTTTATTATTTGCCTGATTTACAAGGCGGACAACCACGGTCCCATTGGACTGTGGGCGGAAAAAGGGATGGTAGGCATAAAGGGTGGGTGGTGGATGAGGGCCAATGATTTAGTTAACCAATAGGAAGCGTGACCAGTTACGTACTCTGGATGATTGTAGATATCTACATGGAATCTACGAACTATGTACCTACTCTTCTTACTTTGCGATATCTGCACCTTCTGCAGTAGGTACGCTAGATGGGAGTGGATCTCTTCTCCTCTTTTTTCTTTTCGGGCGTGCGGGTTCATAGCTGACAGACAGATAGGACAGCCAGCCAGCCAGCACACATGACTAGACAAGAGCCATCAAGAGAAGGGAAAGGAAAGACAAGACCGTTTCTGCGTGCCCGCAATGACTCACATGAAGCTAGAGAGCCCTAGGTTTCATCACGAAAGTAGAGCTAGAGTAGAGTACTCGACTCCTCGAACATTGGCGCAGTAGTAGGTAGTTTAGTTAGATCTAGCAGAATTTCCTCCAGAGCTAGTGCTGGCATCATCATCATCCATCCGATATCCTACGCTGCCAAGAGCCTCCATTTTCCTTTTCTCCTTCTCATAGGATAGGATAGCTACATATGTAGGAAGGATTGGATTGCATATTTGTCTGCCCACTTACTCGCGTCGTCGCCATTGGCGCAAATGTGGCTCGCACCGAGCCAATCACGCCCACGGTGCACCCGCACACTAAAACAGTAACCACTCTAGCCACCCCCAGGGCCAGATATAGCAATCGATCGCCCCTCCCCCCATGTGTCCAGGTCAATATACCCAAAATAGCACTTTCCCGTGCAAAAGAGCTGGGAGGGTGTATGACTATTCTACACGACTGCCCCATACCTACCGCCATAGATGGGATGGGATAGCTAGACGCGCCAGCCAGAAAAACCCAACACCACAACCTGCGTGATCGATAGATAGAGTAGATAGATAGGGATACATTATACCTAAATACCTATCTCAATAACTACACAGATATTAATATCCCCAGTTAAATTATTCAAGCGCCTCTCTCATTAATAACATCTGAAAAATTTCACTCACTTACTCACTTATACTCTCACCACCACCACCACCACCACAAAACCAACAAAAAAAAAAAAGGCTACCCCGTAAATAGGCACAGAGCAGTTTTTTTTTTCCTTCTCTTGCTATTAACCCTGTTGAGGCATTTCCCTTTTTTTTTTCTCGCGGGGAGGGCCCTTTAGATGCGGTAATTGCTCTAATTTTGCGTGTGAGAGAGTGCTTGGCGGATATAACAGTGTTCTATGGATTGCCTGGGATTCGGCACTAACCTTCCTACTTTGTGCGCCTCAGTTCAGTTAAACCAGATAGGTAAATATGTAGCTAGCTAAGCCGGATTAATCATAAACAATTCGATCATACAAACTCACCTAGGTACATGTATGTATCCTATCAAACAAACCTATCAAACGAGAAAAGAAAATCCCCGCAAAACGAACGTAGGTAGGTACAGGGCGGACGGCCCACCATAGAGTAGATCTCTCTCGCTTCCACGCACAGCAGCAGTTCATCCAAACAAACCACAACCCCGTCTATCTATCTGCAAATCTCTCCCAAGCAAGGTACCACCACTATCCCGTCCATTCATCCTGCCGAGCCCCAGGAAACAAACACGCCTCGCAACCGAGAAACAACATCTCTGCCTCCCTCCCCCCCAACCCATGCACCCCCGGCCGGCCCTGGAACAATTAAACAAAACAGAACAAACGGTCGGGATTTCTAGGTCTCGCGGAAAGCCGGGAACTGACTGGCTACTCTAATCGTGCGTCGGCATTCCTCGACTCCGAATTCCGCAGTGCATGTTGTTCCATTGAATTATTGAGCGGTTGCTACTGGCTGCGCTGGAGACGGAGCGTGCCGTTTTGGGTTTTTGCTGTTGACTTGGCGGGCCGCGGTGCACTGGATTAGTAATCGGCACCAGCTTACAGTGAGCTGTAGGTAGCTGTTGTAGCTGGCATTGGATTGGATGGCAGTGGAAGACATAACGCTTCGAGAAACGGCCGGCGCAGTTTACTGCAGATCTAGCTTCTAGCTTGTACATAGCTGTCATGCACGCGAATTGGCATATTCGATCTCGTTAATATTGGCTGCTTATACAGTAGCTACATGTAGTATCTAATAAAGAACCCTACAATTATCAAATTGCAAAAGTAGGTACCACAATCACATACAATAAAGTAGGCAACAAAAAAAAAAAAACCGTTCGTCCGGACCCCCGCTCGCTGCCTGCCTAACGTTCTCTCGATCTCTAGCTCCCCCCAGTTTCATCATCACACAGCTAACAAACCAGGTCGACCACAAATTCCAAAACGATACACGTAGCCAGTTACCGCCGACACTCCTCCTCCTCCTCCTCCTCCTCCACGTATACTGTGTAGGGTGCCGCGCCGGGCGTCTATCCATACAGCACAGCACCCACCCCGCCAGCGAGCAACAACCAGCAAAGCAGACAGCACCGCCACATTGAGGCTCGTTGAAATGTGCTGGCTTTAACGGCTTAGCCACATACTATATCCCTCCTGCTGTACAGCCAGATATTAGAAATCCCAAGCTGCTAGGATATTTGCGCAGGCCAAGCCAAGACAACTGGGAGCCTATCAATTTCATGCACACTCTTTCTTTTCCGCATTGACGGTGGCAATTCGCGATGGGGCAGTTGGTACATGGTTAGATTCGACTGGCACTGGATTGGATTGGCTGGTTTTAATTCGTTTGGTTACGTCGTAGAAATCTAGAATGTTATCTATCTGTAGTACGTTGGCGGTGAGCGGTGTCATTTGATAGCCAGGGCAAGCAAGCAAAGCACCTGTCAGCCCCCGCAGTAAGTAGGAGTAGGGTAGGTAGGCACTGTATTCTCCCGCACCGAGATCGACCGAGGCATAAGATACAGTAGAGTAACAGTAAGTAGATCAGGTAGAAACACCCAAACCCAACCTACCCAATCCAATCTACCCAATCCAATCTACCCACCCAATCCAGGGCAGTCCAGTCCAATCCAGTAGTGGCAAACTTATTGTAAATTCCACACTCAGTAACCCCACCCCCTAGCTACGCCACCCCTCCAAATCTCGGAGGGAGAAGCCAAACTCATGTTCCATGCCACACTCCCGCATATATCTATTGTGAAAAAAAGTAAAGAGAGGAAGCGGGTTACGTTTCATCCCTATGTATATATTCCTGTTTTTTTGTTTTTTTTACTTGTTCCGTTTGTGCGTATACCAGCCTGTAGGTGTATGATGGGCATAGGCCTGGATCATCCACCCCGCATTCCAGTACAGTGTTGCGTTGCGAGTGAGCAGCCGTGACGCAACGCAACACAACGCAACCGTCTCGTCTCGTCTCGTCTCGTCTCGCACGTACCGGCCGAGATCGACCACGGTACGGTGCGGTGCGGTACGACTTTCTTGCGCAATTGATTGATGGCGAGCTCCTCTCAGCTTCCTTCTACATTGTTTCTTTCCTTCCCCTCACACGTATGTAGCTACACTTGTTCCCCTCACTCGATGGTGCACTGTGAAACCAAACAGCTCAACAGCAAGCGAAAAAGCCGTTGGTCCCGCCCAATGAGAAACCCGTGGTGCAAATAAAGAACCAGAACAGGATCGATACTCTTCTTATCGCGAGTGGCTTTCCGGGTGTTGTTTGGGATCGCTTATTTTACATCTCTTTCTCTCTCTCTCGCTCGCTCACCCTTGTATGTAGTTGCGCGTGTGTCACGAGTAACGAAAAGTGTGAGTGAGAGCCCATGTTTCCCTCGCTCGCCAACCAGCCAGCATTAAGCTGTCCCGTTTCGTTTTGTTTCCCCAATTCAATTCCTCGATAGCCGATCCCCACCTTCCACCTCCCACCAGCTAGCCGACCCTGCACCCCCGGCCCCCTCCCGACCGGCGTCGATGTCCCCCACCACCACCACCACCACACCTCCTAACCGCCCGCGGTCTAGACGGACCTCCAGCCAGCCAGCCCGAGTGCCGACGCTGTTGGTATCCCACCCCACCGCCCACCGCCCACCGCCTTATTTCATTCCCGGGGACACCTATAGCAGCGCTGTTATGGGACGTCTGGAACGATCTGGAGTTGTTGGATGGCGCTTTTTTTCCGTGTAGTTCTCCCATGCCAACAGTGTGCCGGTACCGTGTTTTCCCCCCCTGAGGTGGAATGTCTAGAAGGGAGGTTTCTTTTGCACAGCCTTGATTGTGGGCGGTGAGGATTGGCAATTGGGGGTTTGGGGGATATGAGATGATCTGCGGAATTACACTTGGGCAGACGAGTTATCGACTACAGCACTGTACTGTACTTACACCTGTGATGTGGTGGATTACTGCGAGATCTACTATATGTAAGCTGTCTGGTCTGTCTAGATGGGGGAAGAGCAGAGAGATGGATCGGATCCGCTTGGCGTCCGTCCGGATGGAGCGCACCGAAACCGTAAGCTCAATCTCTCCTCTCATATATCTACGTATTTAGATTCGATACATACACCAATCCAATCCAATCTGTACTGGATGGGGGAAGATAGATAAAAATATATTCCATCACCACCACCCGAGACACGGACAATTAATTTCTCTACACTACACTACGCTCGCTCGCTTGCGAGACCTGTATACGTGATATGATCGATCTTACACAAACCCCCCCCCCCCCCCCCATCCCCCCATTCTCCTCATTCTTGCTTGTGACGGATGTACGCCATGGCATTATCAATTCAATTCTAGAGTAGCCGTCTGGCCAAGTGTGAGGAAGGAAGGAGGTGGCAGTGTGAAAACCAGCGAGATGGAGAAAAAAAGAGTGGGAGAGTGGGTGATGATACACCCTACCCTCTCTCTGTAATACCTACGTGAAAGTCCACACTGCTCCAGATCTAGACGTGTCCTTCCAAAAAAGCAATACAATCCAATACAATCCAAGACAGCCTAGTTACCTGACTTTCGATTCGAAAAGAGGTCATGCTGCATACCATACTCTACACTACCCCCCAACGATGATGATCAAGCACGCACTACAACTGCAACTGCAACTGCATTAGAATCTCGGGCTATCGTATTATGATCGCCCACCGGCCGGACGCTACTCGAGTGTGTGCCGACGATACGATACGAGGGCAAGGATGGCAATGGCCACTGGAGGCTGTTTAGGAATATTGGCAAAAGAGGAGCTACTATACTCAGAGGATAGGATAGGATAGGATGGTGCAATAGGATCGTCGCGGAGTTCGAGGGAGATATGCGGTTCACGCTTTCTTTTTTTCCCTTCTTTTTTTTCCCTGATGGTCTAGATCTTGCGTATTGGCGAATAGGGTTATTGCTAGCTCTCCATGTCATGTCCTCGAGATCAATAGAGGAGTAGAGTAGATAGTGTAGAACCTGATCTCCAACGGTCCGATAGGCCGGACAATAACAACAACAAAAAAACTCCACGACGAGGAAGGTATCATGAACCCTCCCCTCCCCCTCCCTCCTCCGGTAAAAAAAAAAAAACCGCCCCCCCCACAGAACCATACAGCCGAGACCGCGGCTGTACCTTCGTTTTTACTCTACTTTTTACTTGCTTACGCTCTCTAGCTCTCGCTCTCGCTAATTCTTGATCTTGATGATCTTGATCAGGAACAGGCACGTCCACGCCTGCTTTTCCGATCCCGCTGTATGTAGGCATGTGGGTATATTATATGCAGCCCTCGATAGATTGAGTGTCTCCAGGTTACGATAGCTGAGATTGGGGGTGAGGGACGGGGAAACAAAACCCCTCATGCGGAGTGTAGGGTTGTAGTGTGTGTAGGGTAGGTGGTGTATGTAGTGTGGTGTAGGTAGGGTACATAGGGTAGGGGAGTGAGGAGTGTAGGGGAGGGATGATGATGGACATCATATGGCCCGTGCATCTACATACTGTATCTTCTCTCTCGAGTACCCTGCCTGCATAGACGTAGATACTAGATAGATACTTGTATCTCAACTCTAGCTCTCTCGCTACACTTTCTGTATCCTCGATACTCCGCATCCACGACGCAGCCAATCGCAAGTATTCAATCCCACTGCACCGCTTCCCCCATCCGACGAAGAAAAGAAAAGAAAAGAAAAAATATCACCAATATGATCCACGCCTATAACTCCGACCCTGCTGCCCTCTCAGCCTATCAGCACGATACGCTGCGGGGACGACTTTCCGAAAATGTTTCGTCAAAGAAGGAGAAGGAGAAGGAGAAGAAGAAGAAGAAGAAGTGGGAAACGGTGGGACTGCATATGCACGCCCACCCACCGCGGCCTAGCGCACGGGAAACCCGCATGCGCGATCCCTCACGTGCGAGTGTCGTGTATGTGTGTGTGTAGTGCGGGTTTTGATTTGATTAGATAGGGAGGGTAGCTCGGCGCTTACCACTCACTCACTCGCTCCTGGACCGTGCGTGCTCGAGAGAGAGAGGAAGGGGAGAAAGCGGTGAAGTGAACGGACGAGCTTCTTCACCGGGCGTCATAAAGTCGCGATCTGGCCCTGGATGTGGGGGGGGGGGGGGGAGGAAGGGTCAGGGGGTGCTGATCATACATGTCACGGATTATAGGTGCACTGGTAGAGTACTGGTAGAGGAGTAGAGTATGTAGATGGACAGCATCCTGGGCTGGGGGGGGGGGGGGGATACTGTAGTGCTGATCACAATCACAATCACAATCACAATGCTCTACAGTAGCTAGCTAGCCTCACGAAGGGGAAGCAATTAACGGCGGTGCTCTAGATCTCGGCCAGCCAGCCAGCTGCAGTCCAGCCCAGTCCATCCAGCCCATCGTCGAGTCCTCACGAAGCTCTCGCTCTAGAACTCGAGCCCATTGAGTAGTCCAGACCTAGCTGTGCGCTCGATCCCCACAGCCAGGGCTTGTTCGTGGGGCAATTGCGCTTGCTTCTGATGGCGTAAAAGTATAAAGAAGGAAGAAAAAGAAAAAGAAAAACACCGTACCATGGTACCGTTCGGTTTCGACCTCTTTTTTGAGTTTTTTGAGTTTTTTTTTCTTTCCCTGAGGAATTGAGTTTGAGGATATTAGGACTAGGATGATCGATATTGCTAGGGGAGGGTGCATGTCAGAAACGGCTCTTACTCTACCCCTCATTCCCCTGTCAGCGTTGATGAAAATCGAATTCAATCTGGCCGACGCATAAAAACACAGTCAGTATTGTAGCTCTTAAGTTGTTACTGCCGAGGAACCTCCAGCCAATCATGCAAGTGGTTGCAATTAATGGTTGCTTCGCATGCGCATTCCTGCGAGGAACGAATAGTACTGCACGACGTCGCCCGGCAATATTATATTATATTAGTAGAATTAATGCTGGAAAGAGAATACATGTATCTTCTCCAATGGCAATGGCTAGCTAGGAAGATGGAGAAGAGGAGAGGAGTAGAGTAGGTATGTAGACTACTATATCGTCGCCACGGCCGGCAATCGGTCGGAGTAGGTAGGTACATGTATGTATGTAGTAGGTTGAATCCTTTCTTCCTGTCCTGCTTGCCTTGTCCCCAAGTTAACAACAATTGCAATCACATACCTAACATACACCCGGACAAGCCAATTAGTCCAATTACCATCCATCATGTACATAAACATAAGTTATGGGCGCGGAAGCACGCACACACGCACGAACGATAAGGATGGATGGATGAGCAGAGCATATTCCTTCGCATGAGCGATATCGATAGGAAGCATGGCCCGCCGCGCATAACATCATCTCATCCCTCCCCTCCACCCATCCATGGTGCCATTCCATAGAGCAGGTAGTACAGGCTCGCAAGGCCACAAGCGAGAATTAAGCTTGCTGCGCAGGCCGCCATTGGAGGGGGAGCGCGGAATGGCACAGCAGTTCTGTTATATGGGAGGGGGTTCGTTTCGTTTCGTGTTGTATAATGATGTGGTGGATATAATCATATCAGATCAACAGTGGGTTAATTAAACATTAATAATTTATGGGTTATGGGCACGTGTGTGTGTGTGTGTGTGTGTGTGTGTAATACTGTGTGATACTGAGTGAGTGTGAGTGGATCGAACTACCTACTCTATGTACTCTGGCAGAGCACAATTGACAGAACAGCATGTCTACCGTCCACCCATTCGCTGGAGCTCTGCTACTCTCAGTATAACTGATGAGAAGGTACATCCGACCTTGTACGACCAGACAAAACAGATCACACCCGGATGTTCCACAACCCCCCCCCCCCCCCCCCCCAGAAACAAAAAAAGAAGGCGGCGGCGAGAAAAGCTAGCTAGCTCGCGAGATAAAAAAAACAAAAACCCCGGTTGAGCGCACAAAAAAGCCCGGCCAGGATGCGGCGTTTGAGGAATTTCATAACGGTTTTGCAAATGCTCTAGCTAGAGTAGCTAGCTGCATGCAAGGAATAACACTCGCGAGAACGTATAACCAGGGATTCACACACGCATCCAACGTTGGTTCATCATCAGTGATCTGATCTGATCGGGAGGGTGTGAGAAAGAAAAAAAAACACCTCCTCATTGCATGTCATCCCTCAATATCGTCATCAATCACCAACCCCCCCCCCCCACACACACGTGAGGGAGATATTTTACAGTAGGTGGGCAGAGTACTACTACTACTACATAGAGTGTGCGGAAGGGGGGGGAAAACAATCGACCACGCGTGCTCGGTAATTTTGTTTATTGCGTTGTTTGTGAAATGAAAATTAAAAGCGTGGGGCACGGCGGCGGCCAACCAACCAACGTGTTACAATTGCAGTATACAGTAGTAGTAACGGTAGCACTACTACTACATGTACTATGGGAGCTACATATCTGATACCGGATTACACGCTCAGTGCCAGAGTACCTACATGACCATATATACACTTTCAATTCCAGAGTGGCTATTGCATGCGGGCGCCCACCGCTCTGCTCTCGCTCGCTCGTGGTCGCTTAATGCTTTTCTGGTCGGCGGTAATCAATCGCTGCTCTTTTTCGCGTCGGCATCCGGGGAAGAGGCATAGCTAGCATAACATACGGTACGGTGTTTAGTTTAAATTTTTTTTTTTTTTTGTTGGGTCAATTGATTATATCATGGGGGAGGGAGGCGCCGGCGTCCCTGGCGCGGGGGGGGGGGGGTCGTGACATGACTCGTGATGGCATGAGAAGTGAGTACGTCCCGGATATGCATTACAGTAGCCGTAGGGTTTTTCACTTTCCATGACCCAGCCAGCTAGGTAGGCATGGAGGAGCAGCAGAAAAGAATAGTAAATAATAATAAATATGGTAATTCATGTCGACATCCCCGAACCACCCATTCCCCCTCAAACACGGGCATATCCACCCATCGCAGCGCATAGCCGTGGAGATATAATTCGGGCTGGCCGTACCGTACCGCGTGTAGAGTAGAGTACCTACTGTATGTATGTACGTCGATGGATGATGGCGCCGAAAGAAGAGCATAGCACATGGTATGATCGGATTGATGATGACAATGTACATCTCTAGCGCAGCGTACGCTACACGCGTGCCCAATGGCATAAGCTGCTGCTACTCTACTTGAGGGAGGTTCAGTTCAGCGTGCGGCGAAGTGGACCTTGAAACCTCTGCTGCTACTCTACTAGCTTTTTCTTCTTCTTTTTTTTCCAATCTGACAGATAGACGTACGGCGGGCAGATTCGGCTAATCTACGGTATGTAATCTACATACATGCCATGTATCCACGGCAATTGCATTACTCCAGGGCAGGCGGCCAGGGGGGGCGCAGAGCAGAGGGAGCAAGCAATAATTAAGCAAGCAGGATGACGATCATAAAAGCGACGAGACGAGACGAGCGAGCGAAAGCTTGGACGCATAGTGGCCGTGCGCAACCATTGCGCAAGGCCTGGCTAGTAGAGTAGACAGGCCCAGGAATGTAGCGTAATAGTAGTAGACAGCTCATGAAGCCCAATAATTCGAAACGTCTAACCTTCAATTGATCTCCAGGAGGTCATGGAAGGAATTCTAGATTCACGAACAGCTCGAGCTCTAGAGCCCCCCCTTCACGCGCTCTAGCCCTATGGACCCGTCCGTACCCGTACCAAGGAACTACAACGATATTTGATGGGCGGCGGCGGTGTGGAAAATAAGGATTAAGGGAGACGAAGGCTAGATAGATATCCGTAGCTGCTGCTGTTAGTATCACGTCCAGACGTAACTTATCGATGACACGACGACACACACCTTTTTTATTTCCTTTTTTTCCTTTTCGGCTGTCTTTCTCTAAGTATATGTATGCATATTTTCTTTTTTTCTTCCTGTCTCTTGTCGAATATCTTTTTTTGCTTTTCTTCTTTCGTCGCTCTATTTTTCGGCCCGAAAGATGGTTGAGAATAGACAGACGTCGACCAGGGGTAGGTGGGTGTGCAAGCTGAGAGAGCGAAGGATGGTGTGCTGAATCCGAAAGGGCATGCTCCCAAAGTAGAAACGGCTGCCCCCATAAATCGCTAAGAGATCCAAATCGCCCACAGTCGCCCTTCCAATCTGGGACAGCGTGCACCACTTTTTTAGGACCAGCCCTGTGCTTGCTGCTTGCTGTGTGTGTGTGGTATGTGTGCAGGCAGGTGCAAAAAAGTACCCTACAGTGCTTCTTATTTTAGAATCTGCCTATTTTTTTTGCTCTTCTTCCATGGTCACCACCCATCTCTATTCGTAGAGTCTCTCATGTAGGTACTTAACCTACCCTGGGATATCGATCATAATTAGGGATGACAGCCCAACCAACCACCACCATCCACCACCTCCAGGAGTAGGAGCAGGCAGAATGTGGCCGTTCATGCGGTGGGCGCGTATGTGTGATATGCGAGAGCGCTTCTGCTCCGTCACCCAACCACCTACCCATGTCACCATGTATATACTTATGTGCACTAACTAAGAGTTGGGCGGGCGGGGGGAGAGGATACGTAGTGTAGGCAGAGAAGGAGGAGGAGGAAGAGATACATGACCCAAAAACAACAGCTGTTGGTTTGGTGGGCCCGGGTTGCAGGCAGAGTATTCTCGTGCTGCCCAACCACTGGTAGAGGAAAGGATATTGGTGATGAGGAAGAGGATGAGTGACGGCCTGGGATCAAGCAAGCAGGAAATAGAGTATTTTATTATTTTTTATTTTTTAAAATTCCTACTCCTACTAGGAAGAAGTGAGTTGGAGTACGCAGAATATGGGAGGGAGTAACATAACACTTCGGAAACGTTAAATCCGTCAAAGAGTCAAGTACGCAGAATCGGTTTAGTTGGATCTTTTCTTTCCTTCTGATTTGCATTCTGATGTCTGGACTGGTTTGATTCTCGCTAGAGAAATCGCCAAATAATTTCCCACACACACCCACCCCAATCTCCATTTGCCTGGAACCCCATCCTTTCAATTTTGCAGTGGTAGGAGGTAGAAGACTAGACTGCCTCAAGTTGTTACCACCCACACCCATCCAAGCGGTTGCAGTAGAGTACGTGCATCCAGCAGCTCGCAGCAGCCAACGATCACAACCTACACACCTACCACCCACACAGCCAGAGTGAGAGCCCAGAACTGCCCTGCAACATAACCAGGAAAATAGCGGCATCTGCTTGTGAACGGTTACTTAAGTGATCGCTAACCCTCGTTCTTTAATACACCCCCCTCCCCTTCGATCTCGACCTCGACATTTCATATATTAATCCAACCACCCCCCCCTCCCACCCAACAACAGGCATCCTAAAAAGTGTATTAACTGGTTTTTCCTTTTTAGATCCACAGCTAGATCATCGCTCTTCTTATTTATTACCCTCTGCCTTCCCCCACACCACAACCAAATACTTACTTTCTTCACTTCATCATCTCGACGTGAAGCAAAATACAATCTACCCTCCCAGTAAAGTGCATAGCCGCAGCCGGAAGTGATCAGGCTTATCCATCGGCAAATTCACACACAGCAGCTATGGTGAGCATAAATATCATCTTGAAATTAAACAAACTCCTCCTTGCAGCGTCAGCGTGGCGCAGTAGAAGCAAACAAAATACATAATCTTTTGAAGGGGACACAAAAAAACTAACGGGTTGTATTTAATAAAGCCTTCATCAATTTCTTCCCAGCAGAACAGCTACGCACAGCACGCACAGCTCACCTCGCGGTTATACGCACTCAGCAGACCAATGTCAAACAAATTCAGACCAGTCTCAACAGCAACCTCGATCGACTCTTCAACTTCAGGCGACTATGAGGACCATAGACGGGGATCGATGAATGGATGGCGTACAAGGGAGAGTGTTATCATGGAGAGTGCTGCTGAGGATGACGAGTCTGAGGACTCAGAGTCCGAGAGCATTCGTTCATTGGGTGCAAGGGCTAGGATGATGACCGAGATGCTCAGCGATAGTGATGGATCAATAGGCAGGAGGAGCATCGATGGAGGACTCACATTCTCGCTATCCGAGTACGACGAATCCTACGACGTTCCATCGACTCCACCAGCACTCCCAGAGTATTCAGCTGGAAACTTCCAGATGGTTGAGATTTCCGATGAGAAGTCTCCCTCGATGTTCCGCTCATACTCACTCAACACACCGCCAGCATCGTCACACGACAGCATCTGCACTATCGGGCCAAAAGGACCTCATCTCTTCCGCTCATTCAGCACCTCCCACCAGAGCTCGCTGCCTCACATCACCATTCCCCGCCTGAGTGTTGTGATGCCACCGACACCTTCCGCATCAGTCTCGCCAGCCTCGCCTCCAGCACTTCCATCACCATCTCAGTTCCAGCAGCCACCTTCAGCAATCGACGAGAGCCTTCCATACCTATTCCGCGAGCCCGAGCTTCGCCCAATGAGCGAGCTTTCTCAGGTTGTCAGCGACTACGACATTGACGAGATCAGGAGCTGGACACCCAGACAGGTTTGTGCCTGGATGACCGCCCTCGGTGTCGAGAGAGAGCTCGTGGATAAGTTTGAGCGAAATGACATCTCTGGTGCCATTCTGATAGACTTGAAGTGGGAAGATCTCAAAGAGGTTTGTAGTAACAACCCTAACCCAAAACCTAACCCTGTGCTAATGTGACAATAGCTTGATATTCAATCATTTGGCAAACGCATTGAGCTCTGGTCCGAGATTCACCATCTCCGCACTCGCACTGCTACCTCGCCTATGGCAGGAGAGCCGTTCCCGCGTGCTGCCTCCCGCACGTCAAGGAGATCGTCGCCTCGCACCTCGCCAGTTCCTACACCAAAATCTTCACCCAGAATTCCTCAGACACCAATGGGCCGCGGAAGCAGCCACAGTGTAAACGAGATTCCCCAATCCGAGAGAAGACAGGAGAAGGAAACCACCGAGCGTGAGGATTCTTCTGATGAAGAGCGTGCACCAAGGCCGCTCAGAACCCAGATTAGGAAGCGTGCTCGCAGGACCACTGCCCGCGTACCAAAGTCGAAGCATTACGATTCCATGGCTTCTGAATCTGCAGGCATGTCTGACGCCGACTCTACTTACCTACACCAAGTCAAGTACATGCCCTCCATCCGTGCCGTCGAGGAGGGTGCAAACCGCCAGAAGGCTCCGACTCGCAAGAGAAGGACCACCGTCGGACCCAATGATTCCATCTCTGTCGTTAGCAAGACTAGACGAAATAAGAACATTGAGGACTTTACTTCATTTGGCCCCAATAACCAAAAGCCAAAGCCAGTCAAGCTCCATAAGTGTTCCAAGGGCGAGAAGTGCCGAAAGCACGGCCAGCCAGTTACCAGCAAGTCGGGTGAGAGGAGACGCAGGGCTCCCGCCGAGCATGGAACAATTTTCATCGCCACCACCCCAAGCATTGCTGATGCCTCAGCTCTTCCGAGGCTTTCAATCTTTGATGGAGCTTCCCGCCCTACATCAATGGTTGCACCCAGCATCATTGCTTCCAGCGATGTTTTGGGGCCTTCCCAGAGGCGTGAGGTCAAGCTTAAGCAGAACACCCTTAAAGATGTTGGCCGCATGGACCCGTTGGAGAATGTCAAGCAGTTCTTGACTCTCCAGCACCTCCAGCATCTCGAGGAGCGCAGACACTCACCTCCCCCAGTGCCAACAAAGTCAGCTGAAGATTTGGCACGTGCTCACCTCAGGGGAGTTATGCCACCCATGACCAGCCCTCCTCTCTCAAGGAGCGAGTCTGCACCTCCCCCAACATCCTCTCACAGCTCAAATGGCTCAATTTCTATTCCCATTGGTCTTAGTAACTCTCCTCCCATGGCCTCTCTTCCCGTTCGCTCAATGACCCCAATGAGTTTGCGAACAATGGGAATGGAGCGTGCTTGCCCGCCTGAGAGTTCTTCGCCACCCATGAGCATGCGCAACGTTGGCACGAACATGATGAGGACCACTACCCCCTTCTCGGAGGCTGATGTCCCAATCTACTCCACTACGCCTCCCCCCAATGACCGCAACCAATCGCAGTCTGTTCCCCCAGACATGCGATACAGGCGCTTCGCCACACCTGATCGCGCCCAGTTTAACCCTACCCCACTTCCAACTACCCCTACTCCTGTCCCTGTACGTCGCGGAACTGTTTCATCCCAGTTCAGGCCCGCGCCTATCATGACCGCTGTTGACGAGAACGCCGAGTGGGAGTTGGTCGAGGATGACGAGGAAGGTACCAAGATGGCTCCTGCCCCGTCTCCACAGAGAACCCACTCGGGGTGGATGAAGAAGCGCAGAACCAACTGGTTCCGCCACGAGTGGCCTGACTACCACTTCGTGCTCAAGGGTACCCGTCTTGGGTATGCAAGACACATGGAGAAAGAAGATGGCTTCATCGAGATGGAAAACTACTCTGTTGCCTGCTCCACTAGCGCCGGCCACAAGCTCTCTGCCGCCTTCAAGGGCTCCAAGCTCTTTGGCAACAAGAAGGGCGGCAAGGACGGTGACTGTGGCGCCTTCTTTTTCCAGCTTGTACCGGCTGCGCCGGAACCTGGAAAGAGCGCCATCGGAAAGGTCCACCACTTTGCTGTTGGTAGCCGAGAGGAGAGAATCGATTGGATGAGAGAGCTGATGCTTGCAAAGGCAATCAAGCAGAAGAAGGAGGGATTTGAGGTTGAGGTCAATGGTGAGAAGATGTAAATTGTTTGATGTGATTTAGTTTTGTGATTAATATTTCCTTTGTCTGTTATTTGTTTATGTCAGAACGTACGAGAATGGGTTTGATTTTTGATTTTTTTTCCTTATCATGCATTCATAGCGAGGGGTCTCTTTCTATTTCATTTTCACTTTTTTTTTATTTAATTTCCAAATCTTCACTTGCCCCTCTGCGGGTGTTTCATTCTACATTCCACTTGTTTTATTAGCTTCACCTTTTTTTATTCTTTACTTCATTCTTTTTACCTTTTTTTTACCTTTTGATTTCTCCTGGAGGACCTTATTGGCGTTTATTCTTTTACGAAGGTTGGTGGGTTAGTTAGTCGGTTTACAGTATTATCTTTCTCCTTCATGACGATTTGATTTTCGAGCGTTTAGTTATGGTGTTTTTTTTTATATATATCCTTATTGATTTTTTTTCACCGCAACTATTGCTGCTCTACCGTGTACTGTTTGGTGGATCCTAGCTGTGCATTGTTGGTTCATTTATTTTTTGACCCCCTAGCTTATTTATTATTCTTTTTTCCCTTTTTTTTCTTCTTTTATTTATTTCTGTATGTGACGGGACGTGGATGTGGATGGCCGATGGCCGATGGTCGATACGATGGAAGAGATGTAGTTAAGAAAAACAGATGGAATGGACACAAAAAAGATTGGATTGGCTCGCGCCGGAAATTGGTGTTTACTTTTTAGGTAGAATGGCTCGGTAGCTCTGGTAGTTTGGCCGAATAAAAGGATCTTTTAAAAATGAGTTCAAGTCCAATTTGATGTGATGAAAAGTATGAATAGGAAGATGGTTGACGGTGGTTATGTTGGGTTACGAAGAGATAAAGTGAAAGCACTTGTATACATAGATACCAGATAAGCTTTTTAGATTTTTAGATAGAGGTATCTGGATTTTCGTTCGTTGACATCTATGTGGCTTGACCACGAACCCCACTTCCTCTCCCACTTGCTAAGTATGAATTGAGACCAAGCAAGTGTTTTTCTCCTGAAGGTACAAACGCGCATACTGATTTTGTTCAGATACTCTGCGCGCCAGATATGAACGAAATCATTCATCACCAGGAGATGGCGTCAAGGACTGCGCTGTAACTTTGTTCCAACGAAACATATATTCATCAAGAAGGGAAGGAGATACTGCTTTACGAAACAGACCCATATGCTATAGTAATTTATCCAGATAATATTATATTGTGCTTTATAGCTGACGTTTAGTAAAAGGTCATGAAGCAACACAACATGATGAAGTGCAAACTTCGATTATTTGACTCAACACCGATCACTAGATGATCTAGTCCAAAGATAGGCCTGATCTGTCTTGATTCAATAGAGTTTGTCCTGCTTTGGGCTGAGATGAGGTTCGCAGTAGATCTACTTTTAGTTACGTTGAGCCAGCTCATGACCATCATTTACTAAATTCTTAATTATTTTTATACGATTGGCTCGCATACGCTGAAAGGTCAGATATGGCCAAGAAGGAATAGATACATACGGCCTCATACTCACCCAAGATGACCACTTGTACAATCAAAGCCTCTCTATTCCTTCAGTTTTATAATTCTCCGCGGGGATACTATACTATAATAATTAATGAACTACTTATCAATCAGTCGATCAGTCTAGGCATGCAATTAATAAATTAAATAGAAAAAAGAAAAAAAAGAAGTCGATCAGTCCAGGACGCCAAATCATAAACCATCACTCGGTACACATCCGCCCAGAACGCAGAGCTACTATATACCACTCAAGTTCAGAAAAACAAAAGAAAAAACCCACACATCTTCCATACACCAAAAGAGGAAAGAAAAAAACAACCGAAACTCATTTAACATACTGAAAATGAACATGGATGATTTACTCCGATGCGGGGAATCGAACCCCGATCTGCTCGGTGAAAGCGAGCGATGCTAACCGTTACACCACATCGGATTGTGACAAGGGTCGGACCAGCATTACTTGAATTCAAAATTAACACTATTTAGAAAAATCGTCCCGGCTGGAAACCACCAGCTCTGTCTACTACTTGCACTTGCTTGGTCTGCTCTCTTGATGTTTTGAGAAGTGGCGAGGATCATGGATGTGCTCCACGAGAAACTCACGTGACAGATCTGTCCGAGTGACAAATCATGATTTAATAAACATACAGAACCCCGATCCTTCCTAACCCGGGCTCAATACACCACAGCTTTATATTTTGGGCGCTAATAGCTTGGGACTATTCATGTACATAAAGTCCGTATCTAACATCTTGTTCGGTACCAAAATAAGTTTACGACCTCACCCCAGGTTCTGAATTGGCAAAAAGGAAAGAGAGTTCGGTACTCAGGATTCACACATGGTCTCCCACTGCAGTACTAATTGAGCGATACGAAGCTTAGGCTAGGCAGATCTGACGGGATACCCCGTTTTCTCCGTTCTATGACCGAACACGATGGACAGGCCAGTTTTCGTAGATTTATAGACTAGCAAAGTGGTCCTGATAATCGTATTACCGAGAAAAAAAGGCTTACCAAAGTCTTGTCCGGAGCGGAATATTGAAAAAGCTTCAAGTTTACCAAAATAAAACGCTCTCCAAACACTTATCAGAGGCTTAAAAAAGGACCATCCTTAGGGAAGCATTATCAAATCCTTATACGCAGAAAATCCCCCCCCCCCCCCCCGGGACGGTAACGCACGCACTGAAAACCAGTAAAAAAAAAAAAAAATGGAGTTCAGCACCCAGGATTCCCACACAGTCTCCTAGTGCAGTACTAATCGGGCGATACGAAGCTTGGGTCAGGCAGATCTGACGGGATACCCCACTTTCTTCGTTCTATGACCGAACACGTTGGCGAGGTCTGTTCCTGTGGATTTGAAGTCATGAGCTAGTTAGAAGACTATTGATTGGTACCGGCCAGTTCACCTTTCATAGCCCGGACTGTAGCCCCAGTCGTAGAATTCAGAAAGAATTCTGCGCTGTACCGTTAACCAGCCTCCCGGGCCCAGCCGCACCAAATTTCTAATGTTCTGCTGTCGGTGATGCCACATCTCAATAGAGACCGTACCTACATAATCCAGCGAACGTTTCTGGGCCACAAATTACCAATACTCCAACCGTAGCCTATAGAACTATCACCGTCCATAATTTCTCCTGCCCAATTACCCCCTATATTCCAGAAGTTTTCCAGAACGTTACAAACCAACTTCCCGATGCAGAGCCTGACCCGGCCCTCAGGACCCCGGAGCTGAAAAACACTTCTAGAACCATCTAGTTCGATTCTCACGAGCTTTCGATCCCGAGCCAACCAGCCAGCCAGGCAGTACAGCGCCATGGAACCGTGAGTAGCATCTATTAAGGTTCAAACTACCCAGTAAGGCACCATTATCAATACTAAGTTGTAAACCTACCAATATATACCTCAAAATCAACACCTCACTCAGGCTAGCCAACTCCAGCCCCTTTCGAGATACTAAGATTGTCCCCTATCTTACTCTCAACCACTCACACGCCTCCTCACGGTATATTACGCAAGAAAAGTGTAATTTTGTTTCCCCCCCCCTTATAGCTACTAGTAGAGTACGCCCTATCATTTCACAGAAAACGTTTTTACCGTTAACGTTAACAGCAAAACGTCCGGCCGGACGTCCGTACGTTGGCATGCGCAACCGGTGACCAGAAATACTCCCAGCCATGATTACGCCTTGGCACGCTGCCCTGCCGGGCGGACTTTCCATCATGTGCGCGTACCTTCCAGCCCGAAAATTAAAATAGTCTGGGCGCGCGCCGCGCGCGACGACGACGATCACTGGAAATACTACTTACTTACCTACATATATATATGACTTAGACGCCGCATCTGATTACGTCTGATTTCATATCCTGGCTATGACATGCGACTTGCTTGGTAGCGCTAGCTTACTTTACTGCCAATTTCAGATGCGCTGATCATGAGATTAAAGCTATACTATGTGGTTAATGAGTTTGAATTCGCACTGGCCGGAGAGGCGGGCGCGGGCCTGTTCTTAGATGTACGCACATGCATAGCCTAGATGGGATGGGGATGGGATGGGCCAATGATCATCCCACCTCACCTCATGCTATCTCACCTGTATGTACGTGCAGTAAACAAAAAACGTGAGTAATAATAGAATTCCAAATCTCTTACAAGATTTGCTAGAGAAAGCAAAGAAGTTCCTTTCGGGACTGCGTACCTACATGCTCGTCATACAAATTTTCCACCCTCTGCATACCACTGATCATCACCACACACACACACACACAAATTTTTTAAACGCTATGGTTGGACTGCAAGATATGTAGCCGTAAAACAACAAAAATGAGAAACATAAATGAAACAAATGCACGCTCGCTTTGCAAAAAGAACCCAAAAAAAACAAAAAACAAAAAGAACGCCAAAACATGCTGAAAGACAAAAGAAAACCGCTGGTGTAAAGTCTGACAATAATGTAATGATCCCAGACCAGATGCAATAAAACCCCTGATTAAAACAATACTCGCTCAAAAAAACAAGGTAAAAAATAAGAATAGAATAAAACAAAAGAAAAAAGAAGGACGTCACCCACTTCCTTAGAAGCGGTTATCGTCCCATCCCAAGCCTCTTCCTGTCAATCCTACAGGCTGCAGTCCTCCCTTGAACCTCAATGGTGGGACTTCCTCCTCGTCAACGAATGGCGGATGGCATAGCCCCTCACCTCCCTGGTAGAAACTGGCTGTGTATCCAGTCTCCAGAGACAGCGGGCGGTTCACATCCATGACTCGCGCCTTCATGGGCTCACTAAACTCATCCAAGTCGGGCCTATCTCCACCTCGTAGCGCTTTCGTCACAGCGGCGGAGAAGTCGGAGGCGGTGACAGATGAGACAGATGAGACTTCGGATGGCCGCGAGCGCGGTCCAGGGTTGTAAGCGGACGGCTCAGGAGTAGGAATATATGGTGTCGAGGTTTGTGAGATAGAGTATGGAGCTGGTGCAGGCTTTGGTGCAGGCGTGAGCGGGTACGGAGCAGGCGAGCGGGAGTTTGTAGATGATGCGTTGGTGCTCCGGCTCATTGCACTGCCTCGGCCCTCGAGGATTGGGTTGGAGGAGCCCGAGAAGTTTCGCGGTTTCCATTCATTGGTCATGTCGCGGGGCTTCCACTCATTTGTTAATGCGGGAGTGGGGTTCACAACCATGGGGTTGTTGTTTGCACTAAAGAAATTGCTTGAGTACCGCTCCCTCACGTCCGCTCCAATCACCGGAACCGGTGGTGGCGGCAGCTTCTGTTCTTCAAAGTCTTCGGGCATGGCAGAAAGACGCCCGTTAAAGTGGATTGTCCGCCGGCGAGTTTTCATCTCCACCGCCTTGATATATACCAGCATTATCGCAAGTCCAATGGCAATTCCCGGGAAAAGGCCAACAAGAATTCCTTCCCAGGTAAACTTAGAGCATCGAGACACCGGAACCTCATCACTAGTTGCAGGAAGAGTGATAAACTGTTTACATGTCTCCAACAGCGCTTCATCAGTAGCGTTCTTCTTCCTGCCTTCCCGGTTCTCAACGTAATCCGCGGGCAGGTTCGCAGCTTTCATGATACAACGATCCTTATTCGGGCCACATTCATAACCCACTGGACAGCATTGTGTGCCACAGGTGTCGAGCTTTGGTTGTGTCGAGAGCGTGCTCAGGGTTGTTGTGGAACACGTAATGGGAAAAATCTCGTCGCAGATCTCGCCGACTTTGCAACACACGACCGAGGTTGCATTTTCAACGGGGATACAGCGAGTGTTGGAGGGGCAACAGAAGGAGCCGACGTTACAGGTAACGGAGTTGGTATCGGACCCGCAGGTTTCTTGTCGGGGGAGGAGGGTCGAGAGGCTTTGGCTTCCGACGTTGTTGAAAGCAGTAGCGCTGCTGAAGAGGAGAGCGAAGATGAGTAGTGTGGTTGTTGTTAATCGGTCCATGGCGGATGATTGATATGTGCTATGGTAGTAATAGTTATGAAATGTGTAGTAGTGGCACAGAATATATGGGTAAGTAATTAAGAGCTTCAAGCCCCGTGAAATATTAAGAAATGGTAACAATCGTCCTTTCAAAGGAACTTTAACGACAACAAAAAGGAAATAAAAGAAAAGAAGAAAAAGGTATTGAGATCAGCTCAGTACCAGAAAGAGAAGTGAAGGTGGGTAGATAGGTGGACAAGATCGAGGGAGAGGAGGAAATGGAGAGATACATGAAGAAGAATTTCCCATGACCAGTCGCACAATTTCCTTCATCGAATCAACAATAGCAATCTATTGCCTCGACGCACGAGGGATTGCTGGGCGCCTATGAGTTTCCATAGTTACATCACACCCAAAACGTTTCCCCTGGATCAATGACTAGATCTTTAGTTCCCCATGCCATGCCATATATGCGCTCCGCCGCCCTATTGGCCAACAGCCGAAAGTGAGACATTATTGGTTGAAATTGTACCCTTTCGGGGTATCAGGTTGTCTTGAATCCCTGTCCCCGCGGCTCTCATTTGCGAACATCATTTGTATTTTCAAGAGTGATAGGATAGGATGACCCATTGGGTGGCCCATGGTGGAGATATCTGAGCTGGACAATGAATAAGTCGCAGTCAGGGGAACCAATACAGGGTGAATGGCGACAAATGGCACTAGTGATTGTGGAGCATCATTTCCAGAGCGCCACTTCCGACCTATTCTACATCCCCATTCTTTCGAGAAGTCACATACATAGCCAAGGTATAGTTTGGAGTTCAGTCAACCTAGCTCGCGTATGTATGTAGGCCCTATGTCGTGTTCGCTGTCACAAGTCACAACAACAAACTGTCGGTTGATCAGTTAGTCGGCCGGTCGGTCGGTAAGCCGGGAATTCATGGTAGTTCGTTTGTTGGCAGGTTGGTGACGAGTCCAGGATAACGTACATGAAGAGTAAAGATGGATAATTCCTGCCTGGTCTGCTGAAGAATTTTTTTAATTGATGTCCGTAGGCGCCAGATCAGGAACGTTAGAGGAAAGACAGATCCTCCGCCGGGATTGTATTTTTGGGTGGAAAACCTAACCCTGTCGCTACGGAGGCTAATTAGGCAACATACGGATTTGGACTTTTCTCCTAAACAGGGGAATTTGCTACCACCCGTGCCCCAAAATTAGGCTGCTTTCGACCAATCGGTAGGGCGCGTCTAAACTTCCCGGCTCTAGCGCTGACATAACCAGACCGGGTGGTTTCACGCTAGGTAAACTCGCTATTTGTTTCTCTTCAGTGATATTGAATAGGTCAACTCGATGTGTTGATCGGGGGTAAAGTTGCTTTCTTATTTTCAATATATATTTCCTTGAGAGATGTTGAAACAGGAATGCACAGCCCCACGTAATGAAGAAAGAAAAGGCGACACCTCAACACATGATAAGAGTGAAATATGAGTAGAATACGCTATCGATGGGTCCAATTCCAATGAGTCGTAGGTGTTGTAAAAGTCTAATCAGAGGAGTAGCTGGTTGTCATGATACGTGTCGTCGACCTCAGCCACTGTGTGAGTGCAGCGCGCGCCACACCAGCAGGCCAGGAGCACTACCCCTTCCAATGCATTTTTTAGAATATCGCCAGGGGTAAAAGTGTACCTGGTTGACGCCACTTTTCAGCCTGGTGCAGTAACGCAGGGGTATGAATGACATGTGCATCCCAGATGTACGCAAACGTGATGTATAATGCAGGTATCGACTTGATCACCCAATGGACTGCCGTGTGGGGGGGCTGCAGTTGTCCACAAGCATATTACATGATGCTCACTTGATCGGTTGGCAATTGCAACAATATTTCCCAGGCTAAAGATGTTACAGAGTAGTTGGACTTCTGCGGGAGCACCTGGGGACCAGACAAAATATTCTATCTATTCTAGGTCTTAAGAGATGTAGCTTAAGATGCATGCAATGTGCTTGGTGGGAGGAGGAATGGGCCCATTCATGTGCGTCTCAACGAAAAATACGGCCCTAGATCATAGAGATCCAGACAACTTTCGGGGATCCTCTATGTGCGTGGAAATCTTGGAAAAGACTCCTTTCGTGGGGTGAAGGCACAAGAATCCGTCATGTAATTTTCTGCGGTAGTGAGTATTGTAAATAGCCAAACACCATCTCAAACGGAAGGGCCACTTCCCTGGGAACATATTCTAGCAAGGACACAGAATCTTGTTTATTGAAGCCAATGTTTCCAACCATATTTTTCAAAAATAGTCATGTTCATGGGGGTATTTAGCCCATAACACTGCGTTTCTGGAGCGCTTTCGTAGTGATGGTTTTCTCCTAGTGCAAAGTGATGTTGTTAAAGGAAAGGAAGCGGGGTGTGAGAAGCAATCACGGTCAGAGCTAGAGTCAGATAGCGATAACTGTGGATCCAGGTAGATGTATAGATGTATAGATGAGGGAAGGAAAAATTAAACGGGAGATACTGTAGCAGAAGAGAGAACAGAGGCAATGGTGTCCGATGGCACAGCGAACACGTCTCGGCTACGATAAAGTTCATGTCCATAAATTTAAGGTTTGAGCCGCTGCCTCTAGATCTTAGTCTTTCCCTCTTGTAATTGAGGTACCTTCGGCGTCATAATCCTCATTAGCAGCATTACGGACCGTTGCAATAATTACGACTTAATTTCACAATGGCAGAAACAATAATGCTAGGAGATGAAGTTGTAGTAGACGGTTTACTAATACGTCTCTAGAAGTACAAAAACTATTAGGCGAGTTGCAGAGCCATCTTGTCCTTTTGTTTGTCTGGCCAGCTACATAAGTTCACTAAGCTTTCATGTTGATTGACATTCGACTTGACCACACACATATCATAATTGTGAGCTTTCTACGGAGGGTTTTTAGTGACCATAATTAATTTTCACTAGACTCCAGATTCTTTGTTTCTTCAACCCTCATGCAGATCATTGACCCCGCTAATCTTATCAATCAATCAATTGAAACAAAGTGCAGCCCCCCACACCCGATCCAGTTACCCTCCCTCCCCAGCTCTCGGTTAGCAATCCACGCGATAAGCTCCAACCAAAGCTCATGCTCAGCTCAGCAGCTCGCAGCGCTCCCAATTAACAATGCCCATATCCGAGATCGTAAAACCGCCCACCGGACGACTGGACAGCATCCGCGCCAGGGGCGACCAAGGGCTGCCAATACCTTTGAAATTTAAGCCGCGGCCCGTATCACGGAGGCCGAAAGAGTACGTTTGTTTGTTCGCTCGGGAAGCTTAAGGGAGGGGTCAGGCCAGCCAGAGCTAATGCTTTGTCACGACACGCAGGGAGAGAGATGCACTAGAGAAAAAGTACGAAGCGCCGCCGGCCAGTAGTAGGGGAGCTTCTACAAGGCGAAGCAGAGGAAGGGGTGGTTTCGGAAGTCGTGGGAGACGGTGGGAGACGGAGACGGCGGCAGTGGGTGCGTCCGGGCCCTTCGCCCTCGGGAGTGTCTTTACTCCAGGTTTGTCCTCTTTCTCAACCCTAACTGTGGCTATAAGCTTTGGAAGCGCAATTCTAACCCTCTTAGGGCGAGCTCAAAAGGTTGTTCAAGAACGTGGCCGAAGCTCAAATACAACCGATAGGCGCCGACCTGGATTAAATACCAGAACAACGCTTAGCTCCGAGACTTCAAACACTACTACGGCAACTCCTGAAGTTAATGATGACGGAAATATATCTTCCTCGTCTTCGGATGACTCTGTAGGCTCCAGGGTGGATGTGGAAGACATAGCCCTAGTTAATAGTGCAAAGGACAACAATGTGGAGGGGGCTGCGGATGAAAGCAATTGGGGTGCTGGCACTGGACCACCTGTTAGAGTACTAAGAAGGGCACATGTGGATCGCATTGCGCAGGTCAACACAGACAGCAGCCTACTAAAGCGCGGGCGCAGCTCTCGCGTTGCGGTATTTGAGGAGACGATCGCAGTCAAAGAAGAAGCTTCAGGAGATACTCCTGGGATAAGGCCGCATCCGAAGAAGGACAAAAAAGTACAGAAAAGACGGAATAATGAGAAGAATCCCAAGGCGGCAGTCGTGTTAGGCAGCATCGAAGACAGAGAGGAAGCTGAAAGGGAAGAGCTGGATCGTGCCACCACTTTGAGAGAGCTAATTGGCCGCGGCGGTGGGGCTGATGAGGATGGAGATGTCAATATGAGTAGTGAGAATGCTGAGGTTGATGATCAGATCTTCATCTTCCAGTTCCCGCCTATTCTGCCTCAACTTGTTGCCTCTGTCTCTGCAGATGAAAGCATTGACAGGCCGGCCGATGTTGACGATCCTGCCACTGCTAAAAAGGTATCGGGCATTGCGAAGTACAGAGCTAAGATATACCTCAGAGCACAACAGGCACTGCTGGAATCCTACCCACCCCCTGGAATCGCAGGGAAACTGCAGGTACATAAGTCTGGGCGGACGACTATTCTGTGGGGTGCCGCAGATGGCGTGGATGGTAATACGGCAATTGAAATGGAGGTTGCCAGGGCTGTGCCGTGTGACTTTTTACAGGAAGCTGTGGTTATGAAGACACAGAGTCCATGGGGGGAACAGGATATTGACGAGATCGGAAAACGTATGGGAGCGGCGTTTTCGCTGGGCCAGGTGAAGGGAAAGTTTGTGGTGAGCCCAGACTTTGGGAAGTTGTTAGAAGGAGACACCAAGAAGGGGAAAGGCAAAGGAAATGGACTGCATAAGAACGCGAGCAGTAGTAATAGTAAGACGAAAGGGAAGGAGAAAGAGAAATGATGGGACGAACTTCCAGCTTTGCTAATTTTTGATGAATGGTCGACGATTTGATTTTTTCCCGGCGCTAGATTGAAGTTTTGTTTATCTAGTTTATAATTGGGTAAAGAATTCAATACATTCTCTACCACGGGAGTAAATGCATCACGAAACGCATCCTAGCATAGTAATATTTTATACCACGGCGTCTCTCAGCTTGACGTATGCCTTCCTAGGTTCAGATTTTCTTTACCGGAATAGCAGTTTAAATAGACCGCGGATAGCAGACGACCGGCCAGTCAGAAGCCGTCACTCGATTAACCCGAGTGATTATTTGTGATCCGCCCACCAATCTTTCTTTGACTGATAGATCTATTGCAAGGATACAAGTATAAAAGAATTCTATTAGTCTTTTCAAAATATATAGTTTTGATGTACAAAACCCAAGGGCTATACACCTGTTGAGATATCTGAACCGGTGGTATATCTACGGGGTAGGCTGAGCCGAACCCGGGGCGATCTGATTACAGGGTTATGCCACTATCAGATTCGATTTGGGCTAGCCCTCTGATATTGTTACCCGAGAGGCCGAATTTCCGGTGACAAAATTTTGAAACCGATAGAGTTGTTAACTAAAACTCTAAAAGTGGATATCGTAATCGAGCCGTATTATATAACTTTATCTCGGCCGAGTTGATTCAAGAAGCAATCCCCCTCCTGTTAGATCTAGTCGGTAATATGTCTGCCTAGTAAGCCGGTCAGTGATGCTGGAACCTGCCTGCGGACTCTCCCTTAGATCTATAGAGCTAGAGGCCTAGCCACGGCCCCCATCCGCTAGCGCTCTTCTCTTTGCCAGCTTCGATTCCCCTCCATCCTCGGCGGAATTAATTGCTTCCATGTGCTGGGTAATTCGATAGTTCATCGAAGCTGACTGCTGAGCGAAGGGTGTACGATGAAGAAGTGGTGAGGTTCGTCACATTCTACGTTTTTTTTTTTTTTTTAAATCCCGCTACAAAGATTAGTGTCCTTTTGCCCACAATATGATTGGTCATGTGATCGAGTGATAACCCATGATCCTTTATTTCACCATTTTGAAGAGAATCATCCCCCTTTCCTCTGCCAGATACTACCAAGTTAAGTTACAACATTTCTCATCCTTTCTGTTCATATATGTGATCGTCTGGTTGAATTGTCTCAATGGACTTCTTCACTCGTTCGTGGTGCCAGGGGAGGCGGACTAAGCTAACGCTAACACTAGCATAGCTTACTCTGTTCAAGACAACATTCCTCTTTTGCGAATTCAATCTACATACATACATGTATACATGTTCTTCTCTTAAGCAATGCGCTAGGACTTCATCAACCTCTATACACTCAACGTATTCTACTTAGTGGTTCGCCCCCATTCCCCAAGAACTGCCTTTCAGGAGTCTAGTAATTAAGGAACGGATCGGTAACCAGTCGACATCGACCTTGATAAAAAGAAAGATTAATTTCTAACATGACTCGACAAGTCTAGAATTGGCATCAGCACCCCACCTCCTGTTTTCCCCACGCTTACCGCTCTTTGAATGACTATCTGCATCAATCCAGACCATCTTGGCCCTTTGTTTTTGGTCTGGGTGTGCTAATTATCGACAAGGAACACTCACGAACCACCCCACGTCTATCACACATCGACGGCAGAGCTTGCAGGAGGTTCCACTCCCACATGAGTGACCTCATTGTATACATTTGGGGATATCTGAAGATAACCACCCGTGCATGTGCAGCCGCTTTTCCTTTCAGGTACATAGACCATTACATCTTACCCGGATGCCGGTATGCATACATATGCATACATACAGAACCCCAAGATCAAGAGTGGAGGTGATGAGTTCCACAATAGCTGCAACAAATCAGAATAGAAATCAGATGATACTCGGTCTTGCCTACCTACCTGAACAATCTGTCACGTCTACCACCCTTCGACTATTATATCAGCACAGCTTTTATAATGCGCAGCCTTTGAAACTCCCAATACAGAAGATCTGCACTCTCAATTCGGCCGGTAGAGAGGGTCGCACGAATGGAGTAATGAAACCATGTAAGCTTCACGAAGCGATTATCCATATATACCTAGCAGTACAACTGATAACCAATGACCAGACCTTTACCCCCGCTATACAACACAACTGCATCTTGAGTCCCAGTAAACAATTTTCGGTGGCTTTGGAAACCAGTCAGCACGTGAAGAAGGCCGAGCGAAGAAGCGAAGAAGTGAAGAAGCGGAGATAGTCCTCTATGTGGTTGCTACTGCGTAATTGCACAGGAAAGGGGTGTGTCATATTCTTTTCATTCTCGATGAAACTTATATCTTAAATCTACAGTGTCGATCAGAGGCTTATTACAATATGTCTATGGTATGATTACTGTCGATCACATAGGGCGACGAAACGGACTGATATCGAGGACTCTATACAAAAAAAAAAACCAAAAAAAAAAAACGGCGTGAGAGGCATAAGCAACATGTGCAGAGTGCCTCATGTGGTCGAATGATGGGACCTCGACTCTCCACAGATCTGCCATAGTGGGTAGCACGGCATATTTTGGGGCTCAATAATAACTGCCGAGTATAGCCTTACAACCCATGGTGCTGCTGCTGCACAGAGTATCCAACCTAGGTGTATTGAACGTACGGCTACGGCTGAAGCCGTAGATAGGGGTCAAAGCTTTGAAGAAGGTGCTTAATTGATAGAGTACACGTACTCTATGGGAATTTAAGAATGGATTAAAAGATGCTATTGGATCACTAGGGAAATTGTTTCGCCTCATCAAAGAGCCTCTTCCACCGATAATCAGGCTGATAAGACCCAGGATTTTCTGTAATCGGCACATGAGACACCTTCCTGATTGGGTCGCTTTATTAAAAGAGCCGCGCCAAGGGTTTTCATTGGTGCATGTAATTATTAGGATTTCCGTTTCAGTCTCTGCATAAGCGAAAAAGTAATTGAGAGATTGATCAGGCAAAGGTTCAGCTTGACATCTGTACGTACTCCGTACCTAATGTAGGTACAGGATTCCATACAGTGCCAACTTTAGAGCACCTACTTGAGATTACTCAATTACTCTAGACTCTAATGGACATGCGCATAACCATAATATGAATGCTATGCAGGCAATCGTCTTTCTTCAATCGGGATGGATTTCATCAGTGTTCTACTCTACTCCCTTATCGTTGATCCGGGATTCCCCTATTCCGATTAACCTGTTGCGGAACCCGGTGCGTACTCCTCACCGGTCCACAACTCACGACTTCAAGATCCCCAGAGGATACATTATAGCCGTGGTCCCGGGTAATAGGATGCCAAATATACCAGGTTTTAAGTAGCGGGACGATATATGAGATGGCCTTTCTCGCCTTCAGCCGATGTTTGGGCGGGAGATCACCTGGCTCTAGCCCCATCAAACTTCATGATTCTTTCTAGTTATATGTGGGCAGTGGTATATTCTGATTCAAATCATCTAGGTTTCCGCGATTGAAGCCGAGCATGGTAATTATGCCCGGGAGAACATGCATGCACGCATGAATACTTGCATAGCATGTATCCTGCCTGTAGAACATGCAGCACCGACACATAATCCCAAGCGTAACCTCACTGACCAAGGGTATGGATCGAAGTACAGAAATACAATGCACAACCTTAACGCACAAAAAAAAAAAAAAACTGGGACTATTACATGTGCATTCTGCAAAAGTAATATGTGATCCTTCAGGGTCATGATTAGTCTACACAATCGATCCCTCTCCCGTGAGGCCTCGCTTCTATTTATGACGGACCATGCATACACATGCAGGTGGTTAGGTACTTCCATATGAAGATAAAAGCTATAGTAGCTTGCTTATCACCATTATGCAGGAGTTGAATTACTATTCTGCTTTCACGTATCTACGGTGATGACTAAATCTTTTAATCCGTTCCCAGATTGACAGTGTCAATGATTAAACGCATTGAAACCCTGGACTAGATGAACTGACATAAACATTTATAATTATAACTCTCAAACAACCCATATCCCTCCTTATTAACAACCTAAAATAACTCAGATCAAAGCCGTACGATATCTTCCAAAACACGTGGAGCTGGCCAATGGTATCTACCCCACAAATTGAGCTGACAGCTACTGGGAATACTCAAAAGGGTGTTCCTTGTTAGGATTTCGGGGTGTAGCGAAAACTACAAGCAACATCTATTTTTTAAGATTGAGCACCGAAATCTCGTTGCGATACAGGCACTTGGAATGGTCCAACACTGTTTGGTTCTCTGCTTAATCTCCATGCCGAAATTCTGTCCGGTCATAATTATCGGTATATCACTGTGTTGGTCGTTACACTATGACCTGGTTGAAATCCTTGGGTATTCCTTATGAGGGCTAGTGGATTGGAAACTATTCGCTTCTGTAGCCTCCGTAAGAATAAGACCGAAACCTCTTCCCGTACGAGCTTTTGCCGAGTGAAGGATCCATGGTTCTCCGTGCCACCGCCGGCCGGGATATCGATGTACCGGCCGGATAACTTCCGAGAACCGTTTAACACTTTACTTCGCTAAACACCGTTGTAATGTCGGATATGTTTCGCTATGAATTCGTTTCTGTTTGACGCGCATGGTTAAATACCTAATTCATTGGAGTTAAACATTGAGTCTCTAGGTATAACCATGAACGTCTAACATCCTCTAAAAGTAGTTCACCAACAAGATTCAAGGTCGGGGAACCCTGTTGCGAATATGTTCTACGAATGTCTTAAAGTTAGGGTGTTTGGAACATTGTTGCGGATAACCGGAGAATCACTCTCACTTAATAAGATCAAATGTTTCAACTAAGACATAGACAAAATTCATTCATGATAGATATCTATTATCTTGCAACCCGTCTCAACCATAATGATGTCGGGCAAAAGAGTTGACTGAGCTCATGCTGAAACACGGCATAAATGCATCCTAACTACATAATTGTACCCGTTCATCGTAATATACAACACATACAACCGAATGTGATCTTCCGGGATAAAAGCTAGTTTACTATGGCGACATTCGGGGATCTCTTGGTTACGACGAGACGAGGCTTTTAATTGAAGATCATGGTTTTCTTCATCCATGGGGCACGTGTTAGACAAGCTTATATATAAACGGGTTTTCCCTCACGAGACGAATACCACGACCCGTCCCATGGCCATGTTATATACATGTACCCGTTGATCCATGTATAGTGGTCCCAACATATCATCAGTACCAAAACGGACAGAAATCTACTAGAAAATCTCTCTGAGTAACCCATCTCCTCACGTGGACAGAGGACCATACGGCTATCCGAGAGAGTACAGAAACGGGAAACATGTGGGCTACCGAGATACACATATCCAACTCATGAGGGTTTGAGCCAGCAACATAGAACATAGACATTGATCATATCATAGCCAGAACTATTGTATAGGAACCCGTAGCGATGCAGTAATCCGGAAAGGACCACTGCATTCAGTCGAGAGGATGAAGAAGGAGCCGATCAGCTGACAGGCTCGTTTGTCAATTGTTATGCATCTACACATGCGCAGGGCGTTTTTGTTGTTGCCGTCCCGATGGGAAGGAAGTGAAAAAAGTTGCAGTTTTGGGTCAGCGACGAGACACAGCGGTGGGAATGATTTTTTTTTTTTGCTTTTAGTGATCGTGTTACAGAATGCACAGGTGGAGTAACGCAAATTTTGAATTTAATTATTGCCAGCTTATTGGGAAGATGTTGCAATTACTATCACCTAGATACACACTCGAGTGCACTTTCTGTATACGTAGCACCAATAGTTCGATGGCCCTCGAGCTCCACTCTTGCAATTACAATTAATTGAGCCCTACTCACGTCTCAAAACGTTATATATCCTCGCACCCGACATGATCTGCAGGCACATACCACGTACGTTACGTTTCTTAACTTTTCGTCTAACCCCTATAGCCAACCCCGCCAATTAAACACGCAATCTGGTCATGGTATAGTAATTGAAGATACCAATGCGGCAAAAACTTATTTCCCACCTTCGGCAAACCCCCTGATTTTTACCTAACCAGTACCTGGCGTGACACCTGAGCTCAGACTTCCTAACCTAATCTAATCTATATAGACAGTAGATACAGAATGTCTTTTATCGGGTCCGGAGTCATAGTAGCCGATAGACGTTATTGATGTTTCTAAGTAGGATATGGATCACGCACAGTGTGCATGATGGACTATCAATGGCAAAAATTCTATGAGGCTCTTGGTAAAAACAAATCAACCTACCTATTGGTAAATGACAATCAATCAATCAGGTTCTAGAAAGCCAAAGTCCTGTTGCCTAAGGGTGATCTTGCTGCGCGGAGTAATAGATGATGACCTGAACTTAACTAACTCAGTATGTGCCTGGTTTCCCCTTGGTCTGAGATGCTATACTGCTTTTTTTTCTTGTGAAGCTCGAGCTCAATCTAGCTCACCTATCATATTACCTCTGCCTTGTTTCCTGATATCTAAAACGACGACATTACACACAAGTGAGTGACAAAAGCATCGAACCACTTACCTACGTCTGAGCCAGGAGGGAACATCAATAGGCCGGTGTGACTATGGCAAATACAAATCGAAATTACGATTCCCATTAGTGGGGTGTGTCTCGCGGAGAAATCTTAAAACCTATCAGGCAACCAGCTCACTCACGCAGGCGGACAGTAAAACCAAGAAACAAAAAAGGGAGTGGGGCCAAACTCAATTGATACATATTAGACTGGAAAAACGCAGTGCACTGTTTAGAAACAACACATAGCTAGTGTCTATCCATGGACCACCCGCCACCTCCACGAGTCAACGATCGAAAGCGTACCTAGGTACATGTAGGTACCAAGTATGTATCCCAGCGATACTTCCCTGCACTCCACACTTTGATAGCACCCCCCCTCCCCCTCCCCGGTCTCCCCCGGCCGCTACGCGGTGCAAACAAATGCTCGAGTTGGAAACAAATGAGCACACGATTTGACCACCCTACACACCCACCCACCCACGATCTTGTAACTCGTTCCCCCTTTTGCTCCTCCTCCTCCTCCCTCCTCCTTCTCCTCCTCCTTCCTGCCCCAGTCGTTTTCCTAACCCGGCCCTTCCACTCTACCCCACTCCATACAACTCGCATCCGCGGACTCCGCCTCCGGTCATCATATCACGATAAAGCACACACCCAGGCCCAGCTAGCACCCCTGCTTTGCGAATCTGTGTTCGAGTTGAAGGTTGGCCCCCCCAAGGTATCTGTTGATCTGTGGTACCCTCCAAGCCCTAGCTAGCAGCTAGCTAGCTACGTCCCTCCCTCCAGAAACGACAATCTCATCTCGTTATCCATCGTCCATTAGTTACTCCCATAGGCTCCCATCTCCATCTCTGCCCCTCAGTGAAGTGACCGAGTGCACTTCCGGAAATTAATACTCGCAGCTGATGTGAGACCCCGAGTGTGACTCGATTTCTTTGCGAAGGGGCAGAGTCACGACCCAGCGGAAAGAGAAAAAAAACTTACTAACCAGTCACGGCAGCGTATGCGATTGGCCAACAGGCCGGTTTCTAGCTTCTGGTTCATCTTAAACTAGTTTAATTGGACGCTCTGTGTGACGAATAAACTCCTTTTAATTCTTTTTCGGGCAAACTTCGATCTCGTAAAATATGACTGAACTGAATTTGAACTGACTGAACTAGTATAGTAGGTAGCTTATATTAAGGAAACTAGAGATACATTCATTATACACTCATGAGGCTCATTAAAATAAAACCAACTTTTTTTACTTTTCTCGTACTGCTCGTAATATGGAGTGGGTGACAAAAGAAAGAAAAAAACTAGCTATTTGGACACAAGGAAAAAATAAAAAATAAAATATACATCATCCCATGGCCGCCATCATCTCATCACCGCAAAAAACAAAGGAAAAGGAAAAAGGAAAAACTAACTAATACAAAATAGTACAATAAAAAACACAGGCAAGTAAACTACTACACACTTCATATATATAATATGTAGTATATATCAAATTTATAGTATACAGCTTGGCTACATAATCCCCAACCAGCGGTTTTAAAAAAAATCTTCTCGTCAAAAAAGACAAAGGAAATATCGTTATACAAAAGAAAAAAAGACACTTGCAAAAAAACATAGTAAATAATTGAAAACTCCTGATATCGTGCGTAGACCCCATGATGAATGAATTAAAACAAAGAAAAAATAAGGAAAAAAGAGAAAAAAAATAATGCGGATCGAAGAGGATCAGAAGAAGCGAAAGAAGAACGCCAGAACGAATGCTATATACAACCCACCGCCCCCATCGCCCGCCAAAAAAAAAAGAAGTGACAAAGGAAAAAATGTAATAGAGGAAATTTATAGTAGCGAATGCTCAATAAAAAGTCTGTAAAGTAAAAAGGCTCTTGAAAAAAGAAGAAAGTGAAGAAAATCAAATGAGGAGGAAGTCCCAGTTTTCGCTGTCCATAACCTCTCTCCATGTGATGTTCTCGCAAGCCACCTCCCTGCGCTCCCAGAGAGTCTCCAACAGCCTGACCATGCGCCCAAAGCTCCCGTACCTGGCGTCCTCTCCCATCAGCGCGCACCTGCTGTCAAAGAACCTCCTAAATCTCGAGCCCTCCATGGCCACGGACCCTCCAATCAACATAACCCACACAAGACTCTTGTCGAAGCCATCCGGACCCGCCGGGATGTGCTCTAGGCAGTGAGTGAGCTTGTTCAACAGATCCTCAACCTGTGGCTGTGTGCAGTCGAATCCAGGCACAAGGCTGCACAGGTAGATCCTGGCGGCGTATCTGAATGCTGCGGTGGTAGTGCGTATGAGTTGGTGGTGGTCGATGTGGCCCGTCGGAGTGATTATTGGGTAGGCGGGTTCCTCATATTGTGGCTCGGTAAGATCCATTTGGTGCCCGAGTGACTTGATGTGTTCGCACAGCTCCATCTCGGTGAGCATGTTGTCGTGCTTGAGAGCTTCGAGGCAGGCAATCTCTGAGATAAGGTACATGACGTGGTCGTCGCAGCCCATGAGCTCGCGGAGACCACTTTGGCCGCCGCCGAGATGCTTCTCACGGTATGTGTCGGCGAAGTGTGGGGCGCGGCCGCGCATGGTGGCGCCGAGGATGTCGATCCAGGCAGTCAGTGTCATGTTGACTGATGGGGTTGGGTGTACGGTCTCTGTAAGTGGTTGCAAAAATCGTTGCAGGTCGAGCTTTCCGACGAGGGAAGTAATGGCCTGGAAGTGTTGGTGCCATGGGATGTCAGGGAGGTCGTCGTCGGGAGTTCCAACTGAGCATTGGAAGAGAATCATGCCGATGGTCGCTTCGAGAATCTCGAGGTGATCGGTATCCTTCTCGAGTGCTTTGCAGAGCCCTGAAATGGTATTAAATCTGTGGCGGGTGATCTCGGAGTCAATCCATTCACCCTGCAGTCCCTGAGTGGCCTTGAGGTGAAGCGCCGCAATACTGAGGCAGCAGCTTCGGTAGCATTCGTTGCTAGCCAGAGCTGGCAAAATCACATCCCTCCTGACTGCGCCATCCAAGTTCAAATCCAGAACCGGGTACAAAATAGGAAGAACGTTGTTAATAAAGTGGTCGAGGAGATGCTGGTCGTGCTCGTCCACTGGGATGTATGGAATCTGCTCCTGCACTGCCTCGGTCTGCCCATAGTTAAAATCGAAAAAGTTGTAGTCCGCAGCGGCAGGGTGGCCATTCTCTGTGTGTACGTGGTGGGAGATACCCGCCTCCAGCTGAAACGCCTCCGGGAAGCCCACCGATGACATCACAGTCGAATCCCTCCTCAAGCTGCTAGTGTATGAGGCTGTGCTGGTTGAGCTCCTTCGCATGGGCATACCATAGCTGTTAATGTAGGTCTGCTTCTCTGTCATGATATCAACCTCGAAAGGCGGGAACGGGTGGTGTGGGTGGTGTGGGTGTCCATGGTGAATCTCGGGGTAAGCGCCGTCCTCGGCCTCGATATCGTACTGGTCGAGTGTGTATCCCGATTCCATGCTCAAGCTCCTTCGTCGTGCGAGTGTATCTGAAAGGGTATCGGAAGTTGGGAGTGAGCGCGATAGCTCGGGTGGGGAGTCCGCGCTCATTGGTGATGCCTGATTTACTTTCTCCGACAACTTGGTCCTCTTGATCAACATCTTGATTGTTTCCTTCTGGCGCTTGCGCTGGTCAACGTTGCCCCACCAGACTGGACGCTTGTACTCGCAGCTAAGACCGAGATGCTTGCAGGCCTTGCAGAGTGGCTTTCCCTCGTCACACTTCTTGCGGCGAAGACGGCAGGTGAAGCATCCTATCCACCATGTCAGTAACCGAGCAATGTAGAAAGCTGATTGTGGAGTTAGTAAGTACCTGTCCGTGAGCGACGGTGAGTCTTTGTAGAAACTTTTGGTGCCTTTGGCTGCATTGTGGATTGATTGAAGATTGTGGGAGGGTATAGAAGTGGCAACCAAGCGGTCGAGTGTGTTGGATGATCTGGAGAAGGAGTGGTGGGAGGAGTGGTGGTTGATGTAGATAAATAAATTGTTGTAGATTTGTTGTGTGGGAGGTAAATGATTTATTCGACGTATATATACCGAGGATCGCAAGCGACTAGTCGGCTAGGTTATATGCGTGGAGTAGTAGTGCTGACCAAAACCATGTAGATGAGATGGATGAGGGGGTGTGGGTGAAAGATCGGATGAGCCGTTTTATTGTTGATTGACTGAATGGGCAATGCTACTTGAGCTGCTTTCTGCTTTCTGACTGCTGCTGCTGTTGAGAGTGTGGAGGTGAGAATTCTGGAGGGACGACGAAGGTTATGTATGCACGACTCGCTCGCAGCTCAGGTGCGACCAGTAAAAGGACCCCGGACCTGGTTGGTTGGATCCTACAGGGGGTAGAGTCCAGGGGTGTGTGAGCGGACGAGAAACATTGACTGGAGCGTGCTGGGTGGTCTCAATGCTCCTGCACTGAGAGTCTGCGAGGGAGCGGGGTGGATCACGTATTTGTTTTTTTTGGCTCCAGAACGTGAGCAACCTGCTCATCACATCAAACGTTGCCGCCCAAAAAAGATTTGGCCAGTCCTAATTAGGACCCGCAGAGCCTGCAAGACTCCAAATCAGCCCAAGAAAAGAAAAAAAACGTGAAAAAACATTAAATAAAGCTAATCCAGTAAGTGAACTATACCGGGCAGCAAAGACATGCAGTACAGAAACGCTACTCTCCCTCGACATGACAAAAAAAAATAAAGTACCCATGGATGATAGAGTGCTAGAGGTGTGGTGCAGTACTGCTGCATGGATGGGGAGGGAAAATAGAATAACCGACAAAATAGAGATGACTTGATTTGTTTTGGGACAACCATCCATCCAGAGTGTTATCCGAAATGGATCCCTCATATTTTTAAAAATATAACTGTTGTCCCAATTAGGATGCCTACCTCGAGTATCTAATGCTGTATGTACCACACCTGCAGCCTACAATTAGCAGCAGTAGAAGCAGTGAGTGCTCAAAATGTATGTAGGTGTGTAGTATCCAACCAACCCAACCATAACCCATCCCATCTCCCACCCACCAGACCCATCTCTCAATGAGCTACAGAACTGGCTAGCCCTTCTGCTGGTAGAGTGTGTATTCCACTGCGCGAAAGTGGGTTTCCCGATGCGTGGATGAAGCCCTGGGTATGTGAGTGGTTGAATCTGTAAAGTAACCACAACCATGTCTCTTCTCCTCCGTCGACCTCTCCCCTCACTCCCCCTCACTCACGGCAATTTCGAGATTAGATCAAGCCATCCAGAAGCCTTTACTCCTCCTCTCCCCCTCCCCCAAAGGCAAGAGAGCGAGAAAGGAAGAATAAGAAAAAAGCAAAATCCGCCGTGCACGTGGCAGCAGGTGCCAATCGTCCCTCGAATCACAGCGCCAGCTGCAGTTGTGCCTCATTTGGCCAAGGCATAAGTGCCCATATCTAAAGTAGAAGGCCTATATCGAGTACATTTTTCTCTTACGTCCGATTGCTTTTTTCCTATTCTGTTTATATTTGTGGGCAAAAATAAGTCCATGCAGGTGGCAGGGGTTCATCCTTACCCTACCTGCTACCCTGTGCAGCAGGCAGGCAGGCAGCTTCCCTTTCCCTTCCCTTCGTGCAGCAGCTTCCGAGTGGGGTGGGTGGTGGAATTGGTGGGCGATCTGCCTGCTGGACGGACGGGGAACAGGGTGCGTTTGGCTGCCGGACGTACGAGCGTGCAACTGCAGGCGAGGGCGTCCGAGTTTCTTAGTTTATTTTACTCTAATCGATATGATATGATATGATATCGCTAGAGCTACCCAACTAGTTAGTTTACAGACAGGGAAGCAAAATAAGTGAAAGCCAGTGCCAGCGAGTGAGAACGAAAAGACCGACCGATCGACTCATAGCGGTCCTGTTCTAGGCTCTGCCGTAACCTAGGCCATATCCTCATTTTCCTTTTGTCTGTGGTAGGGCGGTGGGTGGTAGTAGGTAAGTTCAACTAGTTATTTCCTTCTCTCGCGAGATTTCCACCGAGGCCTCAAATTATGGTTGGTGGGATGTTTGGATGAGGATGGCTCGTTCGTTCGCATCATTTCGCAATCTCACATCCACACACACACTCAAACAAATGTCCTTACCCCGTCCAGGCCCTTCTACCTAGTAGCACGTAATAAGGGTCTCGGCTTGTTGTTCTTTTTTCTTTTCTTTTCATTTCGCATTGCTTGCATTTGGCTTGACACTCCCGAAGCGAATCCGATTTCCGCTTTGTTGATCTGATCCGATTTCCGCCGTGTGAGACAGGAAAAAGAAAAGCTACCCTGTGTGGTCGTCATAGAGCAGGAGAATGAACCTGTAGGGAGGGGGGTCGAATTGGGTTTGGGGGGGGTGTGGAGGGGGGCCCTGTAATTTGCATATGGCATGGCATAGGCATGGCTAATTATCAGCCGCACTTATTATGGGTAGCGCCTAGAGGAAGAAGAATAGAAGCAACCACGATTATGGTGTATGTAGATACACCATGTATGTACGTACAGTATGTACGTTGAATTCCCGAGGACCGGTAGCTGGTGGCAGACACGAAACGACTACCGGTGTCTGGTTCTTCGGGAGGGGATTGCAGATTATGCTTTATTGTTGCTTCAGTTTCAAAGGGGGGGAAGGAAGCTGAGGATGGTGGTTGGCCGTATTGATCTGGAAAGTCTATTCGTGTAGTACTACGTGGATACAGTACAGGTGTCAAAGAGATGTTAAAATTAATCTACGGTACGGTATCTACGTAGGAGATAGTACCACTGCTACCTACTATTATTGCTACTGCTACCACTACTACTGCAACTGCTATTATCGCTGCTACTTACTACCACTGCTGAGTGTAATTAAGCCTTAACGGTGTCCCGTTTCCAGACGAAACGTTAAACCATACTTGCTGTATGGCGATATCTGTATACACGGGAAGGACCTCAGGTGCATCTTACTGGGTAAGGAGATATACTCTGGCCTGGGTGGTGGTGGGGGGGGGGGGGGGGGTGGGGATTGGGAAAGGGGGGGATGGAGGAATAAGCTGCAAGAGAAAATATTCGTTACCAGGAAACAGTGAAACGGGCGGCGAAGGGCTCAACTCAATTCTCGAAACATGCATCAGTCAAGAGAAAAGCGTACCTGACTGACCAGACCCTCGACTTCTATCCATGGACCACCCACCCCATTACAGCAGGCTCCTTACCACCTTACCAGGCAAGGCAACCCTCCCATTAATTTTTTCCATCCATCCATCCATCCATCCTATGACGACTCCCGTCTTAGCGAACGAACCAAGATTCCTCGCTTGTGGACCACGCTCCGTCTGTGCGCCCGCCCACACCATGCCATGCGAGTCGAAGGGTGTGCCGCAACGCAAAATAGCAACACACACACACCACACCAAACTTACCCATCACGATGCCCATCGCCAAGACACCCTGCATGCATGGTTGTGTGGGTGGGACGGGAAAATCCCCCCATTAGGGAAAAAACCCAACAGTCAAGCAAAGGTGTGGCTATTTTTGCGAGCAGGACGAGAGATCGACATATGCCCTCACTCGATAAGGTGCATTTTTGGTCCCACAGCGGCTTGAGGTGAGTGATGAAGCTAATTATTCCCAACATAGACTGTCCTTGTCCTATATTAAAACTAATTGACCCCTAAATTTACCCCGCTTCGATTTCGCACCCCCTCCCTTCCCCAATGTGGGAAATCAATCTGGGCCAACCATCTGCAAGTCCAACAAAAATATACCGACATAATTTACCTCACCTGGAACCTACCTCACATATATCTACCCTGAATCAGTAGGTGCCTAATTTTACAACATAACAGATCACCACATATGGCGTATTATGCGGGATTAACACACCATAACATCTATTTTTAGTCTCGTCACATTTCCTATTCCCACCCATTTTACTCCTCTCACCCGATGCCAGTTAACTCGCAACTGCTATTTCGGTCCCTCCCCCAAGGGAGGGGTACATAGGCAACATGTGCAACTAATAACTCTGTTTTAAGCTACATCGGCCCGGATGACATGCAGCAACGCAATCTGACCCTTGCCCTCAAACATGTTTCTCAGGAGCCGCATGCTAATTTTACTAATTTGGTGAAATTAGCAACAATACCTATTGACGATGGGCGCTAACCCAGCATGGGGGCGTAGAACTACTTAACGGAGGGCCAGAAGCTCATTTTGTCGGATTTTGGACTTTTTTTTTCTTCACCGATGGGTCTCACTTTTGCACTCGGACTTTGACCGCTTTGCTGTGGTTTGCGGGGGTGTTGAAGTCAAAGTCTAATATATTGGAGATGGGGGGATCACTAACTTGACCTGAGGGGGTGGAGATATTGTGGCACCCCATCGTGAGGTTCTGCGCGGTGGATTAACTGAACGTAGCTCTAGATCCCCCCCAGGACCGGAACGGAAACGTTTCGTTTTATATGATATTGGCAGGAACGTACGGAATAACTAGCTGGAGGACAGTCAATGGAGTCCAGAAACGGATAATTAATATCCGCGGAATAGAGCAGAAAGAACTAGACCACGAGGAAACAATACTGTTATTGTTCGATACCTAAACTCTAGATTCTTTTTCCCACGAGGAACTCAATTTCACCATGCGTACCTCCACCACGGTACCAAACCCAATTCCACGAGAGGGTCTCTTTTTTCTACAGCCACAACTCCCGGCACCTCAGCTACGGTATTACCACCACCACCACGACCACGCGCACCACTACCGGCGTCTCAAACCAAAAAATACGCTACTAGACTAGAGACAACACGATACAGCAACAGTAGCCGAAGAAACTTCACAAAAAAGCTAGCTACTGCGCTGCAGGTACATCCTGAAAAGAAAGAAAGAAGGGAAAGAAAAAAAATAAGTTGACAGCAATTACAGCGGTACCACGTCCCGCGAAACTAGCTCAACCGAGTGAGATAACGTGTCCCACCTAGTAGTATGTAGTATTTTTGCTAGTAGTAGTACTCAGTCTAACACCCTTCCCTTCCCTTCCCTCCCTTCCTTCCTTCCCTCCCGCCCGTGCAAGCAAGCAATTTCAAGGTCGTCATTTCGGCCCGGCGAACGGACCCTGAGCTAAACCTTATGTGACTCTGAGCGTTACCGTGGTAGGACTAGTGTGTGCTAGTGCCCGCCGCCGGCACGTAACGCAACGCGACGGACGCAGTTTAGTGATGCTTAGTGCGGTAGTTATGATTTGCGGTGGGCGTGGGGGCTTTTTGGCTTTTTGATGATGATGATGGACAGAAGTGGGGGAGAGAGGACGCACTGCGGTGGATACCACGAGGACGAGGATACTGGGAGGAGCAAGGGAAAGAAAGACTGCAGGAATGGGATTTGGATGCATTGGGGAATGAGAGACGACAGATTGGGGGCGGATGTTACCAGGAGCAGGGGGACAGGAAGACAGAGGTTGGATTGGACGGTTGGACAGGTGGACGTCGCTGTGGATCCGGATTGGAGCGACAGCTGTTCATCACAACGAGCAAACGATTGAAACAACTCGAAACAATGAGCTAAACTAACGAAATACGAAAATCAACACTTCCATTACCAGGACTAACATCTATCCTCTTGGCATACCCAGTACCAGCACATATCATATTGGTTTTCAAAACAAAACAAAATTGCGGACTAGGACTTTCAAAACGAAACGGAACGAAACGGAACATGACTCGGACCGCTATTTGAGATATTGTTTCCTTGTTTCATGGATGGGGGACTCTCAGACATTGACTGGCTTGACATCTGCAAGTCTAGAGGGGTCTGGTCCATGTGCACATCCTTTTTGTGGGGCCTGGAACGTGTGATGCCATGTGTGTCGATCTATTTTGGAATTTTCTGACATTTGACAGCTGAGGGGAAAAATGACTGGTCTTCTGGAAATGGAGAGATGATTGCGTGCCAGTGCATATTGCTATCTTTGGCGATTAAGGACCTAAGGATTGAGGAATTAAGGAAATAAGAAATTAAGGAACTGGCGAACTAGGCGACCAAATAATAACTGGTCGACTGAACTGGTCCTGGTCTGCGCAGCTACTGGTTCATGCATCAACTATCTACGAACCGATAACTGATGGAATCGACAAACCGACAACTGATGAGAATTGATAAAATAATTAATAGACTACAGACTGAATAATTGCTAATTATTTACCTGATGGAAAGGCTAGCAAACTGACTGAAGCTTGATTATCAGACGAACTACTCTAATACTTACAAAGCTTTGAAAAGCCTCTTCAGGAGGGATGACAAGATTTCAAACACTGACTGCCACCCATAATTGCCTGAGGACATAACCTACGATCTAGCGTGATGGAATCACTGATGTCAACCAGGCAATCAGGCACCGACCAAGGAACCGACAAGGCCGTCAATCACATACAGCCCCCTTAGTACCATGGGCAGCATGTACCCAAGAACCGGAGTATTAATTCCTCTACTATCACGTACCCAGGTAACATGCACATGCAGTCTAGAACCAGATATCATATCGCACCCAAAACTATAGCCTAGAACACTTTCACGAATCACATGTGTGATTCATCACAACTTTATTTTAGTTTAGATGATTACTTTAATTAGCTCCCCCCTCCCCATTGCCCATCCTCATCCCGGAGTATTAATTCGATTACCCCTCCCTTCTTCTTCTCCGCCCCCCTCTTGCTGCTCCGCTAGTACCCACCGCACCGCATAGCACCGCACCGCACCCACCGCTCGCACGCTCTAGAGCGGGAGCCGAGCCAGCTGCCAACCTTAACCCCTCGATCAAATCCCGATCCCCGGTCAGTGTTTGTCTCTTGTTCCTGAAAGCCCAGACCGGAGTATTTATTGTTATCCTGTTTGTTGTTGTCTCTTTCTTTTTTCTTTGCTTTTTTCTGCCCTTAACGGCGCGGCGTCTAGGAGGTCTAGGTGCGAGGCGGCGGTTATTTTTTTGATGTGCGGTCAGTTATTGGTGGAGTTAAGGGGCGCGGAAGGGAAGGCAAGGGTTTGGGTGGATATAGGGGGTTTTCGAGAAGGTGCAATTGCTCCGGTAGATCTTGGTTGATTGTGGTGATGATGGGAGTATTTTTTGTTGTTGTAGTTAAAGATACTTGGTGATAGTTGATTTTGAGGTTGATGCATGTTGCACACACGACATAGTTAGTGCGGAGAACATACAACATCCAATTACATAAATTACTGCTTACCTGGCTAGCTAGGGTTATGCGTGTCGAGGTCACATACATGTAGCGGTAATGTTTACATAAGGAAACAACTCGATGTATGGCTTAAGTGAGCCTGAGTTTGTGGGACAATGCGATATGAGATTACCTAGTTCCTAATAGAATCCATAGATCGAAGTGGTCATTTCATTTCAATTCCGCGTGCGACGTTTCGTTTCGTACTGCGTATTTCAGCACACGCAGGGGTAAGTGAACGGTCTGATATGATATGTTTGGTGTTCCTCAGTCAACAGTTTTCCTACATGTCACTATTTCGTGAAGCGAGAAACAAATTTCGTGTAAACATGGAACACACACACACACAACACACACACATACATACATACAACACACACCCGCACACACAAATTTCGGGCTGTGCAGGCTGGTGATATTCAGGCACGTGGCTGAATTCGAATTCCCTTCACAGTACCGGTCCGAAGTTCCGCATTGGATTGGGAGATCGGGCTCCTCCGAATTGCTTGATAGGGAGAAGAAGCAGAAGAAGGGGAAGGGGAATTCGTCTCTATGTAGGTACCTACATGCCCACAGAAAAGCCCTGCCTATATCAATAGACGTTATAGTTATCAGGTGCTAATCTAAGGTACAATTCGTGCGGTGCGTGCGATTTCATCAGCCCTGTCTGAATTGACGAAGATCAGGGGGGCCTGTTGGCTATCCAGATTTGAAGCAGCGCACATCACCACTCAAAAGTCTGGACACGATCAAGCCCATAATCGCGTAAAGCACCCTTCCAAAAAAACAAAAACCACAAAAGGGCCATGCTCATTCATGTCAGGAACAAGTCTGGAGTGCCTTGGCGCCGGATATCACATCAAATACCCCCCGGCCCCGTTTCGTCACGTCAACTTCTTTTCTCTCCGACTGTCCTGCAGAAATTCGAAAAGAGGCCTAGAACTCTTGGGCAATGTGCTGTCAAACTTCCCCCGGCCCCGAAGGCTGTAGACTCGGCATCAACTCGGTAATGAAAAGAAATAAAACCGTCAAGGCTCTATAATTGGTGACTCTCGGTGGTGTTGTTGGCAAGTTCTCCACACGGACTCACACAACTCACGCAACCACATCGAACATCAAGACTCGCACCTTCCCCCCTATGTAATGTCTCGAGAATGCAAAATAGATTCACTGCGAACGACGAAGCTTTTCGCAAGAAGACTGCCGGCGCACACATCCTTGTTCTTGCATTAGCTCTTGCAGCTCGGTTCAGTCACGGGATGGTGATCGATCTCCAACGTAATAGGTCAGCCAGCGGTCAGCCAGAGAGAGAGAACAGCCGCAAAGCTTCCCGGCTTGTCCCTTTGTTTATTTGGTTGTTTGGTCTCGGCCATGACTGGAAGGATATGACCCGTATACGTATCGACCGATGCGAAAAATAGTTCCCCCTCCATCTCCCACTCTGCTTGATAAATTTGGCCCGTTGATCGGCAGGCGGAAATTGTTCCAAAGTCCAGGCCCTGCCCTGCCCTACCTACTCTATTCTACAAGCCAAACCAACCAACTAAACTCTCGAGAGAGCGACCAGTGGAGTGACAGGTACAAGTTCAGGCCAGGAACGCATAGGTTGAAAGTGTTTCCTTCAAGGGACCGGGCCGTTACATGTTGGGGCCGTGCTGTGCCACAGCTGTGATCCTATTTGAGAACGCGATCATGAGCGACTTTCCCCTGAGGAAATTAGAAAATAAATTCATTTAAAGTAGTAAGCTTAGGCTTGATTGCTTTATTTTCTCCCCACCACCACCCAGCTCCGTTCATCGGTTCGCCTCAGTCAATTAGCCGGCGATGCATGCAGTTTCTATGTAGGTAGATAGGTTGATAGAGTATGTACCCCAGGCTTCCTATCGTAATCTCGCTGCAAGGTACACTTGTAGTATGTCCAATATCTCGATGACGAGGCTTTCATCGGATGGGATAGCCCTCTAGTGGAAGGAGGGGAATCAAAAAAAGGACCAGTCCAGCTATCGATATTTCGAAAAACCAGATTTGATGGCGGCGGTGAGGGGGGAGCCCAGCATCATATTCCAAAGACTGAACCAAGCTGGGGAGAGGGGGGTAAAATTTTATCAGGTCACAAGCACGCATTATCATAATCGATAGATACGCCACCCAGCTGGTTGATCTTGTTCCATATGAGTCTATGATTTCTCCCCCTCCTGGATATGTAGGCATGTAGGCAGGTAGTTGGTTGACCTTGCCGGGGGTTCACGACGCCGCGAAATTCCATTATGGGGGGTTGTACATGCCCCGTACGGTGAACAGTGAGTGGGGCGTAAGCGAAAATCCAAGTCCAGAAACCGTGATTCAGCTTGAAGGCTCTTGTCACGAGCGCAAGGTTTTTTTTTTTTTAAGAAAAGATTTTTTCAGGCGGGGGTTTCTCTCGATCTCGGTTTGCTCCCCGCTCGCTGTCAAATGGGGTTTTTTTTTGCGCAAATTACAATTCTTTCGGTCGGTGAAAGGGTCGTTTTACTACCGAGGGACAGAGTGAGGTTTATTGGATGGCGATTGATCTCCGTCTTTGGGGCTAATCCAACTAATTCTTGGCAACTCAACCACTAAAGCTGATGGCCTGAACAGGCTAGAAACACGACAAGGTCAGGTGACTGTGAATCGAATCATGATATATCACTCTGAATCAGAGTTGAAGACTCACATTGAGTACTACTGCCTAGTCGCTGCTGTGCTATTCTTATGGCAGACGTGCAAACAGCTGGACCAGCACGTGAAAGCTGTGCGCAGTAAGCCTGCGCCTATATATCCTATATGACTGGATCCATGGAACAAAACCAATTGAAGTCTTTGTAGATGAGTAAGCTCGAGCTCAAGTCGAGGGATGACGATGATGATGTCAATGGTGGTGTTGATGGTGGAGGTGGAGTAAAGATACAAAGGCACGGTTACGGTTGAGAGAACTAGTCTTGGCGAGTGTAACACGTCGTATTTTTGCAATTCCCACATACCTACATAAAAGTTATCAGAAGTGTGCATATGGTAGGTCTCGATTCAATAGATCTGCTACAGCAAAAAATAAAATAAGAAAAGAAATATTGATCATGCAACCAACTTGCCAGGCCCTATCACCAGCTGGAGATGCCACGGATGGACACAATGCAATGATCGTTTTTGTCCCCGTAACTGATAATTCCGCAACTCAAATATTCTCTCCTCAATATGTTACGTGTGTAACATGATATAAAAATACTCTATCATGACTCTGGCCTTATATTGCAATATATCAATCACTTTCGCCTCCTCCATCTACCCTGCGCACATCCCGGGAATGGACCGAATATGAAAAGCCATTCGAATTTCCCCACATAAACCTTATACAGGAGTTTGTATCACATCAAATCTATATCCGTTGTTTATCCAAACAGCCGTACCATTCGGCATCTCCCACCAGCCAGGGCATGCATGATGCCAGAACATTGACAATCAGATGTCTGTCGCGTGCAGAGTCTAATAAAACCTTAACTGTTTAATGCCGCAACGCATGTATGTACATTTTCTCGGATTATGCTCGGCTATACGGGAATGGAAGACAGCATGGTCCCTTGCAGGTGCTACGTGGGGGTTCGGGCTAATTCTGCATGCTGAATGCAGGAGCTTATGTGCACATATTGTACTTATGGCATATCGATAGCTTCTCGAAGAATATATGCCAGTGATGTAACCTGGTTAGGTTTTTTAATTTGTAATACAGAATTATATGCAAACCAAGGCCAATAGTCCCCGAGGGCTTTGGGTGCTGGGATTTAATTAGAATCCACGGTGGTAGGACGGTAGTTGAATTCATTCCTCGGGATCAGTTTGACCAGTCATGGCCAATCACTCGCGGCAACACCAGATCTAAGCATCCGGTAAAGTTTGGGACGAGCTGTTTTGAGATGAGAAGGCTCGACCTTTTACTCGTGTCGCCACTTCCTGTGAAATATTAAGATCGAGGCATTCGAGCTTAAGGTCTGGTTCGCGAATTGCGATAAATCCTAGGTTAACGCCATCACCAGGCGCTCCAGTGCTATTCGCCAGCGCACCAAGGTGAAACGGCACTTGCGCACCCAAAGAACTTTCGTGGGGAAAAGGAAACCGTGGGGACATATTAAGTAAAATAGAAGAGCTGTCTATTAGTAGATGTGTTATCCGCCTTTCTTGTAATATAAATAGTATCTTTCGACCCTTTTCCGGGGTCTCAAGTAGCTTCAAAGTAGATTGTCGTAATTAAGTGGAAACACAACCACTCCCAAATCGATAAGCTAGTGACGCGACCTCCCAAGTACGACTCGTGAGCAAAAATTCGCCGAATTTACAGTAGTTTTGGAAGGCGTTACGCATTCGGGGAAGCTTGGGTGGTTCACGAACCCAACTTGACAGCATCTGTCCAAAACGGGCGTAATAATCCTACAAAGAAGGAAAGGTTGTGTCGCGTTCTATTAGTAGCAGCACAAATCCATTCCTGTTGAGGGAGACTAGTATTCCTGCTAGTACAACGCTAGCGCAACTAATTGGAGTTGTTACGACGGGCTTCTCTAGTATGACGAGGAAATGATATGATTCGTTTGCCTAAACTTTTGGCCTCTAGCTCTAGCTATAGTCATTGTCACGTACTGCGCTTTATTATCATTGTATAAAATCCCCGACTTCAATCCCAGCTCTTGGATATTTCTCTTGTCTAAATTTTCTCATTCTTCGAGTCCCACACGTCCCCTCAAACTTTCACATTCGTTTACCAACCAGATTTCCGTTTGAAAGCTCACCACTAGTATCACTCTACTTAATTACACACAAACCCCAAAATTCACTATGAGAACATCATTTGGAATCCTCCTAGCCGCTAGTGCTGTCGCCCTCACTGCTGCCCAATCAGGCACTAGCGTACCAACACTCACAGGCACTGGTCCCCTCCCAACAGCCATTGCCTCCGCAGCCTCCTCCATTGCCACAACTAATGTCAACATCAATGTGAACCCCACCCCCTCCGTCATCGCCTCCGGATCCGGAGCTGGCCCTGTCCCTTCTGCAACTGGCGCGCCCTCACCTGCTTCATCCTCCGCCGCCGGGGGTGTCGTAGTCCAGATCCTCCCCGGACCAAATGGTGTAGGAGCTACACCAGTTGTCCAGGGCCCTAACGGTCCGGAGCCAGTGCAGCTAGTATTTGGACCAGGCGGGAAGCCCGTTATCCAGGGTGCGAATGGGTTGATTCCCGTAGCGAGCATCATTGGGCCCAACGGACAGCCTCTGCAGCCTGTGCAGCAGAGTGGCTCCGGCCCTAGTCCTACTGGTATGTCATGTGTATTGGTTTAAAACTACATGATACAGAGCTAATATAATTTTTTTGTATTCTAGGTTCTGGTGCACCAGGGGCTCCAGGCACCACAGTATCGCCAACAGGGCTGGTTGGACAAGGCGGATCCGGATACTACGATTCTGGTGCGTCGACGGTGAAGGGAACGAGCGTTATCGTTGCTGCAGCAGCTATGGTGGCCGTATTCATGATGTAAATGCATGATATATTAGAGGATATTTTATGTAAAATTTAGATGGGAAGGCTGAATAAGTGTAAATATGTACGTTTATGTATTTATAAATATTTATAATGCTCTAAATTCAGAGCGGTAGACAAAATAAAATCATGAATCTTATTACTAGAAATAAACGTCGTGTATGAAGCCAATGAGCTACAATCCTAAGGAGGCTGGGCTAGGGCACGTGCAAAATTAAAGCATACAAACCTACATGTACATAAGCATAGGAGTAGGGTTAGGTTAAGAAGCGGGCTGAGAATTTGAAAAGTGTAAAAAAGAACACTAGCCTATTCGAGGAACGAAACAGAGTGCACTCTTTGTCCAACCACCATCAACGATCACCCAACACAACAACGACACCCACCACTACAAAAGACCCCATTTCATCACCACGCATTACAGCAACAACGAAATGAAAACTCTTGTGAGCGCCTTGAGAGTCAACTGCTGCTGGCCTTTCGCACAACTCAGATCTGATAGCCACATATCGTCAGGTACATTAGGTTGCATGTTCCAACTCCTGAAACCAACGCACAACGGATGGACACATCACTGCTGCCTCGGAGTTGAACTGGTTTTGGTGTCAGACTGAACAGCTGTTCCTTCACTGTTCAAACAGAGAAATTAGTGGGCTCTGGCATGAATCATGCTACCTTATCTTAGCATCACCAATGCGTCTTTGGATCTGGCCCGGAGGTGACTGGTTTTTGATCCTCTTGTGGACTGGACTGGACTAGAGTATCAAGTTCCTTGTATTCTCCGGTGGAAGTTGATATCTCCTAGACATGAATACTGCTTCATGAGATGTGAATTGCTTGCTCAATTGGCAGTTTTACTGGCAGAGATACTATCACTTAGCCCAGCTCAAGTCAAGGCTTTGATATATGCGCCAGTTTAGGTCGAAGAAACATTAAAAACGGTTAAAGCAAGACGAAAGTTCTCTGCATGCGTCAATGGCTAGAGAACTCCGTGTGCAAGCAGATTCATGTATCCCCTGCTTCATATCACATGAACAAGCCGGTGGTGATGCTGGCCTAAATCTTAAGAAACATGTCGGATTTCTATACTGCTAGTATATTTGTCTCTAAATTGTGATCATATGGACCAGGCACTTTGATTACTTATTTTCTGCAACCAACCTTCAAATCTAAAACAAAGATTACAGCTAGTACACGGGTTTCAATGACGCATTTATCGGTAATGCCTCTCGCTCAGGCCTGCAAGGCTTTTCCGGCAGATATTCTGGACTGAAAAGCAGTCCATTGGAGCTACCAAATACTCTTGCCCCAAGACTAGGAAATCCACGGGGATATGTCAACTTAAAAGTGGGGATATACCACATGGAAGAAATACCCCCATTTTTACTGCTAGTGCACTAATCTACTCGTTACTCTGTTCCATTGAGTGAACATTCACTTGGTAGGGTAGCCTAGCCATGGACGGCGCGTTTCGATGAGCGCGCTCATACTGAAACCAACTCAAAAAGTACCCCGTGTGTAGGATGAGAATGTATCTCCGTCTAGTCTATTCGTCTAGACATATATGTAATTGGACTTGACGACTCTAGAAACGAATTGGTGGCAGATACGCACTATACTTCTAACGGGGACGAATTGCTACCTGTCTGCTGTTGAATGGTGGTGTACCTCCCCACACGATAAGTGATCTTAAATGTTCGCACCATATGCGCGGTGTCTAAGAATCTATTGTGAACTTCAAACGTTCAGTGGTGGTGGAGGTGATACACAGAGCCAGCAAGTGGATCAGGCTACCGATAGAATATCCTTCCTGGCATTCGACTTATTCTCCTTGTGGGACCGGAGCTGGCTACCAAACCACTGGCTTGGATTGAGCCCAATGCCTGTCCTGATCGGACCATTTCTATTTTAGAACTTTACCGCAGGGGGAATAGCTTGATTCAAGCGTAAGTGTTTTTATTTGATTAGGCTACACAACTAATCAACTGCAGTTATCAATTATTGGACCCAGTTGAGAGACATTATCTTATACCCGGCGTAGCCAATGCTTACAAGCCAATAGAAAACTGATCATATATTGTCACTCGCTCGTGATAATTACTTACTAATACGAGCACTTCATAACCCTAACCCATGCTTAGAAATCTACCTAGACTACTGACACTTCACAACGCTGAGAGTCAGGGCCACATCACCTACGTTGCGCCCCTCCTGGAATTACAGCATTGCAATAACAAGGCTGTCTATCTTCGGCCCAGGGCGAACAAGTGTAGTGGCGGGGTCACAGCTAATCCCTGCTTGATTCGCTGGCCATGGTGTTGCTCAGCCACACCACATGCACCTCTGGGCCTTAAATTATCCTTGTCGGGTGGTGGTTGACAGAAAACGTTCAATAGGTTTCAGCTCACGAGGCCATCGCCAATGAACATGAAGATTCTCTGTTCCGTTAATGGTACCTGAAACTCCCTCATGCTCATGGGGCTGCGCGGGGTTGCGATGAACAGCGCATGTGTAAATACCTATAGCCCTACTACTCTGGGGGGCCGCCCGAGATGAGGCCATTAATCAGCGATGACCTTGATGGGATTAAAGCTGAACATTCTGGTTGAGGCGGTCTATTGTGCGGGGTTGCATATTAACTGGTTCATCATCTCAAAAACTGGTGTTTATTTGACATAGATTGTTTAGTCCAATCGCCAAGACGTCGATTGAGGTGATAGAAATTGTGATGCATTAATATGTACGGCTGGATATTTACAGTTATCTTTAGCCCCCATTTGACCAATTGGTTTAGTACGATATCGGAGTTCCAGCGCTCCACTCCAGGCACGCCGTCTACCGAAGTGTTCAGTAGCTTCAGAAGTCTTCATGGAATAAACGAAGGCTTAGAGTGCGGATGCGTTGTAAATCCTGTCATTCACCGACGATCAAGGCGTTGTTTCGTGGATGCACCTTCTCGTCAACTGACCAGATGTTCAATGTCTAATCAGCCAACTCAATGGCCCAATTTACGCTACAGGCACGTTATTTCAAACCCATGATAGTTCAATGTTTAGTATAAGCATGCGTATTGCAAGCAAGCAGCGGATACGTAGCGAACAATGAGGAACTACTACAGATGATCTGCCTCATCTCTAACTAGACGTTTAATTCATCCTAAAACGCGTAATCTGGTGCTCTAATCCGATCCGCCTTCTTTCTCGTGCATGCATCGAGCACTGCATTGCATTGTGTTTCATGGAACGGTATGTGTTCATTCGAAAGTTCTGTTCCTGATCGACCTTATATTTGCTTTTTTGTGCCCCTTGCATAATACGCGGGGAACAACCAATCGAGTGAGATCGCATGACCAAAAGCAAGCTCTCCACTCAGTAGTGTCAGCTGCGAGGTACACTGCAGCACAAATCTCCACTTTTCAAAAGAGAAGGAAAAAAGATGAAACCTGCAGTCTCACTTCGCATTATCACATCAGGCTGAGAGGTCAATACAATCAAGCTTCCCCCCCGAAATGATTTTTACTTTGTTCCTGCATTATACATCACATCCCGTCATTGCAGCTAACTAGCTTCGAGTAGAGAGATATGCAACGCTTAAGGCGTTGAAATAAATGAAAGCGACCCATGCGCTAGCAACAGCCGAATAAAACACTGCGAGCTTCACGTACCTTTGGTTTATTTTCAGATATCATGAGGCTTTCCACACCTGCGCAGCTACGTGTATTGAGTGCTGTGGCATCATCTGTTCCATAGCACCTGGCCAGCTACCTCGTTATCAGCTGTCCCGGTCTAACTTGTTTTGAGTTTCAAGGCATACATCAATTCTTCTGCAGATAGAGGAAGGTTTAATTTCCCACTTATCGAGCGAGTCCTGAATCATGAAGCTAGTCTCACTTTTTTATCACGGCGGCCGTTTTCAGGGCTGTAACGTCGCGTGTACGCATGGTGATCAAACTGCGGGTTTGTGTGTGTCTCTGGGATAGCCGCCTTATCTCAATGGATGCAGGGTGAAATGTCAATTGTGCTGATTTGTGGTATCTTGTATTGTGAGAACTGTTGGACTCAGGCACTGCTATCGGATGGGCTTAGAAAGTTGGGGGGCTGTAATATCTAGAGGGGCTTGGAGGTTTGGTTATAAGTATGAACCCTAACCCTGATATAATTTGAGAATCCCTAACCCTACGGTTCATTTTTTTTTGAAATATTTACAATGGATTTTTTTTTAATTTCAATTTTACGTTGAATTGATTAATTAATATATCTGTAAGACGAACTCTGGTCCCGGGAGAAAAAATAGATTTTTTTTAATTTTATTTTTTTATGTGGCTTTGGGTGAGATGCTTAATCATGAGATATCACTCGGATTTCATGACTCGGCGGTTTATGAGCACATTAACACTAGAATGGGGGTTTATATATATATATGAGCCTGCTATATAGAAGAGATTATTGAATTTAGTGTTGCGTAGATGTGGAAAGGCTTTTTCTTTTTCAGTTTGAAGTTACTTGATATAGTGATGGGTATAAGATAAAACAATACAATACTTGAGTATGTACGATTCGTCTTTTTCCGTGGACAATAGAAGGTAGTCTCGGAATTGGTAATACTTGAGCCATGTATTGTGCAAAGTCTCGAGACTTAGGGTTAGGGTCACCTGGCCGGCCTCCATACCAGTTTACCTCACAATGATACTTTTTTACACAGAGTGTTTTTTGGGGAAGCAATCAAAACCAGATTTTAAAGCTGATATGGAGATTATGGCCGGGTGATCACTCGTGACCTTGTTTGTCTTCTCTCTTTCTGGCTATGTTCTGTTTTGCCTCGTTGTCTCGGGACAAAGTCTCGAGACCTTTTTTGTCTTGTGCCCATCACTGCTTGATATTTTAAAGCCTATGACTATCCATTGAAATTGATGATAAAAAAACTAATCTTTCTATAAAGAAGACAAAAAACAATGCAAGTCGCTATTTATATCCAAAAAAAAAAAACCGAACACCCCAGGGACGTAAAAAAACCAAATCAAGGCCGCGGGGCGGGGGGCAACCCGGGGGCGGACGATCCAACGTACAATATAATAACAGGAACCATTGTGAATGTAAAGCGAGTTTCTTTTGGTTTGATTAGGTCTGTTGGGTGAATTGTGAGATCAAGATGTGTATGTGTGTGTGTGTGTGTGTGTGTGTGTGTGTGCCGTAACTTTTGGAGGAGATATCTCGTAACTTTGGAGGATTTAGAGGCCGGGCGCTTTTTTTGTATTCTTAGAATACATACACTAGTGCATCTAAATTATAAAGATACCGTATAATATATTTTCAATATTTGTCTGTACAAAAAAAAAAAAAAAAAAAAAAACCGGGGAAAGACCGGTGCCGCGTACGTACGTATTGCATTATTTTTTTTATTTTGCGAACGTACTTTGAAATATAAATTAACCATTGCCTTATATTTATTTTAGAGAACTAGAGATTTTAGCGAGAGTGAGAATGTTAATGGATGTATTGTATCGTGTTCATTACCGGTGCAGTGTTTTTGGGTTTGGGGGGCGAGTGATTTTATGTGTCTAAGCGATCGTTACCTTCTGTTAACACCCGCCACAATCCCACTCATATATCTAGACAACCACCTGGACCAAGTACATACATAGCAGAAGCAACACATACACCAAAGCTCAACCAAGAATCCACCCCCCCCCCCCCTCAAAAAAGAAAAAGAAAGAGTTCAGTACCCGAGATTCTCGCGCAGTCACCCATCGCGATACTAGCCGGGCGACACGAAGCTTAGGTACGGCAGAGCTGACGGGATGCCCCATTTTCTTCGTTCTATGACCGAACACGGCAGCTTGGTCGGTTCGGGGAACGGTCAGGTGGTGGGCGTTGATGCGATTTGGGTTAGTGCTGAGTGATGGGTGTCATGGCGAGTGATAGTTGGTGATTACATATCGTTATCCGAAAACATCGCTACCCATACTAAGCCGTTTTTGCTTGCAGTTACCTCATAGGAAATGGGAAAGACTTGACTTCTTTAGACTTGATTCGGTTTTTGCTACACAGGTGTAGTGAGCTCATGTGGCTGTGTATTAGTAGATTAGTCTTTTCTTTTTGAATTTCGCTATAAAAAGTTCTATCTCATGTGACCAAAAAAGTGCAGATACAGTCACTGCTAGTCATGACATAAGATAAGGTCATCTATATACAGTAACAAAGTGCACCGCACTAGTAGAGGGATCATGTGCTATTTACGTACCCGAGTAACTAAATATGCGATTCGTCTCATAAAACCGGATCCATACACGCACCCACAAAGCTTAAAGCTTTTGTGAAAATTCAAATCGCCATGACCATAACGTCTGCCACAAATAGACGAACAAACACAGAAGCCCTTTTTCTTGTTTGTTTGTCAAATCAAAGCCATAAATTCTCAGTATCGATATTGCTAAATAACAGCTAACAGATCAAAGAATGAATGAAAGAAAAAAAATAAATAAGAGGAAAAAAATAGACAATAATAATAAAAGAAATTACTTCGTATAAGCATATGTGTAGTACCCTCCTCCCCCATTCTTTTAATGAGGGACAAGAGGTGAGTAAAATTCGAGAGCCCGTTTAACGGTTGCAAACGAAACCTTTCCCGCCAACCATTCAATCCAATCCAATCCAATCCAATCCAATCCAAAACTCCAATATTCATATACAAACGAAACCCTCTCTCTCAAAGCGAATGTCCCCCACCCACCTCCCCGGTCCCTCGTCCACCCCCCCCCCCCCAAGCTCCTCCCTCCTCACACTCTACCCTATCTCACCTCCTTCTCCAAATCCCCCCTCCCAATCGCACTCGGCGGCACCCCCTCCAACGGATCCCTCCCCTCCAACCCCTCCATATACCCCGGCGGCGCCACCAACTTCTCTATCACCTCCACCCTCACCCCTCCCTCTAGATCTCCTCCCTCCCCATTACCACTACCAGCAGCAGCAGCAGCACACCTACTCCTCCTCATCCTCATCCACAAACACACCACCCTCGCCACCAGCCCACCCGCCACCACCAGAAACGCCGCCATCACAAATATCAACAACGGCACGGGCCCGCGCATAGCCGAATAATTCGACAGCGACAGCAGCACACACACCGCCAGCGCGCCCGCAAACGCGAGTACCGCAAAGAACAGCATCACGGCGATGAGGATTGTGTCGCGGCGGCGGGTGCATGGCGCGGCCGGGGCGGCGGTGGTGGCGGCGGTGTTGAGCGGGATGGTGGTGAAGTCGCCGTAGGGGTGGGGTTGGTGTGCGTGGAGGGTGTACTGTGGCGGTGGGCGGATGGGGGTGGTGAGGCGGCGGGGAGCAACGCGGGGTTTGCGCGTGGGCAGGTTGATGCGGCTTTCGACGAGTTCGAGGTTGAGGACGGGGGGGTGGTAGGGTGTTAACGGCGCGGAGGTGAGGTTTGTGGTGCCAGATTCATTTATGTTTGAGCGGTGTGGGGGTTCCATGGTGGGCAGTTTATTTGGTATGGACCTCGGTGGGAAAATATACACCGGTGCTGTGCTCAGACGGCGTTGAATTGAGGAGTGAGATAGAAGAGATATGGCAGATAGATATAGTAGACAGGTATATATTATTTCCGGACACCACCTTTGATTATTATATTACCCCAGGCTCAACCCAAAGATACTTGCTAACACAGTACTTACTCTGCACCCACCTCTTGAACCCCCCCCCAACACACAATTAATACTACTCGATCCACCACTACATATCACAAACTACGTATGTACTGACTGACCCCCGAAAATAGCACCGCCCCGATAACGCCTATCTCTATCACGACCGCCAAGACAAAGCCTCATGATGAGAAGGATGTGAAGTGGAACACGTATAAAGATTATATTATTCCTATCTGGGATGTGCAAAAGTTCCTTTGTCCGATTCACTACTGTAGCTAATAGCCGTTAACGTAACGTTGGGCGCAGCAAAAATAGTAACGAAAAAGTTTAGCGAATCCAATCATGAATGAGCTTCTGTGTTGCTATAAATAGAAAACGAGTAAGGAAACCACACAAGGCTAAACCCTCGGGGAATTTTTTTTTCTCAAAGAGTTTTTGCTTGGGCCGGGTCGATCAGGATCTGGATCTTACTGCTGATGTGGGGATCGAGGCTTCTCCCACTGCATGTGTGTAGGCTGTGTGGCTGATTGGGGGGTTAGTGTGGGGCGAGTGAGATCTGGTGATTCTACCATCTCGGAAGTAAGCCACGGCAAAAATAGAAAGTCTGCCTATGGCGTGTGATGTGTGCATGTGTGCTGGGGAATCGCTGCTATGAATATGAGAGGGGAGCGAGAAGGGGTTTACGTGGTCGGGCTGTAGGGCTTGCTGCGCTGGAAGGTGCTGGGGTTATCATTGACGGCCTTGGAGCGGGGGTAGCGGATATGTCGGGGACCGGGGAGTATCGATGATTGAACCAAAAGTGTTGGAATACGAAGGGATTCAAAAGTGGTGGTTCCTGAGGCTTCCACGACTCGATCGTAATAAAATCGTTGTCTGGTATCGTCGCCGAGTGGATTTCGAGGCCAGTGGTACTGGGAGTGTCGGGCTCTAAAAACCCTGTAAATCAATCGGTCGGCAAAGTTGTCAATGAATGCACAAAGTGGTTACCCATATGACGTGTGATGGATGATTTAAAAAGTGCCCGAAACTGCTAGAAATCTTTCCATGGGTGGAGTCGAGTAATTGAGAGACTTTACCTGAGACTTTGCGTACACCATGTAAGCACTAACCCTAACCCTAGCAAGGTTATTGAATTTATACATCTGGAATTGAACCATACGACCTTTTATAAACTCCGTTAAACCGTCACATCATATATCCCATGAGTTTCGGTTTTAGACAACTTTTTACCGACTATACCTCGGGACTTGGAATATTTCATGAATTTCTCTAGCAAAATCGTCGGTAGAAGCATACTGTAGGAGTAATTCGACAGAAGGATGTATCCTGGATGATGTTTCAGTGAGAAGATTCGGAGGCAAGCATTGGCCTTAAATACTCTCTTAGTGTCATGCTAATACCAAGTTTCCGCCACGAAACGCTTGACCTCTATTGTATACATAACTGTAACTACATGTACTGTATACATACGTGCATCTGTAGCCTTTTTCTGGTAAAATGGATAGGTGATTCACTTACTGGACTCCGAGAGGATGTTTCTTAACAGAGTTCGGTACGTACCTCCTGGCTACTAATCTCAATATCCTGAAATATCACTGGAAATGGAAGGAAACAAACTGATTTTCTGCACCATTTTATTAATTGCATTCTTCGATCAACTAATTCCCTAAAACCCATCCCATATTTTCCATACCATCCACTTGCAACAAACGCCGCTCCATAAACGGGTTGCGAAGCTTCAACAAACCACCTCTCTATAGCCAGCAATACGTTTTTCCATATAATTCCCTCGCAACTCCCCCCCCCCCCCGGCCAAATAAGCCAATACTCGACAACAACTTACCTCTCCTCTACCTCTGTCTAGCCAAACCAACAGTACTTACTCTTCAAACTCAAACTCCGGTACGCCGTTCAACTCCCTAATCATCTCCTCCACAACCGCAATCGCACACCCATACTCATCCGCCCAGTCCGTATACGTCTTCTCGTTCGCCTTCAGCGCCGCCCATTCCTCGGCCCCTTGGCGTGCGATGGTGCCCTTCTTGAAGAGTGCCGCGGCTTCGGGGCTAAGGTGCTTGCTGTAGATGAGGCGGCGGATCTTGGCGCGTTGCTCGTTGCATTTGACGACTTTGCGTTGCAGCGTTTTGAGCTCATTTTGGAGGATCTCGAGGGGTGACATGTTTGTGTATGGTGTTTGGTGTTTGGGAGTGGTTTGGTATGATGATTGATTGATGCGATGGTTGATATGATGATTAATCGATGTGATGATTGATATGATGATGGGGTGGATATTAGGGAGATGGAAGAGGGGCTTATAAAGGATGTCATAATTTCAAGTTATTCTTAATGGGCCATCATGATGAAAGTTGTTTTCGACTTCCTAGGATCATCTTGCACCAGACGATATCTTGAAATATTGAGATGACTCTTGGTACTGTCGAAAATGAAAAGCTCAGGAGAGAGACCGTCGTTTAGTCCCAACTATCCCCTCAAAATAGCCAAAAACATTATGCAATTAATGAATTAAACAAAACAAAAAATAACCAAAAACATTTCATAGCGAACTCCATGAATTAAACAAAAAAAAAAAAAAAAAAAAAAAAAAAATCATAGCGAACTCCCGTCGCGACCGAGTGATAGTTTATGATTACAGTCGAGGAATATGAGTTGGATGAATTGCTGCCAAATATAATTGTATTCAACCCCCAGGAGATGATATGGTACTAAATACTTATTGTATTTCGATATTCTAAGCTCATGAGCTGTAAGATATGGCACTGGCTGCCAGTAATTGGTGTCAGGGGTTGGCCACAGTAAGTTTAGCCGAGAGATTTCTTCTTGGGTACAGGTATATATGTAGACTGTGTCAAGTGGTGAATAAACCTATTATAAGTATCCTGCTGTAAAGCGGTCAGTAAGTTACTATATATAGTAACGGAAGTTTCCAGTTTATCCCACCATAGAGAGTTGAATAGCGGGTTTGTCCTGCTTACATAGTAGGTGTACTCCGCTTCTAAGTTCAAGATGCTATCCCTTCGTGGCGCTTCGTCTCTCGGTGCTGCAGCCGTATAATAGAGGAATTAAATTGTATGGAAGATCTATTATTTGATAAGAGAGATAAAGAGATATGTTAGTAAAGTCACACCAGATTTGCTTTTTCTTGGGTGGCAACTTTTAACTGATAGACGAAAGGATAAGCGCACAAGTGTCCATGATCGAGGGAACGTGTGGCGCCTAATTCGAATCTCTTGTAGTGGTGTCTTTCCGCGCGAAGAGCGCTTTGGCCTTCAGAATAGGCTGGGTTTCACCAGTTAACCTCTTCCCGGAGCCATTAGCCTAGCTGGTACGCGCTGGATTCGTCTAGTCATATACGAAACTTGCCGACTGAATTCATGAACTACCCCGCGGCTGGTCGAAATTGATATTGGAAGTCTGATAATTCACGCTTGTTCACAATATATGTAACTCACCATTTCCTGTCTATTGCAGATGTTAAAGCAAGTGGATTACTCTTGATGTTGCAGCTAGGAGAACTCACCGAGACCTTATGTGCATGTATGTAAGTCTAGTATCTTCATGATCTGAGCGAAGTGTTCATTGGTGTACGTATCTTGATGATCTGAGCGAAATGTGCATCTAGAGCACTGAGCCTTTTCAAACGTCCTGGAAATACCAGTGGTGTATGTGTAACTTTACCATTTCAACCGGTTCGGACAACATCACTAAGAATTATTCCGTATATTGTACATGTGCAGACTCTGGTGAGACACTGGTAATGAAGCGACCTGTCAGGTTGTGTCGCCACGTAAGCTTTGTAGTCAATACATGTAACCGCGGTGTGGCTACTACCAACCTCACCCCCGAACAGTCCATCGAGCTGCCACTTCCTATCCCCCTCGTTTTTGGCCGAGGAAAAGATCTCCTTTCCATCCAATTGTCTATCATCAAGGAAAGCGCCCAGTCTCACAATATCCGGTTAGAACAGCAACACTGGAGGCCAGCGACGACACGACTGTTTAAGTGATGAAAGCATTTACCTACTAAAAATGAGAGTAATCTAAGAATCCTTATCCACGGGGGCTAGAGAAGGCCTTCATTTCAGGGTTCCAATCTATAGCGATGATACTATAGAGATAATACCATTGAAATTGACAGATCGCGTGGAAGCCACCCATGGGAAACACCAGGGAGCAAACCGAATATCCTGTTGGGTACATGTCTCCTATTCAGAATGCTTTGACTACGTATTTTTTTACGAATTCATATGTGCTCACATGAATGCAGGATACAGCAGTACCTGAGGGATTGGTGAAATTGGATCGATGATGAATGTGGGGGGGGGCATAAGCCAACACAAAGGGGCATGATATTTTGCTGGCTCTCATCAATCCATATACGTCGATTAATCATCGAATGGGGTTTTTAACGACTTCATCATATTGGGAGAGTTTCAGATCACTAACAAAGTGTAGCACCCCTCCTTCATGGTCTCTCACTCGTGCTTTATCGGTTTGCCGACAGGCTTCCCAAAAACAGAACACCGAAGGTATCGCATTAAATGTAGCATAGTTACAAAAGGTCATGTGCAAGTATGTCTTATGAGACTGATGCGGTATGTGTCGTCCCCCTTTCTTGCTTTTTTAAATAACCATCATCATGCACTGAACGCAAACCAAGGTGAAGTCCGGGATCGAATTCATCCGTATACCTGAGCAGTTGATTCTTGAGGCATCTACATTGTCGGGGTCTCCGTATAGAAATTATAATTTATTTCAAAAAAGGATATGCCAAATGTGTTAAGCACGGGTCCCCAGGCCCAGCCAAATCTACCTATCTGCCGACAGCCAAACACATCACACCCGGCACATCTTAATTTCTTGATCGACCCTACCCACCCAACGGAACCTATATCTTGGCGACAAGCTACGGATGAGCATATTTTAGCGAACAGGCACAGACGTCCTGTCGGTTGTCCTAACTAACTAGCAAGCATCTAGTACTCTACCGATCCCCGGGAGCAGTTCCTCTAAATAAAAAAATCGTTCCCGTGGTACGTACTGTCCATAGGGAAGGCTCTGCTCGATGTGGGGGATATGCTCAAGCGAAGTTGGCTATAAAATTAGCCTAAAGTGAGCTAAATAAGTTTTCTCGGTGATGAGACGTCCTAGCTTCGCTTCTGCAGTGACAGGTATGTACTCGCGGCTTTATCCCTCATTAATATTACTGATCTTCACGTCCAAATTTCAAACATATTATGTTATCCATTTATTCTTGTAAGAGCTGCGAGATTAGGTATAGCAGGCCTCTAAACTATGTATACGTGCACCTACTTTACCTGAATGTAGATCTAATTATCACTTCCACCTGTCAACTTTGAGGTCCGTACTCGCTCCAGAGATTTATCAAGTGACTGATTACTACCTAGCAGACGTATAAGAATTCTTTGGATCGGGATGCTTCCACATGTGTATCGACGGAACGGGTCAAAGTAGCCGGCCTGGAAACCGATGAATTTGCTTTGCTTAAACCTGTGAAATTTCGATCATATCCAGAACCTCTTGGGTTAATTCATCCCGGACTCGAGTACGGCTCGGGCCGTGTGTAAGCTAAGTTTCTCTCTATATTTTCAGTCGGGTCGAATCCAAGCCCGAGCCAATGGTTCTAGGGTATTTTAGAGTTGGCTACAGCGCTGATCATTCTCCAGTTATCAAGGCACCACTCGATTTCACTACCGAATGAGAGCTTCAAGATCTGATGCTTGCAAATTACACAAACCCAGTCTCAAAGATAAATTCTATGCGCCAGTATTCAACACAGGCCACTTCAAGTGGTTGAGAAGGAACAGATATGTAGGCACTGAAGATCTTCCCAGCTGCAATGTATTATTATGACACCACGACAAGATAGTGGCCCGACGCTTTGACAATATTACAGAGCTAGGCCTATGTCAAGTGACGGATAGAACTGCATTTACGACGCTAATAATATGCAATAGATAAAAGTCATATCATTACAACCCTCTCGCCATCTCGATCCCCATAACAAACTTGAACCAAACTAGGTACTGATGTGACTAATAAACGGCAGACCCAAAACTAAGGTTCCTAAAAATGGGGTAATGTCCATGTCTAGGATAAGATATCGGTGCGTCTGTGTCTCTAATCAATCAAATCCCACTTTTGACTAATGGGATTGACGAATAAAACCAGAGGCTTTGGGTCATGCAGTTAATCAAACTACAAAGGATACATGATAACATATTCACCTACCAATAGCAATTTTCAAGAACCAATGTCTTAAGTCTCGGAATTGCCGCGACGATTTTTCGCCACAAAGCACAAGATACAGGAACCACAAGTTCACAAGGCAGAAAACGCCCCCTGAGACAATACGACAGCTCAAGTTTCAAATTGTCCCAGTTTAAAGTGAGTTATCTCTAGCCGGGTAAATCAAACTCCGCGGTTGACCCCGAGGGATATTTCCCCCAGGTTCGACAGCTGCAAGTTGTTAGGGGGCGTATAAACTGTTTTATGTGCAGGGCTGAAAGCGACTCTCCAGGAACCTAATTTGGTTTGACAGTCCCACCATAAAGCAGTTTCTGGTGCATTTCACTTAAGCTTACTTGAACCATGGTCTCAACCAAACCCCTCGGTAATCCTTTCCTTTGCTACACCTTCTTGGCAGTTGAACCCATGAATACCTAACCTTCGTTTTTAACTCCAGGGATCGTGACAGTATTCAAAATGCCATTCATTATCAGTCTCTAGCTCTTTCAACTAGCAAATGTCACCTGCTCTTAGAGATATCAATCACGCAATTACGAATGTTTCGTGGTCCCACAAAACCCAGACTAACCTCATAGGAGTCTAGCCACTCGCCCCCGCACAGCCCTGATTTTAGGTATTTTAGGTTGAACGAAAGCGAACGCCAGGATCATTCTCACCCCGGCTTCAAAACTTTGCACTAATCTTTTTTTAGAATAAGCTGGTATGCGAGGTGGTATCAAATACGTTGTAGCTTGCTGTTGAGTTTTGACGGCCTCAATCATAATCTATCACTAGCTCCACCTTGGATAGTTACTTACAACCCTAACCCTTGTGCGGTCTGCGCGTTACGTTTTATGCCACGAACCAGGGCGATACTCGAATTGGACGTAGCGGGCAAGGCGGATAAATCGATGAGAATCGAGATGTTTCGGGGCGGAGCACTATATCGGTGAAATTATACTCCGTGCTTTTGAAGTCTGAGCGGGCTGGTGTTTCCTCACCCCACTAGCTGTTAGTGCAGTGCGGGGGAGGTCAGAATGTGGGGTTGATAAGCCTCCTCGATCAGGTGAACAATGTTCTGGTCTTTAGATGCCGTGGAGAGGTATGTGAGAGGATATGGGTCGGTCATTCCTTTTCTTCCCCGTATATACCCCCGTGCCTAACACTTGAGGCAAATTTGAAGCTGATTCTAATCCTAGTAGTACTGTTTGCATGCGCATGTGCAGTCTCCTGGGTTTCTTATTCAATTCGGGAAGTTAGTATCTAGTACATTTTCATTCCATGGGAGGCCAGAAGTAAGAGAGATATTGCCAGAGAATAAGATTCGCTTCGATACACAGACGCCAAGTGAAAAAGAGAAAATGTTTCCACATTAACTCCCCAGTTGTCAGTAGCACAAAACATATCGATATCCAATATCGCTTATCAAGATGCACAGATGGCATCCATGTTCGATCCGTTTAGATGACCCCACCTCCGCGCTCTACTCTGCGACTTACTTAAGCCCCAGTTTACCTACGGCGAAGCGCCGACGATCACGCGAGTGATTGTCTATGCGGCCGAGGCACAATTGTTGATGTGTCGAGTGTCGATCGTGATGTTGCAAACTATGTTTTTCACCGAAGGCCAACTACCTGGCTGGTATGTAGGTGATTGACACTAAGGTCGGAGAATGGTTTCCCCGTCTTGATCATTGCCCGCTCTGCTGACCTTATATAACAATTCTCCTAGCTATCACCTCACCTCACTTCCGTGTAACTTTAGCCTCCACATGGCAACCGCCCCCACCACCGAAGGACTCCCCCAAAACCTCCAAGAAAGCACAGACCAACCCCGACCACATCTCCCATCAGTAAATCAGCAAGCCCAACAAGACATCGCCGAACCTCCCCGACGATATCGATCGCGATGTCGATGTCGATTTTCATGGTAAATCCCAGTCTATAGATGTGTTTGATAAAGTTTCAAATGCCTATTGCAACTGTGTCCACTAGACGGACTGTAAACAGGATTCACGGAATCCGAATTCGAACAGTAAGTGCACTTATCGTCAGTAATTCACCTGTGGCGGTCGGAGGCGGCGAGAAGTGCGGTCTCACCCCCCCTCGTCTTCAGCTGCTGCATCCCGGGGGAGCGCCTCCCTCGGTCAGCCCATAATAAAAGCTTAACTAGTCCGCCAGATGCGAGCGAGTGACCACCTATGCCTTACCTTAGCTTATTTTACCTTCTTTCTGCAGATTTCTATCTGCTGTACTCACCGCCTGACTAGATTAAAAATGCTCTCCAGCTGCGCCTGACTTTGGTACTGGAAAAGTGCAACGGTGCCACTGGTCATAGCTGCTGGGTCGCGAATAACTAAACACGAAATCGCGGGAGAGAAAGATAAAGAAAGGGATGGAGAGAGAGAGGTAGAGAGAGTAAAGTAGGTACTGACGGTCGGATATCGTGATCGCTTACAACCACCATTAACGGCTGTTGTTGTCGCTGTTAAAGTCGCCACCCAACTCTACTAATTACTCGTTCTGGGCTGTCGCTGGTTAACAGCTATCTAACCTATTATGTAGACAGGTCCCTTTGGCGGGGATCAGGGTTTAGCTGGTCCCTGGCAGATATGTAGCTTGGCAGGTAAGTAGCCCTAGCCTGGCTGGCAGCACAAGCAGCAGCAGCAGCAGCGGCGCGACAGACATACAGACAAGACAGCTGTACAACACAGGCGAGCTAGCACCCCGCAATCGAGTGAGAACTCATGGCGAGCATTGCAGCCAGACAAACAGACGACATTGGCGCCCCCGAGGTTCCCCTACCCAACCCCTTCCCCCCTTCCAACGAGCGAACGCCTCTGCGGACTGGGGGAAGGAGGGAGGGAACGGATGCCATGTGCACTGGCGCAAGCATTTCTCTACGGGCCGCTGCATAGGCAGCCGCCGGTGCGCCCAACAACAAAAAAAACCCACAAGTGATATGACAATATGCAAAAAAAAGATCAAAATTCCCCTATTGACCTAAATGCCACATGTATGTAACTAATTCCTTGTTCGCGACACTCTCCCGTGTGTACTCGCGACCAGCAACAAGAACCCGAATATGCAGCTGCAAGTCTTTGGTGTATTTTTGACTTCTACTCCAACGGAAATTGCAGATTAGGACGTGCATTTTCGGGTTCTTGTTGCTGGTCGCGAGTACATATTCGGGTACATGATCAAGTAGATAATTGACACTTATCTCTTATTTCTTTATCGCTGCTGCCTAAACTATCATCCTAACTAAACTGAAAGTACAGCCAGTAACTACCATGTATTGCATGTAATCGGAAAATCCCAACCTATTTGTCCCTTGCATTGCATTCCCTAGTCTCCCCCTCCTCTGTAGTAAGCGCAAAGAGCGGCGAGAAAATAAAAATAAAAAAGATAAAAATGCGCCTGAACATGAAATAGGTATTAGATATCGGCCATTACCGAAACCATCCACTGTGTATACGGGCTTCCACGAAGAGTTGGTCATGCTGAAATCCGAAACGGGCGTATCCGAAATTTCCCTTCCCCTCTCTCCTCTTTCCCCCTCAAAAAAAACCAAAAGTCCAATGGGGGAAAATAAAAATAAAAATAAAAAAACGCCCAACTCCTTCCTTCAAACCTCTCATTTCTTTTACAAAACGGTTACAATCTGGACGGCTCCTTCCGCCCCATTGTCGTATGTGATCCAGTTTTCCTTCTGGAGCCTCTTCCTCCACCTCTCACCCTCTCCCCTGCCAGCAACGACGATGAATCTTCCGGTTGGTTCCCCATCCCACCGCGCATCCTCGCCATCCTCCCTGGACTCGACCGTGGTGTTGATGGATGTCTGAACTATCACCTCAATGCGGCGGTTTCCGTCCGACATTGTTGGGCTTGGTGGCGCTGTCGAGGAGTTGGAGGCGGATGAGGAAGATGGTCGCGTGAGCTGTGGTGCCTCGATAGTTGTCGAAACGGTTGATTTCTTGAGCGCAGTGTATGTCCACCTTCCGAAAGCCCAGTTCAAGATATACCTCGGGGATGGTGGGAGCGGGGTCTCGAATGGAGGGGGTTCGTGAGACCTAAATGTGCCCTTAATTCTGTAAACTTCATCCTTAGGCGCCGTCTTGAGGAATCTTTCCAGCTGTGCAACGTCAAGGTATTTGCCTGCGCCATCGATCTGGTAGGGCAGCGTGATCGACAACACCTCAACCTCCCTCGAATGCTTGTCATTGTGGTCATGGTCATTGCCATTGCCGTTCGGCTGCAACAAAAGCTCCTTTGCCAGGCTGCTGTCAACCCCAAAGATGACGTCTTTTGACACACGCCCCTTATCGCTCTTCACGACCGGGGTCTCCTCGTTGACATCGCGGATCCGATCCATAACCTCATCGTCTCTTCGGGAATCGATGTTCTCCCATTTGTTGAGAACAATCAGGTCCGTGTACCGCGCTTGGAGCTTCGCCGTATATGATGTGTCGCTGTAGCCTGCCCAATTCTCGACATCGATGACGACAACCACGCCATCAAGGACAAACGCGCCGTTAGTTTCGGAGGCGATGCGATTAACCTCCTAGGGGGAAGTGTTAGCAGGGATCACCCAGATTTTGGGGGGGCCGGGGGAGAGCGAACCATCGCAAGGGTGGCCGGGAAAGCACTCCCGGAGGTCTCAATGACTATGCGGTGGGGCTTAAAATCATCGCGAAGGGCGATTAGGGCATCGCCGAGCTGTCCGACAAGATTGCAGCATATACTAAAGTCGCTCGGTGTCAATTGCGATGGTCAATGATATCAAGTGGGGGGTTTGGGGGTGGGGGCAGGTGAAGGGGGGGGGGTATCTCTAACCAGCCATTGAGCAATTCCGTAACTCCGGAGATTGATGCCTGCGAGGCAAGGCGAGAATCAATTTCGACATCGCCAAACTCGTTTTTGAGCAGGCAGAGGTTATATGATGCGGGGAGCTGGGGAAGTAGGGAGAGCAGCAGGGTTGTTTTGCCGGAACCCAAGAATCCAGTGATAATGGTAATGGGAATAGGAGGGGTAGCAGTCATCGTGGAAGATGTTGTTTGGGTTTGGTGAGGTAGCAGTTGCAGTGTTAGTGGTAGTGGGGTAGATTGAGATGAAGAATACTGTTGAGCCGAGTGCAATGTGGAGAGAAGTTTGATGTTTTATGAAGTTGAAGTTTACCAACGAGTAAGGATGGCAACGAAGATGTCAACGAAGAGGAATCTCAATGGTCGAGGATGATGAACGAGAGAGAATGATATTTGGATTTCAGCGAGAGGTGGAGGGGATGATGACTGGATAAAGTAGTGAAAGAGAAGGAAGGAGCAGAAGGGAAGGAGAAGAAGAGGAAGAGGTGGATGAGGATGAGCAGAAAGAGAAAGGATTGACAAGAGAAGATGGAAAAGAAGAACAAGAGCAACAACCCAACAACAAGGACTAGATTTAATTCGATAGGGATCAGATCAGAGAGGTCCCAAGCAGGCCAAAGCGATCAGATCAGTGAAGCCCGTGTCTGGCAAAGTATAGCCAGCAGCAGCAGCAGACACAGCTATACCCTGAAAAAAAAAGTCCCGATGTAGATGGGAGGACAGGCGCAGGAGTAACAAATGGGCACAGGCGAACAATAAGGAAAAAAAAGTGAAGGGTGTGAAAGAGTGTGTGAGAGTGGCAGAACGAGTGAGCGGGTGAGTTACTTGTGGGCAGCCAGACAGACTAACTAAAGGTGATGAATAATTAGAAGAGTGGGAGACGAGAAATACCTAACTAAAGGTGACAGTAGACAGCTAGAGTGCAGCAGGCAACGGATACACATACACACATTCCCTCCCTCCCGATACACAACCTGAACAGGATCTAGGCAATTGTTACAAACGGGTGCGACAAGCATCAATCAGAAGGAGAGAAAAAACGCGAAAGGAAAAAATAAAAAAAAAGAGATGAAAAAAATAAAAAATAAAAAACGATTATCGCTGTTTCTAGCACATCACATCTTCAGGATGAGAAAGAGAGACAGGCAGACAGAGACAGAGAAAAAAAAAAGAAGAAAAAAAGCAAGTTAATAGCACGGGACAGCCACTGGTCTTTTCACTACCATCACCCCCTCAATAATCCCGGACCCCCCCCCAAGAGAAAAAAAACCTCCCTCCTGGCCATGGACCGTATCCCCCCCAAACCCAACAGCACTCTGTGCCCTGCTTATTCGGTGAATGGATGGATTGGGAGCGTGTTTGAATGCAGGGCGAGGGACACAGGGAAAGAGTAAGAGATGGTTGAAGAGATCGGCCACATCGGCATTTGCCGATCATTCTTCTGCAACCCCCGAATGGGAACTCGAGGCCCTCAATTTAATCCCCCGAAAAAGAGGCTCCACCGTTGCAACCTCACATCAAATAAAACACTTACACCTGCATACAATACCTGTACCCATGAGTAGGAATTAATGTCATCTAGAGTCCATGCAGCTACTCTACTCTCTACTGTACATACTCCCTCTCTCTCTCTACCTGCAACGAACATCCTCGACTTGTAGATAGATGGATATACGTACGGCCATGCCCTCAAGGACTACACATAATATAATAAAGCCAAGTACAGCATGTCCATCCACCGCACCTCGATCTACCACCCCACTCCCCCCCCCCCCCCCCCACGAATTACAGGAGTGGAAGAAGTAATACAGTGGCCAAAATAAATAATACATGTTCCACACCTCCTATCCCGTTCGTGCCATAAGCACGCATCCACCGGTAAGATCGTGAGCTGTCCCGTTCCCGTTCCCGTATCCCGTCCTACGGGTCGGGTCAGGCTGTCTGAGCGGTGTATGTACTTACTCTATCTTCCCTCATCCTCCTCCTCCTCTGCTTTGGCAAAAGCATGTTCGACATGTGTGCTCTTCTATGGGTACGTTTACCAGCTTCTCAGGCATATGTGGTCCATATAGTTACAGATGTCCACCCTGAATCTCCACCTTCTGCTCCGGTCGAAAGCCCGAGAGTAAACTAGCTGGGGATATCGTATATCAGGTAAACTGGGGCAGGCATGGGGGGGTTTACGAGAAAACATTAATGTCAACTTGGCATGTGTTTAACCGGGCGAGACCTGGTGAACCAATCATATGCGATACAGGCAGTGCAGGTCACGTGGGAGTGGCTCGTGAATATGTCTAAGGGCTTGAAAAAGTACAGCGAGAGGTAGAAACAGGGGTCTAAAAACAGGGTTTCTGTGGCTGGGCAAGCCAATAGGACTCCTCCCATATTTCTACAATAATCTTACCGCAAGCTGTACTCGTATTTCTCTGACGTTTGTGGACGCGACTGATATTGCATGCCATACAAAAATACGCCAAGCTCATGATTTTGGGTGTATGCAATAATGGCCCAGTTCAAAAACGTCAGCGAATACTAGTACTGTCTGAATATTTTAATGCAGCCCCTACTTGGGTGCTGTCCAGTAGATACCTACATGTATACATAAAATACTTATCGTAAAGGTTGCAGTGTTCGCAACGCCTCAAACATGAGATATCTACTAGTGATGTAGGCATATAAATCGAGTAACGGGATTCTCCTTTTGATATACGCACTCTACCTACTATTACAGGCATATAAATCGAGTAACGGAATTCTCCTTTTGATATACGCACTCTACCTACTATTACAGGCCCCTAAGTTACAGCAAGAACAACCGATAAAACCCCCATTCTTCGGCTCTACCACTCATAATCATCCGATTTTGTTTCGCCCCCCGATTCATTACCATTCAATCTCATCTATTACAATGCAATTACTACCCTCATTTATATCCCCATACCTCGTATAAATATTCCCCATTTACTCCTCAATAGCAAAGAAATCCTCCCTTCTAATCTTACTCCTATCACACATGCCCCTAAATATGCCCCCTTCCTTCTCAAATAATGCCAATGGGGTGTCCATTTCAGCAATACGCCCATCGTCCATCACACAGACTCTATCGTATTTGATGATGGTTCTGTAGGAGAAAAAAATGATTACCGTTAGCTACAAAGTCCTATCAAGGGTTTTAGGTATGGGGTCCTGGGATGTGGATTTCCGAGACATTCGGCGCAATACATGGTTGAGGTGAAACAGCCTGTAGCAGTACCCAGTACCGTGGCACAAATAAAGTAGGGTTACACTTGCACTGAATGGGTATATAAAAGCGGGTGAAACAAAAAAACAGGCCCCGCAAGACTACAGAGGGTGTAAAGGGCCAAAAGCAAATAAAAATATAGAATTTTTCAAATGGAGTGAAGAAAAAAGAAATTGGCATACCTCAGCCTATGCGCGATGCACAATAAAGTCTTCCCCTCGAATCCTTCCACAATCGTTTTCTGGATTTTCCTATCTGTCTCAATATCCACACTACTTGTGGCCTCGTCGCACACGATGATCCTGCTGCCCCTCACCAGTGCCCTTGCTAGCGCCATCAGCTGCCTCTGGCCCAAAGAGAAATTCATTCCCTCCTCCTCCACAACCCCGTCTAATGTGATTCTACCACCGCTGGTACCGTCGGCTAATTCTTCAACCAGATTGGACTGTCGGAGTGCACCCCAGAGCTCTTCATCTGTGCGTTCGCCAAACGGATCTAAATTACTCCTAACGGTCCCGCGGAAAAGCGTGGGATCCTGCGGGATAATCGCCAACTTGCTGCGGAGGTCATGGAGTCCAATTTTGGAGATATCGACACCGTCAATCATGATGCTTCCCTCGCTGAGCTCTACCAGGCGGAACAATGCACTCATGATTGAGCTCTTCCCCGCACCAGTTCGGCCAACGATACCAATTCTCTCACCTCCCCTGACGTGCATGTCGAAGCCCTTGAGGACGAGTGGCAGTCCGTCTCTGTACCGCATCTTCACATCTCTCATTTCAATCTCTCCGTGCTCAGGCCATGCAGGGCGGATTGCACCTTTGTGTAGCTCGGCTTCTGACGGGAGGTAGTTCCCATAGTGATGAATGCGCTCAGTAGCGTTCATGGCGTTTTCGACCTCTGCGAGCTGGCGAATCATCCATTGGAACATCATAACGATTTGGAGAATGTATGATAGTACCACCCCAGAGATACTAGGGTTGACATCGAATCGGGATGTTACAACGAGGATACTTGTTGTAAAGACAAGCAGGTTACCAACCACATCAAGACGAAGGGATAACCAACGCTGATTGGCGAAGGTAACAAAGTATGCGGAGTTCATGCCATCGATAGCCTTGTCGATTTCGTGCTTGAAGCGCTCCTGGAGGCCATACGCGCGAATGCTGGCGGTTCCCGAGAGGGCCTCGCCGAATTTGGCGTAAACAACGGAGCGGAGCACAGATTCATGGCGCTTTACTTCACGCGCAGAGGCGCGGTAGTAGGAAGAGGCGAATATGAAGAAAATGGCGAGGGGAACAAGGGCGATTACGAAGTAATGGAAGTAGACAATAATAAGGACGAAGACGGACGAAATTACTAAATAAAAAAAAAAGTGAGTTAGCAAATAGACACAACATGCTTCGCCAAGGGCAACATACTAGCGATGGTAAAGAAATACATCCGAATGGCGTCTGTAAGATTGTTGTCCATAACGTCGACATCCTTTGAAAACCGGTTCACGATTCTACCGATGGGAGTCGTATCGAAAAATGACATTGGGGCTCGTAGTGTCTGCCTCATCGCAAGGTGCATAAGGACTCTGCTACTCTTCGTGCCGGCAATCGTTAAAGAAAATGAAAACAAAAACATGAGAAAACTTTGAGCGACTCCCAATCCCGCAAATACACCAATCTGATCATTACCCTTGTTAGTAAGTGCAATCATTGGTCAGGGTTAGGGTTAAGGTACTCACATAGGTTCCTCTTGACAGCCCATATTTACCGCTTGTCCAGTATCCAAGCCACATCGTAGTCATGATATTTGTTGCTTGCGAAAGGCAGAGAAGAAAGATGATAATCGGGGCGACAAGAATACTTCCGGAGGCTTTGATATATGCTTCGTAGACTTTCCATGGAACACTACTAACATTACGCTCCTCGGCCTGCATCAATGCTTTTGGTTGCTGGGGAGTCTTCTTTTCCTTCTCGCCCACTTCTTCGATCTCTTCCTCCTCTTCATTTTCTCCATCCGCGGCCTTCTCCACTTGGTTCTCTGTCGCGATCTCGCCCATCATCTTCGCAAACGCCGGATTCGTCCCCATAAGCTTATCGTATGTACCAACAGCTTGAATCTCGCCATCTTCCATCCAGATAATCCTGTCAACCTTGTTGATAACATGCAACTGATGTGTCGCCAAAATCCTACATTTGTTGTTGAGGAGCCCGCAAATTGCCTTGTCGAAGAGGTGCTTTCCGACATGCGCATCAACTGCCGACAATGGATCATCAAGCAGCACGATATCAGCATTGAAGTAGATGGCTCTTGCAATGTTCAACCGTTGTTTCTGCCCGCCAGACACCGTAATCCCACGTTCTCCGATTTCGGTAGCATCGCTATTGGGCAGCATGTCGAGATCCTGCTGCAATGCGCATGCCTCAACAACTTGTTGATACCAGGCCTCGTCGAAATCGCGGCCGAAGAGGATATTATCTCTGACAGAGGCGTTTTGAATCCAGGCGTATTGCGGACAATATGCAACTGTTGCTCCGCGCCTGATGACTCCACTGGTCTTCCTCATATCTCCTGCGAGGGCGGCAAGCAATGATGTCTTCCCACTTCCAACACCCCCGACAATAGCTATAAGTTCATTGCGGCCAACCTGGAGATCAATATTTTTGAGTTTAAACGGTTCCAAGGTACCAGCACTAGACAACGACGCTGTTTCCGGGTGCGCTTCACGCTCCTTGTCTTTTGCAGCTTCTTCCTTTTTATCTTGCTTGCGTTGTTTCCGATCTATTCTCCGTTGGGCTTTTGTTCTCTCGCCTTGAAATTTCTCCATCTCGTTCATGGATTTCTCCCACGTGAAGTCACCGCCCGAGATCTCAATTGCATGGGTCGAGTTATCGTCGATCTCCGCTTCATCTTTGATCTCCTCGGCGAGGAGGTATTCTTGGAGTCGCTGCAACGAAACCCATGCATCGATGGCCTGAGCAATAATCATTGGTAGTAAATTCAACGGCATTCTTAGACCATTGAAAAGTGCCAACGAAGAGAAGATAGAGGCAGGGTCAAGCGAGTTGTCGGTGAGCGAATAGGTGATGAAAGCCAACATACTAGCAAAAATAGGTAGTGATAACCCTACAGCTGTAACACCACTTCGAATACCAAGTAAAAACTGAATTGCGTTGATTTCACGACGACGAAGCTCTTCAAGACGTGATAGGAATGACTTCTCCCAGCCAAAGTACTTGACGAAACGAACACCCATTAGAATTTCCTGCGTTAGGGCTACTCGTTTGTCAGTGATCTTTGTCATTTTGCGGCGCCGCTTGGCGAGGGTCTTGACAACCATGGAGAGGATGGGAACCCCGCAGCAGAGAAGGGCAAACCCGGCAAGTGCTGAGTATGACAAATTGATGATAAGGAGAACGAGCGTGATAATAATTTGGATAGGTGAAGTCCACATAATATGAAACCAAGCAGCGCATTGATCGATTCTGTATGTATCCGTACTCATCAAATTCATGACCTTTCCATTAGACCAACCAATCTCATCATCACGGGTCTTCTCCTTCTTCATTGCCTTGAGCTCCTTTGCAGTCGGGGTTACGACCGGCTTGCTCGGGTCAATGCCACCAGCACGAGCTCGACCGGAGATCCTGAGAGACTTTGAATAGACCATCGCAATTATTCCTGCACGAGCTTGGCCGCCCACCATCATACTGTGATACATGAACTGGTTTACTGAAAGTGAGGCAACACATTGCATAAGTGCGATACCGAAAGCAAGGCCGACACCTTTTCCGATGTGGGGCCCAGCTGTTCCAGTTTCTTTAGCGACATAGGCATCGACAGCAAAACGAATGAGATATCTATGTCAAATTTAGAATATAGGTTTCTTAAATCTCGGGATAATGACTTACTTTAGGACAAACGGTGCAAGAACTAAGATGATATCTGCCATCATTCTACAAACTCCGGCAAACCAAAACTCTCGCCTGAAGACATCGTTGAGGGACCAGAGGAGGGGGTATTTGTCACCTCTCTCCCGTCGTCTGTTGAATGAAGCCGTAAGTTTCTCTGTAAGTATCGCCGATGACCTATCCGGCGCAACATGTGGGATATCCGTAGGTTCAAGAGGTCGTAGATATCCAACCTAAACACCAACGTCAGCAACCATTAAAACAAAATTTCAGTTCGAAACAGAGATCAAACCTTCATCAACGGCCCAATCCAGCTTAACGTAAGCTTACTGAAAAAGCCGGCAGCTGCCTCCCTGCTCACACTCTGCTTCTCTGGCACCGGAGGTACTTTTTGCCATCGCAGCGGGTTCAACTGCCTTTTCTTTCTCCACGCGCTGTCCTTCTTCGCCGCACCAGCGCCCTCTACATCATCCGCCGACGCGGGTGGAAGCCCAGCTATCTCCTTGTCATATGCATTTTTGCTCCATTCGTTGGAAGAATTCAGAGAAGAGCTATCGGGGGATCTGGTGGTTCCCGCGACATGAGCCTCTTTATTTTCTGGTGGTGGGATGTTGAAAGTGTTACCGGCGGAAGTAAGAGTATTGTCAGCTGGGGGAGCCACAGCTTCCGCGTGTGAAGTTGGTAATGACGCCAGTTTGTCGATTTTCACTAGTAGTGATCCGGAGCCGGAGGTCGGAATATGTTGGTACCGAAGAGCTTAAACAAGTGAGGCGAATACGAACTTTATCATGAAAAAGCGACAAAGTTACACTCTGGTATCCGCGGCGATGAGGGGCAAGAGGACAGCTAGAATTGATGTCGAGGGAGGAGGACAGTTTATTTTTCCTATCGACGTTGGTGGCGCCCCCGATGTTTTTATCTTGGCTATGATGATATAAACTCTCTTGATCTAAGGCGAGACAAGACTCAGATCTGCCTCGGCTAGCTTGCCAGGATCTGTATTGCTTTGCTATGTAAGCTTTTTTTGCGGTACGGGCAAGGGTTTGACCGCTTGCTATCGGCCGATAGAGGATCTGGCTTGTATAATTGTATCCTATTCGTTGAAGTTTTGTGTCAGACCCTCGCTCGGTGGATTATACTTGCCAGTAGCTAGGGTGGTAATTAATGAATCGTGACGAATTGTACACACCTACTAGTAGATATATAATCTTGATATATTGACGACGCAAATATCCTGATACCTTTCTGAACCCCTTATGACTCAAATACACGATCTGCTGAATCTCTTGAAGTACGCTGGCCTTGACTCACTGGTTGATGGAGCAATTAACTGGAGGAGAAGAACGGTTTTTTAAAGAATATAGAACACGTCCAAGATTGACTCAAAAGTCTATAAAACAGACAGGCAGAACCTAGTGCATGACCGCCCCCCTCTCTCGAATAAGGCTGCATGGGATCCAAATGAAGAGTACATACGACTGAGCATGATGGTTTGTCCTTCTCGATCATTCCCACCGGATAACACGGCAACACAATCGAATGCCAAGTTAAGTTGTTGCTTGCTTGCATCTTGAAGAAGGGGCCTCGGAGTCCGGACAAGGGGGCTCGGAGTCCGGACAAAGCATTCCGGGAGAGCGAGTGGCTTGAACCGAACGACATGGCTGGCTGGTGTGCGGTGCTCGCTCTCGCTATGACCGCCGTTCGATGAGGTGAACAAAATTGATTCCGGTACATACATGTAGTTATGTATGGACACACTCCGTCATGTTGGAAAATAAAGTATTGGGCTGGGCTTGGAAGCCCGTTTATTCGGCATTCTAGCGAACAGATGTAAGCTTATTTCATCAGATTGGTTCGTGGGCCTACACTTTGAACGTTTTGAATAGATCTTTTTACACTTTTTGAGTATTTTACTCTTGGTACTGCATGTACTACTAGAGTAGGTACCGAGATTGTGACGAGATTAATCTTTTTTGCCTACTCTACACTCCTCATAAATGACCATTGGCAGGGAATAAACGTACGGAAGCGCTCCCGCGACGCGGATATGCAGTGGCGTTTTGAGTGCTCTTTGTAGCCAATAAATAGAGCAGGTCCATTCGGCCTGCGAGTATCGGATCTGAGCCGAGTTTCGCCAGCATGAGTTGGCTGGTTCAGTTCGTAGAGTTTCACTGATTAAGTATGTACCGCTGCTTATCTCTGCAATTCCAACTAGATGGGTGGACGGAGTGGTAGAGGGAGGTACGGTTACAAGTGCACATAGGTTGAAGTTGGGGAATTCGCAATGTCAGGGAGGTTGGAGAGAAACTTGTAAGTACTTAGGTACTCTACCACAGGAAAAGAAAAGACCCGATGTAACGGCACTGGATCAACGGATATGACCGATCGAGGCTTGGTATCCGAACCCCGGGATTGGTAGAGCACCGCAACGAATGTGACAGGTTACATTGTGTACGGTATTCACCGCTCTACATGTGCATTTTTGAACATGATGAGCCGGTATCTCGGAATAACGAATTGGTAGTACATACATAGGTGAGAGAGAGTTTATTGGGGGGTCAAATCAAGCTGGGGAGTCTATATGCATTCTCGCAATCTAGAACTATTACATGTATGCATCAACCCGCCAAAAGCTGTTCCCCGAGTAGAGAGAGATACACACTACCTTGCGACTAGAATTATGAAAACGACATGTGAATTTCAAAATTGAGTAAATATATGTATATATCCCGATACTCACGCCGGTAAATGCGAAAACAAGGACAATTCGTAGATATTGAAGTTCAAGCATCGTATTTACCCCAATCATGAATTCTGATTGTCCCGATAATATACTTGATGAGTTGATAGATTTCGGGTGCGGATAGAAAAATTAAATCAACCAATGACTTCTGTTTATAAATGTGGCTGAATTTCATTGCTTTACACTGCCCATAATGCGGCTATTCGGCTTCGACAAAGATCAAGTTGAACGGGTCTGTATCACGAGGTCGTCGCGTCACTATATCATCTGTTGACCGCTAAACCGCCATTGACCGCAATCTCTGGCTCGAAAAAATTAAAGACTTTTCTAGATCGTGGGGGCCTTTAATTGGATTGAGTAGATGAAGTTCTTTGACTCCGGTTATAAGAAGGTGTATATACGATCGGTTTTAGAGGTTAATTCCGTGAGGAACGTGAGTGAGAGTTCATGATTTATGCTGGATGATGTAATCCAGGTAGGTGGGCTTGAAAGTGGACTAAGCCAGTTGCGGATGGAACTGATTCTTGTAGTGGGAAGTGCATGTACTCTACCTATCCTCCACTTGGCACTAAGGACCACAGCTCATGTGTTTAACCATCCTTCTCATCTGCTAAACCATCGTTAAAACTCAGCAGAGCAGACTAACACGCGGTTTGGCTGAAGACACCCAGCCGTTTGTGATTTATTGAGGTACGTAGCACCCAATCCATCATATCATGCACAACATTCCAGTGCTGCCTCAATCTTCTTGCTTATGCTGACAAGTACCTGTAGAGGACCTTCCGTCAATGACTTCACATGTCACAGTTCAGTTAAAGCGTGCGCAAAGCCTTTTATTTTATAATAAGTGCGGAGAGCCCATGAGCATGGCAACTGGATTCTTGCCAACTATGTCTATTTAAATTGCGGAACGCAAGTACTCGATCGACCTATGAAGAATTCATCTCCAATACGGGGCATCCTCGACACGCGTTGATTCGGGAATCCCTTACCTCTGAGTATATCTCCACCTCCAGAAGGACAGGCTTGGCAACACTGAGGACTCTGCAAGGCACGAGTCTATGATGATTGTTCCTTGCATAGCGGACGACGATCACCAACTCCCATAAGGGGAATTCACATTCTTCACATAGATTTGTCACAGGCTTCCCTTACTATTACAGAGAAACATGCCGAATGAAAACAACACATGCCGTGTTTTTCAGAACCCATAAATGTCGCACTATTCCGCACATCCTCTGTTGCAATCCCCTCTCATCCTATCGAACAGGCACTGGCAATTGCATTCTCTTTTAGTTTTTCTTCATAGTCACTCTTTACCTTTGCTCTGCAATAACTACACTCACTCATTACTCCAGAATCCTCCTCTCGATTCAAGATGCATTCTTCAATCATTACGCTCCTCGCGGTATTAACTGCTGCTGTCACCGTCACTGCCACCGCTGCGGAACCCGAAGTTGGTTATCCTTATAGTGAGGAGGACTATGACTATGGCTACGGTCTCCCGTATGCACCCCCGCGTACTGTAACCTCCCCCGGTAAAACCGTCACCCTCGATGGTAAAACCGTCATCATTGAGGCCACTAGAACTGCCTACTACCCAACCACAGTGCCAGTGCCAACCTACTACCCAACCAGTGTCCCATACACCACCAGTATCCCGTACACCACAAGCGTTCCGTACACCACAAGCGTTCCGTACACCACGAGTGTCCCGTACACTGTAAACTACACCAACACTTACAGCTACAGTTCATTGCCTTACACTGCGTGCTACACTACGGTCTACGATGCGATCTGTAAGACCGGGATGTGTCACAGCACATACACAGTCACGGAGCACTGTGCAACAGCCTGCCCGACGTACCGCGCAACTACGTCTATTCCGAAGGGCTTCACGACCACTGTGACAGTGTGTAAACACTGCGGGCCACAGCCAACCACTGTGACGCTTACTTACTGCCCTACCACTTACCCCACAGTATCGCCGAGCTACACGACAACCCCATCGTACACGACTATGACACACGTGCCGACCCACACTCCATGCCACAACTGCACTTACCACACAAGCATGACGATGACTCCGTCATATACTCGCCCAACTGTGAACACGACTACTCCATACGCAACACCATCGCAGCCAATGTTTACTGGTGGAGCTGCGGTCGTGGGTGTCAATAGTGCAGCAGCTGGTCTTATGGCGCTGGCCGCTTTCTTCTTGTAGGTGTGTATCTTGCATGGGGGGGGATTAGTATACTAGTGGTGGCAGGGGTAGAAGAGAAGAGGACTGTTTATTTTTCGTTTTAATTTTATTTTTTTCCTTCTTTTTATAAAGTACATGTGTCAGATGTTTTCATCATATTTTTGTTGGTGCTGTCCGGATTCTCACGGGCACGGTTCAAGCTTATAATTTTTTTTCTCTTCTTGCTAGTGAGTTGCGTGCTCAGCGGTAATTAAATGCAGATAATAATATAAGAACACGCCGCCAAGTAGATGAAGACTGGACATGGCGTTTCGCTTATTTTCTCTTCCTCATTGTTACTACAGTCATAACTGGTTTTCAGAATCTATGATATGGTCCAGCGAACTATTGGTGGGAAGTTCAAAGCAGTCCTGTGATTTACTAGTAGTGTCAGCGAGCTTAATGGGTGCCGATAGCACTGCCCATATAATGGTGATTAGTCTGGTGAGACACTATTCATGAAATATCACTCGAATGTCAAATTCCGCAGATCAGCAGAACCACAGGGTCTACCGTTGAAATTGCGGGACACGAGTGATCGGTTATACCGATATAGTCGACCTTGTTGTATTTTGGGTTCATATACAAGTGCATACCGCTGCTCAAGTCGCCAACCCAAGGAGTACATTCAAGAATCAAGAATCAAGAATGATGAACAATCTACCTTCAGTATCGCTAGACGTAGGGGATGAAAGTTTCTTCAAGCTAACTATCAACATCATCTTGATACCACAACACCCGTTAAAATGTCAATCTCCTCCAACAACTGAGAACCTAATCATACACCTACAATCACCACATCATCACTACAACCACAGCATCTCCATCAAAACATCCAACCACCAACTACAACCAAAAACTAACCCACAATGTCGCCCCTTGAGATCCTCCAAAAAGAGCTCCGAAAGCTCCACCACAAGCTCCACACCTGCCGCGAAGAGCACGCCAGGCTTTGCGCCATAGTCCCTGGCGAGCACCTCAGCCCCGAGGCCGCCGCGCTGTTTAGGCCGGGCACCGTTGCGCGCCCAGAGGAATGGAGGAGATTTAAGGAGGATCAGAAGAAATATGAAGAATGGGCAAGAGAGTATGAATGCACTATTGCGGCGGTTGAGGCGTTGATTCGTGAGTTGAGCGCGGCGCCGCGACACGTGAGGTGGGATACGACGGTGACTGAGTATGATTATTAAGCTAGTGTCGGATTTAGTATTAACCAGCTAGGTGACAGTTTGAAGACGCTGTTGGTGCAAGGGGGAAAAGGAGATTAGATCTGGCGCTTATGTTTGACCGTTTATGAAAATTAATGAGAAAAAAAATGGTGGAATAGCTTGACCAGGCGTGACGAAGCACGAGTGATAGGCCATGAAGGAATTATCCCCGCGGTTATTCATATAACTTTTAAAGCCATTCAACTCTAGGGCTGTAAAAGCACATAACTACAAAGCGAAAATCTCACAAAATGACGACGCAGAACGAAGTAATGTTGATTCGTAGTAGCCCCCATGCCACTAGTAAGACTAAAACCCTCCTTATTTTGGGTTTTTGGTAAATCGTCAAGATATATATTACGGACGCCCATGTCTACAGAATAATTACTTCACTTCTCAATAGTCTTCCTTACGATTGCCCTTCTAATATATACTGCCTCCTCTTGCTGGTGTTGATTTCATATATGATATTTTATTAATTTATTTCTTCATTGATTGTACCCGTGAAGCTGGCAATACCCACCGTTGCCTTGTTAAGTATATAGTACACCGCCCTAAAGATTTCTCTCAATATTTGTTGAGTCCTCTCAATATTTGTTGAGTCCTCTCAACAAACGCCTCAATTCTGCGGATTCAGTCACACTCTGCTCTCTCCTGTTAGCGTATTTCCAACTTCCTCAGGATACCGGTTTCTATGCGTACTTTTACTTATATAATTAATTCATTATCCGCATGGCATCGTTCTTGCTTAATCACGTGAAAAACTTCAGGGGAAATGGGTTAGCCTCTAAAAGAACATAAAAGAGCATATGGCCGGTTGGACAACGGTACCTACCCTATCGGAGGTAACATTTCCCGAGGTGGTGTTCCAGGTAACAGGCAGCAACCATATTAATCTATAATGGACGTCAGTGTACGTTTTTTCAATCTTTTCTAACCAGTCTCTGAACTAGATAGTAGTAGAGAATACTAACTTCATCTTGGCTGTCCGCCTTCTCAAAACGAGAACTAACAAAAATATGAGGGGATTATGCCATTAATGGCTATGTTTGCTTCGGCGATCGTGCAAAATTGTACGAGCCGTAGAGTTCGGGAAGCTTGAAACCTAGAGAGTACTCCCATGATTCAAAAAGACCCCGGCTCCGAGGACTCCCCTATGAAGGAAAAAAACCCGGTGATTCCCTTATGAGGGTGACTGATGATTGAATTCCCGAATGAATCGCTGAGGTTCAGGAGAAAAAGAGGGAGTAAGGTGGCAGTAATAATTACCTTGGTACTTGCGGCCGATGGTAGTATCATAGTCTACGCCTTGACCCTTTGGGATCTCTAAAACATCATTAATCCGGAATCGGTGCGGATAAGACCTTCAGGACTCTCTTATAAATGGGAAGAACCCCGAACCCCTTATGAATGACAGGTACCCTAACAATTCTCTTATGAATAATGCAACATTTAGGCTTGGGAGAGGTGGGGTTATACCTTGGTGGTGGCTATGTTTTGCTTGAAAATGATGCAAAATGGGCATCCCGCAGGGCTTCGGGGGACGTATCGGTATGTGAAAATCGAAGCTCCCCGCCAGCTCTGGAATAAGAAAATCGTGAGGGCAGCGGTTGAGGAAGGCCGAGAGGGGAGCTCCGGTAAAGACCCCGCTCTTTGATACCAGTGGAAGCTATGGTCAAACTTAAGTCTGCCCCCTCAAAATGAATCAGTTAAATCCATAAACCATAAACCAAAATCCTCCTACAAACTATCATGGAGATCGTATTGTTTCTTCGACTATCTGGGCTAACGCTGGGGGGAAGGGGGGGGGGGGGGGGGAGTGATGGTTGATATTCACCTGTAATTACAGACAAGCTGTTAACCGTGAAACTTTGTCTACTACTTAGGCTAAGAGTTGGTATCCCAACAGGCAGACGCCCAGAACCTATGGGGCCGTGGGCATGGTGATGTCTGTAGGGCGAATTCAAAGACGAATGTGATTGTCTTCGATCGGTACCGTTGGCCTAGTCCTGGTTTGGTTGTAGTAGCTGACGTGCAGCTGTTTCGGCAAGGGCAGCTCTTCTAGCTGGTCTATTTCTTTCCCCTGGGTTCCTATGATTCCAGCGGATATTGTCCATGTAGGGGAGAGAATGGGAATAGGGAGGAGAATATATGCGTTGATTGATGAGTAATTATCGAGCAGGAATTTGCTGGTCCCGAATTTTGCCTTTGTACGCTGTTTTTTTCGAAAAAATTTGCAGTACAATCGCCCTAAAAGAGATTGGCCAATCTCAGACCCCAAGAAATGGGTGTTGGAGATGTAATGATTAGATGGAAAGAATTAGGTTGAAAGTGAACCTATGATGCGAGTATATGAAAAGAAGGATGGGAATATGCAGAGAGTGGATGAACAAACCCCAGAGTTAGTGACTAAGATTGCTTTACTTGGCATGTTCGATAACAAAATGCACTAATTCGAGAGTTGTGTACCCTTATTATTGTTTGTACATACGCTAATTACATGTATGCAAGCGAACTGGTGCTGCTGCTTTCATTCTGAGCTGAGCAGATTTTATGTATTCATACGCTGATACAGGCCGCAACGTTTCCCGACAGTACGTGGTAGAAATCACAGCCCTATATATGCTATCTCAATCAATTAATCGATAATCATTAATCTATAATCATCAATCTATAATCATCAACCAGCCCTATGCTACCTTGACTACATGTATCTGATGGCTTTAATTAGCTCCATTTGTGCCTTGTACACGAGTAGTAGCAGGTTCGGGCGCGCGTATCTTTTTTTCATGTTACTTACTTACAAGTAAAGACTATCCCCATCTAATTTGCATATGTATTAACGCTAAAAGCAAATACTATATGGGAGTTTGTTTCACAAGATATCACTCGACCTATGAAGAACTGTCCATATCAATTCTAGCGGGATTCTATCATCTGCCATGGTACTAGAGATTTGCGAAATTTGGAGTAGCTGAAAATGCAGATGGGGAACCTTGATATTGCCTGTTGCTAAGCTACATATCAAATCCATGGCCAAACAACAATAGGTTCGGCGGCTATAAATGCCGATCCGACAATAAAAACCAATGACAAACTCTCTTCAGCCCAGCCTCTTTCAGTCTAAGATACGCGGTCGCTGTGGGGTAGAAGCACATTTCTGGAGTACATATATACAGGTAGATCGCAGGTTCTTGGTCTAATAGTGCGCTGCGGCTGGATGTATCGGATACATGTTACTTGTAGACCGATCATTTAAGTAATTATGCGAGAGGTAAGACTCATATCACCCCTTTTCGGTTCATCTGGAATAATTGAGTTCCATCATTTGGGGGGTGATTAGAGTATATACGCGTTAGATTAATTGTGTTATTGCAATCAACTTCTTATTACACGGGTAGTCGTGATTTGATATGCGAGGGCTTGGCGAGCCAAGTTCTAATGTATGGCATGATCCATTGTCCCCTTTCCTCTAATGGCTCTAATGGCCAAAGATCTAGATAGGTAGAGTCTTTCATGGCCATGCATAAGTCCTATGGACGCTGGGGGGATTTTGTCGGTATCTAACAGTCAGTATAAGCTGCTGGTAGAGTTGTCCGCAGTACGTAAGTACTACTTAGCTACTTCGTGCGTGTCTCTAAACTTATGGTTAATCCTTGTGTTGATGTTCGTCTATGACCAGCTGTATCCACAGATCGCACGTCCTGTTATATCCTGTTTCCCTGGAACGCCTATTAGCTACATCTCCCCAGATGTGTAAAATCCGGTACGACGAGTCCGGAATGTAGGGAAAACGTGTACGATGCAACAACACCAGCCAGATCATCCGCCCCCACGTAACCGCCGAATTAGTGGGCGTAATAAGAATAATCACTCTCTCATTTCCCAGGTATGTAGCTAGGATGGAGTCACCCAAAGTTAAGCTCAATAAGGCGCCAACGGCTATGTCGGCAGCTTTGTACCTTGTACTCGTTGAGAAAGCACATTTTCGGGCTCGGTTGGTATGATCCGGAGTCGAACGAAGCATGGTAAGAACTCAAATCATGAAGACAGCGGTGAAATTAATCCATCCGATGTTCTTACTTACTGCACCACCACCACCACCACCCACCACAGAGAGCAGAGCCTCAACTCCAAACCTTTGTCAGCCAACGTCTCTACTACTCCACCGTAACCGACCAACTGCAAGTGCTTGTGAGGGCTACCAACAACAACTTCCATATTTGTGCAGAGTAGAGTACTCTAATTGGCGGATATTGTGCACCATGGAGACTCCAAGGGCCGCCCTCACACCCGAAGCACAGCCGTTCGAAGCGAAGGTTTATTTTAATCCGCGAACCCCAAACCGGTTAAACCCTGTCGGGTTGAAACGCCAATAGCGTAAAGACACCGAAAATAATAAGGCTAATCTCTATCTGACATCTTGGGATGCGATAAGTGTCTTATGGGGGAAAGCTTAAGTGAAGGCACAGAGGACTGGGCTGCAGAGTTCAAGCGCTACATCTCGTCTATATCCCAGGTATCAAACATCAATCCGTTCTAGCAGAAGACGATGTGCGCGAGATACTTACCTACTCTAGGTGGTTGGGAGTGTGATTCTTCTGTAATGCATAATGCTGAAGCAAGACTAATACTACTCTGGCGTAGTAAGTAAAACGCACCTCTTCATGGGTTACAAATCAGGAATCTCATGTTTCATGCCTGATATAACTTACTAATAAACTGTCAGGACGTATTTGATCATGAAGAAAACCCCACAAATCTGCTGTGCCGGTTGATCTTGAGGGGGCTGGGGTCTAAAGGATATTTTTATCGACATCTAGCAGAGTATCTACACCCAGCACCGAAGAACCTGCTTCTGAAAAGATTTTATTGGACATGGATATGCATACGGTATAATGGAGGGGGTGGACTCAAGGCTCCCGGTGTCCAGTTACACATCACGTATTTATTTCGTATCGATCCTCAAACAAATCCGCTGATCGTTACCCACCTCATCATAGGATAGCTTCCATGCAGGAGCAGCAGTGTGCCTTGATGGCAAGGATACAGCAATATAGGGGCCCCAAGTAGCGGTATATCATCACAGCCCCTCGCTCGCTCGCTCGCACCATGTTTTTCCTCTGAGGATTTCCCCTACAGCCTTTAATTTGGATACCACCATCCTATCCGGCCAGCTTAGTCCCCGGTAAAAATTTGCCATATAATAATAATCGGTCCACACGTACCACTGGCCACCGCTTTATATTCTTACCATTGACTGGGGCTGCAACACTGCAACCAGCTGCCCATCAAGCAATAATAAACCCGTCTCTCCCAGGCGCTTTTATTCACGGTTCGCCCACCTCCCACAACATCATCAATGTCGCATTACGCCCAGAACGGAGAGGGGATGGAGGTCGATCTGACAAAGACTAGTCTTGGTCGATCGTCAAGTGTCAACCAGAAGATTCACTATGTTGGTGGCGAAAATGCACCAGAGGTGGTACCTCAAATGGAGCAGCAGCATGGAATGTACCAGGAGGGGGTTTATGATAATGTCTCAGCGCCGTCGTATGGGCAAGAACAGGTGGCGGAGAAGAGTGGGAAGGGGAGCACAATTTGTGGAATGCGGAAGAAATTGTTCTGGATACTACTAGGAGTACTGGCGTTGGTGGTTATAGTAGTGGTGGTGGTGGTTGCGGTAGTGGTGACGAAGAATAACTCAAACTCGAATGATGGATCAACCTCGTCGGGATCATCATTGGGATCAGGGTAGGCATATATACTATGAATGTGTAATGTGATCTATTCCATATACTGATATAAGTACTTAACCTATAGATCTGGCACATCAACAGCAACAGCAACCGCAACATCTAGTGGAAGTTCACCTTCAGCAACTGCAGGCGACATTATATCCGATGGGTCCGAATTCGCGGCAATAAAATCCGGAAATTCAATGCAATTTTTCTACCAAACTAATAACGGAAGTGTCTTCTATGAAGTCCAGACGGGAGAAAAGATCACCAGTGGGCCTAGTATCGTGCCCGGACTTACGGGGGCCAAGAGTGGGACACCGTTGGCGACTGTCAGTTGGAATGATGGAGCTGCGGTATGTGAATTTAAAATCTATATGTATATAGATTATAGAAGTACGGTTTTGCTGATTCTCGGGAATATGCACAGATCCGACTATACTATCTCAACAGCGACAATGAAATCCAGGAATATGCATACGATAACAGCACTGGCTGGTATAGTGGCTCCCTGTCAGGAGAGGGTATCCGTGCTGTCGACACCAGTCGGCTCGCAGCGATAAAGTATGGCGACAACCTTGAGATTAGGCTTTATTTCCAAGTCTCCGGAGGAGTAGTCCAAGAGTACACCTGGAAGGACGAAAGCTGGTCGATATCACAATCTCTACCAGTCGGAATCACTGGAACGGGCCTGGCAGCACTGTATTATCCGGACAATAACATTAGAGTTTACTACCAAACGAACGAGACAAGTAAGGTAATTCACGAAATATCATATGGATGGCCGAATTTAAAGGGATGGGATGAAAGTAAGCCTCCCCCCCAATTGAAGAATGAGATATTGCACGCGTACTGATATCTCCGCCTTTTAGCTGGTTTTGGGCCTGATAGAAACGCGGTTGCGACGGTAGGGAGCATAGCAGCTGTTTCATGGGGCGACACGTCCGATTGGCAGATGCGCATGTTTTACCACCCTCTCGATACACCAAGCTCGATAGCGACTTGGGCATGGAAGAATACGACGTGGGTAGGCCCAAAAACTATAGTTTCAGATACGACAATCGACAATGGGTCAATAAGCGTAATGAGCCCAGCAATCGACCAGTACAGGATTGTGTACCAGGATTCATCCAACTCATCCACAGATTTGCTGGTTCAAGAGTGATTTTACGTGATGGGAGTTGGGGTGAAGGGCTGCTTGCGGGCTACTTTTCGGTACATACATTCCTTCGTCATAGACATTTTTCTTTTGGCACTGGATCTTTTATAAGATTATTTTTTCTTTCTTTACCATCTTAATTTATGAAGACGAGAACGGACACCCTGGGGGTTGTGAACTATGTATACCATACCTATTTACTTAAGAGAGGTGAAAAATGTATGCAGGGACTCTGTTTGTATATGTGACTGTGAGCTCGATATGTACAAGGCTCTGGCATTAAGTGAGTGAACTAAATGGGGTGTTGACTGGTGAGGATCCATTCACTCACTTAATCCCAGAGCCTTGTACTAGATGGCCTACGCTTTATTTAGAAATCCCGCACAAACTTTGGAACCTTCTCAGTTTCATAAATGCGCGCATATTTCAAGTTTTATCGTGTGTACCACCTTACTCTAGGTATAAGAGAGGATTTGAAAACCCGAGCTTCCCCGAGTCCCCCGTCCCCGTCCCGGTCCCCCTTGAAGTGGGAAAAGTGAGAAAGATGAAGCCGAAAGTCTCTATAGAGAAACCTCCATGTTTTTCCTTGCGCCCTGCAGCCGTACCCTCGCGAATGGAATCTCAGTTGTGTACTACATGTAGTTGATAGCACTTTCTAGTAGCTTGTCGAGGTGTTTTAAAGACACCTGGGTACCTAATTTATGTTGATGTGAGTACATATATTAAGGTTTTCATGATGTGAGGACTTGTGCCGGCATGCGCGCTGCTCTGTAGCGGCCACGAAATAAGGTTTAATAGGTGCCTGAACTAAACTGCTTTCTGTTCGTAGTGTCGTGCCCTCTTTGCCAGCAATTGACAAATATTTAGTTACATGCGCACGTCACAATTCGAAAAAATACATGGCGCTAGCTGTCTCAGGTCGAGTATTGGGTAGATTACCGCCAAATCTCGGAGGGTTGCCAAGGGAAAAGCTGAGGATCTTCACAAAGAGAAGCGATCTTCAGGAAAACAACCCTCTTCTGCAGGATCTAAACTAAATGTGGTTTAGCAGGTGGCCTTGGCAACCCTCCGAATAACTCGTTGGGGTTCATTGTCCAGGGGCGCTCCGCCAGTAATTAACCTTTAGCGATTACATATTAAATTTAAACCTCACAGGTGCGAGGACAGATTGAGTTGGGATGGTCGCGTATCCCGAGCTTAATACCTCTAATTGCATCATTTGTAGAGCACACAGGATAAAATTATAAAGCACTTGATGACACAACATGGAGACAGGGCAGAACCGCTTCTAAAAACAATCATAATTACTTAAAATGACTTGGTCCAACTCGCAACATAAGAAATACACATGAACTTGGACACGAATAGTTTTATTTCCTCATCCCTTCGCTGGCAGCCAGGAGACAATGAAAAAAAGATATTCGCGTCAACTGGAGGCAGTGTAATACCAGTGACACAGTGGGACCATAGATGTGCAAGCACAGAGCTGTGGTCCCGAGGCAAACAAAAATAAGTATAATCAATAAATGGTTCCATAGAACCGTTTCAGAGATTAAACTGAAAAGAACAGATACTACACTTGATCTAAGCCACTGTGAGGGGGTTAGCAAGCATTCACGAGACATGATACATGGTGTTGAAAAGCCAAATGTTGGGGGTAAACTTACAAAGGCAAAGAGAGCTGGGGATCCAAGAGGGTGCGGGGACGAGGGGTATATATACCCCCATAGGACTTGGCGCCCAGCGAAAATTTGGCCGATGATTATGAATCGTGTTCCCTGTCATGCATGGGAACCAAGTGGTTGGATGACATAAGTACATGTATGTACTTACATGTATGTGCGTGTGCTGAGACACACACTGGCAACATTCAGCATTCGGAAGCGTTGGTTATTTAGAGCTGACAGCTGTCGATAAACTTGATCCACTGCGAGTATAATTCTTATTGCTTCGTATGCCAGATACGTATAGTAATTTGGATAGTTTTGCTCTGCCAAGTGCCAGGTGCCTAGGTAGAGTACATACACATACATCATGATCATAAGCACTTTATTATCTTGCCGGCATCATCAGCCGTTTCTCCAGACTAGCATGTGGGAAATCGACACCACTTCCCCGCAATCCTAACCTTCTTCCTTCCTAGATGACTTCGGTTGGCAGTTTTGTGAAGGGACGGCATGCACGCTGGACGTTCCGAGATAATAGCCACTACAATCATAGCCTAAGCAGTTGCTTAGGACGCCACTCCCGTACTTGGCTTCGAAATGATCGGCCGTGGAGCACGACGAACTTTGAAGAGGTCAGGATGAAAATACAGCCATTGAAAGGCGAGGGAGTATTGTCCTGCCTGAGCTTGCACGGTGTTCAACCTGGAGTTTGTCTGGTGGTACGTCTTGAGTGTAATCAACAATTGTTAATAATAACAGAGTAAGAATTAGGTTGGCTAACCTCCACCGACTTCGTTTTCGGGGACAGAGTAATTGCACTCGAAAATCAGCCCTTTTGAATCGTAGGAAGGAACGGGGATCGAGTCTATTCATCCTCTGGGTGTATCAGCTATCCCCGGTTCAAGTGGGAGCATTGACAACGAATATCGTACAACCCGATACTATAAAACCGGGGAAATCCTGTATTGGGGATATAGCCTGTGGAATAATATCCATTTCACACCTTATTTCCCGTAGATCCCTTTTGCCAAACCGGGATCTGACATTCGGCTAAACAGTGTAACGTGCTACGGTACCCCCGAAGCCTGGAAATGACATTTTTTCCCCGGGCTTGGTAAAGAGATTGATCGATCACCTCGGTGGAATGTTGTGGGGGATAGCGAACGGTTTGAATGGCGATGCGGGGTTTTCTCTATTGATTTTCGGGCTCGCCATTGTCCGAGTAGATATATCGGAAATCATTCAAATTGCCTTCAAGGTGGCAGTATAAAGTCTGTTGTTGACTCCATCACTTTAAGGTTTCCAATCTTCCCGAGCACGGTACTGTCGGTGCTGTCTTTATTGGTGAAAATGAAACTCTCAATGCGGAGTCTATACACCGCGGGATGCCTTTTGGCTCTCACTTTGGCCACGGTTGTGATTGCTTCTCCCACTGGTCATTCAAAGAGTCTTTTTGGAAGGAAGCCGAGTGATTATATCATTCAGAGAGATGACAATAACCTACAAACTATGGTAGGTGTCGATCAATGTTTCGAAATTGATCGAATTGTCTGCTGATAATTAGCTTGCTATAAAAAGGTGACATGGGACGAGCATTCTCTTCTCTTGAATGGCGAAAGAATCATGATCTTCTCCGGCGAGGTTCATCCTTGGAGGTAATTAAGAAGGGCTACCCGTGTCATGCAAGATTCGATATTGATCAATCCCTCAGATTACCAGTTGCTTCGCTCTGGCTCGATGTCTTCGAAAAGATCAAAGCCCTCGGCTTCAACGCCGTATCCTTTTATGTGCACTGGGGTCTTGTTGAATACAAGAAAGGCGATTTCAACTTCGACGGCATCCGTTCATACACCCCATTCTTCGAAGCTGCTCGCAAGGCCGGTATCTACCTTATAGCTCGCCCAGGGCCATACATCAATGCCGAGACCACCGGCGGTGGTTTCCCCGGATGGGGAATCCGAGTTGAAGGTGCTTGGAGATCTGAGAACGCAACATACCTGGCAGCCATGGAAGACTATGTGCGCGTGATTAGTGAGATTATCGCACCGGAACAAATTACGAACGGTGGACCTGTTATTCTGTTGCAGCCAGAAAACGAGTTTTCAGTCGGGAGTCCGTGGATCCCATGGCCCCAGTCGAAGTATATGCAAGTTCTACAAGATTGGTTCAGGGATTCTGGGATTGTGGTACCAATGATCTCCAACGATGTATGGGGTGGGTTCGCAAATTATGTTCCAGGCTCTGGAGAGGGTCAGGTTGATATTTACGGTTACGATTCGTACCCCCAAGGTGTGTCGTATGTCCTTAATCTTGAATGCGCATGCAGAAGCTGACCCTGTTAAGGTTTCGATTGCGCAAACCCCTACACATGGGTGGACGGCAAGATCCCAACGGACTTCTATGAAACCCACATGCGTGTTTCTCCAAACACGCCAAACTCGATCCTGGAGTTCCAGGGTGGTGCTTTCGACCCATGGGGAGGCCCTGGTTACGAAGCGTGCGCAATCCTTCTGAACCACGAATTTGAAAGAGTGTTCTACAAGAATAAGATCTCATTTTCAACCACCATCTTTAACATCTACATGGTGTGTTCTAGAAACCCTAACCCTATGGCGTCGAATAATCTCTAATCTCATTTCTTTAGACTTTTGGAGGTACCAACTGGGGAGGAGTTGCGTACCCTGGAGTATACACGAGTTACGACTACGCAAGTGCCATTTCCGAGAACCGTCGCATAAACCGCGAGAAATACAGCGAATTGAAGCTTCAGGCCAACTTCCTCAAAGTCTCGCCAGCTTACCTCACCACTGTCCCTCAGAACTTGATTCCAAACACCATTAACGGGTCCTTTACCAACAACCCCGCACTTGCTGTTACAGAAACCAAGGACGTCGTCGGAAACAAGACCGTTTTCTGGATTGTGCGACATGGAGCGTATAACTCACTCGAGAAATCAACCTACAAGCTCACTGTACCGACGAGTCTTGGAAACCTCTCCATCCCGCAGCTGGGCGGAAGCCTTACTCTTGATGGGCGCGATTCTAAAATCCATGTTACTGACTATACGTTTGGTGATAAGACGATTCTTTACTCATCTGGCGAGATTTTCACCTGGTAAGTCTTTTATTAACCCCGACTTTACTAATAATTGAAAGAGCGCAACTGACCATCTATATCATAGGAAAAAATTCGGCTCTAAGCATGTTCTCGTTCTATACGGCGCTTCAGGAGAAACCCATGAAACAGCTATCGCATACAAAGGAACAGCACCCACAATCAAGGTTGCCGATAAGAAGTCCCTCAACAAGACTCAAGCCAAGGACGGTGTACTCATCTTAAACTATGTGACCACCGGTCAAACTGTTGTGGAGATTGGAGACGATTTGCTTGTATACTTGGTTGATCGAAATGTGGCTTATAGACTGTGGGTTCCGGATCTCCCATCAGACAAGGGTGTTCCGGGTCCGGCGTTCAGCACGGATGATGCAGTTATTATCAAAGGGACCTACTTGATCCGTTCAGCGGACATTGATGGTAGCACTTTGCAGATTAGAGGAGACATCAATGTTACCGAGACTATCGAGGTAGTAGCCGGGTTAGATGTAAAGAAGGTCAAGTTCAACGGCGAGGATGTGAAGGTTGAAAAGAGTTCATACGGAACATTGTTAGGAAAATTGGTTTACAAAGAGCCTAAAGCAACATTACCAGCTTTGAGCAAACTTACCTGGGTACGAGTTTTGCTTTTCTTCTTTTCTGCTGGATTCTTGCGCTAATATCATGTTTGTAGAAATATGCGGATAGTTTACCAGAGATTGGCGACAAATACGATGACAGCAAATGGACAAATGCGGATAAGAAGAACACTACCTCTAGAGCGTTGACTACACCCGAGAACTTGTATGCAAGCGAGTATGGTTACCATACCGGAAATATCCTCTGGAGAGGACACTTTACCGCAACCGGAAAGGAAAACAGTTTTAATGCTTCTCTCATTGGTAGTTCACCGGTCATGAAATTTTATCTATTAAGCAAAATATTAATTGGTTCAATTTATAGGTGGTAATGCATTCGGATTCAGTGTCTGGCTGAACTCTGACCTTCTTGGATCGTGGTATGGATACGACTCTGGGGTTTTTGGAAATAAGACCTTCACTTTCCCCACACTCAAGAAAGGAAGCAAGAACATCATCACTATCTTGCAAGACCATCAAGGGTTGAGCGGTGACTGGAATGCCGGCACGGATGAGTTTAGGACCCCAAGAGGAATTTTGTACTATGACTTCAAAGGAAGCCCAGATACCACTGTCTCCTGGAAATTGACCGGAAACTTGGGAGGTGAAACTGTAAGTATTGATCAAAAATAGGTATGGTTGAGCTACACAGGCTAACAGACTTCAGTATATCGATCGCGCCAGAGGACCTTTGAACGAAGGCGGTCTTTATGCGGAACGTCAAGGATGGCATTACCCAGGATTCAACACCGATAAGTGGACCAAGAAGTCCCCCCTTGAGGGCATCGACAAGGCTGGTGTTGGGTTTTTCAGGTAAGCTCCTAATAGACTTTCTCAGTGTGTACAAGTACTGACACCCATCCCAGGACCGAATTTGACCTCAACCTGCCTAAGGACTATGATATCCCACTTTCGTTCAAGTTCTCCAATTCAACCTCGACCCCTAATTTCAGAGCCCAAATCTACGTTAACGGGTATCAATTCGGTAAATACGCCAACAACGTCGGTCCACAACTTGAGTTCCCCGTTCCAGAGGGAATCATTAATCATCAAGGAAAAAACACTCTTGGCGTTTCACTCTGGGCGATGGACAAGGAGGGTGCGAAGATTGACAGTTTAGAGCTTGTGGCAACTGCACTTATCCAAAGTGGGTTCGGGGAGGTTGAAGCGAGTGAACAGCCGAGGTGGAAGGAGAGGAAGGGGGCATATTAGACCTAAAAAAAATTTCTTTATGAGCTAGTCTATATATACTTTGAAAATATTTGTGAAACGGACGCCAAGACCTCTTTGTACTAGTTACTAATTCCAAACATAAGTCACGATAGTCATCTTGAAAGTGAGGAAGCTTCTTGGAGTAAGGTCCTTCGTAATATAAGACGGCCATGGCCAGATATCAATATTGAAAAATTCAAATATATCGGCAAATCTCTGGGATCTCTATCAAACCCGAAACAATCTAATAATTACTACTTCGTGATATCACTTCTTACTGAATTACGATGGGCTGCCGCCAGAGCAAAGCTACCTCCTTCTCCCCTCGTATATCAAATTTTACGAGTACTGCCAGACCACGCTTTAATAGTGTTTGGGGAAATAGCCAGTGCTAAGCGATAATTCTGTAGCGTTTAAACTGATGATATTGTAAACCGGGTTCCCTTGACTTGATGGTTGATGATACCCTCAAGTCTTCGGAGAATCAAGCCCTATTTATACATGTTGGAACCTATGCCAAGGCCCGCTTTCTAATACTAACTGATACAACGATAATAGAATAAGATAACGTTCCCGAAGATAACCCAGATAGAAAAGCGCCCCCGCATAGTCCCGTCCTCCATTCTAATTCCGACACGTAACCATGAACCTTGCAATTGCCAGTCATCGGGCTGTACCATACTATTATCCTAGACCTACTTCCCTAAGTAGAACAGCCTACAGCCGTAAGCCCCGCTTCCTATTCTATTTCCGGGTGAGACACCCAATAGCAAGCGTGCCGTCATAATAGTATAACACTAGTGTGGTAACATCGCGTGCTCCCACACTACCCGATACCTTTCTATGCTTGTCCTTTCGTTACCCGACCGTCCTCGCATCACAACCCGTCACTCGTATTCCTCACTGTCTTAAGTATTTAGAACAGTGTTCCGTAGTTCCTGTAACAAATAGGTCCACAGCCGCGGGCCAAAATAGACGAGTCAGCGAATATTCGTTTGCCAGGGAAGAGTGGAGGGAGTACTATAATAAACAGGCTCTAAAAGAGGGATATAGGTCACGCAAAACCACTAGTTTATATAATAATTATAGCTGAGCTTTATGTATCTCACTGGCTTTGGTTGTGTTTCTTTATTATTTATTCCTTTGATTTGGTATGTTGATAGCTGGTTTGGTGAACGGGGATTGTGAATCAATTTCTAATGATACGATTACCAATACTGTCGATAATTTCGGCTTGACTCGAAATCGCGTACTAGATGATTCGCGAAAGAGCTAGGAATTTATATACACTGCAAAATACATATAAATAGAAATCTAAGCGCTTGTCAATTAAGCATTCATTCACTGGTGGCTGCATTTAGTGCATAATCAACCCATTTTACCCCTCTCCAGATACAGTATGTATGCCTGAGTTTTAGTGCGGCCATGGAATATCGTTTGGCTCCTTAGTGAGGAAGGAGCCATTAGTGCCGTTACACTACATATGATATCTTATTAGATTTTCGGTACTTACTACACCCCAGCGCTCTACATGTTACGACTCGAGCGATGCTGACCTCACGCAGTTTAAACATGGGCACAGGGACAACTTCATCAATCTAAAGTATATCTCTCAAGAAGTCTCAGGTATTAGGCGTACCTATTCTACCTCTTAGCTACTCTACTCTATCCATACCTACTAGATCTAAGGTTCTGATCCCATAGAAAAACGCGCCAAGTCCACCATTTCATTCTACATAGTCTCATGCTCAGCGGCTGATCACATAAGACGTTGAAATTTCCCTATTTAGTTACTTTTGTCTTAGACTATACGCCCCCTAATCTTCAAGGCCGGACCCTATTGGGCACCAACCCTGCATAGCGTCAATGGATGATTGGTACCTCGCACTCCAACAACACAAGGCTAGCAACTGCGATGAATATATGTGGTGACCTTGCGCTCGGAACTCCCCGAAGACGAAGTCTATATAATCGTTAAACAACCACCCGAGAAATATATATCCTGCTACCCCCTCTTTCATGCAAAACCTTCAGTATCAGAATCAGAGTCCAGCGACATATACTTGCCCCTTCTCGAAGAATGACGAGTTGGTCGACGACCTAGAAAAATCTAATACTGGCAACACTCCAGTATGGAATGCGCAGAGCGTACGGGGTAAAGAAGCCGGCAACAACGAACCTGCTTTTATCCCAGGCCAACCCCTGTATCCGCTTGAGCACCAGCTGGAGGAAGTCACGAGATTTCTTGACAAGGACCTCAAAACAGAACTACTAGACAGCATGAGCCATATCCTCTGGCTGCTATCTAGTAAGAACAACATCAACCCGTTACACCGGCAAGCGATTAGGAACCGACAGATCCTGATAACGGAAGACCCTACACTCCATCTTGTCTGGTATTATGACCAGATATTTATCAAACCGATCCCTCGTTATCTCCTCAATTATGCCTTTTTCGAGACATATATATCCGGGTGCACTTCTTCAGAGATCCTCAAGGCTGCGAACGGGTTCCTTCGTACCTACTCGCGCCTAATAGTCTACGAGTCTGATTTCGAGATAGCAAAGGAAAAAGGGCTATTACCGAAGGACGAGCGTATCACTTGGCTAAAGTGGTGCAAGTTTATTCGAGAATTCCGAAACTTAGACACCGACAGTGTTACTGGTAGATATATGTATGGCGAGTTGCGACTTAGCAGGCTCAATTTTTATACCAAGGTTTTCGGTTATGGATGGAACTATTTCGATACCTACACGCAGTATTTGCAGTACTTTAGCCGGTTTATGGCGCCGTATTTGTTTTTCTTTGGAAGTATTTCTGTGATCTTGACGGCGATGCAAACATCTCTAGCGGCGGAAGCGTCACCTGAGGATATGAGGTATCATGTATCAGCAGCAACTTTTACAAGTTTTACTATATGGGCTACGGGTATTGGCTTGTTGTTTTTTCCGGCGCTTTATCTGTTCTTCCAGTTACGAGAGTTACTTTTTGCAATTACCACCGGGAATAATAAGAAGGATTGACCGGTTAGGTATTTCTTTCTTGTTTTCTTTTTCCGTTTTTCTCTCGTTTCTCTTTCATTTCGCTGGTTAAATTTAAAGAAGTCAGTTGATTTTCAGTTTTTACAAGTTTTGTTTAGAACTGTAGTCATATATATACTTAGAAATCTCAAATGGTTTTTGGATTATACGTTTTTGTTTAGAAAGGGCTTTAGAGAAAGCCAGGTTATTCATCTGTATTCTCACGCCTGTAAGGGCAAGAGACAAAATATCAATAGTAAGGAGGTTACAATCTGGTCTTTATTTGCGCACTCGAATTACGGTCTCCACGAGACGAGAAGCAAAGACTTTGTTGTGTGGAGCTTTTATTTCGGGCTTGGCTCACAACTACTCACTCGATGTCTCGAGATGAGTGAGACTAGATAAGATTGGGCCTGTAATTCACATGAGAGGGTGGAACTGGACTTGCCTGATGTTTCCTCAAACATTCCTGAAGAATGATATATCAGACCGCCGCCGCCACTGCCACGAATGGCTGCTTGAGAAGTACCCAGAATTGGGAACACTTGAATACAGCAAATTATATTAAACTTGAACCAGATTTCACAGCTTGTCAAGAAGCCCTAACCCTGTAAGCTTATTGCAAAATTTCGAGATGCTAGGGGATTACCACCTGGGCGCCGGGGTCTTTTCCAAAAAACATTTCTACTTTTAGAACATACATATATGTCCTCTGATATTGGCTCTCTTAGCTTAACTTTGTAGTCTCTTGAAGCCTTTTTTCCAATTGTAATAGACTACATCTAGCTTATATATAGCTCCTTTCAATGATCATAATGAGAGCGCCAGGTCTGGGGTTAGAGTTATAATACCGACACACTTCACTTTTCCTGACATATATACATCAAATTTTTTTATATCTATAAATACATGGAGACACGTATTATATACAGCCTCTCAGTCGCTCTTGTTTGTGAGCAAGACCAGTAAAATGACATGGTAATATCTAGATCTTTGTAGGAAGTGCCGAATGATGTCATGTCTTTAGAGAGTCTAGAATAGTGTTGAGTAATTTTCTTTTATCTTTCTTATGACTCTTCTAGCCCAGAGGGGAATGATGGGGAGAGGTTTTGTTTTGGTACTGCCCTGTAATATGTGAAAAGGTAAAGGACTAAAAATTAGTCAAACATAGATATACACCTGGCCGTCCGAAGTGTATCAAGCCATTCGCTGCAGGTTTCATCTGGGGGCAATCGAATGTGTGTATGAGCATTTTAACGAAAAGAACACATGTTCTCTACAGGGTATCGTAATTTATCTATTTATCAGGCGGCGTTAATTTGTGTCTTTGTCTTGACGCTACTTGTCCATTTCGCAGGTTCGTTGATTACGTCATCACTCATGCACCCCAGACTTTGAATTTAGGTGGCCTCATCCACTCTGTTCAGCTTAAGCTCAACACCCGCATTCGACATATAACACCCCCCGCGCTCCCCTTTGATTAAAACATACGAAAATCAATTCATTCGTCTATCATAATCGCATCATGGTTCTCCTCAGAGACGTTACCAGTGTTGTAGCCTTTTTGGCAATGGCACAAAGTGCCAGTGCCTTTTATTCAAAGACAAGTGGAGTCTTGAGTCTTGACCAAAAGGGATTCAAAAACGAGATCCTGCAGTCTGGACATGCTGCTGTAAGTCTTCGTGGAAAATGCAAACTTGGGACCTCAAACTGATCTGTTTTGGCACGCAGGTCGTAGAGTAATATAATTCTCACCCCACATTGTCACCTTATGCAAACCCAGATACAGAGAACTGACTTGTTTGCGATCGGCAAAGGTTCTATGCGCCATGGTGTTAGTGCCCCTCTATTAACTCTACCCCACCAAACTCCTACAATTACTGACCAAGCTCTTTTCTTCAAAAAACAGGCGGACATTGCAAAAATCTCAAGCCCGACTATGAGAAGGTTGCAAAATCACTGAAAGGCCTTGCCAAGGTTGCTGCAGTCAATTGTGACGAGGAGAAGAATAAGAATTTGTGCGCGGAACAGGGAGTTCAGGGTTTCCCTACGCTTAAGATATTTCAGCCTTCGGGGAAGAAGGGGAGTCCGTCTGTTATAGGTTTGTTTATCAGCTCTTTCCCCTTCAATCAAAGTTCTGCTACTAACTAAATTTAGATTACAACGGCCCTCGAACTGCAAAGGCTATTTCTGATGCCGTCGCTGAACGTATACCTAATCATGTTACCCGTGTCACCTCCAGTAAGCTTGACGATTTTTTCGCCAACAAAAATGAGACGGTGAAGGCGATACTATTCACGAACAAGGGCGTTACCAGCCCACTCTGGAAAGCTCTAGCTATTGACTTCTTGGGTTCTATTACTTTCGCTCAAATTCGTGATAAGGAGGCACAAGCTATTGAGGCTTTTGGAATCGACAATTATCCGACTGTAGTGGTTCTCCCCGGAGGAGACAAGGAGGCAATTGTTTACCAAGGGAAGATTTCGAAGGATGATTTGTTCGAGTTTTTCAAACAAATCGCACCTCCTGTGAAGGAGCCTGAAGCTTCTGCCAAACCAAAAAAAGAAAAGAGCAAGAAGACCGAGGAGCAACAGCCGATTGTCGTAGAGGTTAATGATGAAGATGCTCCAGTTAAAAACAAAGTTCCCGAACCGGAAAAGCGTATGAACAATCCTAACTCCTGATTACTCACGTATATTAAGGCTGACAACATTGAGTAGCCAAAGTAGAAGTTCCTGTTCTTGCCGACAAAGCTGCCCTGACTGAGGCATGCCTCTCTCCGAAGTCAAAAACTTGCGTTTTGGCTATTATTCCTGCCGAGTCAGAGTCTGAGACTTTCACTAGCATCTACAATACGCTTTTACACAGGACTGTCAATGCGTTCAACGTTTATAAGCTCGCATCTTCTTCGGAACACGCTCAGGAGCTTTTGGAAAAGCTGAACTTGGACAAGTCGTCCGGTGCTGTCGTTGCCGTGAATGCACGAAGGAACTGGGTTAGAAAATTCGAGGGCGACATTACGAATGAGGTCGAGATCTTGGCGTGGCTCGATGCTGTTAGGCTTGGAGAGGTGAAGAAGGAAAAGTTGCCAGCAGGCTTGGTTGTTGAAGATAAGGAGGAGGAGGAGCACGATGAGTTGTAAAACATTATTTATTCTTTTCCTTCTGCGCGTTTTGAGAAAAGTGTGATGAGAGAAACAAACTTTCTGTGGTTTTGATGCAATTTCCTTATATGATTTCTGCATGTTTCAATTGCAATTGACAAGTGGTGAAAGGAAGGGAATTTCACGAATTGCGACAAGACCTCGATTTAAGTAGGATGCAACAAAATTTCCGAATCACTCTAGTTCTAGTCTTACAATTTATCTACGTTTGCCCTTTAAATATCAAAAATTGTATCTTTGAAGTGACCAAGCTTTTGTAGTTACAGATACCTGTGTAGGCGAACCTTGGCATCGTTTCATCCTTTGCGGCACAGTAGGCACCCTGGTACTCTACTCAGGGCCCCGGGACATATGCAGGTAGGTATTGTAGGTACAGCATACAAATTATCCTTGCCCTGAGCAACTGCATTTTCTGGTTCTTACGCTGGTAAGCGTGTACATGTATATATGTAGGTACTGTCATTCACGGGGTATTGGCGGATACTGGGTGATGGTGGACAGGGCAAAAAAAGAGACAGCCAAGCCAAATTTTACCTGCAATTCGCCAATACCAATACCCCGTGAACGATAGTACTTAAGCCTGTACTACCCTACTTACAAGCCGTCTCCTTAAGAGTCAAGACCACGTTCGGAATCGGAACCCCCACTACTGTCTGCGTGCGTGGTCGTAGGAAGCGCAAGATTTATGGCGCATGTACGTACTTAGCGGCTCAAGGAAATTTATGAGGTATTATTCAAAACTACATGTATAATTAATATCTAACTGCACCTCAACCGCCTTTATTAATTTCAAGTCCTATTTCTTCGGAGTTAGAAGGATCTGGCTGTACTCCTAAAAATTGTCTAAGATACATATATGTAAGCATGTTACTAAATAAACTTCTAAGGTTACAGGGCTGAAAAGGTTACAGGGCTGAAACGGTCAAGGGGTGCAGCGCCCCAATCCCAATCGAGATCTACCTGCCTAGCATTCACTACTATAGAAGCACTTCAACCCACACAGATTGCGTAGAGTATCATAACATCTGCTACTATCACGGACATGGTCTCAGGCACAGGCCGTATCCTAAATCTGTAATCTAGCTAGTGCACTTCCGCAAATACCCTTGACCAATAAATCAGAGTCCCTAGTGTGTTATGCGTGTAACTATGTAGGTACTTAGAGCACTTTGTTTTTTGCACTAAGCAAGTCGATCCTTTCCTTTCTCCTTATCTTAACGAGAGCGTGATTCACTTCGCTGCCATCCTAGGTGTAGGTACTCTAAATTTTAGTTAGTGTGTGGAGTAGATGATTTAAAATACGTCGCCGGTAGGTAGGGAGTTGGACCAGGGTTCCTTGTTGGGTTAAGGTTAAGTCAAGTAGTTTATAGAGTACTACTCTCCCCACATTACTTGCTCTCTGACCGTCTTCCTCCAAAACATCCAGCAAATCTGGACTTCGAACCTATTTCCACATGTACAGCAGAGAGCGATCAGCAAGGTACCAAAGAATTAACCCCACCCCACCCCCCCCCCAAAATGCTAGCTGATCTTTTATTGCTATTAAATTTGATATTCAGGACATGCAGAACTGAACTAACCGGACGATGATTGACAGAGGAACGATGGCCAAACATAATCACACTCCAGTCCCTACAGTCGATACGGATCTACCATTACCACCCCCAAAAGACAATGTTGGCGGGGCCGGGTCTGCGGTGCCAGTGTTTAGAGAACCACGGGTAGCGACCTGGTTGAAGAGGACCGTAAACAAACTCGGCTACTGGCAAATGTCTGTTCTTATTCTCGGAAACATTGCTATCCTCTTTGCAGTCGCTGTTCTTTGCTATCTATGGATTTCGGTTAGTAGAAAGAGCGCGGAAGGAAAATCTGTCTGGGAAATGATCGTGTTCTCAGGCTGGATTTTGCGGGTCATAACTCTGACTTCCATTATCATCCGAACGGCAATGACGATGCAGGCGACGGTCTTTTGCATGGTTCTGGCCTCAATAACACTACAGCGCGGCGGTGTCCTTATACAGAATGCCGCAGCTGTGTCGATATACAGATTCACAAACTCGGGCCCACATAACATGATACTCCCACTGTTTTTTGCCCAGAGAGGATGGAAGTCGGATATTGCGATGGTTATGACCGCTCTGCTGTCCTTAACAACAGTGTGCAGTCAATTCACGTCGACGATTCTACTTATGGATCTTGGTCAGGCACGGATTCAGACACCAACAAGGAAGTTTGATGTAGCTTACGGCGCCAATGAAAACCAAAGTATGCTTTCAGGAGAATTCTACGTCAGCTCTTATACCAACAGTTGGACCGAGAGGCCGTCAAATCTACCGGTTTTTGCAGAGAAGACTAGTGAAAACATTGTTCTTCATAACCGGGACAACGACGGCGGTCTCTATGCAACGGGCTCCACCATTCGTGCATTCTTACCGCTCGACAAGAAAGATCGCGATGCACTCGCCGAATATAAAGGACCAGCGGCGATTATGGATTCAAGAGTTCTCTGCATGTCTCCTTACATTCGGGAGCTGAAATATTATGAAGCGGGGTTAAGTGTGATAAACGAACGTGGCGATAATTATACTTATCCCTTTATTGAAGCAACAGTTGGCATAGACACTTTTCTCGAGCACCAAGATGAACTGTTGTCCAAAGGTTTTCTGACTAGCGGAGTTGATAATCCGGCAAGAGATATCAAATTTTACTGCAAAACACCTCGCATATTGTCCTATCCTCCGCCATTCTATGAATGGCCACTCTCGCTCTGTTCTCCAGTTTACCCCGGGCTTCAAAGCCTCAATAGCTCGGGCGAACGCATCTTCGACGATACGTTTCAATATACCTGGGTAGTATTGAATATGACAGGCTACGACACTCTCTGGGCAAATTCTACAGTTATGAATTCTACCATTGTAAATGCTACAGCTGACGCTCAATCTGGTGGTTACGGCGACAGCGTCGATGGTGAATGGACGAAGTTCTCATTTCCCAGCCCAGACGTTGAGACGGCCGAGACACTAGACATGAGTTTAAGCCTTTGCTTCAGCGCAGTCACTTCTAGAAATGCCCTCATCACAGCAAGGGCTAACTGGAACCTTACTGAGCCGACGCTAGTCAAAGATGCCGACAAGGTCCGCTACAACTCAACTCTAATACGAAGATTCCTCGGCGTGGAAACCGGAACCAAGGATGACCTTGATCACGAAAGCCGTCAAATCGCTGATCTTGTCAACGTAGATGATGACAGTTCACTATTGGTGACCGATAATTGGATTACGCCTTCCCTGGTTGACGAGTTATTAAATCAGTACAACTTTGCTGCTGCAGCGGCTATGATGTGTATCTGGTGTTCACTCGATGTGAGTGTTCATGAAGGCTATATAAATCTTTTCGAAAACACCTTAAGAGCAACTACACATCCAGCACTAGCCATTCAAGCACTCTTGACCAGCCGCGCCCTGCAAATCTACGAAGGCCGCCGAACAGACCTTACGACCCCCGATACTGCTCTGTTGAATATCATTGAACCGTTTCAGGTCCCAATCAGGATATCTGGGCTTTCGTCTATCCTGGCGTTGATTGCTTTCCACATCCTGCTCATGATGTATGTTATAGTACTGTTCTTCAAAATAGAGGGACCTACGTCCTTGGGGCAGTCCTGGCAGGCAGTGGCGCAATTAGAGGGGGAGGAGACAAGGGAGACAATAGAATTTGCCAAGAAGGGGACGGATATAGAGGTTGGAAGCTGGTTGACGGAAAAGGGTATCCATAAGGAGAGGATGGTCATCAAAAAGGGGGCAATTATGAGGAAAAGCCTAGGGCCAACAGGAAGCTACGAAGAATACAGGCGCGCGCCGCATTCTGATAGCATGACGTGATTGCCTGTGGGGCATATATCTTGATGACTGACGAGCTATATAGAGTTTTTCTTTTTTCTTTTCATTTTTTCTATGTTTATTATATACCATATATAGTATACTATTTGTTTATATTTTATAGCAATCCCCTATTCAATCAGATATAATACTCACTGGGCCTTTCAATTTTAGGGTTCGGAACATATGACATAGCTGATCATGGGGACAATCTAATGAATTTATGGGTTGAGCCGGTCAAGTTCCTATGGGGTTGATTAGTACTTTAATAAGCGATCAACTAGAGCCCTGAGAGCCAAGACACATATAGAATGAGCTCAACAAGCTGTCTGCTACATAATACCCCGGGCCCAACTGCTAAAATTAAATTAAACTTTACCGCAACCCACAAAGTCCCACACGATTTACAGGCCAGAAGAGCACCATACACACAAGTGAATACTACCATCCTCCAACTGCACACCCCTCCTCACTATCACAAGCACCCCCACTAAACTCTCTAGATATCACACCAAAACACACCGCCAAGACCGAAACCAAAACACAAATCACTTCCTCCCTCCAACCCTTGCACCCACAACACACTCAATGGAGACAGTCTACACCATCGAGGAGCTCGACCGATTTCGCCTCAGCAACCCCGATTACGTCTACTCCCTCCGGAAGCGCTACACCACGCAGCAGGACCTACTTCTACGCCTCCGCTTGCAGTTGATCAGCAAGAGTCCATTCTACGGCTCGGGGAGCACGGAAGAGCTAAAGGATCTGCTGAAGGGATCAAAAGGTCGAGAGTCCTTGGTGCTACCGCGGAAGGATGATGTGAGGTGGCATACATTTACGACCAAGCAGCATAAAGAGGCGAAGGCGTTGGTTGGGGCTATGAAGGAGGGGGAGAGTGAGATAGAAAAGATTGTGGAGGAGTTGGAAAGGTTTGTGGTGGATTGTGGGTGGGAGGATGAGATCGAGGAGTGGGAGGGGAGTGCTGTGAAGAATTGAGAATTTTCTTCTTTCTCTCTATTCTACTTTTCGTTGGGCTTTATGGTTCGGATTTGGGTGGTTGGTTGGTGCTGATTTTATGCTGGCCTTGTTGACTGGGGCTCTTTGGGTATATTTATTCAATGATTAATGTTCTTTTAGAATTCTATTATAATTCTTGTGTAGCAGTTGGTACTTTTTGGTAATGGAGCTTTAGGCGAGCTATCAGAAATATATGCGGATATTAAAATTGTTGATTCCACTCGCAGACTCTAAATATCAAATTCGTTTTCCTATTTCAAGCTCTTAGTCCTGTTTTACCCCCCGCAAAAGATTAGACTTAGGTCTCATCACCATTGCTTGTTGAAATATAGCCCCCTAGACTAGGATCAACTATGTGGCCAATGTCACTATACATATATATGGTGTCAATAGTAAATGATGTCAACAGCTAGATAGTTCCTTAAGCCGTCGATGCTAACCCCACTATAACAGAAGAATTAGATTTGTATGAGAGATCTGTTATTTGACAAGAGAGATAACGGTAGGTAAAGCCACACCATATTTGCTTTTTGTGAAGGGGGTCAGCATTTTTGCAACAGCTTAGGAGATACCACAAGTAAAATGGTATCTAAGAACACTTATATTGTCACCATAACTCTGCACGCCTCTCTTCATATCTTCAAAGTCAATGAAGCGGTTAAGAAAATCTATGCGCCCCACTCCGGTACCATTTCCTACAATTGCTATAGGAGCCTTCGTCGAGTGATAATCCATGTCCCAAATCCTGAAGCAGTACTGGATCCTCCTCTGAGTGTAGGAATAACTTTTGTGGTCAAACTAAACGAGTTCTGTAAACTATGGAGGGTTTGTCATTCAAAAAGTACATTATCAACGCTCGACTTTGGAGAGAGAAACCTTCCGGATGCGAATGAAGCTGCTGAAAATTTCGAGGAGAGAATCATTATATACACCTAGTGTAGTCGACGAGCCCGATCGAGTCGAGTTTGAGGATTGGCTCGAGGCGCTCGTTGATTTACGAGGCCTGCTCTGCTCGACTCGTGAGATCACCTGTGATCGTGAGGAAACCCGAGTCCCCCAACAAATATGTTTAATACCTACATAATACCTAATCAGTCAAAGTACTGAAAATGATATTTGCGAAAAACAGATCTTCGGTTCCAATTTGACATAGTAGCCTTTGATCTATCAACATATGCTAAGATCCTATATGACTAAAAGGCTCGAGCAACTCGGGTCGGTTTTTATCAAGTGCTCGTGAGAGCTCTGCTCGTGGCCCTTCCTGCTCGTCCTTGCTCGAGTACAAAGCTCGAGCCGTGAACTCGAGCAGACTCGACTCGTCGACCACACTATATACACCCTCTTACTCAAAGCAAAATAGTATTTCTTCTGCATCTCACATGAAGGGCTCTCGGAAAAGGGATGCCAAACCCCAACTCAACCCTCCTCGAACCCAAGCTAGGTTGAGGTAGCTAAACCTGTGTTACGGAATTAGGAGGCTTTTGGCACTTATGACATACATGTTAAGATTTATCGGGGGATTAAGCTCCTGGACTGGGTCAAGAGTCCAACCCTTTATCATTCTCATTACCATCCTCGTATCTTTCCTTTCTCACATCTCGAATATAAAGTAGTAATCAATGTTTGGTCAACGAATTTGTTTTATCATTTCTTTTTACATGGCTTACTATTTAACAAAACTCTCCCCAAAGATTCTAGACAATGCAGCTAACTTAACCAGAGAACACAGCAGGCCCTGGGAAAGTGTAACTGGTGAAGGCATTATAGATGTTAACTGTGATACCAGGGTCAGTTGCAGTGATGTGTCCTGGAATCGAGAAGTAGCTTGGGCTCGCGCTTCCGCCTCCAGTAACCGTAATCTGGCCACAGGAGATGTAAAATTGAGGAGCACCGCCGGGGTTGTGGAGCGCGATTTGCTCAACACGAAGGAGGTAGTCTCCACTAGGGATGGAAGAGGGAATAGAGGCAGAGTATGTCTCTGTATAACACACATTAGCATCTAGCTGTTGTGAAAGCGAATATGGTTTAAGTTAAAGGGGGACGTACGGTACATGGGCCATGTAGCAGAACCACTGCTGAAGGTGGGGCCTTCCTGCTTGATCTTGATCCAGTTTGCACCTGAACCGTCCCAGGTGGCGGCAGTCTGGCCTGAGGGGACCTTTCCAAGATACCAAAGAATGGGGCCCTGGTGGTAGACTGCTTGATCAAGGTCAAAAGTAACCTGGATATAACGACATTAGTAAACATCTGGATAGCAGAGGGAAGGTGGTGGACATACAGTTGATCCAGCGGCGACTGTCTTGATGGTAGTTGCAGACCCAGTGGCGCCGACATTGCAGCGGATATCAGTCGAGGTAGTATCGGTAACTGGAGAGTTGTAGTTGGTGTTCGGACGAATATTTTCATATTCAGCACCCTTGACCCCTCCGGCGGTCAGCCAAGCAAAACGGTCTAGATGTAATTAATGTTAGCATATAGTCCCTATATTGGTATGATGTAGAGAGCGGTATACAATGAGCGGAAGCGACGTCGCTGAAGGCAGCAACGAGCACAGCAAGAGTAAGGGCAGAGAATTTCATTTTGAAGGAATGTAAGAGGCGTCTGATACAAGCTGTAGAATGGCGACTTGAGATTCAGAAAAAGATGGAGGGAATACCACCGTTTTTATACTGAGGATATCTCCATCTTTCTGGTGCCAATATATATTCACACACACCTCATAAAGTTTACTCTTCTCGGAGAAGCCCTTTAGAGTGTGTTCAAACAAGGTTTTAGGTTTATAATATGAACTAAAGGGTGATCCTTATAATTTTTGGGACGTAGTTCCTGCATCATTTATTCTCCGGGATGCCTAGTCTGCACAGGATATCAAAGCCGACGGGTGGGGATCCGATATGACATTAAACGTTCCCCACAGTTAGAAATGATGGTGCGGGGGACCGGGAGAGAATCCGGTCGGGAAGGATTCTCCAAGGGATTGATAGATCTTCTCAATATGCTTACTAGTTTGGGTTTTCTCGCCTTATGACTGAATTTAAACCCCGCGATTATAAGACCGCGTTCTCTTTTCGGAAAAGTAATATATTGTAGCTAGATAGATTATTCCAGGGCCGATAATCCTACTAGGCAAATATTACTGCTATATAGACTGTGCACTCCAACGTATCTTAATCTACCATTCTACAAAGTGTACTGCTTATTCCGACAAATATCGTCAGATACTATTAGCGATAAATCAAAGGTGTTATGCTTAAAACCTACTAGTTTTCATGCCTTAATGAGTTTAATCAACGGGGATAGCCCATTCCCTGTCATTCTCCCCTGATATGGATGAATTTCCGGATATGGGTAGGGTATGGTCTATATACCGGCACCACGGACCGGATGTCATACTATCACAACACCCGTTGACAGCCAATAGTTTCAGTTAAGCTTGTTATGCTCGGGAACAAGTGTAGTCGCGGGGCCGGATTGTGGGAATATCCTTGTTCGGATCCTTCCTTCCTTTGGTGTGTATCGGGAGCAGATCCGAGCGGGGGTAACACAGCGCCCTTTTGTCCGTTGGTAAATATCTTATGATGAAATCTTGGAGAGTTCAAGCGCAATTCTTCATAAATTTCGACTTATGTCTCCAGTGCAGTCTAGGGTTTCGTTATTACAAATGATGGATTATCTTCTGTCGAGGCACCGGGAAAGCCGTAGAATATCAGAGATATAAAGTACTCATAGTTATCATCTTTATTTCTGGTGAGGATGACTTGCGTATTTGATTGGCGTGGTTAGAGAAAGATAGTCTCGTGAGAATGACATCCGTTGCACTAGGCTGACTATGCGAATGAAGGGTAAAGATGTGGACTCTAGATGCGAGGACCCGAATGACGATTAGATATTATCAGGGATGTCTTCCTTGAGTGAAAAGTTCATTTGGAGGTGAGAGGCGTTCTCACGCAGTACGTGGAAACAAACGTTTTAGGGTCACATTTCAGTACCGCATTAATTCGTTCGAACGGCCGGTCACACAAGACGTCGAAGTTGCCTTTTCAAGCTAATATGAGGGAAGATTAGGGGGCGTATTCAAGACAAATAACCAAATACGGGAATCTCAACGTCTTGTGTGACCGGCCGTTCGAACGAATTACTGCGGTATTGCACGCCAAGACTTCAAACGAACGTTTCCGCCTCCAGCTTCGGCATGAAGCCCTGTATGATCCGCCGCTCTCCAGAGGCCCAGACCAGATTTTGCGGTATAATAATGTAATCTACGTATCTGTACGCGTAAGCACGGAAGCTCCAAAGTCAAGAACTGAAGTACTAAACTTTTACTCACGACCTCAGAAATCTACCAAAGAAAAGAATAGAAACATGGTGATGTTACGTATTAATCTGTAGTAAGACCTTACTCTCACTGTTTATATAGGTTAATTGTGAAAAAATTCTGCTTGGTATCCTGATATCTGGTTGCAGATGAAAATAGCTAAACCCCATTGAGCTACAAGATGACTGGTTGAATTAATGAATTAAACAAACAAAAAAAAGTATCTCAAACTCCGAGTGATAATTCATGAATACCACCACCACCAGATCTATACGACCCCACGGCCAGGAACTATGTTTTTCTTAGCAAAAAATTGTCCGACAACCACCCCGCGACCGTATCCCGTCAAACCCCAAGAACCACCGGGCCCCACGAGCCGCAGACCGAGGTGGCAGACCGAGGCAGCAGTGGTTGACATCTGCTTGGTTAAGGATCGAATGCAGCTTTGCTTCTCTTCATCTTTGGGTTTTAGACTTTGTTATTGACGAAATTAATTACCCCTGGCTTGGTTGATATAACCTAGATTTATTATCTTATATATAGGACACTATGGTTGGTCATTGTGAGCATTAAAACTAGTTTTTCTCCATAGAATTCTCGAGACATCCCTCAAGATTTTTCACGCAAGTACCAAGAGTCATACGTATCTCATACAACTGTTCAATGAATAGTAAATTGAATCTCTCAGACTCTATATCTATTGGTACAGTACGAAAGAATGAGAACTAAGAGAGGGTGCCGTACCAATACACTGTTGATTCATAAACTGAATTACATATAGCATCAAACCCACTCTAGAGTCTTCCTACTCTTTAGTCCAAGTAACAACCATAGCTAAACAACATTCATCACCTGATTCACCATCACCCACCATCGCCCTACCACTCTAGAACAAAGCTAGGTATCTCGAAAGAAGTATCGAGAAGACACGAGGCTTTAAACGCAGTAACCCAACCACCCACGGTGCCAGGCTCATTGTTTCCCGAGGGTTTCAACATGACCTCCGCCTGAAAAGGACACCCGTCATAGTTCATGAGCGCATCGCGAAAGCCCGGCGGAGCAATCCAATGGACACCACACGCATTTCCTCGGTGAGCACAAAACGTCACACCGCCGCCTAAGCTTTCTTGAGGCTTACAAGGGGTGACGCCTGTGGTGATTCGGTAGGTTTGCATGAGACGCAAGTCCGGATGGTTAGCTGAGACTCCGTAAGACGCGATGGCAAATGTCAATGGAAGCGCCTTGAAGGAAGTGAGCATCAAGCACATTCCAATCTCCAAGCGGGTGACCTCAGATCTTGACCCCTCAGGGTTCTCTCTGTCGGCCGTTCCGGTTTGTATCACCCACGAAGGACAAAGAGGCCTGACATCATCCGAATAACCAGGCTCTGCAAACCAGTTCCGATTATTGCGTCCAAATAGCTCCACGTACAGATGTTTGAGGTGCCGGAACTCACGAAACTTTGAGGGTGTATTGATCTATGTAATAATATCCGTTAGAGTCCAGTTTGGTCAGCGGGAGATCTAGGAAAGGAGGGCAAAGGGGTGAAGAGTCGAGTAAATAATTATATAAGGAGGTGATGATAGTCACAACATACGTATTCTTCCATTCTCACGCCAATTCTAATCTCCTCCAATTTTGGACACACTCGAGTAAGTTTCTCAATATCGTGACGGCGCATAGTGAATGTAGATGCCTCATTTCCATATCCCTCACATAGACACAGAACCTTCAACGTATGCCCATGCTTTCCTACTGCCTCGACAATATCTACCGCATTGACAACAGCCGCATTCGAGTCAATCTCTCTGTGATAGAATACGTACAATTCTCTCAATCTGTCACATGCATTTATAATCTCTATCATTTGATTCGGGGACAGGGTAGCACTCAGAGTTGTCAGAGCTGAAAGGCGGCCAATTCTTAGTAGGGTAGCTGAAAGACCGGGACAAACGGTTTCATGTACCAGTTGCAGTGACTCCAGGGCACTGAACCTTACGACCGTTCCTAGAGCTACTATAGTAGTCCAATCGAAAAAGCCAAGGCGAAGGTGCTTCAACATAGTAATTGATACAACACCCCTAAGCATCCTCATGATGTGTTCCTCGGCAACGCCAACCCTGCGAAACGACAGGTGCAACGTTTCAAGGCTTCCAGCAGATGGGAGTATGAGATTCCTTGGGCCACCAATATTTGCCGTTTCGCTGTCGGCGGTGCCATCACAATACACCACAAGTGATTTGAGTCTAACGTCTTGAAAGCTTGACTCCAAATGCGGGGCACACATGGGACCGTTTGTAGAGCAGGAAACATGACGGAGGTTCGGGAGTCCGCCGATTATATTCGCTAAATAAGTGCTCCCAGCCGACGGCTCCCAAACAACGCTCTCTATATTTACCATATCCCGGGCAATTTCGTTGAGGAGCGGCCATAATACGGCTGCCTCTGGTGTTATGTTATATCCACTGAATATTTTAAGCTTCTGCACCCATCCTGGATCCACCATTCGATCTGCCGGCGTGCGGAGGAGCATATCGAGTTGTCGGGTTATTGGGATATTATTCTCAGCTATCGCTATGCGCACTGAGCGACGCTGTACACGAGAAAGCAAGGGGAAAAGTTGGAGGAGAAAGCTTCTATTGCCGTCAACGACGATCTCGCGATAGAGAACTGGAGCTGATAGTGCATAAAACATGCTACTGACGCGGCAGAGCACGGCGAGATTACGAGACATTTCAGGTACAACCATTATATCTCTGTTTGTTAGAGCCATGGGCTCCTAGATCGAAGGAGAGAGTTAGATAGCTCTAAAGGTATGCTGAGGCGTGGGGAGAGGCAAGGGGGGAGGGCGGGGGGGGGGGGGGTTGTGCATACGTTGGTTACGTGTGTAATGCATTTAGCAATGATCTCTATTGGTAAGTAAGGTATCATTCTTTACTTCTCAGTGCTCGAATCGAGGGTATATATATATGGATGTGTGATGATTATTAGGATGTTGATAAGATGTGAAGAGTGGATGTACATGGGACCGGCATGGGTACGCTGGGTGCCTAGATTTGCATGTAAGTAACTGGACAAGTAGTGTGTTTACTACAAGAGATCTATCGACAGGGACTGCTGCAGCAGGTAACTTGCAGCTCGGCTTTTCGGATCTGTGTAGATACTGTGGCTCTACATGTGTATATATGTATCCTCAGGGGACCCAGGAGTAAGGTTCCTTACGTCGATCTGGATGCCATAGGTATATACAAAATCGAACTCTTCCATAATACAACGTAAAGTACATTGACTTATGTACTTGTAGCTGAGTATCAATCTTTTCCCAAAAAACTTTGTTGTAGCTTCTGTAGCTAAAACTCACAATACATCTAGACAGGTGTACCGGGGAACTTCCTGCGTGTACCACTGGATAGCACATGTATTGAAAAGCTTTTAGTTGCGTGCACAAGTGTCCACGCCTGGCTCAAAAGAGGTGTATTCCACCCAGAGACTTAGATACATTATACAAGTACATGTATATACTAGAATACACTCCTCTGTCATATATGTGTCACGTTGCAATTGTCTCTTGGTTCTAATACAGCAGGGAACGCTGTGCAGTATTTTCTCAATCTTGCATACGTATCCCGATTCGATAATCTAATGAATTATCAATCAATCAATCAACTGATTCGATAATCGATCCCGGTATCCCACAACATTTCCATGGTTATACAAGTACCTTAATCCACCCGGTGTCATGGTCTTGAACTTCTCCTACCATATTAGTACACATCCCGTTTACATAAGTGTCGCCTAGGACAGGCGATAGGCCAGAAGACAACTGCATACATCGAAAGAAAACACGTTAAAACATCCAACACAACACAATTCATCCCTAGAAATAACAGGCTTTCATCCCCCACAACTACAGACTTTCATCCTCCAAAATTTCTCCGATGCCAGAATTAGCAATTCCCAGGAATCTGGTAAATCAACCAATTTAAAAATATTCTAACCCGTATATTAAGCCACTGCATATGTTCAACCCCTTTCCTTAACACTCTTTGTTCATTTCGGACACTCAATTTCTCCTTTCCTACCTTAACAGCAATCACAAGATATCACTCTATACAAATAGATCTCTAGCACACATCCAACTCCTGTGTCCTACTTGACAAAGCAAACTTTAGGCTACTTTCCAAAGCGTACCTAAATAGTCCAACTCATAACTCGATAAATACCACCAACACTAATAATCAATAACAAAGATCACTGCTGTCTAATTCCTAGGCCAATCTCTGCCTTACACACATATCGACTCACACCCAGAGCTCTCCGGTATAATATCTAATCGCCCCGTGATCACCCCATTCCCACAGACCCCGGTCGAGTTATAACCCAACATACCATAACATCGCCGATCGAGTGACCGTTCATGACCGCCATCCCCACCGTGTAACACCGCGACCCTCTGGGCTACTGCCAATATAGCCCACCTAGAGTATCATATAAACAATGTGACGAGGTCTACAGAGTATGTGGCCCAGATAGTTTACCGAGACCCTTGTGTCCCGCAGCTGGGCCGGCTGGAGGGGCCATACCATAAGCAGGGTCAGTGGGTGCGGCGTGGCAGGAGATACCGGGTACGTCCCATCCCAAATTCAACTCGATACCTAGGATCTTTGCCGCAGGGATGTGAATCTCGACATCAAGTGAACGCCTGGACTTACGTCATAAGGTTTATATAGTTGTGGGTCACGGGTTATCACTCGGTGATGAGTTCTGGCTGGAGTGGGCTGTTTGGTATGTTTTGCGTAGGAATAGGGCTCTGGTATGTGGTATGGCGAGGATAGTCGCTTCGATTTGTTGAGAGGGAGAGGCTTTGGAGGACTTGGAAGAAAAGTTTGGACTAACTAGAGGATGGTGTATATGCAGAGTGCTTGGTTGAGACTGAATCTACCTGTGTCCAGGCTACCGTAACTACATACATATTGTAGTGATGACATGAAGAACACAAGAAAGAAGAATGATCGAATTTAAGAAAAAGATTACAAAAGAAATATACATCGTAAAAAACCATTACCACTTCTACACCCCAATAAGCATCCACTCCATCCCAACCCCTATGTGCCATTAATACATATACAGAAAAGCGCGCCGGCCCCCGACCTCCAACTAATTCTTCATCTTCCCGAAATCCCCCGGCGCCTCCACCGGCCGCTGCACATCCGCCATCAACTCCACCACCGGCTCCCGCACCACCCCGCCGTCAACCCCCATCTCCACAATCGGCCTCCCATCCGGCCCCATCATTCCCTGACTCGACACCGGCTGCGCCACCCTCGTTGCATCCTTCTCGGGTCTCTTCCCACGACACAGGAAAAATAGCAGCGCGCCGATCGCCAGCGTCCCCGCGAGACCGCCGACCGCAGCGCCAACAATAGCACCCGTGCTCACACCCCCACCGCCGGATGAGCTCGGAGGCGTAGACGTATTCGTCGAGGTGGCAGTACTCGTCTCTGTTCCTGTTGTGCTCGTCCCCGTATTTGTTGGAAGCACCGTCCCGCTCGTCGTTGTAGTGCTCGTCAGATTATACAGACACTCGCCCGACCACCACGTATCATACACCTGCGCATCCGCGGTCGTACAGTTCCCGCCGCACGCCGGCTGGCCGTAGGAGCAGACACAGTTCTTGGTGAGGTCGTTGACGCAATTGGTGTTTGCGGTTGTGAAGCAGGACTGTGCGCAGGTGGGGATGGCGGCCGTGTTGACGGCGGGGACGGACGGGCATTGGGAGGCGTACCAGGTCTCGGCGAGGGTCCAGCAGGCGGCGGAAACGGCGTTGTCGGCGCTGGTGGCGCAGGATAGGGGGTTGGGCTTGCCGCAGAAGCAGTCGGTGGTGGGGGGGTTGGTGGGACAGCCGAGGCCGCGCCAGCGGCTGGAGGGGTGTTAGTCAGTTGTGAATTGTGGATTGTGGGGATGGGAGATGGGGATGGAGAGTGTAGATTGAGGGGATTGGATAGGAAGTGTGGAGAGAATGGATGGGATGTATGGGGGAATTTGGGAAGAGGTATGTTAACTGTAAGGCTGAATGGGAAGTATAGAGAGAATATTGGTTAGGGAGTATCGAGTGATGAGATTGATGTAAAAGAATGGAACTGAGTAGATCAACATACGTTAGACAATGCGTTGCACATGCAGGGAAATTTGAAAAGTCCACTGTCGTCGCCGCAGTGGAGCTCTGCCTGGGGAGTAGAATGGCACGGCCGTAATCACCACCACCCGCAGCCTTCCCCAGGCCGGAGACCACAGCGAGAAGCAGCACAAGACTGGGCTTCATGGCTGATGTACGCTGCTAGCTGATGATGCTGGTAATGCAGATTGGGGGGGGATAATGATGATGGCGTTGGTGGTGATAAGGTTAATGTGGACGTGATCAATCTAGTGGGGAAGAAGAAGGAGACGATGATGATGATGATGATGATGATGATGATGATGATGATTCCTCTGTGCTACGAACAGACAGTCCCTACATTCCTTTCTCTTCTTCTTCTTCTTCTTTTTCTTCTTCCCTGGCTGGCTCGGATCCCGCTGACACTTTTGACGGGACTGGGTGGGTGACTACGCTAGTCCCCTCTCGGATAGAATATTAGGCGGTGTAACAACGAGTGAATACGGTGTGCCAAGACCTGTTAAGGCAGGTCCCGTGGTGGCGGTTATAACTGGATTTGCACCTCGAGTGTTATTGCACTTGGAGAAGGCGGTCTACTCCAACGAGCAGGTACACCACTGTCTGTCTGTCTGTACATCACTGTAGATGGGTACATGGAGTAACTCTACATGTATGTACTCAAACTTGAATTTAATTCAATCTATCGCCCATCCTCGTTCTCGGCCTCTCCGTGGACAAGCTTCCCCCCCAGGGCTCTCCCCTCGCTCTCTCCCCTCAAATTGATTGCTAGGCCTACATACATGCAAAGCACACTGCCATGAGGTTAAATACCTGGTTTCCCACAACATCCAAGTTGTTTCGTCTCTAATTCCTTCCTTGCCCGTCCTCGGATGCACCCGAGTCCGGACCAAGACGTCTGACAGCTTTGCCCTTGCCTGCCTCGTCAAACAATTCCCGATCCGACCGTTGCTGTGCCCCTGTCGCACCGTCGTACAAGGAAAAGGTCTGTACCACTGCAGAGTCTACTTATGACTTATGACGCTCCAATCGGGTGAGGGTTCGTGTGTGATTCTGCCTAGCGATTCTGTCGGTGCATTGTTTTACCTAGACGGGCTAGCTGGGAATTCTTTCTGGGGGAGCAAGGCTGTCTCGTAGCTACTCTACATACTCTACATAGAGGTACTTTTCTGAGTGGGGAGAACAGTAATCGATAATGCGCTGTTGTTCAAGTCAGTAGTGTTCTTCTTTACGAACCTCCTTGATTATGATGGGCCCTCCTCGAGGCACAGCGGAGTTCAAGAAACCTCGATTGGGGTTAAGGGGTATGTATGAACGATGTGTAGAGTAACAGAATTAACATTGCACACGGGGTCTCACTGTCTCTCTTTCTTTTTTTCCTTTCTTTCTTTCTTTCGACCCACCAACGTGTCTGAGGATGGCGTGACGGGAGAGCGCCTTTACCTTGGCGTCGACAAACGTGGTCATGCAAAATCGAAATGGTTGTGTTACATATAGCATAGTGGGCACACCAGCCAGCAGCCGGAATAGGTCAGTGTATCTCTATTACATACTGAGAAACACACACCCATCGCGAGATGAGGTTTGTATTATGTTGAAGTACGTATGTACAGTCGCTCACCTACTGACGGCGGATCCTGTCTGATGGTTCTGTTTGCAGTAATTTGCCCTTGGCGTCCAAAACCTAACTCTTTTATTGGCCTCAAATCCCTGACCGCCATCAGACAGGATCCGCCTTCACCCCGTGAGTGACTGTAGCCATCATCCAGCAGTCTTCAAATTACCATTATCATGAACATGCGTTATTAACTGCTCTACTTATCCCCCACACAAAGCGCAGATAATCGTTACACAGCGACGTGGGTATAGCCCAACAGCCTGAACCGAGAAACCCTTGGTTCTAGAGTGGATCCCTGTCGCGTCTTATCTTGACTTCAGCCCTTGCCAAGCTTAAATTCACTCCATGTCACTTGGACTCTGAAATGGCGCCTACTACTTAGCTCCCTCTCTCTCTCTCTCTTTTCACCCAGAAAATACCAGAGTTTAGATTCCATTTACATGACACATGCCCCGACTAAATTAACATCGTAAAACGTGAAAGAGAACAAACAAAAAAATAAGTATGTCAGAATAGAAAAGCGCACTAAAAAATATATATGTCGGCCCAAACCAGGTGTTGCCAAGACTATTGGGTTGGTGCATCATTGCCCGGGAGCTCATGGGCAACACTTGTCGGTGACGTGCTCTCCCCGTGCACCTCCTGTAGATCAGGGAATCCCGGTGTTGTGTAAGTGGGAGCTGGCGACTTTGATCCGTAATTCGGGGGATCTGTCGAGTAGACAGAGTCCCTGTGGTTGTAAGCTCCGGCATAGCTTGGATCATATGGCCCCGCATCACGGACTACGTTATCCATGGGTGGCTGCGTGGGTTCTGCCGCCGCCGCGGCCGCGGCCGCCTTCTGCTTATTGCGACGTCTCATGAAGAGGAAGCCACCGAGGAGAAGTACACCTGCTGCCACGCCTCCTACTGTCCCGCCGACAATTGCGGCGGTGGGGGTTTTCGTGCCACCTGTAGAGGAAGTATTATCATCTGCGCCGGGGGTGGTATTGTTCGTCTTAGTGTCATAAATATAGTCCTGGTTCCATGCGGCTTCGAGCCCGCTCACATAGGTGGGCTTAAGTGTTGATCCTCCAGTAACGCTATAAAGGGTTCAGAGGTTAGCAAAGAGCGCAGCTCAAGAAACGAAATATCGGACCAGGGGGCAATTACTCTCCGCCAATATCCTTCAGGACAAAATCTGGAATCTCGTATGGAGAAGTATCATCGACACCAAACTCTGTAGTGACATTTCCGGTATTCAGATCGACAATTTGAAGCAGCTGCACACAGGTAGTGGTGGCATATCCGGCGGCAATAAGCATTCGGTGATTCCCGAGCAGATTGCAGCTTGTACCGCTGCGCGGGTCTGGGATGAGCGGGCCTTTAGTCCACACGAATTGCGGGACGCTCAGGATCCAGTAGTTGTCGATGAGAGGGTCGTAATCTTTGTCCAGCGGGCGTGTACCGCCGTATACATGGATCTAAATGTTTCGTCACGATAAGTATTATTACTTAAGAGGCTGGCTGGGGGACGTACCTGGTGGCTGGAGCCATCACTTGCGGACGTGACTACTGCGCAGTTCGACTTTCGGTCTGGAGGGGTTCTCCCTGTGGTGGGCTGGAGATACCATTTATCTTCTGCAATGTCGTACACATGGATATCCTCCAGCGAAACCTGTTGAGGTTAGTTAATAAGTGGCTTGAGTTATGAGGTACATTTTGGCTGTATGCAACTTACGGGCGTCTCCAAGTCCGATCGCTCCACTCCTCCAATCATGACCAGCATTCCCTTTTTCCCTACTGGAACGAAGCTTGCAGAAGACCACAATTTGGCCGGCGCGTTATGCCTCGTGACATCTCCGCTGGTAAAGTTATATGCAAAGACTTCATTCGGATTATCCTTCGTTGTCGAGGGCATTGGGCCAGAAATATATGTCATCCCCAGCTGAGGAACATTTGCAACTGCTCGCGCACCGCCGGGAATTGCCTCTTCGGGGAGGTTAGACGGCCAATCGATGGTGCTCATTCCCCATGTGGAGGGATCAAAGGTTACCAAGTCCGAGCCAATGCCGGCGACGTTGAATTTCTCGCGGTATTGACCTTGGAAGACGCTGTAATCCCGGAGCTGTATCAGTATACCACGGCTCTGGAGCATTTGTTGTTGCGCCTTGGAATTTGGACTTACATTTTCGAGCCATCCCCACCCAAGAAGTAATCCTCATAGGCAAAATTTGGAGATACTTTCCACTCAATCTCATACTGGTCGGTCTTGAACGCAGTGCTCAGAGGTATCGTACCGATGAGAATCTCGATCTCGAACTGGAGGTTGGTGCTATTCGAGAGATCATTGATGTTGGTGAAGAGATGGATATTTTTATCGGTGATGATACCTACATGCGCTTCTTGTTAGTCCTAGATATTTCTTTCCTTCGTTCCTCCCTTCTTTCCCTTTTTTTTTTCCTTTTTTCTCTTTTTTTCTTTCTTTCTTGATGTCAAGATACTTACTTGTTGCAGAGATATTCAACTGTAAATCCAAACAGCCACGCTCATCTCTCCACTGGCCGCTGAGGTAGGTTTCGGCGACGGCAGATTGACTGACAGCGGTCCGAACAAGTGCAAAGAGGGCCAAAGCCGTCGTGAATGATGAAGCCATCGTGGTGTTGGAATTTGGATGGACAATCCCTCACTCAGGTGCGGAGTGTGTGATGATGCTGAAGGAGTTTTTACAGGTGAAGATAAAGGTGGTGAGTGGCAGGCAACTTTAGAGGACCAGCGCGGCTCGTAGCGTGCAGTTGAGGGGCAGTGTTATGCTTGCCTACAAAGGTGCGACTGACTGTTTAAAGATTGCTAACAGCCAGCCCCCCTTTGTCCCGAAGTACGATGCTCTATGTTGATGAACTGGTAACCGTTAAACCTGTTTGCTTTTTCTTTTTCACCTGTACGGAGACATCCTATCCGTATGGCGGCAGTGAGATTACATATGTATACAACTCTACATGCATGATTGCCAACGTGATTTTTTCGGATACCCACCAGACCACACTTTTAGGCTTTGAATACTGGCCTAACTTTTGTGGACTTGAAGTAGTGCGCCAATGCCTAAAGTTTAAGATGGAGAACGAGTCTTGGGGGATGTGGGGAAGGTGATCGCATACTTACACGATATCTAGTTACATACACCCGTATTCTACACGATCTTCTCTCGGGTTAATGCTCGTCATATTAGACTCTCGAACACCCATCTAAATAAATATTCGAGAAGACTCGGACATCTACAGCCCAAGATTCTACTTCCCCCTATGTACATAGCCTTGTATGAATGAGAGCTGGTTGCACGAATGTGGATAAACTGCTGATATGTAGGTTCCAAGAAGTGTTAGGTGCTAGTACTATTGGAGACCGACAGGGATGTGCCTGTGTAACTAGAGTGCAGTACATACCGTATTCTATTAATCAACTCCCGCCTGGTTTCAAATGTGGTGTTACACAGGGGCTTGTTAGATTGATTGCATGTCTTGCATGTGGGTTGCTTTCATACATGTAAATATAGAGGAGTGGGCACCTCCACGCATCGGGTCTTTGGTGAATCCTTTTACCCTCAAAACCTATTTTAATTGAATAACCGAAAGCTTACACAGTTAACGAACTGTTGAATAAAAAAATATGTTTTCCTGGATAGTCACTGCCAAGGACGACGCTAGAGCTCTTTCCCATAGTCGCATTATCCTTATATTCGTTTCTCTCCCTCATTCTTCGCTCCTGCACTCATTCATCGTTGACACATCCCCTGTCACAGAGAGTGTTGATAGGTGCTGATCTTACAATGTTGATGACAATGATGAAGACTGCCCCGCTGCTTGGGAGCTTGATATTTTCGATGCTCTCATCCACTTCCCTGGCCAGTGGCCTGATCAACAGGCGTCAGGACGCGACGGGAGATCTCTGTCGCATATGGGATCATCGAAGTAAGTACACGCTGGCTCAATTAAATCCCCATATTTCCTGCTAACGGCTGTCAGCTGTGATGATTGATGATTGGATTTATGTTGATTTCGGTGTCTCAACGTGGACCGGCGATAAAGACAATGAAATTATGCATTTGAGTAAGTTTGTCTCCGCTAGAAACACTTTTGGATGTCTTTGGCCGAGCCCGCAGACCAACCTTCAGGCGAACGACCTATTATTGTTAGCGGAATATGGGATCGGGGGGGTTTTTTTTTTTTTGACGAAGAGCCTGTGGTCATGATGAAGCCATTGCTAATCATGTGCAGTAAATCCCTTTGGTATCAATCTCACACAAAAATTCGATACCAAGACCATTGGTCACGAAAACGATGCATATACCGAGATCGCGATAAACTTAGACGTACCCTCTACAACTAAGAGCGTAATCTGGGCGGATAAGGATCAGAACATCTACAAGTAAGTAGTGCCGCCAGGTATTCCACTTCCCCCGACTTACACAAGAATACAGGTGGGGAGGTTTCTATCCATTGAAGGCATTTTGGGGCAACTATTCGCAATTTGATCCGCGCGGCTCGGAAGTCTGGAAACTTGATAAGAAAATTGCGAACTGGACTCAGCAACCCGCACCGACGGGGGGTGATGAAGTTTCTGGGACCAGGAATGCAGCCGCTGCTTACCTCCCTGAATTGGGCCTAGGATTTGCCGCCGGTGGACATGTAAGCAATGGGACGGATAAAAAGTTTGCCTCCTGGACTGATGGGCATGCGTTGATGTTGGACTCAATGGTGACATACAACATGGGAAACAACTCTTGGACAAACCATACTACGGGGATGACTCCCTTTACTTTGAGCGCTCTTGTACATGTGCCCATTGGTGAAAAAGGAATACTTATCTCTATGGGTGGTATTGATAATCCCGGTGGATATTATCAGGCGGGTGTGACTGAGATAGAGGCGGTAAGCTGAACAGTTTCCCTTGTCAGAATATTAAGGGATATGGACTGATTTTCTTTTTTCCGTATAGAGAGATTTTGACAGTGTGAGCCTTTACGATGTCGAAAGAGGCGCTTGGTCAACTCAACGAACAACTGGAGATACACCACCAAACAGGCTTTCGTTTTGTGCAGTAGTGGCGGTTGCTGCAGACAAATCGTCCTACAACCTCATTGTTCATGGTGGGGCTTCCAATGATGATAATCGTGCCTTCTCAGACACATATGTCCTCACTTTGCCTTCTTTCCAGTGGATCAAAATAGATGACGGCGCAAAGAATATGGAACGCGCAGATCATACCTGCCATTTGTCGAAAAACAAAATGATAGTAATAGGAGGGAGGGGTGCGGACCAAAGCAACCCACAGATCGACCCGCTCCCAAAGAACGGAGAGTGCGAACCCACTAGCTTTATCAACATTTTTGACGTAAATACTTTGAAGTGGGAGACAAATTGGGATCTGGAAGCAAGAGAGGATTTCAAGGTTCCAACTCCTGTCGCCGAGGTAATTGGCGGAGAGTAAGTTCCACCCATGCATTCCGGGTAGGCGAATTGCTGCTAACACATTCGGTTTCTGTAGCGAAAATGGATGTGCTACCGTGCAAGAGCCAGAGGCTGGCTGGAAGTCTGCGCGTATTCGGGAATTATTCACTAATTACACAGCTGCGTCTGATTGTAAGGTAATCCGACCAACTAGGACTTCTACCGGCAGCGGGGCATCAGCTACCAGTACACAGGAGGGCTCAAGCAGCATGATTAGTCCAAAAGATTCGCTGGTCTATCTTGGGCTCCTTTCCCTGGTTGCATATCTACCGTTTATTTGATACCCATATAAATGCCTTTCTCCTTCTCATGTTTCCCTCTACGAACACTTAATGCACCTGTATGTATATACGAGGCTTCTTATACTAGGATTCTTGTCTTTTTCCTTCGCGATAAACCAACCATAATTCATATTGGACCAATAAATAATTATTATCTGGGGCGTCTGCAAAGTTTTATTCCGGCCTTGCTTGAGTCTTAGAATCAATCGGTAGCTAAGAGTGGGGTGAGTGGTAAGGAGGGACTCGACCGCCCTAGAACCCGAGACCATAAGTCTAAATTATAAGGAGAGGTAGATTTAGAGAAGTCTCGTGCAACGTTAAATGCGTATAATAGAGTGCAGACTGATATGACGTTGGCCGAGACACATGCATAAAGGTAATGTGGGGAATCGGTCTAGGTATCGATTTATAGTAGCAGATACACGGCTGCTAAGGCCCTTAGAGTTTTAGAATTTTGACTGAGACTGTAGATCTGCATGGTCTGATAAGAGCGTCGATTCCGGGGGGACTTTATAGGTTCGACTAACAGTTCATCTGATAAGTATAAGACCGGCCAGATCCCAGCCGTGCACTCACCGGAACTTCTGGGTCAATGACCACGCAGGTATAGATTGCCCTTTCCATCATCTCTTATCTATCTACCTACATGTACTTCTACATACTACCCGCACCCCTGGACGGAAGGCAGAAAGGAAGATGCGTGATCGACCGTACATAGAAGTATGTGTAACATGCAGACGGATAACCTGAATTATGTCTCGGATACCCGGCAGGAAACAACAGGATCTGGTGTTGTAAGATCACCGCCCTAGTGATATAGTGATAACCTTATCTCAACATCATTATCATGTGACTGAGTATTAATTTCTAGGGGCCGAGTGTATAGTTGCAACGGCCGTATAGGTTCTGTTGGTGGAAGAGCCTTAGAAGAGATGGTGGGTGTTTTGGTGTAATCTACTTTTCTTCTGACTTTGGGCAATAGCATGGCGTGTCGAGCGCTTACATTCGGTTGCGAATTTGATATTTTCGAGTCGGAATATTATGTGTGTGGAGCGGAATATAGAAGTCGGAGATATTGACTTCTTATGCATAGGATATCACTCGGTATGTAACCCTAACCCATGAGTCTGCGCTTGGCACTGGATCTGATATACACTTGTTTTTATAGCTGCAGTTCCCGTTCGTTTCGAGATTCTTGCTACCAATTTTGGGCGAGTCTGAAGCTCAAGGGCTCGAAACCGACACTCAGTTCACTAGCACTAGGATTATTATAAGAGAAAGCAATCTTCGGATTTGCTACACTCGAGACTGTTGTAAATTGCGCTATCCAACCAATACACGTGCATGAAACTATTATTCGTGAATTTTGAATCGTTATCCCCCGTATCCCGTCTCGAAGAAACCTCCAGCTATACGAACAGAAAAGAAGAAAAACACAGGTATGAAATGAAACACAGACACGGCCCTCCCGCCCCCACCTTATTTTCCTCGCATTTCCCCCATCCCCCCCACCACTTTTTCCCCATTCCCCTTCTTGGCTTTATATTCCTTCCATATCTCTAAAGCAACCTGTAGGCATTTCCACCTTTGTGGATCACCGATCTCCGCTGGTCGTGGGTGTTCATGTGCAGATCCTTCCACGCCGCGTGGGTTGTGATACCACACAGGTCGCATTTCCATGCCTCACTCCTATGCGACTCCGTAGTCCGCAAAACCTCCTCCTGGCAGATCCCACACCACCCCGTCCTGATATTCTTGTCCATCTTTAGCACATCCACTACCAAATCGCCGCCGACCTTCGTCACTAGCATCTCGGTGGCTATCTTTCTTGGGGATGACTGGCTCGCGGCTCTTGACTTGGGAGGTGCCGGCGCAACAGGAACGGCAATGCCGCTCTGCTTTGCCGCGGCCTCGTTGTTTCTGTGCTTCTTGCCGTACTTGTGGTTCTGGTAGTCGGGCAGGGTCATAGTCATGTTGCAGAACGTGCAGTGGTAATGAGTCTGTAGCGGCGCTGGCGCTGGCGGCGGGGGCACAGTCAGAGGAGCGATAGTGCCGCTGCCGCTCGCGCCGGAGTTCTGGGGGGTAGACCCGCCTTGGGAAATGTTGGCGACGGCTTCGTTGTGCTTGATTCCTTTGATATGGGTCTCCTTGTTGTTGAAGTGCATGCTGATCCCGCATGGCTTGCAATGGAACTGCTCTACCCTGTACTGCATGGTCTGAGGAGCACCGGGACGTCCAGCGCCTGGAGTCGGGTCCCAGCTCCGTAAGGCGGGGCCGGAGTCCTGGCTGCTTGTCGACCTGGCTACGTTCGAGGTGCTAGCAGACTTCCGGTGGGTTCCTACCGCTAATTTTGCCTCCTTCTCCTGATGTGAGCGGCCAGCCTGGTGGTACGGCCAGGCATTTACACTGATGGTTCTCTTGCACGTCTCGCAGTATATCGTATCGGTCACACGCCCCGAGGCGGCAGACTCCGCCGACGGAACAAACTGTTCCCTCGCCTTTGCGGCCTCGCGCTCTTTATGCGTGGGGCTCGCGAGATGGGCGTCTCGGATGGCCAGGTTCACCGACGTCTGGCACAGGGCACAGTAGTAGTTCTGCGCGGCACCAAAGACACCTAGGAAGCCGCCGCGGGGGGGTTCGGACTTTGGCTGGGGCGCGGCGATCGGGGGGCAGAGGATCGGCGCTGGGCCTTCCTGGCGGCGTGGGCGGCGGCGAATTCTTGCTGTTTGGCCTTGTGCTTGCTGCCGGCGAGATGGCTTGCCCGGGAGTCTGCGCCCATCGTCTTGTCGCAGAGCTCGCAGTGGAAGCGCAAGGGCTTCGGAGGAGCGGGGGCGGCAGCAGCAGGGGTAGGAGAAGGAGGAAGAATAGGAGGAGGAGGAAGAGGGTGGACCATCGGCATTGCAGACATGGGCGTATAGCCCTGTGCTCTTGCGTTTTCCATGTGGTCCTTGCTAGCCAGGTGGGCGGCATGTTCATTGGCGTGGTATTCCTCGTCGCAGATTATGCACTCGAAGGTGGCCTCCGAGTGCTGGCTCTGCTCGCTGATGGGGTAGTCGGTGTCGCAGAGGTCGCAGTAGAATGTCGGCACCTGGATGTGGACGGCGGTCTGGGAGCTGAGCGGGTCCTGCGCTTGGTGGCTGCTGCCGGGCATCTGCGAGAGGTGCTGATTGTAGCGGGACTGGGACGGTGGTTGTTGTTGCTGCTGCTGCTGCGGGACTGGGTGCTGTGTGGCTTGTCGAAACAGAGGATGCACCGCTGGTTGCTGCGCTGGATATCTTGTGCTGCCCGCCGGTAGCTGCCCGGGATAGCCCATGGCCGCTGGTGTTCGAGCTGGGTACGACACGGCTGGGGGAGGAGGAGGAGGAAGTGGGGCCCTGAGCAGTTTCTCTCGCCCATAGAACCTTGAACGTTGAGGTTCGTCAGATAGAGGCCGGTAGACTTTTCTGTCTTCCACTTCCCAATCTTCGTCTTCTTCCACTTCCTCTTCCACTTCCTCTTCCTCTTCCTCTTCCTCTTCCTCTTCCTCTTCCTCTTCCTTTTCCTCTTCCTCTTCCTCTTCCTCTTCCTCTTCCTCTTCCTTTTCCTCTTCTCCCGGCTTGTAGGCTGCACTCTCTTCCAGCTTCTCTCCGCCACCACCAGCGTTTCCATCGGGCTCCCAATCATCGTGACCCTCTTCCCCCTTCTCTGGCTTGTAAACCGCACTCTCCTCCTCCTCGTACACCTCGCCCCCTGCCGGATACTCCTCTGTCTCCACGTCATCTCCCGCCAGAACCGCTTCCCCCTCCTGCGGCTTGTACACCGCCCTGTGCTCGATAAACTCCTCGGAAGGCGGGGCGTACTGGTAGTCCCCGCTCTGCTTGAGCTTCAGGACGTGCTTCTTCCCCTGGGTGTGCTCGGCGGTGTAGAAGATGTTGACCTCCTCATCGCACAGCTCGCAATGCCACATTGGCGTGTTTGCATCGGAGTCGGCCTTCTTCTTCTTCACCCTCCGTGCCCGCTTCTCTTTCTCTTTGGGCGGGTGCTCGCTGGCGAGGTGCTCGGTGCGGGAGAAGATGCCCATCCGCTTATCGCAGATGCTGCAGGTCCACAGCATCGACGACGGGCCCTGGTCTGGGATCTCTGGCCAGTCGCTGGGGATGTTGGCCGCCGGGTCGTCCTTGGCTGCTGCTGCTGCTTCCTGCTCCTCTGCGTCTTCCCCCTCATCCCCCTTCCCACCCCCCTGCTTCTGCTTCTCGGATGCGGTTTTGGTGTGTGTTGTTCCGCCGTTTCCCTCGTTTTCGGCGGTGCCCCGGCCGGCGACCCAGACCTTCTCGAATAGCTCCATGTTGTTCTGCGTGTAGACGTCGCTCTGGCGTTCGAGCTCGTTGCCGTAGATTGTGCAGTAGAGGTCGGCCGTGTGGTCGGCGTAGGATGTTGTTGCGGAGGAGGACATGGCGGGAAGGGAAGGCTCTCAGCGGTGTGTGGGGTGCGGGTGCGGGTGGCTGGCCAAGAGACAGGTGGGGAAAGCAAAGAGGAGGAGGCAGAACGAGACTACATAAACATTGAACGATAAGGCCTCCAACCTGAGGAGAGGATCAGAATTTAAAAACAAGCTGAGCGAGCGAGTGAGTGGCCGAGGACTGCTGCTCATCATCATCATGCATTGCTCACTCGCCCCGCATTATCAAGGCAGTGGGATGGATGGATGCCTTAATAACAACCGCGTGCCAAGATCTCGATTGGGATAACAAACAGCATCGTAACAAATAGCACCACTCATCATGAAGCACGTCAAGCTCGGAGATAGCACACTTTGCATGTTGTAGAGACTGGTCTTTGTAGCGGCTGGTCTTTTTTGTAGAGACTGGTCTTTGTTGTAGAGACTGGTCTTTGTTGTAGAGACTGCTCTCTGTTGTGGAGACTGCTCTCTGCTGTGTGGGTTAGGGTTGAGACAGTGTGCCCCCGTGCCAAGACAATGTAAGCCTTTACATGCATCGGGGCCGATAAGGAAGGAAACCAGCTCTGAGCACTGTCGGGCTGACTGTGGGTTGATCTTGGACGCTGCCTTAAACGCACAGGTTGCCTTAATCACAAAATATCACTCGAGGTCAGACACGACCAGCTGGGTGAGGTACATGCGACTGAATGGGCTGGTTTACATACGCGCACTCCACAAGGCCTCATACCACGCCGCCCATGAGACTTTCTTCAATCTGCTGGGACTAGCTGTTGTTTTTAAGGTCTTTGCTACCTGTCATCTGGCTGTCTGTTGGTTATAAAAGGAGTCTGTTAATTCCTTCTTCTCTCGTGGATGCCTCAATTCAATCATACACTGCCCCTCCCGTCTCTTATAAATTCGCGGACGTTAACTGCGTGTACCCGGGGTCCCGATAAGTGATGCAACGTTTGGCTTGGCAACACCGAAAGGCACAAAGGCTTCAACGTTTTGATACTGATTATGATAGATACTTTGATAATACACATGATAAGTGAGTCTTGAGGATAGAATCCGCGTTTTTTAAAGTCATTAATTTGGTGTTTTTTAGCCTACAAAAGGGCAACTTCCGACAAACAACAGCGATAAAAAAACAAGCAGCAGCTATTCGTGATAAGTCTTACCAAAACTGTGATCCTCACCCTCTAAAGTATCATAAATTCGCTTCGTATTTTGTTGGCTAGTTTCGTTGTTGAAAAATAGGAATTATATGATCGTTGCATCACTTATCGGGACCCCTGGGTACATGTAACCCTAACTAGACGCACAGAGCCCATTGAAGGCACTTGCAATCTGATCTAGTCTTTTTGGCAGTAATACTAGGGCTACAGTACATACTTGGATTAGCTGAAGTGGGATATATCAAGCACTTCGGTACAGGATGGTATTCTACACTTCAATTCCTATATACATGTATAAGCATCTTCCAAACAATCTATCCTACAACAAGACACACAATATGTACTCAAGCCCAGCGAGAATCAATCAAACAGATGCACCAATCTCCTTTGATCCACAAACCTCGGGGTCTGTCCAATCCTCTTCCACAACTGCAGTAGCGCCTCCACATCCGCCAGGTACACCGCATTTCTCACAGGTCGCCGCCGGGCGTGCACATGGAGAAAGCCCTGTATATGCCCGTCGACGAGCAGAACCTTATACCCAAGCTTCTTCTCCACCCGGAACATCTTCAACCTTCTCAACCTTGCCGTGAAACCCGCGAGGATCGTGGCCCAAGTTCTTCCAGGGCGCGAGAGGCCAATGTAGAGGATGGGGCACCGAGTCAAAGTCAGCTTCTCGAGCGTGGCGGAAACAGCGTCGGAGAGGATGACGCTCTCGACAAATTCCGGGCCCTTTCTTGACGAGAACATGATCTTCGACAGTGAGAGCTCACGGAGGTGCTTGAAGTGCACTCCTTCCCAGGGGGTAAAGTCGAGATAGGGCGACATGTAGAACTCTGACAGGATCTGCAGAATCTCCGCAGACCTGGCAGGGAGCACCCAGGTCTGGAAGAACTGGCGGAGGCGGGCGGCGGCCCTGTTGTGTGATTGTGGCTGGTACACCTCGATGACAACGAGCTTCAAGGACTTGACACGCCAAAACAGCTCTCTGAAACTTGGCTCCAGCTCGCGGAATTGCCACGCATGGACGGGATCGATCCCGTCGATGGTCAGGGAGTCGGGGGCGAGAGACTCTCTGCAGCTTTTGTCGATCCAAGACATGGCGCGGTCGAACATCTCCCGACGGACCAGATTGCGCTCGGTGCCTCTGAACTGCTGGTGCTCACGGATGAAGATGAGGCTCAGTGAGCGTATCCCTTCATAGTTGTCCACATGCTTGAAGTCCTGTAGCCGGAAGGGGAGCTGCACAACCGGCAAGCCATTGTGGTAGCGGATGCGCGAGAACCTTGTGCCGTAGAAGCTGTTGAGGCTCAGGACTAGCTCGGTCACATAGGGCCTGATGGTTGGAGGGCACATCCAGAGGCCCCATTCTTGCGGGTCCCGCGTCTCGTGGATTGGGCCAAGCTGGATGGCGTAGAGGCTGTGCGCGAGCTTGCGACGGAATGCCTGAGGACTGAGAAGGGCGCGGAAGTAGGGGGAGACGGAGGAGAGGTTGACAATGTCAAGGCGGGAGGGGAGATGTTGAGAAATGGCGAGGACAATCTCGGCGGGGCAGGAATAGAGGGAAGGTGCGTGACTGTCAGCGGCCATGACTTGGATGTCGCGCATAATAAATTTTAGTGTAGAGCAAAGTATTGATGTTGAGTCTCACATGTGCCTACGCCCTACGAAGATCCCTGAACTGATGAGTCATATATGCTTCGAGTTGTTGTATGCCGCCCTGGAATCTTTATTTGGACCCATACATCTCCACAAAGAGATATTTTTGGTGAAAGATCGGCAGATATCTTAATGGCTGCAGTGGATTAGGATATTGCCCTCGGGTGATATGTAGAACCCTAAAATATAGGTGATAAAATATCCCTGATATTGAATATTGCGTACATACAGCACTTGGGTCGAATGGAAAATGACCGGCTCAGCAAAACGTGGAAACAAATAGATTTACCCTCATATCATGCCGAATACCAATTGCAAGCGCACGACCAAGGTGAGGGAGAAAGAAAAAAGAAAAAAAAATAACAAAAAAGGATTCAACGTATACATCATACAAAGAACACTTCCACTCGTTAATTCGCAAGAGACACCCACCAACACAAAATACGTGTGCACTGCCCATCGACGTTGTTGAGTGTATTCAAGGCTAGTGAAGTACAAAAATCCACAAAGGTCAGGGAGCTGTAACGATAAAAGGCATCGCATACGATACTAATACAGCCGACGGTTACGGTAAAAGCGTAGCCCAGCCCATGAATGTACTCCTGCCTTACAAACCCCCCAAATTCCGGGGTCTGAGCTCTCTTGGGAACGATGAATGGCTGGTAATGCAGAAATAAAATCTCCCAAACCTGGGACACTACTTCACCGCAGATACATGCAGAATAAACAACTGGAGCAAGAGCGATGACCACGGCCCACAACACAAGCATCAGGGCTATACCGCCTAGATCTCTCCGTGCTCTGCCGCTGGCACCCCACTCAACCTCCTGGCTAACCTCTGTATTACCTCTAATAACCGGATCAACACCTTTCATGAGCGTTTCATGCTCTAGCGTTTGTTTCGCCTTGGTTTTGACACTAACATCCGGGCTGAAGCTCGAATTCAGTTCATGGCTCACCCCCCGGCTCCGCCCACCATTGGGATGAATTCCCTGGCTGACCTCCGCGTGTAGATCCTGGCTCGCTTCTGGAGTTACTTCCTCTCTACCCAAGGAGTCGTCAGCCGTAACGCATGGGTGGGATGGGACTAAATCTCTAATTTCTTGTTCGAGATCCGCTTTTTTCATCTTTGCAAAAAAGTCCATAAATTGCTTTTCGTCTGGATCCGACGACCCTTCTCCCTGCTCTGGCTTCGTTGGGCTCGGCGAAGAAGGCAGATCAAGCTCGCTCGGAATCCTGGTGCCTCGAATGTAGTCCGTTCGAGCAAATGCCCAATCCATATAGGCCATGTCTGGGTTTGGAGGGATGTCTGTCCGATTCGCTGCGGCCTCGGAATCATGAAATGACAAGCCTACAGGGACTGGAACATCTTCATCATCCTCGGGCTAGAGAGATCTTGGTTACTACTCCTGGCCAAGGGAAACAGGGAGTGAGCTTACACTGAGGAATTCCTTGATTCTAGCCGTCCTGGCGAGCTCTGGCTGGTGATGACCCTCACGGAGGCATCTAATGACCCGCTCTTCAATCATATCAAAGAAGGGTCGGTTGTTTTTCAAGAGATTGTCCAGAAAGCCTATTATCAACTGTTCCAAGTATACTTCCAAGGTGAGAGATCCGTCAAAAAGAGTTGGGATAAGTATCGTGCAGAACTTGAACAGAATGTAGGCCACATTGTCGTCTAGCTTGGATACCAGCCTTGCCGGTCGGAGCTCTAAATAAGTGTCCACAGTCTTTTTGATCATTTCAGTATGCATCTTTTCCCACAGCCGGTAGGATATACATTGGGGATTATGCCCCCTGTGCAAGGTATGATAAACCATAAGAGATGTTTCCCAGAAGGTACCAGGCTCGGTAGACAGGGGGGGAAGTCGGAAGGGGGGGATGGTGGTCTCTGGCTCGAAAGGCTGTAGGTTGAAGTGGACGTTTGGTCGGACATGGGGGTCCTCCGACAACCCTTCTGCGAGCGGTGCGAACTTGGGCTTTAGTTTATGATCAAACGCTCGGTTTTTGGCAAATTCGTCCAAGGTTCTGAGAGCGGCCTCTTTTGAGTGAAACGTAACTAGGCCCTTCTCCCTGACGTTGCCTAGAATGATTGCGTTGATGGTATGGGTGTCTTCTGGTGAGAGTACAGATATCTGAATTTCGAATTCATCGTCGGGATGGGCGGGTGCGGCTCCAGCATTTCCGTAAAGAAATATAGTATTCTCTGAAGAGAGTGGTTTGTTTTTGTACTTCACGATTGCCGCTGGATGGGGAGCGTTCAGCAGCATGGACATGCTGCGGTGTTTCTCGCTCAACTGGAATGGGTTCAAAAGATCTATAAAACCAGGCAGACGGCGGGTATCTCTGAGGCCTGGATGACAAAGAACAAGAACGATCCTAGGAGATATGACATAGATCCAGTGGAGTGGTCCAGCTTCGTCGGTTCGTCCTTCGTAGAGGCCGAATGAGTTGTCTGACATGAGAAACTCCTCGCCGGGGGCGGCCTCCCAGATCACGAGGAACATCTGCATATTGTTATAGTACGGGAGTGACTTCCACTCTTCGAGCTTTGGGTCAACTTTAGTAGCTTTAGCCGTAGCCTGGAAGTCGCGAATCAGGTTCTTGGAAAAGGAGCCCGGTCCAAGTTTGTCGAATATAGTTTCCATTGTCTTGGCTTCAGCCTTTCTACCTTCCTCCATAAGGTCATCATGCCCCTTCCGGAGGTAGTGTTGGAGGACATGGAGCCATATGTGCATGTCCTCGGGGGAGGTCGAAAGCCCGTATTTTTCACAATAATCTTTAATCCATTCCTGCAAGTTGGCGTTGTCGGGATGCGTTTCATTGTAGTACGTTTCCCCTACAGAGAGCTGGTGATAGTACATGACAAACATGAACTTGCGTAAGTTCTGCAAATACTTTCTCTTCTGCTTTATGCACAGTGGTGGCGGGATCGCGCCTGCGCTCGAGTTTTTACCGCGATTGTTGAGTGCATCCCTTATTTCCTGGAAGGATCTGCTCGCCTTGCCCTCGAGTTGACTGAGTTCCGTCTCGAGCTTGTAGGTGGCACTACCCGGTGCGCTATCGGGGTCCTTAAACAAACCTTCTTTCGCGTAGGCCTGGCTTGTAGAAATAGGGCATTGCGACATCGGTTATGTATGAAATTACTCATGTATAAGGGATGACTCATAGAAGGAACAGGGATTCAGACAAGGCTTAAGTGTCAGGGATTATGTAATCAGGGGATCACGTGGTATTAGAATATCTGTATATATAGAGCGCTCAAACACCCACATTGTCGCTGGAACTTTAGCGGCGCAATAGTATCTTCTTCGCACTACAAAACACATCCTCCTTCAAAGTCACGTGTTCAAACCACACTTAAGTCATTTTCTCCCATACACCGAACTTCATGGCTGACGAAAGGACGGGTAAGGTTTTTTTTATCCAAATCGAAGCAGTGAATTTCTGGGTCGTTAGAACGGCGAGATCTATATGGTGGTCGGTGTGGTGTGGTTGTAAGCCTTAATTTAGGGACACCAAAGGGACTCTCCTTCAAAATAAGGGATAGTTTCTCACCCCCCCTGCAAAGCAAAGTTCTTTAATATCCACCGTGGCACGAAATGGCAATTGGGGACCTTTGAGGCTGCTGTTTTATTCTTCGGTTTGCCGGTGGCTTTGGTGGTGGGGGTGCTACTAGTGCTGCTCTCACCACTGACTGGCGCGGCAGTGCCACCACTGGCATCCGTGGTATCCGTGATGGGTGCCTTAGCTGCGAGATTGGCGTCCCGGCGGGGATGGTTTTTGTTTTTCTTCCCTTTGCCCATCGATGCTTGTTGTTCTATCGGTAGATGTTGCGATCTGGGTTGAGTTGGGCGTAGGGACTGAATCCAGGCATCCAACATATATATATGCAGCGCCCGCATTCGGATCCGGAATATTACGTACTTAGTAATCAAATAATACTCGCATATCCAGAATGTATTAGCGCAAGGCTGACTAAACGCCAGCGTGACCTCGTTGAACCGCAAACTTGAAGTCTAGGACTCTGCGGAGGGGTAGCTATCTATCACAAGTGATCGTGATCCAGTAAAGTATTAGAGACAGGTATCACAAGTGATCGTGATCCAGTAAAGTATTAGAGACTTATATTCTGCTAGATAATCCAATTAATATGCGTGAGACAAGTGACGAAACAACGAGGACCATTGATAGTATACAAAATAGAACGGCGGCAGTAGTAAGGAACAAGGGGAGCCATTGTATATACAAAGTGGTCAATACTCTTCAGAGGCCGTAGTATCTACGTTCTTTTCATTTTGTTCTTAAAATACTTGTCATTTTTTCTTTTCATCTTTTTCTTGGTTCGGGTCCAGGCGTTGTTTCTTCTCACGCGGGTGTACAGAGACCGCCTCCTAGGCTCCCGGGAATCATTTAGCGTAGTCTTCAATGGGAATCTGGTGTGCTCTGGGCTTGAATCAATTATTAGGGAGGCTACGAGACTGAAGGGGTGTTAGGTGGTGATTGTGGGGAACAGACAACCACCTCACTGACAGGATAATATATATCAGAAATAGCAAAGTAGAGTTTGAGAAAGTGATCAATAGGCCCATCAGATAACAACGCCTTGCAGGGCGCGTCACCATTACATTGAGATCAGGAACCAATTTCATCCGGGAAAAAGGAAAAAGCATCAAAACGAAGCACATGGAGCTGACGAGGAGAGATCTGATAAAACCTCGAGAGCAGCCAACGAAACAACAAACTCCTCGCCCGCTCCGGGGGGTTCTTCGATATCCCAGGCGCGGAAACGCCCGCTAAAAGTGGGGAAAGTAGTCCTCCCATGGTGTGCTGTCATAAGAACCAAAGGGAAGGCTTCTAAGGCTCAGGAAAGACTCCACAAATAGATATGACCGCCCACAGAAGACAGGCAGAATAAACATGAGAATAACAAGTATCTGCAATATATCCTCCAGGTCTGCGTGCGTATAAGGTACATCAATCCGCCGCATCGCGTGGACAAGATCGTGTATACAGAGTGTGAACACTAGATAAAGAGTACTGCCGTGGCTGCTCATGTACAGCGCCTGTTGCCTGTTGTACAGTGCCCGGAGAAACAAAGCGTACGCGGGGATGACAGCGATCACTACGGAGGAGATTCGCCAAAGCAGGCATTCCACGGGCGATGGAAAATGGGTATTCCAAGCAGCTGCATGGCAGGCGCCGTACAGGAGGAGGATGAAGATGGCAGGAGACATATTTGAGATGCCTACATTCTCTATGACGTCGAACGCGTCGCCAGCGGAGGCGTGTCGCACCAAATCAACCGGAGGCAACTTAGGTCTCCTGCCAGCTTTGTAAGCATCGGCAGCATGTCTGAAGAACGCGAGTTCATCACTGGACATTGGGTAATTTTGACCCCAACTGTTGTAGATGCGGACGGGTCCGAGATCGAGCACATGACGGTGCGGGACCGCCAAGCACGCAGGGCCACCAGGATGGGGGGCCGCATGTGGCTTCTGTTTCCGGTTGTAACCTAAGAATATGGCGCTCTCTGTCGTGGGTAAAGGCTGGATAGGTGTGAAATCCTTAGCTTTCAAACCTCCTGCGGTACTCAGGCACAGTCAGTTGCAGGCAGGCAGGCAGAAAAAGGTACGTTAGATATAGACCGCAAGCCATGGCTCTCGGGGGAAGGGTGCGGGTGCGGGTGCGGGTCGGGGTTCGTTCGATGCCCTTACCATATAAACCCTCCTCGCCTCTTCTGTCCCCATCCATCCTCACTTTCAGGTTGCCGTCTCGGTTCTGGTGCACAACCTCGATGCACAACTGCGCCGGGTTACTGTTGATGCTGAGTGCAATCGGCTGGCCCACGTCCTGCGGCTTGTTGAACCAGAAGGCGTACATTCCGATGGCGCAGACGACATGCATCGCGACGTGAATCTCCAGCAGCGTGACGGGTAGGCCGCTAGCCTTGCGCACAGCGCACTGCACAAGCATCCACAGTGCCTGAAGGCACACCAGCGTCTTCCCCAGCATCTCCGCTTTGCCCTTGTCCTCGACATCGCTCCAGTGCACAAAGCTCTTACGTATAATCATCTCCTCGCCATCCCCCTCCACTATCACCTCCCTTTCCTCGGCACTCACCACCTCCTCCCCCTTCTCCCTCTCTGCTTGTTCAAGATCCTCGCCTTGTGTGCCGGCCGGGCAGCTGCTATGGGCTCCTCTCCCTCTCCCTCTCCCTGATGAACCGGCTTGGATCGGTCTAGTTCAACCAGTTCTAGTACAGCTCCCGTCGTCTTGGCTGCCTCGACCACCGCAGCCCCCTGCGACTCGTTCTTTTCTTCCGCATCGTATTGCCATCCGGTCTTGGTCCGGGCTAGCGTGAGGTAAGCATCTGCACTGAGAATAGTTTTGACCCCTCCCGGTGCCCCAATGGACACCGGTGTGACCGAGACCCCGCCCATGGTCACAAAGAACGCACCCTTCATACGAAGAGTGTCTCCCTTGCTGCCGGGCTCTATGCCATAAAGTTTGCACCACTCCCGGTGAAACTTTTGCGCCTCCCGCCACTGGTAGAACGCGACTGCGAGCACGACTTCTGGTGCCAACATCCCGATGACGACGAACAGAAGCCTATGTTTCACCCTCTGCCACGCCGAGGCCCCCGGCCTGACGTTTGGATGGATGGCTGTCCACACGCAGAGACCAAGAGTCAAGACCGAGGTAAGGATGATGCTAAAGGTACCCCGCCCCTTGGGCTCCTTCCTCCATCCCAGGCCGGCGACGGGGGTGACGGTGGTGTTTGGAGTGGGAGCCGCCAGGGAATATGCGGCCTGCCAGGCGAACGAGGCGAGGATGGCCGCGTTGCTCATTGAGGGTGGCCCCGTGGTTATAATAATCACTGCACAAGTTCGATTACGATAGTTGTAATATGGCGTCGGTGTCTAGGGTCGGGGTGGTTCGGATAGTAATCTTTGTATCCGGCCCGACTGGATTTCTATATATGCGGCTGTACTATCAGCAGACAAGTCTGTATCTCTAGTGAAGGCACCTACCGAAACTTGCAAAGGGAGTGATGCCGTAATTATAATATTGTCCCCTTATCCGCTGACTTTCGGCCACCTTGCTTGAGTTCTTGCGCTTGGGTCTTCAGAGTCTGCAACCTGCCGGGGAATAATAACACACCGCGAAAGAATGCTCACTTCGAGATTGGTGACACCCGACGCAACCCTAGCACAAAGGCAGGCGAGGGTGGGCCTATATATATAGGCGTTTGCTATGAGGTATCGGTTCGCTCAAACAGCCCCTCCGACCCTATGCGGCCCGTCTTTACTCATTTTGAAGTGTGCCCCTAGGGCAGATGTAATTGGCCTGGTCCTCCAAGTGCTTTCTTGGCATACATGAATCTTTCTCTCGGCGGTGATACATAGAGTACATGTAGGTAGGCGCAGCAGGTAACAGGTTTCCGAAAATGCAGGCCCTGATCTTCAATGGAGTACTCGGGGCAGGCAATAAGAACCTGAAAATGCAAGCTGTAAGTGGGTGCCCAATTTGGTGTAGCTTTTCGCCAGCCGCGAATCAGAGGTTGTTACCATCAAAAGTCATTTTCAGGTTCTTCTTACCTGCCCCGAGTAGAAGCGGGCCCGTCGTGATATATTTGTTGGTACATAATTCGGCAGGACAAATTCTGTCGGACCATTAGTAAGGGTTCCATTGCTTGCATGACCACTGTGAGCCTCGTCAGTCCGGGTCTCGGTTTTGAGACAAGACTCCAACACACCCAATGATCTTTTTTTTTACGGGTGGACCCGTGCAGTGCTGGCGAAAACAAAAAAACAAATCTCCCGCCGACTGCCCATGAGGATCCCCACGTGGAGATTTAATGGAGCTTGTCCCCCGCAACTGGTGCCCGAGCCACGTGCACAATGTACATGGAAGAGCTACAGTCGCTCACCTACTGACGGCGGATCCTGTCTGATGGTTCTGTTTGCAGTAATTTGCCCTTGGCTTCCATAACCTAACTCTTTTATTGACCTCAAATCCCTGACCGCCATCAGACAGGATCCGCCTTCACCCCGTGAGTGAGTGTAGCATACCACAAGCTTTGCACAGGTCATACCAAGACCCGATAAACCCTATGATTCGGATACAGTCGCCAAGAGAGTGGGGGCGGAGAATCTAAGGGCCCGTTCGGACAACCTTAGGGCCCGTTCGGACAACCTTAGATTATTTCTTCGGGTTATTGGACAGACTGGATTATCAGGTAGCGGAAGTGATAATCATAATACTCATAATAAGTGGATAATCTACATGTCCGGATAACGTTAGCTCTCAGGATATCTGTGTTGTGTGGGAATAATTACCTCCGAAGGTGATTGTTTTCTTGGCGGATTATTGGGATAATCAGGAGTTCCGAATGTTGGATTATTCAATTGCACGAACAGCATAGATTATTGTGATAATCCAAAAGTCGATAATCCGTCAGATTATCGCCAATAATCTAGATTATTGGGTTGTCCGAACGGGCCCTAACTGAAGGGCTTGTCCGGACAAATTAAAAAGAGGCCTGGACTCCGGTGATTGATTTGATTGGTTGTTGCCAAGGTTCATGAAGTCTCACTCGATCGCCAAGAATGGTAGTCGGTTGGATACCGAGTAGGCTATGAAAGCCAACAAAAGCAAGCAAGTGCGCACCGACGGTGACTGGCCCTTTGCCTTGGCTGGCGATCAGCCCGAAAAGCCGTCATTCGTGATCAAACTAGATTTGCTATTTGTCCAAGAAATGACAGTAGATTAGAATCAGAGCCTTGGCGTGCATGAGTGGCAACTAATGAAGTAGTAGAGTATTGCCAGGTACGTTGTGTTGCACCGAGGCCTGCATGGAGCGGAAAATCCTCGAATTAAAGCCTGAAAATCGTTTTTGCAGGCGATAGACTTGAAGTTATCCCCCGATTCCCAGCCCATTGATGCTTGTTGTTCTATCGGTAGATGCTGCGATCTGGTTTGAGTTGGGCGTAGCCGCGTAGGCGAGTGGCTCGGGCATGCAGCATCCGCATTCAGATGTAGAACATTGCTTACTTAGTACCTAATCGAACAATTGTGGTCTATGTATCGACGGGGTCCAAGATGGCACGCATTGTGATGTTTTCTACACATTACCCGTGCACATACCTATATGGAGTATCAAATAGTGTTATTATGATCATGATATACTACTTCGTTTCTATTAGGAACTCCGGATCGAGGTGGGAAGGGGAACCCTAGCTTTAAATCCCTGCAGGTTGCTCTTGGCGAGAGGAAATGATAATCACTACACCTTTTTGAACCATTGTCGGTATAAGGAAAACGGAGTTGACGGCCATCTTTATGGGGGGCGATTAAATAGTTTGTACAGGTATTTAAATAATTATTTTCAAGAAAGCCAAATAAGAGGCCCAGGATATTGCGTATAATGTACACTTGTGCGGCCGACACGGGGAACTGGAATCTGTGGAGTGACCACTTTTACCGCGCGCTTTCTGAGCTAGCGGTGGGTGCGGGGACGGCCATATGATACCCGCTTGCAGGGACCGTCATAGCGCGGTTGTGGGTCGTCGGCGTGATGTGTAAGCGCGCGGAGGCGATAGCTGGGGTTAGCCGTCGTCGTCGTCTTCGCGAAGGCAAGATGATAATCTCACATATATATACGTTGGGTATTGGAAGTGGGGGTTTAGTGGAAGCTCATTTCTGAGTGGCGGCGGCGGGGGGAGCGGTGCGTGGTGGTGCATGGTGCTGGTTCTGTTGGGGAGAAGTTATAACTAGTCCTGACACATGATATCCCACTATAAACAGGGCCAGAAAACATATCACAATCACAGAATAACACTCGACGAGATACTTTAAGACCACTATGTACCAAGAAATATATTACCCTACCGCCTAGCACCTCTAATAAGCCATGACCTGCTCAATCACAATAAGGTCCTGATTCGAGAAAGACAACCATAACCGCCGCGACCTTGCACCAGATGCCCGAGCTGACTCCTACCTCACGCACCATGTCTCCAACCATGACAGATAGCCTATATAACATCTAAAACTAATATCCAATTACTATAACCCGACGTACCAAAGTGGTAACAGCGCATGATGGAACAAAGAGTAGACGGCATTAGGTCCTGCGAAGCGAATAATGCAATCAATACATAGAGTAGTTCACTTTGCTATCTTAGACAGTGATCTGTTTACCATCCACTAACGGACTAGGCCCACTAACTCTTTACCGGTATTGGTTTTTTTGCTTATTCGGGGCGGGGTCAGCATTTGACGGATAACTTGAGTTTGGATACGAAGGGACCTGTGCGATCCTTCTGGATAACGGCGCTGACGTCAACTTTCAATGTGGGAAACGTGGTACCCCACTTCAGAGTGCAGCATGTGGGGGAGTGCCGTGGATGATCAATTTTCTCTTGGACAGAGGCGCCGATGTGAACCTGCAAGGTGGAACGTATGGTACCGCGCTCCAGGCCGCAGCATATCACGGACGCATCGGCAGTCTAGGCCGGCTTTTGACTGGTGGTGCAGATGTCAATGCTCAAGCAGGTACATACTGCACGGCCCTTCAAGCGGCTTCTTACGCTGGACATAAGGACATTGTACAAGCCCTATTCGTAGCAGGGGCGGATGCTAATTTGGAGGGAGGACGCTATGGGAACGCTGTGCAAGCCTCTGTGTCTGTCGAGTACGAAAATATTCCAAGCATTCTCAGGTTACCTGATCGACCACATCACAAAGATATACTCAAAATGCTCATTGATAAGGGTGCAGATGTAAATCGCAGGGGCGGGATGCATGGCAGTGCCCTGGCCGCTGCTCGTAAATTGGGCCAAGAGACACCTATCAAGATTCTTCAGCAGAATGGTGCGACTGATGAATAGTTGAGGGGCGAGAGATCGAGCCCATGTTCCTGGTAACCAACTTTGAGGGTATGCATGTATCGATCCATCACTGGGCTAGCCTACCGAACTGTCGTATTGTCTAGGTCTAACATCACTGTGGATCATAAGTGTATGGAAATGGTTTTCTTCGTTGCTATTGTTGTACACTACAGTCATAATGACACATGGGCTATCTGAAGTGGTGGCTATGCGGTGACATCATCAAACAGGACCGCCGGAGCAGTTAGAATGGGTGTGTACTGTGACTAGAGTTGAGTCCCGATAATAATCTTGCAAAGTCTTCTAATCGTATTGTCTGAGCACTCGATATGATAGCAAATACAAGTAGGGGGAAGTCTGTTCTGCCCAATTCGCCGGCGGTACCGATTCAACGGGATGTTTTACTATAACGTGCGCACGTCAGAAAATAAGAACGGTGACAGCAGTTAACGATTGTCTATGTGTAAAGTTTTTAGGAGCGCTATATGTATATGCTTATGTACTAGTCTTTTTACTCTATGAGATGATATGAAGAGAGGATTGAAGTAGAGGTCTTGATTAATTCTATTTAAGCCCTGATATATCGATGGTACTTTAGCCTCATTTTGTTCCTTAAAGAAAGTCACGGTAATGGTCAAATTAATTATGGAGCCTTTCACAAGTGGCCTTCTCAATCTCTTTTCTTCCTTCCGATACCAATCACCTTTTTTCAATGCTAAGTAGCTACTGTTAGGCCTAGACTTGTTCTAGCTCGACCCTTTGTTCTTTTTGTTTTTGTTTAATTCATTAATTGCATGTCGACACTTTGTTCCGCCATGTACGCTAACTAGGCCTTTCCACCATGGGAGCATTATTTCATTGGGTCCGGTGGTATCGGTTCCACAATTACACAAAAGTCCGATGAATGGGATGCCCATCCAGCGGACATCCGGAATATCCGAAGTGTCCATCAGATGGGATACCCAATTGATGGACGTCCGGTGAATGGGTAGCATATGCGAATGGGACAGAACACTCTGTGTGTACGCCGGAGCGATTACATCTGTAATAGTCTATAGCTGCCACACTAACGGCCAATGTTTGAATTAAACAAAAAAAAAAAAAAAACGGCCAATGTTAGGTCACAGGGTATCACTCGGTCTATAGGGCGATCTACAGACGGCGTACGATTTTTTTTTTTTTTTTGTTTAATTCATTAATTGCATGCAACTTTACAGTTATGGCAATACCCCTGAACTGCCCCTTCTCTTCCGCCTCCTCTCACGTATTTCTGACATAGGGAATGAAAACACTAGAGCCCTTTTTGTTCTATTCCTCGCTTCCATCGTCTTTCAGCGTCCCCCACCCATACCCTAGTTCCCTTTTCTCCTCTTCTGCGCTCTCTTCCTGTCCGTTTCTCTCGGACGGCGTACGATGCAATCACGCTTGGTCCAGTAGATTCTCCGACTCCGAAAAGGATTTTTTCCGCAGGATGATTGCTCTGCAGGGGTCTCAGCTACTACAGAACTATTTATTATTTAACAGTTGTGGGTCTCCAATTAGCGCTAGAGTCTCAGATTTCCCTCTATTTACATTTAGTATTTTGTGAACATATGCTTTTACACCATCACCCGATATATAGGGCCATACAACGATGTTTAGACTTTGATAGAGAAGCGCCTATCGATAGGTGCATTTGACCGACAGTGAAATCCATTCCTATACCTCCAAGGTCTAACAGCAAAACAAGACCCCGGAGAAATTAACCTTCTAAATATAAATACACTTGCAAAGACCAAAAAAAACCCCAAGTACAAACCGAAATCGCATGCCAACTAATAAAACGGATAACACCCCCAGAATTATATTAGCGTCCTACACTCCGCCCCACACCAGGAGTACACACGAATAAAAAGACTACCACGGCAACCGTTCACCTCAGCTGCAGCACCGGCCGCGCTGTCGGGCTGAGCACAGCTGCCGCAGCGGGGGTCCGCATTGACACCCACCCCCAACCCCACGCGGCCGATTTTGCCTGTGTGGCGCGCGGGCACGTGATGCCGCGTGCGGGCAGTTGTGGGGACGTCGGCTGCGGCATGATGTCTGGGCGAACAGTGGGTTTTCTGGTCATGGAGCCAGCAAAAGTTATGAGCTGCAGGACAGATGAGGAGGATGTGTCTACGCCGAGGAGATGCGGGCCTAGACGCTGGTCGCGGGCAGGCTGCCGATGGCGGCGGATGGGAGTGCGGCTGGGGCTTGTGTCTGTGTGGCGGCTGCGGCGGCGTTTCCGTGGCGGTGGTGGCGGTGATGGGGAGCGAGACAGAGACAGAGACGGAGACGGAGACGGAGAACTCGGGAAGTGTTCCCAGTCGATGGGCGGGATGCCAGAGTTTGGGTCGGTGCGGGGGTCGACGAGCTGGTCGTAGGGGCGGCGGTTGGCTACGGGCGTGGGTATGGCGGGAGGTAGCGGTGAGGTGGGGGAAATTGTGTAGGTGAATGTGAAGGGTGATGATGGCCGGGGCGGGGGGGCTGGGGCGGCGCGGGCGGGCAATATGTGGCGCATGTGGATTATGAGATGAGTTGGGGTTGGTGTTGGGTTGAGTTGAGTTGGTGAGACGACGGAGAGAGAGATTCACTTGGTGCACGGGAGGGGTCTTTTATATATACATTTTTTTACACGTACATATATGATGTATGTATTCAACGGTTTTCGTGTGTGTGGGGGGGGGGGGGGGGTGGGCGGGTTCGACACGCGCAGTGCGGAGATAGAGGAGAGAATTGCCGAAGAGATCCTCTGCCCTTAATTGTCACTCATTCACTGGCTGCACTAGCACATCGTACCACTGCTGCGATCGAGGCCCCGACAGGCAAAGGAAGTTTTGTAACATCTCCCCGACAGTGGACCAGGTTCCCGGGAGAGATCGCGGCTATATGCGAGAACAAAGCCGGATTAATAATTACGGATTATCACTGGTGTCTCGGAAAAATTATGGGTATTCCCCGAGACTGAGAGCTGACCCCCACGGGGCTGTCCGGTTAAAATGCTGCTGGTGCCGTCATTTGAGGGGGGGGGGGGGGAGGGGATGGTTTGTCTATCTGGGGCATTTCGACGTCCCCCCACATCGATCGACACTCACACTCACATCCACACACACCCCCCCCCCCCCACTCTCTTAGAATCGGTTAAAGGAGAGAGAGCTTGATCATGGAGTATCACTCGCCAGCCTTGTTCAAGGGTTCCAGCAGCAATTGGATGGTACTAGGACAGAGCGGGACGTTACACAGTACTCATATTCACCTATATATTCGGGAGCGTTCCGGTATTTTAGAGGATTTATCTATATAAGAACGCAATTCACCTCACTTCAACCTTCAGCGACAATGGATCCACTCAACGATCACGGATTGTCACTCGACAGACGCTTGGATCTTCGATTCAAGCAGGCCTTGTGGTACGAAAGAACTATATATGTACTTCTAGAGTATCAGTCAATTCATCGTCAATTTTTATCCATTGGCTCGAGCTGGGCTCAAGCCCTCGAGCCATTTATGAACAAGCCGAGCCCAAGCACTAATATCACGAGCAGGCTCGTGGACCACACTAGCTGCTCAACCACGACATCGCCCTCAACCCACGACATCAACTATGACAACTCCACAATCCCGACCCCCCCACTATACTACTAAAGCAGCTCTGCAGCAGACTGAGCTCCGGCTGCTCAACCTGAGCTTCAATAATGAGGTTACCTGCCTCCCAGTACTAGTAACCATGAAATATCACTCGATAGGTCCCCTCCGCTTCGCACTCCGATATAAAGGCACAACCTCACTACCATCGAAATCCCGCACCTCGACCTTCTATAGCACCCCTCCTACGTACGACATTATACAGTCGTCCCGGTACGAGACTACAGTATGTATGCTCGTCCTTACCACCACCCACCCGCTCTACCATCCGCCCGTTCTCCCTTCACCGCACGGCCATTAACCTTTCCACAGCTGACCATGTCGTGAACGATCGCCCTTACCCCCCGATAGCAGTCATAGATTGTCACTCGCACCAAACACATGTATGTACTGCTGGAATTGTGTTCCGAGCCTAGGAGCTAAGTCCTATAAATATTTATATGAGTGTCAGCATATATGTCAATATGTAGTCATATATAGACTGTTCTAAGCACGCTATTCTTGTATAAATAGGGCCCCCAGTATTGTAGTCAAGCAAGTCAATCAAGAAAGTCAGAAGTCTTCCGCCTTTATTACTTTGATTATTCTTTATTATTCTTCACTACTATTTATTTTCGGCATGTACACATCCTTCCGTCAACGCCGCCAATACTTGACAAAGTGCAGGGTCACCACATAAGTACTAAAGACTTTGCTTTGGCTTCTTTTTGCCAACGCTTGTCTCCACCACGCTCTCTTGGCCTCTTCTTCACTGTCATTGCTCGAAACCCTCTGGGCAGAAAGTCCTCACCAGAAAGTTGCAGATAGTGACGCCGACGAAACTAGGGAAAACAGTAGGTTCGGCCCTCTCCTCCACCTGGGGCTCTCCAAGGCCCCTTTCCTCCTCCTCCTCCTCCGAAAACCCCTATACTATGGGCACAAGGCCGCTGGCCACTGGTGCGATTTGTTGTGTTTCTTTTGTTTATGTACTTGGAAAATTTCTCTTTGGCGGGGCTTCTCTTGGCGTCAACTTTGTAAGAAGAGTGCGGTTGGTGTCACACCATAGTCACTATACCTGGAGGATCTGGGTTTTATTGGCGATAGGTTTTTATGCCATAGTCTATGACTGCGTGCACTGATTGTAACTAGGATCAAATCAATTTGAGTTGGAAAAAGAAAGAGAGGAAAAAGAATACATATTGTATGCACAAAACCCCACCACAACCTCCCTCCCCCCCACAGTACGCGCTCTTTCGGCATCTCTCCTACTATAGATTTCGGCCGGGGATAGTTTTACCTTGTCTATATGCAGCCTCACCGTGCTGGGAATCACTAAACCACGACCTCCACCTTAACCATATAATCTCACTCGCCCGCGCTATTGTAAGTAAGCATAAGTACCCAACACCGACCCGGTATACACGCGTGTTAGGGTTAGTTGTGAAATGAGGTTTTCTACCCCGTATATATAGGGGATCAGTCTTAGCACGGGTTAGATTTGTACGTAGTGATGGGCACGAGACGAGATGAGACGAGACCTGGCTTAATCTCGTCTCGTCTCGTCTCGTGCCCATCACTATTTGTACGTGTACATGTGTAATACATGCTACCTTTCAAAATAAATCTTGCCAGCTATCAAGCAGCGGAGGAAGCGGTGCATCTTATCAATCATCAGTTCCCCCTCCCTTCTCACGTCAACCTTTTCCGCGCTAGCTATTCATCCACCTCTTTAGAACACTACCTTCCGATTCTGTGGGCTTTTATAGAAGTCTTGTTACAAAATGGAGTCAGAATCCGAGTCCTGGATGCCAAATAGTAATGGCGATTATTCTCATGAATCTACACAGAAAGCTTCGCTAGGAGCGCGTGGAGCAGGCGACAAGTTTAGATTAGTTCCTACCGCTAAGAATAAGTGAGTATTTTTAAAAAAAAAATCCTGTTACACATAGAGGAATTCTGAACTGACAAACATCGTTTACATTTAAGGGAAAAGTTTGAGATTGCATCATTGAAATTCATTATAATTGTTAATGATCAGAAGCACCAAATTCTGACCAGGGCCGTATGGCGGTTGAATTTCTACCACTACCTCTGGCTTGCCTACTTTTCCAAGTGGGCAGTGATAATGGTTGTATCAACATACTATATATTTTCTTTCCTAATCGCTATTACAGAGGTTTACCCTGGGTCGATCAAAAAGCCGGCTAGTGTTATCGCGATTACAGCTGTGGCTGCCCCTTTTAAAGGCTTCCTTCATTTAATACTTTACCGGCTATCTGATGTTCCAAAGCAATACTACACCTACATAGTATGGCTACTGTGGGCTATGGGCATAATCGAAACTTTGTTTAAAGTGAGTGAGCTACTCTTGATTGCGAAATGGATTCCAAACTCTGAAATCAATACAGCTCTTGACAAATGGAATGTTGTTGGGGAGGTCCTGAAGCAACTAATTGTTTCAGTAATGTGCGCTTGGGGTTTCCATCGCCCCCAGACAATTTACCTAGGGAACGAAGGCCAACACTTTGAAAAAATTAATTCTAGATATGTTGCTCCATTGCTGAGCCGGAAAGAGAAATCAGAATGCTTGAACTCAATTTACCCGTATACGGATTATTGAACCCCCAAAATACATGTACTTTAACTCCAGAGTTGATATCATTAGTTTGACGAGGCTCTTGCAAGCCTATCATTCTTTGAAGCTTTATTAATACTAAGGCTTATGATATCTGATAAGGCTTAATTAGACGTTTATACATCAATGGCCGCCCGCCTGCCCCGTCCCCCCCCCTCCCTGCCTAACCACCTACCTACCTACATGTACCAACCTACTTTCCTACGCCTACCTGCGCCTCCCTCCCTATCTCTAAGCCTACCCGCCTACCCGCCTACCCGCCTACCCGCCTACCCGCCTACCTGCTTACCTGCTTACCTGCTTACCTGCCTACCTCAGGCTGCCTACCTGCCTACCTGCCTACCTCCGCGTGCTGCCTACCTACCTGCCCCCGCGCCTACATGCTACCCGGTAATCACACCATGTTAGGCTCACGACGGCGTTATGATAGACAAAAATTTAACGGAAAAGAGTATACCCCACTACCTTTTAGAGAAATCTTGCGTGACAAGTGGGTCCATCTTGCACCGCCAGCCGACATTTGCAGTTAGCTTCTACAATTTGACGTATGGTGAGCTAGTACTAATCACTACATGTTGTGAAAACGTATGAAGGGATATAGACAAATTTGCAAAGGGATGTACCTGCATGTCCGGATCTAGACTCGTACCCAGCCACTTCTCCTAGAGGGGCCGGAGCTATCCCTTCGTCTGTATTCAGGACTTGTGGCAATATGTGGTTCACCATACAGAATTCATGCCTAGCTGGAAGCGGTGGTCGGCGGTGCAATCGAGTAGTTCTGTAAACAATTGTCGTTAGCTTTGGTGAGGTCTTTTTCTGGAGGTAGGGGGAGCCCTCCGACGTCGGAGAGGCCGCTGGCAGAGGTCGGGGAGCTGTCGGGGAGCTGCCGGGGCCCAAGTTAGTTTTTTTATCTTCAAACATGGAGATTAAATTATAAAGCCTTTTTAGCCTCCAACATGAAAGTCAAGGTTTGTTCTGACTGCGATATTATAATTGAAACCCCGATATCACAATTCAGGCTCCGATATCACAATCCAGAGCATGGTATCATATTTTAGACAACATGGGAAATTGTAGGTGTCAGAAATCTTTCCCGACATTTGTCGGAAGATAATGTTCTAGTCCGGGCTACAGTGAGTAGTGAGCTGCTCGTAGGGGATGGGTATGAGACTACAGTAATACAAATGGTTTCTGGCCTTCGCCCGGTACTATACCCATGTATATCAAGAGCACAGGGCTACTGGGGCGAGCACAGGTGCGAATGGAGCTTCCTGGGCCAGCACGGTGAAGCACTACTGATATGGGTGCAGGAGGTGAAGGTGCTATGAGGAGAGATGAGAAAGCAACAAGTATCACTTGATGCGTGCAAAAAACTACATCGGCTTACGCCAGCTGTTTATCCTTTTTGCGACACCACTCATATACAATTTCGTGTTGAGCTTATGGATAAACAGTCGGAGTCTTATGCCCTTACCTCCAGAGGAATACGTTCATGGTACAGTAAGTCGGACAACCCTCCTCCTCTGTGATATGGGGCCTATTCGGTCTGTGTGGACAATAGGACGCACCTGCGAGGCCCTCAATTATATATCGTAGTGCCGAAACCCATTACAGGTCCGGGGATTGAACCCCAGGCACTCCGACATATGTCAGATGTTTATACTACTACACTAGGTAGCAATAGCTGTACATGTGTCCCAGAAGTTGATGGTAAAGGGCGGGGTGGGGCAAACCTTAATTATACCCTGTAAACCTTAATTTATATTCCTATACCGGTCAAGTGAAGTCAGCAACATAAGTAAATACGTGTCATACTAGCGATATCCCTAAGTTACGATATGTGGGTAATTCAGTTGATGGATAATTTCTTATTGACTGTAACTGGGTTCGTGTTTTGGTGCTCTGGTCACGACTATCACCCAGTCACGGCGAGAGTGCCCCAGTCATGACCACTCACCAGTAGAACGCCCCAATCAGGAGCGGTCACCAGGAGGCACACATCCACCGCTGGAACAGAGCATCTCCTGACCACTGAAGTCAAGTTGTTATTGGTCAAACCCTAGAAGACTAAGCTGCCTGGAAAAATCAAATCACAATCCACCATTCATGAGAAGTACATACATACTAGCAGTTAGCTGAGCTCGCGAGCGCGAGTTCCTTTTACCACATGTAGGTACTTAACTCTGCCTTTCGTGCCTCCCCCCCCTTTCTTTTTTCCCACTCAGGGTTCTCCCTCGCCAGTGAAGAGCGACTTAACCCGTTGCCAGTTGATGATTCGCCCATATACCATCGATACCCCCCCGGCCCGTTGACCTCCTCCTACAGATACCTCCTTTAACGCATGTATCGATCTCTTAATACCACCCAGTTAATGCAATTTAATGATTAATACAATTTAATGATTTACCTCACCGTACCAGTTAATTACTCAATACCACCCAGTATATTTTTTAAATGTTTATAGTTCAGTCTACGCAGTCAAAAGAAAGAAAGGCCTTCACCGATTTGACATACCATACCTTTTAAATCTGGGCAATTTGGGTGCTGGGCTGGTTGCTATGCAGGGCCAGGGTTTCCGCTCTCGACCACTCAGAGGGCGAGGAGCTGGTCATTAGAAGAAATTGTCTTTATAAACCGTCCCCATTAATGAAGGATTAAGAGGAACAGCATGTACGGCCTTCCCAACGTCAGGGTTTCCTCTTATGTTGCGCGCTATTATCCCATGGCCTGGTAGAAATTTAAAATTCCAGGACTTCCTATTTCAGCAGGCCCTCGATACCGACTAGAATTTCGGTCACGTGTAGGTTAAGTAGTGCGTAAGTGAGAGTAGAAACTGGTATGCCTTTTGCTACTCTCTACAGAGTCTGGTAGAATTATTGCGAAAGTCAGAGCTAAAAGAGTGGATTTGTTGGTCTGTGCTCGCAGCAAAAACCTTTTAAGGGCCAATAGGACTATCGGGTCACGGAGAACCCACTTTCGCAATAATTTTACCAGATACTGTAGGTCTATTGCCAAGTAAAAGCTGCCCATTAGCGCCTGGTCGTGAAAACACACGAAGGGATGGTACAAAATTTTAGTATCTTGAAAAATGTATCTCTAGGGACAGATAACTAGCTTCACTTTCTGAGACTAAACACGGAAGATTATCATTTCTTACCCTATATTCGGGATAAATACCGGCGTCACCATACTAATCGTTGTTCTACATGAGGGGTTGTATCCTTGGGCCGCATGTATTGTTCTACTAGCTCCCTATCCCTTCGTGCGTTTTCACGACCGGGAGCTAGTAGGCAACTTTTATTCGGTAGTACACCTAACCCTCACTCCGTGAACCTCTTTTGCTGTGAAGTCACCTTCTGTGACCCCTCCGATACCTATTCTGGTGTGTCGGCAATCTGTAGGTAGCTAGATTTTCTGAATATCACCACGCCGTCGTGGGCCTAATATGTCTCCGATTTGGCTATGACGAACGAAGGGATGGGTGTCGTTCTAGGAAAAGGGTACCTGTGTGGCAATGCAACAAGGCCTCACCAGTTCGCTACCGCACTCTACAGGCTCCAATTTATGGAACCGATGTCAGAAAAATTAATTCTGGGCTCTCACCAAGGTCCTCTGAGCTTTATGAAAATTAAGAGTTTATCGGTTGTGTGGTTCGTCGGAATAAGGATTTGGCTGTGCGGACGGTTTTCCTAGAACCACACCCATATGTATCAACTCTTCTTTTCTTGGTGGGTGGCTTGGGGTGGCGGGGTTCCAAGCATTATACACAATACCTCCTTCACCTTTGTGCCTTAACTTCTCTGAGAGACTTCTAGTATCGGTGCCTTATATCTTGATCATGAACTTCTTTTCGCATTACTTCTCCAAGCATTACGAGGCTCTCGGAAGGATGATAAATGTTGAACTTTGTCCTCATAAGATCAGTTTGCTATATGTATAATTATAAGCTTTGCCTACGTACATGCACCAAACCAGAGATATATAGTGGCCAACTACTTAGAGTGGTAGCTCATTCTTCTTCTTGGGTTGTTGCCCCTCCTATATCGATCAACACCGACCTGTATCGTCACGGAATCAGGCTCCATTAACCACTGAAGCTCCTGAAATATACTTTCATACTGGTCGATATTACTTTCGCTTAGCCATCTCTGCACAGCTCCTACCATCCTATCCATATCATCCTCACATCTTGCTGCCATATACGCACTGGTCACCCGAAACCCCATGTTGGATCCATACAGAATGGGTAGAAAATGAAATAAATCCCAAAGTTGGACTTCATCTATCACCTCACATAGGGCCTCCACACCCGCGAATAGCCCGCGCAGTCTGAGAAGGACTGTTTCCTGTGGAAGCGCTGGTTCAGGATCCGGAGGTAACCCATCGCCCCATTTGGTAAACTTTATATGATTTGTGATAGTTTGGGGGACCTTGCTGAGGAGTGTGGCAGGCGGTGAAGGTGATCCTTCAGGGAAATAGAAGTTGAGGAGAGAGATAGCTTGGGAAATAAGAGAGTCAGAGTAATGGTAAAGCTTATGCGCAAGATGATTGTAGTTCACTAAGGCCCGAACCAGGTCACCAGTGGTAATGGGCTGAGCTTTAAACGTATCGATGAAATTTCGCCTATGTTGGAGTAAGCGGTTAGTATCTTTGTGACGTTCACTGTATGCTTTCAAAGAGCTAGCTCATGAAGAAGACTGATTTTAAAATTTTCCTCCTTCCACGCACCGCCATTAACTTATATACCCACCGAATAGCAAAATACACAGGAACATGGCTAGAACGAGGGCAACGCTTACACAAACGGGGCTGACAAGATGGAAGTGGTTCCTCTGGCCGCTTCCTGACTACAGAATGCCCTCGCATTCAGTTCACGGACTATTCTTGTGAACCTCGCATCACCATGATGCACATCGAATGGCTCGAAAGGACTATCGGCGTTGGATGCCATAGGCGTTGATTGAGAATGTGTAGAGTGTATCAATGATTTGAAGAAATGTGTACTCTTGAAGTAGGCGAAAGCCGGAGGGTTGCACGTAGCAATGGTTTAGTAAGATGTGATGAGCTCATAGTTCGTTCAATTTCTTAGCGTTTCCGAACACGACCAATATTGCATGACATAGCAAATTAAAGGTGGATTTAGCGCTTTTTTGTATGGCATGCAATAGAAGTCGTGTTCGGAAACGTCATGAAATTAATAGTAGGTCGTAGGTACTCGCGGAGACAACTATAGTTCAACTTAGGGGCGCTGGGTAAAAGAAATTAAGATATTGTGAGGTTACGACTTGCCAATGTATTTAGCAACGGAAGATGTCAGGATCGCAACCTGGCAGAAATGAAATCTTAGGGCATGTAGCACATCAAGCCTTCAGAAGCTGCAACGGTGTGTCAATCAATGTAAATACAATAGTTGGGGTTGGGGAATTTGGTTGTGAACTTGGTGCTAGCGCGGTGAGGATTGATTGATACAAGTACAAGCTTGAATATTTTGGTCTGAGCAGAATATTTTAGATCGTGATATTGGGGCTCTAATAGGATGACAAATATCACAAAAAGTGGTTGCTCGAACACTACCTTCAGAAAGAACCTCATATATTGGGCTAAAAAGGCCGAATGTCGTGATATTCGTTGCAACAGGACGCGGCCTAAGCGATAGACGCACCATGGGGTGTAATACAGGTACATCCGTGTAGCATAAACCCATTGTTAGCATACGTGCCTGCACGTTTTGGAGCGAATAGGAGTTCTATAGATTTTGTTTTGATCCTACTTGATTCACTAACAGTCTCGGGCTCAGGCTCTGACGACAGAAAACAAGCTCGAATTCGCTATGAATGATGTAGGTGATGATGACAGAAGATAACAGAAGAGACGAGACTATGATACAGGACTAGCTAGTGTTGACACGGTTTCTCCTTGTGACCTGATTTGACCCGAGGTCTTGACATGATTCCACGAACGCCTCACCCGCGCCAAAACGTCGCTGGCTGTTATTGTATTTACAGTATCTGGTAAAATTATTGCGAAGGTGGGTTCTCCGTGACCCGATAGTCCTATTGGCCCTTAAACGGTTTTTTGCTGCGAGCACAGACCAACAAATCCACTCTTTTAGCTCTGACTTTTGCAATAATCCTACCGGATACTGTACTACATTACATAAGTACTAGCTTTAACGTTGGAACGGGTATTTCATAAGGCTGATTGGCAGACGAAAAGCCTTGTTTAAGCCTCTGTCACAAATAAGCCCAAATTTGGCCTATTTTGGGCATAATCGTGACCGTTGCTCAGGTTTACATATGCAGATATCAGGCTCTATTAAGACTTTTTCTAAGGCTTCCCATTAGCTAAGAATTAGAGAAATCCGTCCGGGCTTGCACCGGAACGGAGTGAAAGAAAGGTTTCGTGGGTTAGGGTTAGGCACTTGGCAAATATCAAGCCGTCTACGGACGTACTCATCTCCATCACCTCCATCTCTCCGTCATCTCTCTCCACCTCCGGACCATACAGTATCCGGTAGAATTATTGCAAAAGTCAGATCTAAAAGAGTGGATTTGTTGGTCTGTGCTCGCAGCAAAAAACCGTTTAAGGGGTCACGGAGAACCCACCTTCGCAATAATTTTACCAGATACTGTACACCACACCCACCATGCACTGTCCGCATGTGGAATTCGTCTAGGTAAACTACCCTTTTTACAGAGTCTGGTAGAATTAATGCGAAAGTCAGCGCTAAAGGAGTGGATTTCTTGGTCCGTGCTCACAGCAAAGGTCGTTTCAAGAGCCAATGGGACTATCGGGTCACGGAAACCCACTTTCGCAATAATCCTACCAGACTCTGTATAGGCGGGTACCACAGGCGGGCACGACAAAAGGAAAGGGGTTGTGGGTGCGTGCGGGTGACGGTTTGTGACTGCACCAGATATGTAAAAAATACCATAGTAGGAACCCGTAGTTCCAGCGCGCACCCTAAGCCCTACCACACACACCGGAGACACTCGCCCCGTGACACCAAAACCTAACCCTCACTCCGTGAACCTCTTTTGCTGTGAAGTCGCCTTCTGTGACCCCTCCGATACTTATTCTGGCGTCTCCACAATCTGTAGGTAGTTAGATTTTCTGAAGATCACCACGCATAGTGGACCTCGCCCCCATCGAGTCATTCACAACCAAAACTCCCACCGGAGAACAGCAACGAACACCGTCACTCTACCATCACCGCCCCCAAGTAAATCGCACCTTTTTATCTTCTTAGCCTATTATCATAGCCAAACAACCGATATATAGCAAATATATCACTCACAATATCCCTTCGTGCGTTTTTAGGACCGGGCACTAAAGGAAGGTTATGCCTCAAAGAGGTATTTTACTGGCTAGTAAACCTAACCCTCACTCCGCGAACCTGTTTTGATGTGAGGTCACCGTTTGTGACTTCTTCTTTAGTTGTTCTGGCGATTCCAGAGACTGGAAAGAGTTAGATTTAATGGCTATCACCACGCCGTCATGGTCCTAATATGTCTCCATCTGCGGAACACACGAAGGGATAGCTCATGGTCAGAAGCACAGCAACTGTCCCCCCCAGATCCGTAAGAGACATGTACTAGCAAGGTCGCTTAGAATATTGGTCACTTGGTGATCAATAAGATAGAGGTGAGAGTGAAGGTGGCACTTCAAACCCTCTGCGAACTACACGTGACCAATATTCTAGGCGACCTTGCTAGTACAGCAAGACATCCGAGATATTGAATCATGCGATAGCGAGTTAAAACTAAATCATTGCAGAAGCATTAGATGAATGACTATCTCCCCTTTGGAATATCATACCAGGCAGGCGGGCCTCCTACCCGCATCGAGCTTCTCTAGATATCTCGCTGCCCTTCTCGAGCTCTTTCTCTGGCGCAAAATACGTCGAACTGGCACTGTTATCCACAGTAATCTCTCCGCGCGGCCTGCCTTTCAGGGCTCCCGCGTTAGACAGTTCTTCCCACCATCGGCACGTTCCTATCGCTATAGTGAATATGGTGAAAGCTCGCCACCTCTCAACTCGTTATCTCCTCCCATCCTCACTCCCGGTATCAAATCCGAACTCCCAGCGATGGTGGGCAACATTATTCCAGCATTCATTCCGAACGCCGTCCCCGGTAGCCCCCGCATCTCTCCAGCTCTACGGATGAAGTTTTGTGAACAGTATCAACCTCTTTTGGCAGCCCCCATTCCCTCCCTGAGCGGATCCCTTCCATAAAATAGCGGTGCAGTTTCAGATGCTTTAAGGTATATCCTTAGTGTGGTCCATGAGCCGACCCGGCTCGAGCTTTGGGCTCGAACTTTCGGCTCGAGCTTTGGGCTCGAACTTTCGGCTCGAGCTCAGCGAGCCTCACCCTCCAGCGAGCCTGAGCCGGCTTGAGCCGTTTTCTTTAAGGCTCGAGCTTAGGCTAGAGCTTGATCTTAAGCTCAGTTTACTCGCTCTGAACTAGGCTCTAGAAGCCATCAAGGAAGCCAGGAGGAGATTTATGCCCACTAGAATGCTGAGTTAAGTAATAAATCCTTTCTCACGGCATTACTCCATGACATTAAGCTTATATCTGCCATTTTAGTACACTTAGTGGAAGAATAACCTGTTTTTCTCATCATTGACCACCGGCTCGAGCCAATTTATGAGCCTGTCACCAAAGCTCCAGCCTTGCGAGCCCCTGCTTCTCATGAGCCGAGCCAGCTCGAGCTTGTATGCCGGCTCGACTCGAGCCGGCTCATGGACCACACTATATATCCTGTACTCACCCCTCAGAACCCCTGTGGAAATTGTTTGGCGGGGCAACAACAGACCCCCGAACCCGGGAAAGGGGGGGGGGGGGCATTCATCCCTAAACCGTCATCTTAATACTCACCTACCAGGAGCTAACTCCTATACAAATGTACCAAGAAGCGTCGCTATCCCTCACGGCGGTTAATAAATCCCCTCCCAAAAAACCAAATCCTCCGGTGCAGGGGCGTCTCTATGGATAGCTTAAGTGAAACTGCTTATTGCCAAATACTCGGTGAGGTCCCCGAAGGCGAAGCAAACGTCTCATGGTAGCACAAGGTATACCCTTCAATTTGGCCGATGTACACCGATAAATGGCATATTCCTTGACTCGAGTCAAAACAACATATACCCTTCGACAGGCTTCCAAAACGGAGATACTCGATTCAATCGTAACAGTAGATACATCGATAACTGGTACATTAAAATACATATATTGAACAGGGTTTTCCATATATTCTATCCCTCCCTACAAGAATTCAACCTGCAGGAACTGAACAAGGAGGAAGGCGGGGGGAAGTGGAATAGCATTCAACAGCATTGGTTGTCTAGGCCTGTCCTCGCTTTGAGAGATGGATGATATATCACAGCGGGATAATTCACATACTCCTCCGTTTCTCTCGGAATCAGGTCGTTCAAGTCAGGTTGAGATTTCACCGGGTATTCTGATTAATTAATGGGCCAATCAGTACAAGATGATTCTCAAATATATCCTGTTAGTTTGGGGGATTGTGACTTTGGGGAGGATACAGAGGTTCATCGACCCGCTGGTGGTCGGGGGGATAATTTGAAACGTGGTGAACCCTCGGGGTTACGGTGACAGTGACAGTTGAACAGCTCTAAGAATTGAAACGGAAGAGAAATGCTAGGGAGGATTTGATCCGGCCATGAGCAACATATGTAGTTCTCAGTTGACTTTTGAAAATGTTAGGTTCCCGTATGAGCGTGAAAGACATACTTTTGACTGGGAGTTGATGCCAAAAAAATTAGAGCTTGCCCTTAAACAAACCGGATTGATTGTTAAATACAAAAAGCAGGAGTAAATTCCGTGATCCTTGTAAGGTAGTGCGAACCCCTGTCTATATTGCCCTGGAGTGATCGATGGTGGGTGACACATGCAGCCGCAAGATCTACCGACCTGCAGGTTGGCTGTGGGGTGCGGGGTAAAGTGTGGCGCGTTACCCGACCCTAAGCCCCGAGCCGCATTAATGTATCCACCTCCAACGCGCAAGCCACACCGTCAACAATCAATCGTCTAAAACGGGTCGAAATTAAACCTCATCTCAGCTCTACCCCCCCATGTTCTTCATCATCTTCATCATCCCCATCACTAGTCTCGTGCCCAGCCTGTGTTTTTTATTTCTCGGCGCACAGTCTGGTGTAATAGGTGTATGGCCTCGTACCCAGTCTGGTATTTTGTGGTTGCTGTGCCAAGACCTTCTGCAAAGTAAATCACGTGACTGCCAAGACGTTTGGGATGGGATCGAGCTCACCCCGGCGAACCTTAAGGGCCCGTTTGGGAGCATCATAACTCCGTTTTGCAAGAAATGTTTGTGTCTGGCATGCCTCCGTTAGGGCTTTGACACAGAGTTCCTACTTTTCAGCTCCGTTTCGTTGCAACGCTCAAAACCCCACCAAATCATTACCGCCCGGACGGGTAAGGAGATAAGCTTTATTCTGAGCTCTAAGACTTCGAAAAGGCCTAAATAAGGCTGATGTTTCAAAAAAGCAAAATATAAGCCTGTTTTGGCCGAAAGTATGATATTTGCTTACATAATATTGCCCCCAAATAAGCCTCTTTTAAGACTTGTTCCGGTATTAGATTTATTAAATAAATAAGAATAGGCATTTATAGTGCTGGATCTGGGTTAGGGTTAGGAACTTAGTAAATATCAAACTGTGTTCTTCGATCTGTTCTTTAATACCCGCCCTTCTACCTCCCTATCTCCTCCGTCCTCTCTACTCTCCGTCCCCTCCCCCCCACCTCTTACCCATCAAAATCAATATCAGACATAGGCTAATCAGAGAAGCAGCGAATCAAGCTGCGCAGCGAATGAATTAGCAGCGAATCAATTAGCAGCGAGTCAAGCAGGTACGTAGCTAAACACCAAATCAATACCAAATCGTCGACTAATCGCACCAAATTAATCAGTAGCAAATCGACGCCCAAATCGCCAGCAAACTACCACCCAACTGACGACTGACGGTGCACCAATCGACGTAAGATCAGCACCTATTTAGTATGTAGGCAGGCAGGCAGGCAACCGGATGATTAAATAGATTGCTTAATCGATGTACATATTAAATTCATTAATAAAATCTTCATTTCCGAAATTTACTATGGCGAATAAGTATAAAAAGAAATAAGGCCGAATTATCGAAAAAGGCTTTTTTAAGCCTGATATTAGACTTAAAACAATACTTGTTCGGGCGGTAAAGTATCCACCCTCACAACCAAACTACACTGCTGTTTGGGAAACCAAAACTCCGTTTTCAAAAATATCTGTTTGCACCCACCTAACGCAGCCGTTGCATAACGGAGTTGAAGTACCTCGATAGTAGGATAATGACTTGTATTGATGATGACTGTTAGAGGACGAGGAGTCTGTCTCGCTCTTATCCCCTAGCTCCTAATCTAACACTGGGGCCTAATGCCAAGCCTAGTGCCACTCTGCCTTCAACCGGCTACACTACTTGACACCTTGCACCGCCACTATAGTACTCCAATCTTATACAGATAATCAACCCTTACAGGAGTTTCATAACCACGAAAACTGCCAAACGGGCCCTAAATCTTTAAGTATTTCGAGGTTTTAAAATATCTCCGAACCCCTAGACTCTCCGAGAGCCCCCCGACTCACTTGGACATTTCTCGGAGGAAGTTCGAAATATTTTTGGCACTTTTACCCTAGACTGTAGCTGCACGCAGATAAAACAGTCTGGGAACGAGACTACATCCCTTCGTCTGTTCCCGACATGTTAGGCCCACAACGGCGTCGTGATAGACAAAATCTTAACGGAAAAGAGTATACTCCACCACCTTTTAGAAAACCTTTGCGTGACAAGTGGGCCCATCTTGCACCGCCAGCCGACATTTGCAGTTAGCTTCTGCAATTTGTATGGTGAGCCACCAATCGCCACATGTCGTGAAAACGTACGAAGGGATACCTCCGGCTGTGTCATTAATTAATTGGCTTCACGTGCACTCGCTCTCCCCTGCAACTGAAACCATCGCGCCACTGCTAGATAGTGCGATCAAGGCCCGGCAGGTGAAGTAAAGTCCCCGACAGCGGACCAGGTTCCCGGGAGAGATGATCCCGGCTATTCGAGGACATGTAAACCGGATTATAATCTAGGATTAATTACCACTCGTGTCTCGGAAAATTATCGATATTCCCCGAAACTGCACCGAAATTGCTGCTAGGGCGATCGCGCTCACCCTCGAGAAGCCGGATGAACTGCAAGCTGGTGCCGTTATTCGAGGGGGCTCTTTGTCTATGTACATGTATCTGTGGAACTACGCCCCCACCCCCCAGACCCCCACTCTCTTAGAATCGGGTGAGGGAGAGAGCTGAGCTTGATCATGGGGTATCACTCGCCAGGCGTGTTCAGGTGACCAGGCACTCTGCACGACTGCCGCCGGTATGCTGATGACTTGCTTTAAGTTAACAGAGATCCCCATTGACTCTGACCCTAAAGATTGTCAGCTCGGCACAACGCAAGACCAATACCACGATATTACGCTCAATAACGACGCGATATCGCCCTCAACCACGACATCAGCTATGACGACCCCACAATCCCGACCCCCCTGACTCTGGCCGATAACCACCTGTGACTTGGTATTCTCTAGCTTGTTTATACGATAGGGATCATAAGGTCGCGCTCCTCCCAAATTCGTTTATCCGGCGAAGAAGAATTAGCCGTGTCATAGAATATCACCCGACAGGCCAGCACGCTAAAAAGATATATATTTCTTTTTTGTTTAGTTGATTAGTGGCATAAGAGGATACCATAGGATATGCCGTCGCTCTCAAGGGACATTCATATTGCCTCCACAGGCCACATAATCATGGAGTTGGGGAAGAGGCGGATAATATCTAGCTCGATTGTTCTTCACCGGGTATGTCCACCACAATGATATAACCATTAATTGGGGAATGAATTTTGATGGAAACATGGACCTTGGTTGTCTCGGAATTCTGGGTGGTAGTCCTATACCTCTAGACACCTGGGCAATAACTAGAACATCTTGACTAGCCATGCGAGGCGAGACACAAGTGTAGTTCGGAGTCCACAACGTACATCCGGAGTAAATAGGTCCGGGGATGTTTTCAGCTTGCCAGATTAAGGGCTGCCCCCACATTTATCATGGCAGAGTACAATGAGATCACGCTTTCGAGATCGGGATCGCAAAGAACTAAATGGAAGAGTTGTTGGGTTACCATTACGAGGATATGGATTCGGATGGAAGGCTTTATCACTACACCAAGTGCAAAATACAGAAGAGTTGAGAAATAAAAAGTAATGCACACATCAATTGTAAAAAGATCACCGCAGTGGACGGAATCTGAAAACAGCCCAGCCTGAGCACGAAAGACGAAGAATGAAAAGGAAAAAGAAAAAAGAAAAAAACTGAGTAAAAGGGAGAAGACAAACAAGGCAAGTCACCAGAAGACTAGACAGAGGCGATCGTCCCGCCCAGATATTTAACCCCTCCTAATGAGGGGATCTTTCACCTCACTCAACCACCCTGGCACAAGGAACTGGCACTGGAACAGAAGGGGGCGGGTTCGGAACACGATACCGCGCGGGAAGAATATACCAAACAGAAGCCAGGGGGCCTGATAAAATTGAGCGGGGTAAAGTGTGAGTAGGAAGAAAAGTCCAACATCAGAAAAGGGAAAGCAAAGATGTCATGAAAAGGGAAAGAGAAACACATATCCCTCGCAAGAATGGAAACCACACAATCAATGAAGTAACAAACAAACAAGAATCGCAACTAACACTAATGGGCCGGGATGTTGTTAACATTACTGAATGGGCGGTGGAGCCGGCCGAGAGGAATCGAATTTAACACGTCTCGGCGGGGTACCTGGTCCATAGGAATCGAAGCTAATCCCACCGGCAGGAACGACCCTTTCGCTAGAATCAAATTCCCTAGATCTACCAGCACGCGCAGGAATGGCCTGCTTGGTAGAACCAGAGCCCATATATCCACGAGCACGGTCGTTGAGGACAATCGGCGTCCCCCCTACTCGCTCCTCGACAATTTCGCCTGCGCCGTAATGGGGCACAATGATGGGCGCACCTTCTTTAACCCCGCTGTAGGAATGCACGTTGTAGGGGATACCAGATAGAATGATCGGTGTGCCGATTTCCCGGGTTATGGTTGGAGAAATCATTGTAGGGGGGTTTTCGAAGGGAAGTGTACGAGGAGGTATCAAGTGAGTAGAACAGAGGTGGGTATTTCTTATAAAGGTGTAGGAATCCGGTGACGTACAGGTTTGCGCTGCTGCTAGACGGCCTCCTAGTAACCCTTACTCGAGTGCTCAACGCAGACTGGTTGGTGTTTGTGCCAATTTTTCAGGTGAGCGCAGGAGGGTGTTCATGTGGCTGCAGCGGGCATCTATCTGCTATTAAACCTCGGCCGCGGACTTGAGGTGTCCCGATGATATGTACCGGTTCTGTACGCAGCTCACTCACTCGAACAGCTACCCGGAATTTCATGAGGTTTCCGAACACGACAAATATTGCATGTCATATAAAATATTGGTCGTGTTCGGAAACCTCATGAAATTACGAGTAGATGACGTCAAGCATCAACTGTTTGAGCGAGGGAGATACGAGGCCCCGGAAAGGCGTATATGATCACTCGAACAGAAAATGATGATTGGTGAAATAGTCTAATTGAGGACGTAGGTATCATGGACAGTACAGAAACCGGTTACAAACAGCGTAGATCCTTTAGTTTCTCTTGGACTATTAATATATAGGGTGAGGATATCCGCCCATAGCTTCCCCCCGCCCCCACCTTCTCCCATTCTCCACCTCCCCCATCCAACCAGACCCAAATCAATTCCAGCATCTCACTCCTACACACTACCTCTCTTCAAAGCCAACAGCGACGACACCTCCACCATGGTCCTCTACTACGTCTACGTCCGCCTCAACTGCCCCTCAATGGGCGACAAGAACTTCTGCGACTATCGCTACCTCCTGGCATGCGCCTCACGCTACCAGGCCGACGAGTACTTCCGCGCTTTCCAGGAGCGCATGCGGTTCAAGCGGATCTCTGCCCAGTTCTGGGAGTATGAAAGCGAAGAGAGTCTGAGGAATACCATCACGAAAGCAGCCAACATCGACAGCTCCATCCACAAAGGCATCATGCTCTCGAATCTCCCCAACATGGGGGAACGCAATGGATTTGTGCAGGTCCCGCCGGAGGCCGCCCGCGACTGGATTAGTGGGCGTGCCTACTTCATACGCAATGTGCGGCAGCCGGATATCTACTGGTATCATCCTGCGGGAGGAGGTGAGGACCGGATCTTGGCGTCGAGGTGGCAGAAGACAAAGTTCTTTGTGAGGCTTGCGGAGGCGGATGAGAGTGAGACGGGGACGGTGCTGATTAGGAATGACCGGATACGGATTTCGACGGTGTCGCCGCAGGCGAAGGGGATGGTGGTGAGGATGGGGGAGAATAATAGGATGGTTATGGTTAAGCCGTCGGCTGCGGCGGTGGCGGTGGCGGGGAGTGATAAGGACTTTAGGTTTAGGGACTTGTTGGGAACATTTGGAACAGAGTGGGAGTGTAAGAACGGGGAGCCGTATGAGTATGTGACGTGGGGGGATCCGTCAGTGATGCACTTGGATGATTGGGAGCTCTGTTAATGGAGGGTCTTATGGGGTGGCTGTTTCTCTTCGTTACGAGTGTAAAGTCGATTTATTCAATCTGAATTCACACAAGAGATTCACATCGTCAGGATTAAAATGCCGCTGATCAGCTTCAGCGGATAAAGAACTCGCAATGGTCGCCTAGTGGCAAGTCGATTCATTTTCTTCAGGGTCACCGTTACCTTTCTTTCAGTGATTGTGCATTCCTAGATTAAGTCCTGGAATATCTTGAAGATAGCTGTAGGATATCTAATGAGTGTATTTGAAGTGCGATCACAGGTTATCCGGCAAACAGATATTACACATTGAAAGAGTACAGACATATGCTTTTTCGGGTCCGTCGGACACATATTTCGCCCCTCCATTGCTCAAAGGCTAGTGATAAGAACACTGACCCACATGCTGTTAATTGGTCCATCAATTGGTGGGTTGATGGATTGATGGATTGATGGATTGATTGCTCAATTACTAATCTACTACTAGCTGTTCTTATACTGTCTACATCTGCGTAGATAACAGCTCCCTACACCGCTCCAGCTAGTACGGAGGTGTATACGCTTTTTCAAAGGAGACCTAGTATGCTGAAGAGCCAACAATCTTCAGACCAGCAACGATACGAACAACTGTTTTTATAACAGAAAGGAACAATATATGTAACACTGGTCGAAATACGCTATTTACCGCCAGAAAACACCTTATTTGCGCCATGAACTAATGCGTAAATGACCCCTACCGGTGCAGCAACAAAAGCGGCTGGAGCTAGGACAATAGGCGCAGCAATAGCCAATCCAAGCTTCTCTGCAAACGTCATGTCAGCAGGGTTCTTTAACCGCTTCAGCAGGCCCTCGAGAACTCCAGCTTCTTTCTCCTTTCCTAGTCGCCTCAATCTCTCAAACTCATCAATGCCCTCAGCAAAGATTGTTTTACCGACAGTAGTCTCGCCTAATATGCCACCCGTTTTATGCATCTCGTCATGCACCAGAAGGTTGACGCGAGGAACAGCTAATAGTGCTGTAAGGATGCCCGCTGCCGCATCAACGTCGTCCTCGTACAGCCTGACTGTTGAATGGATACGGCTCCAATGCTCCTTCAAAATGTCGGCTTCCCGTTTTTCTTGCTCGGCGAACCGCTTGATGCTCCCTGGATACCACATTGTGGTCCCTACAATGACATTCCCCATTGCGCTTTTGCCACACATCTGTTGGAGGATTGACAGTGTTTTCTTCTGACTGCCGGAGAATCGCTTCTCGCTAATGTCGTGCAAGAAAATAACGCCGTGGAGCGGGAAGCTATCATCTTCACGAGCTAGATATAAGAGGTGCGATACAATATCTTCGAGTATGTCGATGTTGTCGCGCGCAGAATCATCGAAACCGGGAGTGTCAATGAGTATGACAGGTCTACCGTTGAGATGGCACTTGTACGGTGCGGCTTTCGTCGTGGCTAGTGCACAGATGATTAGCAGGTTGTGAATATAACGGAGAGAAGTACTGTACCTGAATCAATGCCGCTGTCGACATCTGGTTCCTTCCCAGTGTATAGATTCGTCCCACCGAGCAACTTAATGAAGCTGCTTTTACCTGAGCCCGTCTTTCCCAGCAACATGAAAACTGCGTGGGGCAGGGTTTGGCGCTCTGTGGAACACTAGAACTTAGCAGGGGCCCGTGTCTAAATATTGATACAAGGAATAGAAATTGAGGTGAATCAGGAAAAGAAATAATGAACACTACCTGAAGACGAAGCACCTGCCCTAGGGCCATCGAAATCTTTTACCATTCCCATCGTTGAGGCTGCTTGTATGAGGGGGCGGTCGGTAGACCTTTAACTGTGATAAGTGGGATATTTAACCTGTGTTATATGGGTAAAATACGTAGCTGATAGACGTAGTAGAGTGAGTGAGAGAGAGGTACGAGAACGTTGGGTGAAAGATGTACTATATAAATATATATTCCTTGATCGCCCTGAAACGAGAGAGACGGTGATGTACCAACATAGAAAGGTAACAGCAAGCAAGGAGTGTGCGGTACGAGCGCGTGGCTGCCTGAAGCAGTTGCCTGAACTTGGTTGCCTGAAGCTCATTGTCTCACATCAAAACGCTTCCAATATACTCGTGGCATAACTAATCGTAAAGTTCTAACCAAACTTTAGGTAAGGGGTGCCCGCATATGGAAAAGGTGGGATGCGATTGCTACATATTGAATTAACAGACGAAAATACGATGTAGTTTCCTTTTTGGGGTACTTGCTATCCGTCTACATCCTACTCCTGAAAAGCCCACCTGGCTGAAAGGAGTGGTATTCGGTAGGTATTAAACTCTCTAGGCGTTGCTTAATTGTTCAATAGTTCCGAGGTCTCCTAACCAAGAGTACGCCGACAAAGCCTCCTCCGAACGGTCGGCGTGAGTGGAATAAAATTGAATTCATATGGCTACTCGGGCCGCTGTTACGGCATATTCATGTATGTAATCACTTTCAGACCCTGAGTCAGTTTGTGGTAGATAACACAATGGCGGAAAATGTGATTAGAGTACAAGTAGTAGTCTTGCCCTGTGTACAAAACAGGGTGATTTAACTTAAACGGCCATCCACAATTTAGAGCAAACTCAAGGTCTCCCAATGATAAACTGTGTACTCGCCTTATGCAAACCTGTCACAGTTGTAGCAATACCCTAAGGAGTTCAACTTCGTAGCATATACGTTTAAAAATTGTTTAAAGAAAGCTTGGTACAGTTCAAGTAGAGCCGGGTCAAGTTTATATGGAACTATGTCAAGCTTTCTTTAAATAATTTTTAAACGAATACATGTTTAGGTTAAGTTCCCTCTGTTTACTTTAAATTCGGAGAACTTAACCTAAACGCCAGCAGGTACAGGTTAACTTGTACCCGTTTAACATAAAAACGGTAAACCTAACCTAAACTCTGTAACGATTAGTTTAACAGAGCTTTTCATGTTAACTAATTGTGAATCGGGACGGGTTTTTGTAATAAGCAAGTAAGATTTTTATTAGTAGCCAGAAATAACTAAAGTACACCCTTGCAATTAATTTACAATTATTTTTTGCAATTGCTTCTGACGAAGCAATCTCTTCGCTTTGTTTTCCTCCTCCACCCCTTTGCGTTCTGCTCTTGGTACCTCTATAAGCTGCTGGCTAGGCATGTGTTGTATCCTAGCAGACCTCCTTCGATTCTCAAGCGTAGATGTGTTGCTCAAGCCAGTGTCCGTACGTTGTGCAAGGCGAGAAGGATCTGGATCTCCAACACTAGAGGCCTAGGTTGACATCATCCCCAACGCTTGGGCAGTATTATTAATATAAATTTTATCCTCTTTCCGCCAACGTCGGTTTCATTCTTTGGATTAACGCTAAGTTCAATCTTTGTTGTCTTGGCATCAACTTCAACCTTTTTAGTTTTAGTGTCAAGTTCATCCTTTTTTGGGTTAACTTCCTTTTTGATACGATTCTCTTCGGTGGCAAGTTTTGTACGCTCCTTCTCCGAATCTTCTACTTCTGAGGCTCCAAATTCCGAGCTAATTAACTTTCTCGAGCCTCTGTATCGGTGTTTGCCACCGTCAAGCCCTGCCAGCCTACGCTGAATAGCTAAACTTGGAACAACGGTCTCCATAACATCCCGTGAAATTATAAATTGAGAGCTTGTGCCTAATTCCAAGCTGGATATTCCGCGGAGAACCGGCTTTGTTGGTGGAGGTGGAGGAGGCATTGTGATTTGGTACTGCTCAACGTTCAAATTGCTATATGTATTCCTTTTGGCCCTTTCCATAAAAGGTGTTACTGCAACCTGTGTAACGGTTGGTTCAACTTTCATGGTCTCGTAGTCCTCCTTGTAGCCAATTCCACCCCAGTCCCCTCTTTTAACAAGCCCGATATCTACCATATGGCGACCCTTAATCATTTCCTTCCAAGTGCCTTGGTTGAGTGGATGCGCATGAGGCCGAAAGCGAACTAGTAAATAGCACATGCTGTATTTTGAACTACCATATATCTGTAACTGAATCTCAAAGTATTTCTCAAATTCTTCAAAAGAAATTGTGTCGTCAACTCTAATGCGCTTGAGTGGAATCAACTCCTTGTTGTCGATAATATTATATGTGACAACAGTTCCTCGAATCAAGATGGTATCATTGATTGATATCAGAGTTGGCTTTTGGTACTTATGTGCCAAAGGTTTCTGGAGTGGAGCAGCAATGGGAGGTGGCGAGATTGACGTAAGATCCTAAAACAAGAATGAATTCAGTAATGCTTTATAACTCTTTCTGTCCGTAAATGTACTTACAATCATTCTCTCCCCTTTTAGTACGACTAGAGATATTTTACGCTTGTCGGCGCTCTTCGCAGCATCCATTACTTCAACTTTGACCCTCTTCGGGCGAGTGTCCTTGAATAACCATTCTTGAAATAGGGCGCTCGGCACGTTTCATAGTTCTGGAAGATTCTCATTATTTCATTATAGTATTTGTCATCGGTGTATGACTCACTTTCCTATTAGTCATTCCATCACTCACACATGACTCATTGTATTTCTTTTGTACTACCTTTCATTAGTATAAATACGGGGCATTCCCCCTTAGCTAGAATAATCAACACGATCAATTACTTTACTTCTCCTACACACTTTCTCTAACCATTAGTATGGTACCAGTCTTGAAATTTGTCCCCAACATACCTTATATGTGTCTTTATACCTCTTGTTCTCAAAATGCTGCGTCTCCTCCTCTCTGCGTTGAGCCCGTTTCCTGTCACTCTAATGGACTTGGCTTCCCTTTCCCGATGGAGCTTCTTCTCCTCCAGCTGCTGTACACTTTTCCTCTCGCTGTCTTTCAGCAACCTAGTTTCCTTCTCCTGTGCCCGCCTGTCAATCTCCTTATCATCAGCCTCCCGCTTTTTCTCCTCCTCTCTACGCTGAGCTCGCTTCCTTTCACTATCTCTCATACGCTTGTCTGCCACTCTACCAGCCATGGAGATGAATCATTTGATTCATTTCCCACCAAGCGAATTTCAGGAAACGAATCAATTGATTCAGTTCCCGGGGACGCTTGTGGAAAAGGCATAAAAGATTCATTTCCAATGCCTAAAATCTCTTTTCTTGATTCATTTCAGCTTATTTACTACCTATTCTGGACAAGCGTGCGTCGTGATCCTAAAATGTCTTTTCGGATGTCTTGATGCCTTTCCTTCACCCTTTTCCGCTGCTGTATCGGGGACCAGAAATGTATTTTCCTACCATGAATAACACAAGGTACAGAGCTTAATATAATCAATAGCATAGGTGATAAGATATGGGCTATCTAATCGCAATCACACGGGTTCAAACCCGACTCTTTTTTATTTTTATTTGTTAAGTATAAACTTATATATAATTTTCGATTCTGGGTAATGTGTTTATTAAAATAACATATGAGACTTAGGATTCATTTCGGGATTCATTTCCTATAGTAAAAAGATTCATTTCCTTGTTTACTTAATGAACACATTTCCGATGATTCATTTCGCATCAAGGTTTTACTTGAGTATAAGATTCATTTTTTGATTCATTTCAATAGTTAGTAGAGCATTCTCACAATTATGCCTGTCATTCTCCTGCTGTTCATCCCTTTTCCTGTCCACAGCACGTTGCTGATACAACATTTTCTGTTTTACACGTTCCTTTATCATCTCAATTTGCTGTTTACCCTTTTTCTACTGTTCCTTAATTTCTTGCAGTTGCTTTTCGTAATTGATTGATATTGACTTCGTGTAATGGCAATATTACCTGTTGGTTAGGATGATCGATTGGACCGTGAAGGGAAGGTATTGCGTAGTTGAATCAGGATTTGTAATGGGGTTTCTGTTATATTCTTTTGGTTTCCATTACGCGAGGTATGAGTCATCAACGAACTAGAGGCTGTATATATAAAGGGGTGTTGTCTCGTGCCTTTTCATATTTTCCTTCCTTTCCTCTTCTCCTCACGCAACTTCTTGTAGTTACCCCGCGCAACACCAAAACTTTCGAACAACAATAACTTTTGGCCTGCATTCTCGATAAAAACTTTTACTCGAACACGATCCTGTATGTCAATAGACCGCGTAATCTATCGGTATCTTATCGCACATCGGTTCGTACGCGAAGTTATTCACGCTCTAGTCCCTGAGTTGTGAGCTCCCACCTCTTCAAAAACCCTCGCTTAAAGCCTCGCGACTGCTGCGAAAACAACAACCAACCTGGCCTCTCCAGACCCAACCAACCCACCAAACTTTGCGGGCAGGAAGAGAACTCTATCAGAAGTCTTTCCCAACCCAATCTGATCCGGAACATCCGTGATGTCCCAGCAAGCCTCGTTGAGCTCCTGGTTCGCAGGGGCCCCCCCACCAGGAACCCCGGCACCCCCTCGCTTTCCCGACACCCAATCAACACAACAAACACAGTCCACCACAGTAGAACAGACCCAACTCGGTAACGAACCTTTTTCCATCTTCGCCGAACATACCCAATACAATGAACCATATGCCCCAAAATATGGTTATATCCACCCTAGCATCGTCCCTGAAGAAACCCACGCCAGAATGGACATGAACTACATCTCTTGGGTAGTTAGAAACGCCCTCACCGTAGCACTCGAACCCCTCAACCAAACGACTGAACAAATCAACAGGGACCTAAAAGCCACCATTGAAGTCCTATCCACCCAAAACGACTCCCTCAAGCACACCGTCGACGTCCTGGCCAAACAAATGTTTGAAATGACAAAAAACCAGGACAAAACATCGGAAAAACTCCACCGCCTCCAACAACAGCTCACCAACCTCTCTGTCAACAGGCCCAGCAATCAAGCAATCAATGAAGGAAGAACCGGTGCAATCGCCGCCGTCGCTGCTGTCACCATCACCGCCCCCTCCGCCCCCACCACACCTGCCAACAAGGCCAACAACCCCAACCACCCCAACCATTCCCAACAGCCAAAAGGGAAAGCCAAGGAAACACTGGCCCCACTGGCACCAAAATCCTATGCGTCCGCCGTGGCAGGAAACACAAACCCCGAATTCACGACTGTCACGAACAAGAGGAAAAGCAAACCCAAAGCAGACCCCCTGTTCAAACCTGAAATCACCAAACTAAACCGGGAAATAGTAATCGAAATAAACAAAGAACTCACAGCCACCCCATCGGACATCAGAGCCAAAATAAATGCAAAGATCCAGGACCCCGACTGCCAACTTAACGCCGCTCGGAAAACAACCAAGAACAACATCATTCTGGAATCAAAGTTCGCAACCCCAGTAACAAAGGTCCTCGAATACAAAAAGGAAATCGAAACTGCCTTGAACGAAATAAAGGTACCCTTCGTCGACATCCGAATTAACTCTAGATGGTCAAAATTCATCCTACATGGCATCCCCACCTCTATAGGCGAAGCCTTCGACGCAGGACAATGTCTAGCATCGGAAATCAGAAACAACTACGGCAACACTTTCGAACTGGCGCAAATCCCGAGATGGCTATCAAAACCAGAAGCCCGAATCGGAAAGTCGCACTCCTCCATGATCATTGCCCTCCCTGGACAATTCACCAAAGAAAACCTCGGCCTCCGATACCTTACCCTCTTTGACAGGAACTGCAAAATCGACAGTTACCTCCCAGCAAACCCAGAGACCCAGTGTGCCAAGTGCCTTGAATACGGCCATAGGCAGGAACGCTGCTCCAACAGCGGAAGATGCGGACACTGTGCCGAGGAACACCAAACCAAAGACCACCCATGTACAGAATGCGCTGGAGGTCTCAGATGCTCACACACACCCATCCGATGCTATCACTGCAAGGCCCCCCACAAAGCAACAGACGCCAACTGCCCAGAACGAACCAAAGTCTGAATCACAAACAGACCCGGACCAGACACAAACGCAAGCCCACTACCAACTCCCGTAGTTATCCCGGCCCAATACCCCCCACAAGAAGACGCAGCCATGGATAACACCCCATGAGTCACATCAAAAGAACCACGGCCATCGCACAGCAACTGAACTGTGCGAAAAACGAGCTCACAACAAAGTCAGTAGTGGAGGAAGCAGAACAAGACCACAACACACTTTTTCTTTTGTTACAGGAACCATGGAACAATAAGGACGGCCACCCACCGGAATCCCCCTTTTCTATCTATTCACAGCCAGCAACAAGGGCACCAAAGTCGCCACATACATCAGAAAACACGCCAATCTAAAACCAAAACACCATTACACGCACAACAACTTCATCGTCTCCGTCACGGTGGAAATCCAGAACCAAAAGACACAAATCCTCAACATATACTCACCAGGACGAAGCGGACCCTTCGCAGAAATCTCCCGCCAAATAACTACCATTCAAAATTGCCTCGTCATGGGAGACTCAATAGCCACCACCAACTCTGGTATGGACACAGATCCCACGACTACACCAACACAATCAGAGCAGACAAATCTGGATCCAAGAGACTTAAAAGGTGGATCGATCGACAAAAGCTATCCCTGCTCAACGAACCGGGCTAATTCACACACTTTCCCAGAAACAACAATAGACCAACCATCATCGACCTGACCCTGATCAAAGGACCCATCCTGGACCATGATGTCCGCTGGAACATCGACCGCCACGGCGCAGGCTCCGACCACGGGAAGATCATAGTACAATTACGGATAGAAAAACCCCCCCACATTCCCAGAAGACTATGGCACCGAACGAAATGGGAAAAACTGGAAGAAAACATCTCAGGCCTCCAATTCCCCCCCGAGGCGTGGGACTCCCAGGGTCACACAAAGCAATCAGTCGACTTCAAACTTGAACACATTGACAACCTAATAGACCAAGTCACCCCATGGAGCCAAGGACACATCAAATCCAAAAAATGGTGGACCCCGGAGCTGAAAAAGCTCAAAACAACCCTCAATACAGCGGAAAGGAAAGCCAGGAAAACCCAAAAAGATGAGGATAGAGAAACATTCAGGAAAACGAGCAGGAAATGTACATCACTGATCCGCAAAGCCAAAGCAGAACAAAGGGAGAAGGAACTCGCAGAGGCTAAAGGAAGTACCATCTGGAAGCTAGTCAATGCAGGGAGAAGAAGGGATGTTACAATCCCAACCATACAAGGTGAAGAAACGTTTGCGGGGAAGTGCCAAGCTCTAAGAGCTCAACTCTTCCCCACAAATTGGACGTCCCCCAACAACCCCCCACTCCAAATCAGACCCCCATCCTTTGACCTTAGTGACACTTTCCAGGAAGTCACACCAGAAGAAATTACATCCGCAATGAAATCATGTCCAACACACTCGGCCACCGGCCCCGACGGCATCCCATACCCATTCATCCAGGCTACGATCAAAGCAAACATCCAACTATTTCGAGACATGTTCTCAGCCATGTTGCGCCACGGAGTCCAACCAGACCGATGGAAAGTGGCAAAATGTGTACCAATCCCAAAACCAGGAAAACCCGACTACTCATCGGCCAAAGCCTACCGACCTATCTCCCTATTACAATGCTTCAGCAAAGTACTGGAAAAGATAGTGGCAACAAGACTATGCACCGCCGGATCCATCCTGGAGACACTTACCAAAGACCAATTCGGAGGCAGACCAACAATCTCAGCGATCGATGCCCTCCTCCGCACCCTCACACCCATTCAACAAAACCTCCTAATCAAACGAACCACAGGAACTACCCCAGACAGACCAGCCCTCCTCACAAATGATATACAAGGAGCCTTCAACTGCGTGGATCATCTCTTACTCGGAGAAATCATGACCCAACAAAAATTCCCGGCCTATCTAACCAACTGGTGCAAGGAATTCAACACCAACCGAATCCTCCAGTTCCAGTTGAATCATGAACTGGAAACCCCACAACCATACAACTCAGGACTGCCCCAAGGATCCCCCTTGTCCCCAGTTCTATTCATGATATACGCAGGAGTCATAACAGACCCCAGCAACTCCAACAAAGAACTCAACACTACCTACATCGATGATGACGCGCTCGTTCAAATCGCAAAGACACCTCTCTACGCCGCCAAAAGGCTAAACGAAAGAATGGCTGAAAGGGTAAGAAAGGCAACACGCCTTAACATCAAATATGAACCACAAAAATCCGATCTCATCTTCTTCAAACCCACAACATCAAAACTCCCTACACCAAAACACCCAGTCATAATCGCAAATGAGGAAATCTACCCCAAAGACAGACTCAAATATGTTGGAATATGGCTAGATTCAAACCTCTCATTCCGACCACACATCGAAGAAACCATTGCCAAAGGCCTCCGAGTACTAGGGCAAATCAGGAATATAGCATACCTCCTCGGATCAACAGTTAAAACCATACACCATCTTGTCGTCCAAGGCCTCCTCCCTACAATCCTATGGGGATCAGAAGCATGGTCGACAGGAGCGGACCACGTTCTAAGATCACTCCAACCACTATACAACCAAGCAGCCAGGGTCATAGCCGGCCTGCCCCGCTGGACAAAAACCGCAAAACTACTCAAAGAGGCAGCACTCCCACCATTAGAACAACTCCTCACCCATAAGACACGTAAATACGGCACTCGGATTCTTTGCTATCCGGCTGACCACCCCCTCAACGAAGAACTCATCCAACTCCTCCCCAGCAAGATAAAGAACACAAAAGGCACGGGACTCCACCGAGTCGCAACACTCATGCTCCCGTTCCAGGAACCAGGAAACCGCAGAGAAAGATGGATACAGAACGATCTCATCACCAAGCGCATGCTGAAGGAATGGAACTCCATTCCAATCACCAACTACCACGAACCAGGAACCCTCAAAGTCAACCCTAAACGAGCAAATCTCCCAATCTCCAAGGCAAAACTGATACACCGCATACGATGTCAGGTCACCAGACTAGACAGACATGCAGCATACACAGAACCCGAGCCCTGCCAATGTGGCACAGAACAATCTTCCAAACACACCATAATCGAATGCCCCTGATGGACACAAATCCGGAGGCCATTGATGGATAAAATCCCGGGACAACCCACTTGGGAGAACTGGCTCTTCACAAACCTAAACATAGACCTTATACTACAATTCGCAGCTAAAAGAAACCTACTGGACTGGTACGAGATGGACGAGGAGGAGGAGGACCCAGAGGATTAATAAAGGTTTTTCTACTTTCCTGTACTCGTTTTTCGTATCTCCTTACTCGATTCTTTTTCTTTTTTGTCTTTCGTTTCGTCTTTCTCCTTTTGTGTGTGGCGGAGCTTGGTGGCGTGCGATAAGTCTTGTACTTCAAAACAATATAAATTATCTATCTATCTATCTTGTAGTTACTCGCGTCCGACCGCGCGAGGGTACTCGACCCTCCCGTTTCGACATCCTGATTCTCGAATTGCTTCAGGCCCTGAGCGAGACGTCCCCCTATCTACCGAGTTGAACCCTCTCACGAGGATGCGTCGTTCTTCTCACCCCCTCCTCAAACCTGTCGGCGCCCCCGATCGCGACACCCAAACGACCAGCCCTTCGAGGCTACCCCTCTCTACGTCGTATTGGCACTCTGTCAATAGTCTGGAGGTCAGCGCAGACCTATTGCCAAAGCCTACGATAACCCACGGTGTTAGCGACCTTACGGTCGCGAAACATTCGTTCCTTACCTTACGCGAGGTCCCTTCGTTGGGCCTTACCCCACTTTACGGCCCTAGCCAGGCAACCCATTCAACCGAGTCGGCATTTCCGCTCACCCAACCCCATCGGCCTGGCACTACAACCGAGGCCACCCCATCAAAACACGGTCGGCACTTACGATTGCGACCACAATATATACTACGGAAATCGAGTTCGAAGGTTACCACTGTAAAGACCACCAACAGGTTGCGGCTTACGCTTACCATCCTTAATGGCCTGCTGCCCGACAAGCAGACTCCCAGGCTACCCTACCTTAACACACCCCTTTCGCTTTGGCACCTCGTTCTTCTGTCGGCCGGCCTGCTAGTCAAGAAGGTCACGATGATGCTACCACAGCCCCAGATTAACCTCCTACGATAGGTGACACTTGAGTTGGTTCTGGAATACGCTAAGTGTAGTAAGACGCTTCGCGACGCCAGGTTTGGACAAGGTTGTAATTGGGAGAAGCGTTTGGATTTTCTACCACGGGAAAGTTTCTTACTTTGTCGGTTCGATTCTGCTTACCTGTACCCCTTCTGTCTCGCGTTCCTTCGTGTTCGCACCAATTTTGTATCGTAGCCTTAGTTAGCTGCGACTTTTTCGCTTTCCTTTGTCTTTTCCTTTTCATGTTGTCCGGTTGTTCTTCTAGGTCTTTTTGACCCTCGCGATAAGCTTTGTGCTTCTAGTCGAGTAATAAAATATCTATCTATCTATCTTGTATTTACTCTCGCAACACCAAAACTTTCGAACAACAATAACTTTTGGCCTGCATTCTCGATAAAACTTTTACTCGAACACGATCCTGTATGTCAATAGACCGCGTAATCTATTGGTATCTTATCGCACATCTTTTCGTACGCGAAGTTATTCACGCTCTAGTTCCTGAGTTGTGAACTCTCTACCTCCCAGCCCTCGCCTAAGCCTCGCGACCACAGTGGAAAACAACAACCAACCTGGCCTCACCAGACCCATCCAATCCCCCAAACATTGCGGGCAGGAAGAGAACTCTATCAGAAGTCTTTCCTAACCCAATTCGATCCGGAACATCAGTGATGTCCCAACAAGCCTCCCTGAGCTCCTGGTTTGCAGGAGCCCCTCCACCAGGAACCCCGGCCCCCCCTCGCTTTCCCGACACCCAACCAACCCAACAAACACAGTCCACCACGATTGAACAGACCCAACTCAGCGGCGAACCATTTTCTATCTTTGCCGAACACACCCAGTACAATGAACCGTACGCACCAAAGTACGACTACATCCACCCCAGCATTGTCCCCCAAGAAACCCATGCCAGAATGGACTTAAACTACATCTCCTGGGTAGTTAGAAACGCCCTCACCGTAGCACTAGAACCCCTCAACCAAACAATTGAACGAATCAATAAGGACCTAAAGGCTATGATTGGAGTCCTACCCGCCCAAAACGAATCCCTTAAAAATACCGTCGACATCCTGGCCAAACAAATGTTTGAAATGACAAAGAACCAGGACAAAACATCAGAAAAGCTCCACCGCCTCCAACAACAGCTCACCAATCTCTCCACCAAATGGCCCAGCAATCAAGCTCTCACCGAAGGAAGAACCTCCGCAATTGCCGCCGTCGCTGCCGCCACCAGTACCCCTACCACCGCACCCGCAAACAATCTAAACCATGCCCAACAAGCAAGAGGAAAAGGCAAAGAAGCACCAACCCCACCAGCACCAAAATAATATGCCTCCATCGCAGCAGGAAACGCCAACTCTGAATATACTATGGTAACGAACAAGAGGAAACCCAAACCCAAAGTGGACCCCCTATTCAAACCAGAAGTCACCAAAATCAACAGAGAGATCGTCATCGAAACAAACAAGGAAGCACCGATCACCCCCTCCGATATCAGAACCAGAATCAACTCCAAAATCGAAAACTCAGACTGCCAACTTATCGCTGCTAGGAAAACCTCAAAAAACAACATCGTACTGGAAACCAAATTCGCCACACCGGCTTCGGAAGTCTTCAAATATAAACGGGAAATCGAAGCAGCCCTGAACGAACTCAACGTACCCTTTGTCGACATCAGAGTTAAGTCAAAATGGTCTAAATTCATTGTACATGGAATCCCAACAACAATCGGAGACGGCTATGAAGCAGGACAAGTCATGGCCTCAGAAGTCAGAAGCAACTATGGCACCACATTCGAAATGGCACAAATCCCCAGATGGCTCAGCAAACCCGAAGCCAGAGTGGGGAAAGCACACTCGTCAATGATAATCACACTCCCAGGACAATATACAAAGGATAACCTCGGACTAAGATACCTTACCCTATTCGACCGACAATGCAAAATCGACAACTACCTCCCAGCCAGCCCAGAAACCCAATGCTCCAAATGCTTAGAATATGGCCACCGACATGAACGATACTCTCACCAAACTGGGAGATGTGGACACTGTGCAGAGGACCACCAACAAAGGAACACCCATGCTCCGAATGCCCAGGAGGCGTCAGATGCGTCCACACACCCATCCGGTGCTACCACTGTAAAGCCCCCCATAAGGCAACAGACGCCGATTGCCCAGAACGTACCAAAGTCCGCATTACAAACAAACTCGGACCAGACTCAAACCCAAGCCCGCTACCAATTCCCGTAGTCATTCCGGCCCATGACCCCCCACAAGAGGATGCAGCCATGGATAACACCCAATGAGTCACACCAAAAGAACCACGGCTATCGCACAGCAACTGAACTGCGCGAAAAACGAGCTCACAACAAAGTCAGTAGTGGAGGAAGCAGAACAGGACCACAATATACTATTTCATTTGTTACAAGAACCATGGAACAACAAGGACGGCCACCCACCGGAATCCCCCCTTTTCTATCTATTCACAGCCAGCAACAAGGGCGCCAAAGCCGCTACATACATCAGAAAACACGCCAATCTAAAACCAAAACACCATTACACGCACAACAACTTCATCGTCTCCGTCACGGTGGAAATCCAGAACCAAAAAACACAAATTCTCAACATATACTCACCAGGGCGAAGCGGACCCTTCACAGAAATCTCTCGCCAGATAATCACCATCCAAAACTGCCTCGTCATGGGAGACTTCAACAGCCACCATCAACTCTGGTATGGACACAGATCCCACGACTATACCAACACAATCAGTGCAGACAAATCTGGATCCAAGAGACTTAAAAGGTGGATCGATCGACAAAAGCTATCCCTGCTCAACGAACCGGGCGAATTCACACACTTTCCCAGAAACAACAATCGACCAACCATCATCGACCTGACCCTGATCAAAGGACCCATCCTGGACCATGACATCCACTGGAACATCGACCGACATGGCGCAGGCTCCGACCACGGGAATTCCATAGTACAATTACGAATAGAAAAACCCCCCACATTCCCAGAAGACTCTGGCACCGAACGAACTGGAAAAAATTGGAAGAAAACATCTCAGGCCTCCAATTCCCACCCGAGGCGTGGGAATCCCAGGATCATACAAAACAATCAGTCGACTTCATACTTGAACACATAGACAACCTAATAGACCAAGTCACCCCATGGAGCCAAGGACACATCAAATCCAAAAAATGGTGGACCCCGGAGCTGAAAAAGCTCAAAACAACCCTCAATACAGCGGAAAGGAAAGCCAGGAAAACCCAAAAAGATGAGGATAGAGAAACATTCAGGAAAACGAGCAGGAAATGTACATCACTGATCCGCAAAGCCAAAGCAGAACAAAGGGAGAAGGAACTCGCAGAGGCTAAAGGAAGTACCATCTGTAAGCTAGTCAATGCAGGGAGAAGAAGGGATGTTACAATCCCAACCATACAAGGTGAAGAAACGTTTGCGGGGAAGTGCCAAGCTCTAAGAGTTCAACTCTTCCCCACAAATTGGACGTCACCCAACAACCCCCCACTCCAAATCAGACCCCCATCTTTTGATCTTAGTGACACTTTCCAGGAAGTTACACCAGAAGAAATAATATCCGCAATCAAATCATGTCCAACACACTCGGCCACTGGCCCCGACGGCATCCCATACCCATTCATCCAGGTCACGATTAAAGCAAACACCCAACTATTTCAAGACATGTTCTCAGACATGCTCCGCCACGGAGTCCAACCAGACCGATGGAAAGTGGCAAAATGTGTACCAATCCCAAAACCAGGAAAACCCGACTACTCATCGGCCAAAGCCTACCGACCAATCTCCCTATTGCAATGCTTCAGCAAGGTATTGGAAAAAATAGTGGCAACAAGACTATGCACAGCTGGACCCATCCTGGAGACTCTTACCAAAGACCAATTCGGAGGCAGGCCAACAATCTCAGCGATCGACGCTCTACTCCGCACCCTTACGCCCATTCAACAAAACCTCCTAATCAAACGAATCACAGGAACCACCCCAGATAGACCAGCCCTACTTACAAATGATATACAAGGAGCCTTCAACTGCGTGGACCACCTCCTACTCGCAGAAATCATGACTCAACAAAAATTCCCGACTTACCTAACCAACTGGTGCAAGAAATTCAACACCAATCGAACACTCCAATTCCAGTTCAATCATGAACTAGAACCCCACAACCATACAACTCGGGACTACCCCAAGGATCCCCCTTATCTCCAGTCCTATTCAAGATATATGCAGGAGTCATAACGGACCCCAGCAACTCCAACAAAGAACTTAACACTACCTATATCGATGACGACGCGCTCGTCCAGATCGCAAAGACACCTCTCTTTACCACCAGAAGACTAAACGAAAGAATGGCTGAAAGGGTAAAAAAGGCAACACCCCTCAACATCAAATACGAACCACAGAGGTCCGATCTCATCTTCTTTAAACCCACAACATCGAAAATCCCCACACCAAAAAACCCACTCACAATCGCAAATGAGGAAATCTACCCCAAAGACAGACTCCAATACGTTGGAATCTGGCTAGACTCAAACCTCTCCTTCCGACCACACATCGAAGAAACCATTGCCAAAGGCCTCCGAGTACTAGGGCAAATCAGGAACATAGCATACCTCCCTGAATCAACAGTCAAAACCATACACCATCTTGTCGTCCAAGTCCTCCTCCCTACAATCCTATGGGGATCAGAAGCATGGTGGACGGGAGCGGACCACGTTCGAAGATCACTCTAACCACTATACAACCAAGCAGCCAGGGTAATAACCGGCCTGCCCCGCTGGACAAAAACCGCAAAACTACTCAAAGAGGCAGCACTTCCACCATTGGAACAACTCCTCACCCACAAGACACGTAAATACGGCACTCGAATTCTGTGCTATCCGGTTGACCACCCCCTCAACGAAGAACTCATCCAACTCCTCCCCAGCAAGATAAAGAACACCAAAGGCACGGGACTCCACCGAGTCGCAACACTCATGCTCCCGTTCCAGGAACCAGGGAACCGCAGAGAAAGATGGATACAAAACGATCTCATCACCAAGCGCATGCTGGAGGAATAGAACTCCACCCCAATTACCAACTACCACGAACCAGGAACCCTCAAAGTCAACCCCAAACGAGCAAAACTCCCAATCTCCAAGGCAAAACTGATACACTGCATACGATGTCAGGTCACCAAACTAGACAGACATGCAGCATATACAAAACCTGAGCCCTGCCATTGCGGCTCAGAACAATCTTCGAAACACACCATAATCGAATGCTCCCGATGGACACAAATCCGAAGGCCACTGATGGATAAAATCCCGGGACCACCCACCTGGGAGAACTGGCTCTTCACGAACCTGAACATAGACCTCATATTACAATTCGCAGCCAAAACAAACCTACTGGACTGGTACGAGATGGACGAGGTGGAGGAGGACCCGGAGGATTAAAGGCATCTCTACTTTCCTGTTCTCGTTTTTCCGTATCTCCTTGCTCGATTCTTCTTCTTTCCTTTGTGTTTTCTTCTTTCTTTGTTTCTTTCTCTTGTTTTTTTCAATCGGCGGAGCTTGATGGCGTGCGATAAGTCTTGTACTTCAAAGCAATATAAATTATCTATCTATCTATCTTGTATTTACTCCACGAATATAATTCTTGTTCTACGTCTCGTCATAGGGTTCAACTGGTTGATCATACCAGGCAGAGCCACCTCATAGTCCATAGTCTCGAATACCTATTGTTATGTCCTTGCCTCGGTTGTATTCTTTGGCACTATAGTTCCTACGCCCATAGACCCCGTTACACTTCGAGTTCCTTGGTATTGGCATATCTAGCATACATATTGTTAACTTCACGTTGATAGTCCTAAATCTTTCTAGGCCTACTCTCTTCATTTTCTTCCTCGGTAATACCGATACATTCAAACTCTATTCTTTCACTCTCAACCTTTCCCAATACAAACCTTGCAGCTTCCCACTCCTCAACTTGCAATCTTTCTGCTTTAAATCTTTCAACCTCAAATTTCTCCATATTTAGAGAATCAGCCATGGGCTTCTATCCTTCTTTATATTTATATTTTTGTTTAGAAGCATTCTCATAATTATACTCTTCGGGGGGTCGGTTCTTTTGGTTCTGGTTTGTATTTGAGTTTTGTTTTAATACTTGTTATCATTTCACCTCCGGAAGGACAAGGCTATTATACAAATAAAATCAAGTAACTCGCATTACTCACAGCAAAATATTGCCAGCCTGACGCATTCTGATTCCCATACAAAACATGCGGACAGCACCATGCTGTTATGAACAATAGAAACACCTGTGACACCTGTTCAGCTACCTATCCACTCTCACACACTGCCGCCAGTAGCAACACTTCCTCATATAAACTCTGTCATCTCTGTATACCCAACCACATATCCTCATCACCTATAGGCTCTCACAGGCTACACGCTGCCATCAACTACGTGCAGCCATCAGCTAGTATATGCCGCCACCAGCTATATGCAGCCACCAGCTATATGCAGCCACCAGCAGCACATTATCATCAACATTAATCCAACAGTGGAACACTGCCATCACTATATGGCCAGCTACATGCTGTCACGAGCAGTACAACGGCAGCAGCAAAACACCATCAGCAGCAACACTTGACCAGCTATGCTTGGACATCATTATCTGCTAATCTACTTGCCGACGCCAGCTATAATCCGTTATCCCTGTATAGCTAGTACTCCAGTTACACCCGCAATCAACTACACATTGCCACCCCCATACGGCCATCTTTATGCTAACACCAGCTACAAGCTGCAAAGCTTATATTGCTAGTACTCCAGTTACACCTACCAACAGCTAAATACCGCCATCACTATATAGGTTAACTACATGCTGCCACCAACTCCACACTGCGAGTAGCAACACTCCCCCACCAAAGCTCTGACATCACTATATATTCAGGTAATAACTGTTATCAATCAAATCCCACTATCATTGTATGGGAAGCAATACGCCGCTATCTGCTAGATGCTGCCACCAGCTACACACCCCCATAAGCTACATGCCACTATCACTATATCATCAGCAAGCTTGGTTATTACTTAGGGCGTACTAGTAACTCCTTTGTCCTGACCGGCATTCCACACCCTGAGTGCCTGTCGCCTCTGCAACTGCGAGAGTAAAACCTTCACGCCAAGTCCCACCACAAGACCGCACAATCTTGCAGGACTTTCAGAAGATATGGCTCAAATCCGGAGAGCACTTGCCAATGCTTCAGTTGCCTCAAACCTCCATGAAATTCCCCCTCTCGCCCTGGCGAGATACTAAAATAGAGTGACCCTGCCAACAGCAGTTATAGAACTTTTGCTTCCTTTGATTACGTTAGTGGTACAATGTGACCACTTTTAAGTCTCTCACAGTTTTCTTAAATGCTATCGCGGCACGACATTTGCTCTCACGGTATGGGATATTTTCTCACAGAAGGGTGAATTTTCTTATGGCACTGCAAATGCTGCCACCAATATTGCTGCAAGTGCTTACAGCAGTATGCTCCCGCATGCATCCATGAGTGCTACTAGAGCACTTACCAGTGCTTATACAGCTGTGGGGTTCATCTCAAAGGGATGAGTAATGCGTATTCCACAGGGTATGAGGGGTGGTTATATGACTGGGAAGTTAGCCTAGAATAGGGGTCCTGAGGGAATCTAGTATTAGTGATGGGTGACAGAGTAACAGAGTAGTCATGCAGTGGTTACAGTATCCTTAAGAGAGGAGAGAAAATAATATTGTATAGCAGTAGAGAGCGTAGATACTACAGAAGATGGATAGATAGATAGATTTTTATATTGCTTTGAAGTACATGGCTTATCGCACATCCCACTCCACCAACATGATAAAAAGAACGAAGACAGAGGAAAGACAGACAAGAAGACGGTAGATATGAAAACCGAAAATCATAGAGTTAGATATAAGAGGTTCAGAGGTGGAAAGACGAAAGGAGAGAGAGGAAACTGAGAGCACTAATCCTCCGCTCCTTCACCGAGTTCGTACCCGTCAAGTAGTTGTATTTTCCCCACAAATTGTAAAATTATTTTGATGTTTAGGTTTGTGAACATCCAGTTCTCCCAGGTGATCGACTCTCGGATTTTCACGATGAGTGATCTTCAGATCTGGGCCCACTATTGGCATTCGAGGAAGGTATGTTTGCCGGATTGTTCCATTCCACATTGATATCCTTCTGCTTGCCTGTATGCTGCGCGTCTGCCTATCCTCAAAGATTGGCATCGTATTCGGTGTATGGGTTTCGCATTGAATATTGGAAGTTTTGAGATTTTGGATAGGGTTTTAGGGCTCCAGAGTGGTAGAGGTCGGTGGTGTCTCTAGAGTTCCATTACTCTAAAATTCGTTTGGTGAGGAGATTGTTTTGTATCCATCGTTCACTTCTATTCTACAGTTCCTGGAAGAGGAGTATTAGAGAAGCGATACGGTAGAGGCTTGTGCCTTTAGTATTTGCCTTGTTGGGTGATATTAAGCCCATGAGGTCCGTGTTATTTAGGTGGTCAGCTGGGGAACATAGGATTCTTGTACTGTATTTTCTGGATTTGTAGTATAGGAGGTGTTCTAGTAGAAGGAGGGCTGCTTCTTTTAGAAGTCTTTCTATTCCAATCCATCGAGGGAGGCCTGTGATGATCCCAGCTGCTTCATTGTAGAGGGGGGAGAGGGAGTGGATGATGTAGGCTGCTCCTGTCTGCCATTCTTCCGATCCCTATAGGATAGTTGGGAGGAATCATTGATTAGTAAGGTTGTGTATGGTTCGTACAGTGCTACCTGGAAGGGAGGTAATGTTTCTGGTTTTGCTGAGTATTCGAAGACTTTTGGAAATGATTTCCTCGATATGAGATCAGAAGGAGAGGCTAGAGTCTAACCAAACTTATCCATATCTGAGTTTGTTTTTGGAGTTCACCGTTGTTTCTGAGAAAGTGACTGTATTCGTTGGTTGAGGGGATTTTGATGGAGGTTTGAAGAAAACCAGCTCAGACTTCTGGGGTTCATATGTGATATTAATCGCTTTTGCTTTTAATGTCCTTTCTGCCATTCTCTCTTCCAGCCTTTTGGCGATTAGTGCTGGGATTTGGCGATTTGGGCAAGAATATTATCATTAATGTATGTGGTATTGAGTTCCTTTGGTGATGTTAAGGGGTCGGTTATTACTCCAACGTATATTATAAAGCACACTGGTGACAGCGGGGAGCCTTGTGGTAGGTCCGAATTGTAGGGTTGTGGTTCCTCTAGTTCATGATTAAATTAGAATTGAAGGATTATGTGGTGATTGAATTCCCTGTACCAGTTGGTGAGGTATTTTGGGGATTTCTGCTGGGTCATGATTTGGTTAAGAGAGTCATGGTGGACACAGTTGAAGGCTCCTTGTATGTCATTTATCAGGAGTGCTTGCCGGTATGAGAGTTTCTATGTGGCTTTTTTGATCAGTATGTTCTGTTGGATGGGGGTGAGGGTGTGAAGGAGGACATCCATTGCTGATATTGTGGGTCTGCCTCTGAAGTGGTCTTTGGTAAATGTTTCCAGGAGTAATTCTGCTGTGCATAGTCTTGTTGCCACGATCTTTTCAAGTACTTTACTGAAGCACTGGAGGAGAGATATTAGTCGGTATGCTTTGGTTTGTGAAGAATCTGGTTTCCCTGTTTTTGAAATAGGGATGCATTTGGTGGCCTTCCATCTATTGGGTTGGATTGCAAATCGTAGCATAGCTATGAAAATGTTTTGGAAAAGTTGTGTGTTGGTTTTGACCGTTGCTTGTATAAATAGGTAGGGGATGTTGTCAGATCCTGTTGCTGAGTGCGCTGGACAGGGTTTGATTGCCGATAGTAGTCCTTCTTCTGTAACCTTTTGGAATGCGTCATTAAAGTCAAATGAGGGGGATCTGATTTGGACTGGGAGGTTGTTGGGCCGTAATCAGCAAAAAATTACACATCGTCTCGGGGCACCTGGGCGTCCAAGATACGCCAGATGCCCCAGATGCCTCAAGCCTTTTGCTTGCTTTTAGAACGACGCTTGTGCGTCCAGCAATAAGCACCCTGTGTCTTTTTATAAATTGACAGTGTCGCGATACGTTAAAACATAAATTCATCTTTTGCCTTCTCCAGACTGCTATCTTTGGCCCGGTTTATGGCTCTCTCTAGTATTTTTTGCTGGGAGAATGAAATCACTCGGCAAAAGGTACATCGATTAGGACATTGTTTCCGCGTGCCAGTCACATATATTCGTCTATCTATCTATCTAATTCTCTATGTACATATTTGCTAGTACCCTACCTACCTCCGTGCACTGCCTGCCTGCCTCTCTGCCTGCCTGCCTGCCTCTCTGCCTGCCTGCCTGTCCACCAGACTGCCTGCCTGCCTATATAGCAATTAGGGATTCAATAAACTTCGATTGAGTGCACCGTCAGTCATCAATTCAGCATAGATTTGGGTGTAGATTTGGGTATAGATTCATTCGTAGATTAATGTGTAGATTATGTGTGATTAATCGATGATTTAGCATCGATTCGGGGGTCAATTTGCTGCTATTTAACAGTCTGTAGCGGTGTCAGTACAGGCGTCAAAACACGGGTAGGTAAATACATATCCAGGCATTACTGCAGGTATTTCAAGAGTGTGGGTAGCGAGTATTCAGCAGGATACGTAGTATGATGGTAGAATCTGGCAGATTAGTCTTGTAACGGGGGTCTATGAACGTGGGGACTATGGTGCCAAGGAATACAACCGAGGCGAGGACGTGGCAATAGGTGTTCAGGACTATGGGCTATGGAGTGGTTCTACCTAGTACGACAACTAGTCGAACCCTATGACGAGACGTAGAACAGAAGTAATATTCGTTGAGGTAAATACAAAGGTTCCGTGAAGAGAAGAGGAAAGGAAGGAAAACATGAAAAGGCACGAGACAGCACCCCCTTATATATCCAACTCCTAGTCCGTTGATGACGAATACCTTGCGTAACGGAAACCGAAAGAACATAACAGAAAGCCCATTAAAAATCATAGCCCACTGCGCGATTCCTTCTCTTCACAACCCAATCTATCACTTTAGCCGAAATGTAATATTGCCGTTACAGACTACGCCCCCCTCTAAGGCCTACCTCCTGGTAGGCTTAGGTTTCTGTGGATAGCGTTCATGGAATCGTCGAACAATGTCAGGTGAATGCTCAAGGTCCGATAGCGGTTCCCAAGAGGCATCATCGTATCCAGTGTATCGTACCAGGTACTCAAAGCCACCCCTTCGTTTCCTAGAGTCCACAATATCTTCGACTTCCCATTCTTCCTCCCCTTCGATCTCAACTGGAGGTGGTGGTGACTGTTGTTGTCCAGGTAATGGGTTACCCGCTTCAGGTGATAACAATGAAACGTGGAATACTGGATGGATCTTCATGGAGCGGGGAAGTTCTAGCTCATAAGCATAGGGGTTGACGATTCATTTAATGCTGTAAGGACCAATCCGTTTCCAATCAAACTTCTTGGAGGGTCGCTTTGTTAGAATATGGCGGGTCGACAAGAAAACTTTGTCTCCTATACAATAGCGAGGAGCAGGAGAACGATTGAGATTAGCTGATTCCTCTTGTATCCTTTGCGCCCGAAACATTTCGCTCTTCAGAAACTCCACCATGTCCTTCATCTCCTTTGCAATGCTGTTGGCTTGATCTTCCGCTGTCGTTTTACCGTGTTCCAAGGGACCAAAAGTTATCCTGAGATTTCTTCCCGAGTTGGCATAGAAAGGAGAGACTTTTGTTGTTTCCGAAATATGATTATTTGTTGCGAACTCAGCCATTGCCAACAGCCGGGCCCAATCATCTTGCTGATAGGAGACATAGCTTCGGAGATATTGTTCCATTATGGCATTGATCCTTTCAGTTTGTCCATCGGTTTGGGGGTGGAATGCGGTGGAGAATCGTGGAGATATTTCCAGGCGTTTGCAAAGCGACTTCCAAAATTCCGCAACGAATTGTGTTCCTCTATCGGACACCACCATATCAGGTAGTCCATGTAGCTTCCAAACATTATCGAGATATAGCCTTGCTACTTCCTTCGAGTCCACCTCTTTAGTTGTTGGTATTAGGTGTCGCATTTTGGTTAATCTATCAACAACAACTAGAATCGCATTGTAACCATCACTCTCCGGAAGGTCGGTAACAAAATCCATCGAGACATCCGTCCATGGTCCATCGGGTATTGGCATGGGACGAAGTACCCCATAAGGCGCATTACGTGGTGCCTTGCTACGGACACACATATTGCAATTCCTAACATATCGATCGACATCTTTTCGCATTTGTGGCCAATAATATTCCCGACTTAGGAGTTCCAAGGTCTTTGCTCTACCCGGATGGCCTGCCGATGGTTTGTCGTGATGTTCCTTCAAGAGTCTTAGCCGGAGGTCATTATCCTTTGGTACGTAGAGTGCATCTCGATAAAGTAACCGGCCGTTATTATCTTCAGTACATTCGGCCAGTGAAATTTTATTTGACTGGCGAACGTCGTTCCGGAGCATAGCGAGGATTTCGTTTGGAAAACTATCGACTTGGTAAGCTTTTGAAAATAATTCCCCCACAGTAGACATTCCTTCAGCGGATTCATTTGATAAAGAACCCGCGAACAAACTTAGCTTTGTATCCAAATTTTTTCGCTTCAGAACCACTTGGCTCTGGTGCGTCAGCCGCTCATCCCCCTCTTTAGGTAGATCACCTGATCTTCTAGTCAATGCATCTGGTTTCGCTCCTTGTTTTCCTGGTCGGAATTGTATAACAAAATCGAAACGCGAAAGGAATTCAGACCAACGAGCTTGTCGGCGGTTTAGCAATTTTGTCGTCATAAAATACTCTAGATTTCGATGGTCGCTGAAAACTTCAATAGGGAATTGTGCACCTTCCAAATGATGTCGCCACTCTTCAAAACATCGTACGATTGCTAGAAGTTCCTTGTCATAAATTTCATAGTTGCATTCCGCAGGGGAATGTTTCTTGGAAAAGAAAGCGACCGGATGTAAAACTCCTTCATCATCGCGTTGTGATAGAATTCCTGCTGAAACATAGTCGGATGCATCGGTTTCTATCACAATCTTCCGATTCGGATCGAAATGAGCTAATATGGGCGCTGTTGTAAACATCTTTTTCAAGGTTTGAAATGCTTCCTCCCTTTCATCTGTCAATTCGAATTTAACATTTTTCTTTGTTAGGGCTGTAAGCGGGGCGACAATCTTTGAATATCTCAAAATAAACCGTCGATAAAAATTTGCAAATCCCAGAAATACTTGAACATCATGAAGATTTGTAGGTGTAGACCATTCTAGAACATCAATAACTTTCTTTGGATCCATTCTGTTGCCATTTGGGGTGAGGATTAGGCCAAGATATTTCGTTTCTTGAACCATAAATTCACATTTTTCGGGTTTGAGATGGACATGATTCTCATCAAGTACTTATAAACCTTTTGAATATGGTCCTGGTGCTCTGCAAGGGATTCGGAATAGATGAGAATATCGTCTAAATAAGCCGTCACAAATTGATCGAGATAGGGGCGCAGGATGTCATTGATCCAATGTTGAAATGTAGCCGGAGCATTCGCTAATCCAAAAGGCATTACCGTATATTCAAAGTGTCCATATCGAGTCCGGAATGCCGTTTTCCATTCGTCTCCTTCCGCTATCCTGATTTGGTTATATCCCCAGCGCAAATCTAACTTGGTATAATATTTTGCTTGCGACAATTTGGCCAAAGTTTCCTTCAATAACGGCAATGGGTAACGATTCTTAACCGTAATTGCATTAAGGCCTCGATAATCGACGTATAAACGAAGAGTTCCATCGGCTTTCTTGACGAATAGTATAGGTGCTCCTGCTGGCGATTCACTATGGCGGATAATTCCCTTGGGCAGGTTTTCTTGAAGATAATCCCAGAGTGCTTTCAACTCAATTTGGGATAGGGCGTATATTGGTCCCCATGGTGGTTGTTTGCCTTCTTCTAATACTATCTTCATATCATGGAACAGTCGATGTGGCGGAAGTGTTGAAGCGTCATATTCTTCAAACATGTGGATATAGCGGTGGAACTCTTTCGGTATTAGTTGTTTAATATTGATGGTAGGTTTTTCGGTTGCTGAGACGGTAACGGTATGAGTTTCAGGTAGGGGAATTGATATACCATGAACCGTAATTGCAGTTCCACTAAGCGAACAATGTTGACAGCAGCTTTGAGAGTCGAAGATAAGCAAATTTTCCTTTGGTCGAATTGTAACATCATGGTGTCGCATCCAAGGTATCCCCATCACAATCGGATAATGTCCCAACTTGGTCACAAAACATGATGCAGTTTCTCGATGGCCATGAATGTCTAGCGAGACATCAACAATATGAGTAATCTTTCCTGACTTGATAGGTCTGCCGTCTATAACGTCTACATGTCGTGGTATTTTGAGTGGGGTCATGGTGAGATTGTTGTGGCGTGCAAAAGATTCATCGATGAAAGCATATCCTGAGGCTCCGGTATCAATAAGGGCGTAGGTGGGTACGAAAGTATTTTTATTCTGTGAAATTGAACAAGTTACTACAAATTGGTTCCCATCCATTTCCTCCTCTGATACCGAAAAACCAGAAATATTCATTTCAGAAAAATCTTTAAATGGTCCCTGGGCTAAGCCACTTAGTGCAGGGACAAATCTTTTGCCGACTCGTTATCGCTTCCATCATTTTCCTCTACCCTCAATGCTGCTCCTCTCATCACCGGTCTCCTTGGTTGATTTCCAGTTGCCCTTGCTTGGGGGCAATCCCTAACCATATGTCCGACTCCTCCGCAATAGAAACATCGGCCCTCAGCTAAGCGGGCGTTTCTTTCAGTAGGGGTGGGGCGACGACGTCCCCCAGACAGATCCATTGGTACATCACCTCCCGGGCGAAACGAGGGATGGTTCTCAGGGGCAGGTGCACTGACAGCTGGGGCGGCAGCACGAGGAGCAGGGCCAGGATTCGCTGGTGGGGGACGAGGGGTTGGGGCAGCAGTAGCATTCCAAGGCTTTTTACTTCCTCGCTTAGCTTCTGCCGCTCGACGGCGATTGTCCAACCGTTGCAAGAGTATTGCGCATGCATCTACCGTCACAGGAGTTTCATGGTGTATCATTGATTCATCGAGTTCCGCACTAATGCCTTCCATCAAAGCCTCAATCCTAGAGACTTCATCCATCCCTGACTCGGCAGCATACCGTTGGAATTCGGCGAAGTAATCAGCAAAGGTTCTGTTTCGTTGACGGATGTTCCTAAGGTTCCTCCTAGCCGTACGTATTCGGTCAGGATCCCCAAAAGCAGTATCTAAGATTTCATAAAACCGTAACATGGAAGGCAAAGCGATGCCTTCTTCTCCGACGTATTGTAAGAACTGATTGGCGGCGACACCCTCCAGTCTACTGAATGCATAGGATAATTTAGACTGTAGTGTGGGAAAGCGGTCGGCATTTCCCAATAGCTTGATTTTCATCTGTTGCTTGAATAGGTGTAGTCTTTCTCGATCGCGATCTCCCTTAAATACTTCAGGGTCTGGAAGTTTTTCCGACCGTTGGGTGACCACTGGAACAGGTGGAACTGGAGGTACCAGTGGAGCATTATCTTCTCCAATTGGTTCTTCATCAGGGGCAACCACCTCAACAGCGACTCGGTGGGCCCTGGCAGCAGCTAGATCTCGTTCAAACATCTCCCTTGCATTTCCAGCCTCCCTCTCCACCTCCTGTAAGTCCGTTGCATACTGAGCAAGGCCATGTTGTGCTCGTTGAAGAAGTGCATAGGCTTCAATTCCAACATTGCCATCCACCTCTGGATGTTCTTGAAAGAAGGTCTGAAGGGCATCGCTTAACTGTTGATAATCAATAGGGAGATGTGCCGCCATGGTAGACTATGGTGTTGTATTGGTTGGTAATGGAGGATGGAACCTGGTGTAACGGGGGTCTATGAACGTGGGGACTATGGTGCCAAGGAATACAACCGAGGCGAGGACGTGGCAATAGGTGTTCAGGACTATGGGCTATGGAGTGGTTCTACCTAGTACGACAACTAGTCGAACCCTATGACGAGACGTAGAACAGAAGTAATATTCGTTGAGGTAAATACAAAGGTTCCGTGAAGAGAAGAGGAAAGGAAGGAAAACATGAAAAGGCACGAGACAGCACCCCCTTATATATCCAACTCCTAGTCCGTTGATGACGAATACCTTGCGTAACGGAAACCGAAAGAACATAACAGAAAGCCCATTACAAATCATAGCCCACTGCGCGATTCCTTCTCTTCACAACCCAATCTATCACTTTAGCCGAAATGTAATATTGCCGTTACAAGTCTTGAGTAGGGCCCAAGAAGCTCTTGTGCAAGTGAGTGTTAACGGGGGCAGGATAGTAACAGCGGGATAGACTCCTTGTGAAACAAGGGATAATATTGTTTGTATAGCAATAAAGAGTGTAGATAAAGAAGATAAATAGATAGATTTTATATTACTTTGAAGTACAGGACTTATCACATGCCAACTCCATCAATAGACAAAGGAAAAGGACGAAAGGAACACGAGCACGACACGAAAAATTCAATCGTCAAATAGGAAAAGACTAGATAGTAAAAGGAAACGTAGAGGCGAGGCGTGAGAAAACTAATCCTCCGCTCAGTCATCCAATTCGGGGCAGTCGAGTAGTTGTGTTTTTGTTGCAAATTGGAGTATTAAGTCGATTTTAAAGTTTGTGAACATCCAATTTTCCCATCTGGCTGGGCCTGGGATTTTGTCGATTAGTGGTCTTCGGATTTGAGCTCATTGTCGGCATTCGAGAAGGGTGTATCTGGCAGATTGTTTCATTCCCCATTGGTATGGTTCCGGTTCGGTGTATGCTGAATGTCTATCTATTTTGGTGGATTGGCAACGGATTCTGTATAGGGATTTCACTTTCGACAGGTGGAGTTTCGAGATCTTGCAATGTGGTTTTATTTTACTAGGGTAGTGGAAGTTATTAGTGAAGTGGGAGTTCCATTCCTCCAGCATTCGTTTAGTGAGGAGGTCGTTTTCTATCCATCGTTCCCTTCTCATTCCTGCCTCTTGAAATTGGAGCATGAGGGATGTGATTCAGTGGAAGCCTGTGCCTTTTATGTTGATTCTGTTGGGTGGTAATAGGCTCATGAGGGTTTCATTGTTTGGGTTGTCAGTTGGGGAGCATGGGATTTTCGTTCCATATTTCCTGAATTTATGGTACAGGAGGTATTCAAGTGGAGGGAGGGTTGCTTCTTTCAGGAGCCTTTCGATTTTAGTACAGGTGGGAAGGCCTGTGATGATTCTGGCTGCATTGTTGTACAGTGGGGATAATGAGTGAGTAATGTGGTCTCTACCTGTTCACCATGCTTCCAATCTCCACAGGATGGTTGGAAGAAATGCTTTTGTGACCAGATTATGGAAGGTCCGGACACTGCTTCCTAGAAGGAGGGGGATATTTCTGATTTTGTTAAGGACTCGGATGCCCTTTGAGATGGTTTCCTCAACGTGGGGTCGGAATAAGAGGTTGGTGTCCAGCCAAACTCCAATGTACTTGAGTTTGTTTTTTGGTTGTACCGTTGTTTCTGAGATGGTCACTGTGTTTGTTGATACTGGTGCTTTTGATCGGGGTTTGAAGTAGACCAGGTCTGACTTTTGGGGTTCTCAAGTGACACTTAGTGCTTTCACTTTGGTGATCCTTTCCATCATTCCCTCTTCCAGCCTTTAGGCGATGAAGGCTGGTGATTTGGCGAGTTGCACGAGAGCATCATCATCGATGTATGTTGTGTTGAATTCTTTTGGGAATATTGAGGGGTCGGTTATTATTTCTGCGTATATCATGAAGAGTACAGGTGATAACAGGGAGCCTTGAATTGGAATCGGAGAATTCGATTGTGGTGAAATTCCTTGCACCAATTAACTATGTATCGTGGGAGTTTTTGTTAGGTAGCGATTTGGGTGAGGGAGTCGTGGTCGACGAAGTGGAAGGCTCCTAGTATATTATTTGTGAGGAGTGCTGGTTGGTCTGTGGGTTTTCCCGTTACTTTCTTGATTAATATGTTTTGTTGGATTGGGGTGAGGATTCAGAGGAGGGCATCCACCGCTGAGGTTGTGAGTCTGCCTCCGAATTTTTCTTTCGTAAGGGTTTCTAGGATTGACCATGCTATGCATAATCTTGTTGCCACGATTTTTTCCAGTACTTTGCTGAAGCATTGAAGGAAGGATATTGGCTGGTATGCGCTAGCTTGGAAATGGTTTGGTTTCCCTGTTTTTGGGATTGGAATGCATTTGGTGACTTTCCACCTATCGGGTTGGACGGCGTATCGCAGCAGGGCTGTGGGCATATTTTGGAAGAGTGGAATGTTGTCTTTGAGGGTAGCTTGTATGCAGGGATAGGGGAGATTGTCTGGTCCAGTTGCCAAGTGGGGTGGGAAGGACTCTATTGCCGACTTGATTTTTTCTTCTGTAACCTCTTGGAATGTGTCACTAAAGTTAAAGAAGGGGGGTCTTATTTGGAGAGCAGGGTTGTTGGGGGGTGTCCGATTTGTTGGGAAGAGTTGGGCTTTGAGAGTTTGTCATTTTCCCGCAAACATTTCTTCACCTTGTATTGTCGAGATAGTAGTGTATTTTCTTTTCCCTGCATACACTATTTTCCATATAGCGCTTTCTTTGATTTTGCTGAGTTCTTTCTCTCTCTGTTCCGCTTTTGCTTTTTGGATTGTCGCTGTACAGTTTCTACTGGCTTTCCTGTGGGCTTCTCTGTCTGATACTTTCTGAATATTTCTGGCTTTTCTCTCCAGGGTGTTGAGAAGTGCCTTAGTTTTTTTTAATTCTGGTGTCCAGCACTTTTTGATTTGAATTGTCTTTTGCTCCATTGTGTAGTTTGGTTGACCAGGTTATCGATGTGTTCCAGGATGAAATCCACTGACTGAGTTGTTTGGACTTTACTTTCCCAGGCTTCTAGGTGGAGGTGGAAGTTGGATAGATTTTCCTCCAGTTTCTTCCAGTCAGTTTGATGCCAGAGGCGTTTACGTATATGGGGTAGTTTTACTAATCGTAGTTGGATTGTCGTCTTGACATGTCAAGTCCTCCTCCATGTCTGTCAATATTCAATCTGATGTCTTAGTATAGGACCGAGCCTTTCACTAAAGTTAGGTTTATGATGGTTGGTCTGTTGTTGTTGCGGGGGAAGTGGGTAAATTCTCCAGGTTCATTTAGCAGGTTCAGCTTCGGGCCATTGATCCAACTCTTTACTTTGTTTCATTGAGATTTGTCTACTCTGGGTATATTATTATAGTCATGAGATTGATGGCCATACTATAGTTGGTGGTGACAGTCAAAGTCCCCCATAACTAGACAGTTTTGGATTGTGGTGATGGTACGGGATATTTCGGCGAAAGGGCCGCTTCTCCCTGAGGAGTAGATGTTGAGGATTTGGGTTTCTTGTTTTTGAATTTCGACGGTCATTGAGACTATGATATTGTTGTGTATAAATTGGTGTTTTGGCTTGAGGTTCGAATGCTTTCTAAAATAGGTAGCACATTTTGTGCCTTGATTGCTTGCGGTTAAGAGGTAAAAGAGTGGTGATTCCAGTGGGTGTCTGGCTTTGTTATTCTATGGTTGTTGTAACAAAAGAAATAGTATGTTTGTGTCCTTTTCTGCTTTCTCCACTACTGACTTTGTCAGCTACTTTTTCACTGAGTTCAGTTGCTGTATGATGGCCGTAATTCTTTGGTTGTGACTCATTGCACGTTTTCTATGGTGTCATCTCATGGAGTAACTTCTGCTATGATCACAGCCGGTACTGATAGGGGGGTCTGTGATGGTGTCTGGGCCGAGTTTACTTGTAATGCGTACCTTAGTCATTTCCAGGCACTGGCAGTTGGTGTCTGTTGTTTTGTGGGGGGCTTTGCAGTGGTAGCATCTTAGGGGCGTTTGGGTGCATCTGGTGCCCTCTACACATTCGGGGCATAGGTGCTCTTTGGTTTGGAGGTCTTCTGCACAGTACCCAAATCTTCCATTATGGGAGCATCATTCCTGTTTGTGTCCATATTCAAAGCATTTTGTGCATTGTGTGTCGGGGTTGGCTCGCAGGAAGTTATCGGTCTTGCATTCTCTGCCGAACAGGGTAAAGTATCTGAGGCCCAGGATATCTTTTGTGTAATGCCCGGAGAGGTCGATGATCATGGAGGAGTGGGATTTTCCGATTCTGTTTTCTGGTTTGGACAGCCATTTCGGGATTTCTGCTAGTTCAAAAGTGTTGCCATAATTGTTCCTGATTTCTGAGGTGAGGAGTTGTCCTGCTTCGAAAGCCTCGCCGATTATGGTTGTGATGCTGTAACGGAGCCATTTCAACTGTCTGGTGTATGAGTACACACAGGGCCCGGTTACATGCTGAGAGTTATTGTTAGAAGCCAGTTGCACAGTGACATGCAAGTACCGGCAGTGTGGTTAGCTACCAACTGTCAGAGTAACTACATTCTGAGCGCTAGGAAGAGGATCTACTCATGGGAGCAATGACTGACGAGTCTGTGTCTCGCCAATGATTAGAAGGCTAGCCAGAGTGAAGCTCTGAGTGCTCAGCGATCCTCCACATCCTCTGAGCATTGGAAGTCCGCCAGCAGTGGAAGAGACTATGCCTGGGAAGTCTACAATAAGCGGAAGCTCTACAGCAATGATTAAGCTTACACCTGAGCGGCAGCTCATTCATGCAGGCCCCTAGTTGTGTGGCAACAAAGGCTACAGGTGTTACAAAGGCTTTGACTAAGGGTGGTTGCCTTCGGAATCAGAAGCACTCGCTAACGCTTAGAGAGAAGCGGGGTAGCGATGGTATTGCTTCCCTTCCACTAGGAGGCAGCACCGGAACTTAGTAAGGAAGTAGGAGCAGAGAATAGAATCCTTTAGAGTATAAGTACTCAGGATCATTCCCGCCCAACTGACCTGATCCTCATCATCGAGTAGACCATTATCGGTAGCAGAGCCCTTAAAGATTATTGAGTTCTAGCGATAGTATCTTTGAATAAATCTGCACCTGATTTCTATCTTGCACGGCCGCATCTATTCTATTGGATTCTAGCGATACATAGATAGGCTGCCCCCGTTACAGATAATCTTTAAGGCTCAAATCACCTTCAGATTATTCTTTCCTTTTACAACATGTCCGCCCTCCCGGCTCCCCAAGTGCCTCTTCAGATTGAATGGCAACCGGCAGCTTTAGAATTCCAAGAGGGACAGACACAGTTGATCCACAAGCCCAGGACCGCGCTCCAGTCCTACATCCCCGGATGTGAGCCGACCTGGCAAGATATCGACGAAGTCACCCTACAGGACTTCTTCGCGGAATTGCAGCGCTACCTGAAGCACAGCCTGCAACAGGAAGTCATCAAGGCCGGCAATGCGCTAGCCTTGGTGCAAGAAAGACAAGAAGCTGAGGCAGTCCTGCTCCGGAATGCTTTCGGCTATATGCAAGAACAAGTCTCCTCAGTCCAGGCACAACTCCAGAGTTATGCTCAGAGAGATGACTTAGGAGCGGATGAGATGGAGGACATTGAATGGACAAACCCGGCGATGCCCCCTAACTTCCTGGAAGACATCCAGAGAGCCATTAATGAAGGAAGGCTCTCCATCGCCAGGATGCCTACACCAGCACCTGTCCCCAATCCCGCACCTCCGCAAAACTCCAGGGCCTCATCCAGAGCGGCCCTGAGAACCTTCCACCAAAGGGTGAACCCCTTTGCAGCGTTTCCAGTCAGGTCTATCAGGCAGAGGACACTTCCCCTGATGATGCCAGCGGCCATTGGAGGCTCACCTTTACCTCCTCAGAGAGCCCCATCAAGCCCGTTGGCAGGCGGCCTAGCAAGGCCCCCCCGACAACCTATAGGAGACGACGATTACTACTCCCAGACACCGGTCAGGAGTGGTCCCTCCGGGCTCCCTCCAGCCTGGGTTCGCCAGGGGTTATCCCCAGAATCCCACAGAGGCTCACCACCCCCGGAGTCACCTAGGAGGAACCTCCAGCCAGAAGGAAACCCTGGTAGAGAAAACCAGAACCCAGAACCAGCGGGTAATGGTGGAGGAGATGGAATTGTCCCCCCAGTTGGCGGCGCTCCCAACCCAGGAGGGGACTCAGACAGTTCGGACTCGGAGCCTGAGGATGGTGACAGGAGAGGATGGCGAAGGTACCTCAGGAAGAAGTTGGAGAGGCAACAGAAAGAACTCCTGGCCTCCATGGCACAGTTCATGAGACCTCCGGCCCCCTCACACCCCTCCGCTGCCTCTAGGGCCCGAGAACCCAAAGCACCCCCTCCGGCCAAGTTCAATGGCAAAGCAGACAACGTGGAGACCTTCATCCGGCAATGTGAGAACGTCTTCTCCATTGAGGGCCAGTCCTTTACCTCTGAAGAGGTCAGGATCCGATATGCTGGCAACCTGATGGAAGGAGATGCTCCGGTCAAGTGGTATGAAGCTTACCACAACTCTATCGACCAAGCTTCTGCCAACCGGGTAGCTGGGATGCCTGTGGTGTTGGATGAGAGATGGAAGCGCTGGGATTCCTTTGTGGATGCTCTCAGAGCAGCCTTTGGTGAAGCCATCTCTAGGGATGATGCGGTAGCCCAATGGAACACCCTTACCCACACAGCTAAGGGAGGAATAGACTCCTTCCTGAATAGCATTATTCAGCTGATGTGGAAGACTGGCTACAAGGGTCAGTTAGTGGATGATAAGATCTTTAGTTCCCTCCTTCCGGACCTAGGCATGAGTTGGGCTCTCTTTACCCCCAAGCCCAAGTCCTTGATGGAGCGGATAGCTGCTCTAAGAGAGCTAGGACACACCCATGAGAGGTACCAGACGGTAGCTGCTGAGAAAGCACCCGCCAGGACCAAGAGAGATCCCCCTGCTGAGAAGGAACGGCATCCCAAGAGGAAGAGAGAAGCTGCAAGCTCCTCGAAACCTCAGAAGGAAACCAGTTCCAAGGACAAAGCGGTGGAGCTGAAGGGTATCCCGGGGGATATCCTAGAAGAAAGAAGGAAAGCAGAAGTATGCTTGAAGGTATGACCTTCCGGTACTCCCTATTGGTAGAGTACATAGACTGACTTGTGCAATAGTGCGGCAAGTCCAGACACAAATGGACCGACTGTTGGTCCAGGGAACCTACTGTAGTCCGAGTGGCAGCAGTGAGGGTACAAAAGCGGAAACGAGGAAATGGCAAGACCAATCCTCAGAAGAAAGCTAAAGTGGCTGCGGTTGTAGCAGAGGAACCACTTGTTGTACTCCCAGAGGTGACAGAAGATTTCGTCTTTCAGCCTGAGCAAGACTCGGACAATGAAATCATCTGGTAGAAATGTCTGTTTAGAGTCTATGTTTACTAGTTTTCTTTTGGGTCTCGATTTCTTTGTTTCTCTTGAATAAATTTTTGTGTTTTTCGCCTATTTGATTGTTTCCAAGCACTCTGAGGATGGGTTTATGACCCGAAACAGCTGGTCTGTAAGTGCTCTGCCAAAGTTACATTTGCTACAAGACACTTCCAGCCCGCTACCAGACTTCCACACAATACACTTGCTATATTATTGCTTGGGAATAGAACCAAAGGATCTTTTTTGATCTTAGTAGTGCCCGCAGCTATTAGCAATGGAGAAAAGACAAAGAGAATCAAGCCCAGAACCCGCACAGAAGCGAAGAAGAATGGAACAGAAGCTTCCATCCTTACCAGTACATGGCAAGAGGCCAATACTGAAAGCAGAACTGTCATGGACGGTCAAGAACAAAGTTGAAAACGCCCAAGGGACATTCCTCTTTGACACCGGTTGTACGGGAGCAATCCTCAACCAGAGTTTTGTCAGGAAGCATGGAGTTCCCTTAGTGCGGCGAGATCAACCTCTGACAATGTATGATGCTCAAGGAGATGTCATGATGGGCGGAGGAGAGTATTACACTCACCCAGTCCACATGAACATGGGAGATCATAAGGAGACACTCCGATGGGAAGTGGCTACTTTGGAAGAAGGAATATCAGGTTACCTGCCAATTGCATGGGCAAGGAAGCACAACCCGGATATCAATTGGGAACTCAATACCATAAGCTGGCGAAGTGACTACTGCAAGCAGAACTGTCTCCCAGCAGCGATCAAGTTTGAACTCATCTCTTCATACCAACTGATGGAAGAAGAAGATGTAGTGTATCAACTGGCCGCTTCAGTATGGCATGATGAGGATGGAGGAGATATCTCTGAAAGGATACCTCTCCGCTATAGGGAATGGGCCGACGTATTCAGTCAAGAGAAGATACAGGAGCTGCCTCCACACTCCCGAAGTGATCTGAAGATCAACCTCTTGCCTGGTACGGCTCCCCCATTTGGCCCACTATACCCATGTTCCGCTCCAGAGCTGAAAGCCCTCCGAGAGTACCTGGACAAAGAGTTGTCTTTAGGAAAGATCTCTAGATATAGCAGCCCAGCAGCGGCGCCCATATTGTTCATACCTAAGAAGGATGGGACATGGCGAATTTGTGTTGATTACAGAGGGTTGAACAAGGTCACTGTCAAGGACAAGTATCCGCTGCCTATCATGAGTGAGCTCAGGGATAGGTTGTTCAAAGCCAAGATCTTCACAAAGATAGACCTGAAGAATGGCTTCAACTTGATCAGGATAGCAGAAGGTCATGAGTGGAAAACCGCTTTCAGAACCCGCTATGGACTGTATCAGTACAATGTGATGCCATTCGGTCTATGCAACGCCCCTTCCGCCTTCCAGGCAATGATCAATGATGTGCTAAAGGAACTACTGGATGAAGGAGTGGTTGTCTATATCGACGACATCCTCATCTACTCAGAGACTGAGGAAGAGCATGAAAGGCTGGTTGAGAAGGTTCTACAGAAGCTCAGAGAAGCAAAACTGTGTGCCTCCATCAGCAAGACATCCTTCCATGTCCGAGAAGTAGAATATCTTGGCTACCACATCTCGGAAAGGGGAGTATCTATGTCAGAGGACAAGGTAGAGGCGGTTCAGGAATGGCCAGTACCCCGAAATATTAAGGGAGTGCAAGGTTTCCTGGGATTTGCAAACTTCTATCGCCGCTTTATTGAAGGCTTCAGTAAAGTTTGCAAACCGCTGACCGACCTCTTGCAAAATGACAAGAAATGGTATTGGACCGCAGCCTGTGAACAAGCATTTGAGGAACTCAAGAAGCTATTCACAAGCGCTCCAATCCTTCTCCATTTTGACCCTAACAGAAGAACTGTGGTCGAAACTGATGCCAGTGACTTTGCCAAAGGAGCGGTGCTCTCTCAGTATGGGGAAGATGGGAAACTACACCCGGTAGCTTTCTATTCTAAGAAGTTCTCCCCGGCTGAGATCAACTATGACATTCATGATAAGGAAATGGGAGCTATTGTAGCATCTTTCCGGGAATGGGAGCATATGCTCAAGAGTTGCGAGCAGGAGATCACGGTTTTCACAGACAACAAGAATTTAGAGTACTTCAACTCTACCAAGGTTCTCACTAGGCGGCAAGCTAGATGGTCTGAGGACCTAGCAGGCTACAATTTCAAAGTTGTCTACAGACCGGGAGAAAGGAATGGCAAACCTGATGTGCTATCAAGGCGTTGGGATCACCGCCCTGAAGAGGGGAGTGAAACCTTGCGGCCGGAGCCACAGATGTTTTTTAGGGCAGGACAATTGGTTTTGGATCCTGTTAAGCTAGCGGCTGTCAGGGTGAATCAATTGCAGAACACATTCTTAGAGCGCCTATGTATGGCAGCTAAAGAGGATGGAATCTGGCAGGAACTGCACCGCTCCCTGGTTGAAAGGAAACCAAACTTGGACCAGAACTTGTCTGTCAAGGACGGCCTCATCTTCTACAAGAATCGATGGTATATTCCCAAAGACAAGAAGCTCCAGATGGATATCCTGACCGATACCCATGACTCTAAAGTGGCGGGCCATTTCGGTCAGTTCAAGACATTAGAGCGGGTAAAAAACAACTTCTTTTGGCCCAACATGGATAAAGATGTTGAGGAATATGTCCGGAGCTGCGACAGCTGCCAGAGGAATAAGACCTCAAGACATAAGAAGTTCGGTATGCTCCAACCACTGGAGATACCTTATCGGCCATGGACTTCCATCTCTATGGACTTTATTGTGGGATTACCGGAATCCAATGGGTTTACAAAGATCTGGGTAATAGTGGACCGCTTCTCAAAGATGGCACATTACATCCCACTTCCTACACTCAACAAAACGGAAGATTAGGCTAAGTTGTTCTTGAAGGAAGTCTGGAGACTCCATGGGTTACCTGATGACATAGTCTCGGACAGAGATAGCAGGTTCATTTCTCATTTTTGGCAATCTCTCATGAGCCTCCTCAATGTGAAGCTGAAGATGTCCACTTCTTTCCATCCCCAAACGGACGGCCAAACAGAAAGAGTTAACCAGACCCTGGAGCATTACTTGCGGAGTTATTGTTCATATCAACAGGATGACTGGGCAGACCTCTTGCCTTTGGCAGAGTATGCATATAACTCGGCGGTTTCTGAGTCTACCAAAGTATCGGCTTTCTATGCCAACTATGGATATGAACCCAGAACCAACTGGCCGGCCCCAAAGGAAGGTGTTGAATGGAATAATCCAGCAAGCGAGGTCATGGTATCTCAATGGGAATCTATCTGGCAGGCTATGAACGCAAGCTTGGGAAAGGCTAGACTAAGGATGGCCCGGTGGTACGATGCACATGCCCTGGCACCGCCTGAAATCAAGCCTGGAGATGAAGTTATGTTAGACCGGCGCAATGTGCAAACAAAGCGGCCATTGGGAAAATTGGATCAGAAGAAGATGGGACCCTTCAAGGTCTTAGAAGCTATTGGTACCCGTGCCTACAAGCTCTCTCTTCCCCCGCAAATGGGAATCCACCCTGTCTTCCATGTCTCTCTCCTAGAACCCTATAGAGCACCAATAGATCCTGAGAGAAGAGTTCCCCCACCGGAACCTGAGGAGATTACAGGAGAACAAAACTGGATCGTCCGGGAAGTAGCTGATAGCCGAGTCAATAAGAAGAGGAGAAGGGTGGAATACCTGGTGCTGTGGGAAGGATATGAGAATGAGGACGCTACATGGGAACCCTGGGAACATCTCAGGAAGAGTGCTGAAGAAGCCCTCCGGGATTTCCATATGAGGTACCCTAAGAAGCCCAGAGATAAGAGGGCTCTAGGCCAGTAGCATTTCCTTTAACATTCTCGTCCCCTTCCACACCAAAGGAGTTTCCTTGTCATATAAGTATTGCATAGATAAATAGATATAGATTATAGATCTCGGAGACCAAGATCCTGGAAGAGGGGAGTAGTGTAATGGAGCCATTTCAACTGTCTGGTGTATGAGTACACACAGGGCCCGGTTACATGCTGAGAGTTATTGTTAGAAGCCAGTTGCACAGTGACATGCAAGTACCGGCAGTGTGGTTAGCTACCAACTGTCAGAGTAACTACATTCTGAGCGCTAGGAAGAGGATCTACTCATGGGAGCAATGACTGACGAGTCTGTGCCTCGCCAATGATTAGAAGGCTAGCCAGAGTGAAGCTCTGAGTGCTCAGCGATCCTCCACATCCTCTGAGCATTGGAAGTCCGCCAGCAGTGGAAGAGACTATGCCTGGGAAGTCTACAATAAGCGGAAGCTCTACAGCAATGATTAAGCTTACACCTGAGCGGCAGCTCATTCATGCAGGCCCCTAGTTGTGTGGCAACAAAGGCTGCAGGTGTTACAAAGACTTTGACTAAGGGTGGTTGCCTTCGGAATCGGAAGCACTCGCTGACGCTTAGAGAGAAGCGGGGTAGCGATGGTATTGCTTCCCTTCCACTAGGAGGCAGCACCGGAACTTAGTAAGGAAGTAGGAGCAGAGAATAGAATCCTTTGGAGTATAAGTACTCAGGATCATTCCCGCCCAACTGACCTGATCCTCATCATCGAGTAGACCATTATCGGTAGCAGAGCCCTTAAAGATTATTGAGTTCTAGCGATAGTATCTTTGAATAAATCTGCACCTGATTTCTATCTTGCACGGCCGCATCTATTCTATTGGATTCTAGCGATACATAGATAGGCTGCCCCCGTTACAGATGCTATGTATGATGAACTTGTACCATCTGGAATTAATCCTGATGTTGATGAATGGTACCTTTAGCTCCTTGAGGTCGGATTTGATATCTTTTTTGTATTCAAGGCTTTGCTGGCTGGGGTTCCGAATTTTGTTTCCAGTATGTAGATGTTCTTGTTTGTCTTCCTGGTGGCTATGAAGTGGAGTCTGGTTCCTGGATCTTCGAGTTGATATTGGTTCTGATGTTGAAGGGGGTGGTTAGCGGGTTTCTGCTTATCTCAATCACAATTTCCCTATTGAGCTTTGTGATTTCAAGTTTGAAGAGAGGGTCAGGTTTGGGTTTCTGTTTCTTTTTATTTGTGACAGTGGTAAAGTCAGATCCTGTGTTTTCGGTGGCAACGGCGGCATATGATTTCATTTTGTTCCCCCGGTTGGGTTAAGCCTTAGTGGTAGATCCTTCAGGTTTTTTTCTTTTGTATAGTGGGTTGGTTTGTTTGGCGATCAGAGCGTTGTTGTTGTTGTTGTTATTGTTGTTGTTGTAGTTGTTTTGGGGTGAGTTGGGGTTGGGGGGGCTGTGTCAGTGTTGGTTAACTAGCGAGGTCTGGTGTTGGAGTCGGTGGAGTTTTTCATTCATCTTGTCCAAGTTCTCAGTGAGTTCAAACATTTGTCTTGCTAGTATGTCGATGGTTTGTTTGAGTGCCTCGTTTTGTTGAAAAAAAGGTTCTTTACTAGCATTGTTGTGTTGGTTGGTTTGGTTTGTCCTTTGTTTGATTGGTTTAATGGCGATAGTGAGGGCGTTTCTGACTACCCATAAGACGTAGTTAAGGTCCATTCCAGTGTGTAGTTCTTGGGGCATAATGCTTGGGTGGATGTAACCAAATCAGGAGCATATGGTTCATTGTATTGTGTGTGTTCTGCAAAAATGGAGAATGGTTCGTTGCCTAACTGGGTTTGTTCGATTGTGGTGGACTGGGTTCATTCAGTCTGTTGGGTTTCAGTGAAGCGGGGAGGGGGCTGGAGTTCTTGGGGGTAGAGTTCCCACGAACCAGTACATCAGCAAACCTGTAGCCTTCGCCAGACGCCCGGGGTGCTCAGGGCGCTCAGGGCGCTCGGTAGGTAAACTACCTCTCCAGAGATACCGCCAGTGCTCCTGGCGAGGTCTGGCGCACATTATTCCGCCCCAGCGCACACTAGTCCGCACAACGGGCCCCGACACTAAATAATAGCGCCCGGTGTAACTAGGACGTCACTCTACCCGCCAGAGAACGCCAGTTGCACGGTTGGACATCCTGCCTGCTCCTGGAGCACTCTTCACTGCTCCAGCGGGCTCTGGGGATAGAATAATTGCCCTGACTCCCCCTGACGTTGCCAGATGGGGTGCTTTGAAATCTGGCTCATGCCCGACGTACCGATTCCTACATGTCGGCGCCCCGTTCTCTCTAGGCATGCACCTCTCCGCCGTTCCGGCCACTGGTATTCACAATTCCCCCATGAGATTACAAAAACATCACTCGCACGACGATCTCTACTGTCTCCAGAGCACTCGCGACTGCACTTTGAGAATTGGTGTATTCAACACCGTGATACTCCGCCTAATACTAAATACAATACGCCATTTAACACCCTATCTAACCCTAATACAATATACGAATCAGAAGAAATCCCCCACTATCTCCCTTAGCACTCGTGATTGTTCTACACATCCTCCTCTCCCCCCCCTTCGTAATCCACCGCTACAGGTAATTCCGGCTATTCTTCTTCCTCCTCCCCCTCCCCTTCGGTGTCAATGCCGCGAAGTCGGGCATTAATCACTTCGTCCTGGGCGCTGTCGGAATCAACCCGACCTCCTGGAGCACTCGTGGGTGTTCTCCGAGCATCTCGGAATGCGGCAAGATCCGCAGCCAGAACTTCATCGTCCTCGCTAAAACCCTCCTCCGGTATAATCTCAATCGTTACCCCTTTTTTATCTCGTATCTATTAGGGTTAGCATTTAGAATACCACTCGCATTACTGGCATCTAGAAGTATCATTCCTTTTCTCGAAGGTTATCTTCGATTACCTTCAAGATTGCCTCCTGGTTCTGTTTACTTCTCCCCTTCCAAGTGTTGCTCATCCTGTTGAACGTTTCTACTCGTCTTTGGATGTCAGCTTGGCAATCCCGTATAGCCCTAGGAGCATCCGTCATTGCTCCCAAGGCACTCGCCATATCAATGAGGGCATCGGGCCATACTTACTCACAACACTCTCATTCTGCGACTGAAAATTATCAGGCTTCACGTAACTCCCTGTTGACCACGCCCGAATGCCGTGCCAGATCGCCGTCGATATCAGGCAAATAAGGGTAGGGGTTATCCGCTCTAAAATTCAGGATCCCTAACCCCTCGCATTCTTACCCCATCGAAGTATTTAAAATACAATAAATCGATAATTTCCGGAGCCAGGAAGCGCAGTCGGTAGGTCTAGAATCTGTTACCGGCTATCCCGAGTGCTCTCTGGGCATCCACTGGCATCATACCTCGTAATGCTGTTGGGGGCTCAAGAAACGATCATTCTTCAAAAGGTATTCCACTTGAGCCGCCCTCGCCTCAGGCCCCACAAAATTTCCAAGCCCGTATATCGTAGAGTCCGCCAGGCGCCCTTTCACCTCGTGCATCAAGTGGGAACGGACACGGGAGTGCAGACTTCTGACCTATCATTCTCAATTATGCTTCCAGAGCACTCGTAATCCTTTTGGGGGCACTCACCTGTTTAATAACGACCTCATCAAGGTCTACTCTACACCCCACCCGGCGACTAGCAGTTGCCCACATGCTCACTACCAGTACCGAAAGTCTTGCTGCAGGCGGGAAGGGCTCATGTAGAAGAGTATGCTCCCCGATTAACACGCTACACTCCTTCTCAATCCTCTGAGCCTGCACTGACAGCACATTTGCACTCCTAGAGTTAGGGACCACAGACCTCCGAGTCAATTGGCTCGAAGGAATGTCGCCAGTGTTCTCAACGACGTCGTGAGCGTCCTCCGGAATACTAACCTCGCTTCCCGGAATCAAAATACCCTCGCTTTCCGGCATCGGAGTACTCTCGTCCCCCCCCAGATGAGGAAAGGTACTCGATTTCGTAGACTCTTCGCGATCTACCTTGACCGTGAAGTTGGCTTGAAGGAATCTGACGACTGCTCGCAGAGTTCTCGCCAATTACCTCGCTAGGCGGTGAAGAACGATATGTCCGGTAAGTGGGGGACGACTCCCCGTATCGAGAGCGCATCGAAGAAAAATCGATATGGCTCGTAGAAGAGGTATACTCATGAGCATAAACAGGTGCAGAGGGCCTAGACTGTGAGGGTGTTGGGGGTGCTCTCTGGGATGCCGGGAGTGCTCTCTGGGATGCATTCTGGCTGGGTGCTGAAGTGGGTGCTGTTCTCCCTTGACCTTGTTTACGTATTACTTTCGCGCCCGGTCGAGTTCCCCTCTGAATCGTTAGCCACTAATACTTACATGTTAAAAAGCATCAATGAGCGAGATAGAGTCGAACCTGTACCACGTCCACCTACACGTTGGAAGAAGCAATGACCTCCGCTACCGCGTCAGTTGGTTTCCTCCGAGCATTGCCCAGTGCTCTGGCAGTAGTCGGCTGAACTGTATGAGGTCTCTTTCCGACAGTCTGAGACTTCTGGGTGTAAGATGGGGGGGGGCTTGAGGTTCATCCTCCGGTTCATCCTCATCCTCCTCAGAGCTCTCGTGGTCATTCTCCGGAGCATCATCATAGTCTGAGTGGCTAGTATCAACTATTTCTTCCACCTCTGGCGCCTCAATTGCCTCTGGCGCCTCAATTGCCTCAGGCTCCTCCTGCGCTTCAAAATTATCAGTATGATCCTCGGGGAGATGAAATTCTACCCTCCTAGGACTGCTCCTCCCAGTGGAGGTTTCGGAGAAACGGAGAAGACCTTTCCGAGTTATTTGAGTGGCGGTGGTCGATGACTACTCCGAGTGCGGGCTGGCAGTGGAGTCAATGTTCGGTAAGATATTTCAGACTCATCAGTCAGTAAATCTTCATGTTCTTCAGGTCGTTTTGGGAGTCGTGGGCGCTTTGGGGCAAGAGGTGCTGAACCGGAGGAGCGCTTGGTGGGAGCCATTCTGATGACTGGCAGGAATATCCACAGTGCTCTAGGAGCACTCGCGATATCTTCGATTAGAAATCAATTCTTGGCGAGAAAATTTGCGCCGCTAATCAAGAAAAATTTGCACCGTTAATCCTCTTACGGCAGGGATCATCCTATGTTACCACAATTTCTGCACTCAACCGCATCATTTATCATCACTCGTTTTACTGCACTTTCTGAAGCGGTACCGAGTGCTCTGATAGCAATCTAGGAGTTTGATTCGACCTTGAAATAAAAGCAATGCAATTACTACCTGGAATAATCTAATCTACTCTAATCTAATCTAATCCTATCCGATATAACCCATCCATTGATATACTCTCGCAAGACAAAGGGAAATCCAAAACACCAAATCGTACCGCACCTCAATAGCTATCGCGAGTGCTCAGGGAGTAATCCTAACAACTATTAAAAGGTTAGTGACAATTCCGCAGGAAGGGAAGTTAGAGATTATACCAAAGGGAACTAATGATGCCCACCACCATCACCACCATCACCACCACCACCATCACCACCGCCCCCAGCTGGCCCACCACCACCATGACCACCGCCTCCAGCTGGCCCACCACCACCATCACCACCGCCTCCGGCTGGCCCACCACCACCACCACCACCACCGCCTCCAGCTGGTCCTCCACCACCACCGCCGCCCGGAGGAGGAGGAGGTCCGCCCGGAGGCGGTGGAGGTCCTAGACCACCACCACCACCACCACCACCACCACCACCACCTCCACCACCACCACCTCCACCACCACCTCCACCACCACCACCACCACCTCCAGCACCAGCAGCCGCGAGTGCGTCAGCAGCTCTCTTGGCTGCTATCCCGGCAGGTGTCCATATCGTCCCCTGTAAGAAGTTTGGGTCAGCAACCCCGACACCCAAAGGATACTTCCTAAGGTATTTGGGGTCTAAATCGTCGATAGCATCCTGCTGTCTATCGCGACGCCTAACAAGAGTCTGAATTAGCCTTTGATTACTGGCATCAGTTCTAGGCATATATACCCTCAGTCCTTTGGCATTTATCCGGTGCTTTCCCTCCTCGTAATCCGAATCCTCTGCAGGAATATCGATCATGCTATAATCATCTTACTCAACGTGAGGGAAAGCTGGGTTCAACGGGGGGGATTCCGCACCACCCAGGTTAGCACCCGCGCCTGCTCTGTGGAGGACCGCCAATATCCTCCGAGGCCTGGTATTGCTGTTCTTCAACCAACCTTCGAGCTCCTCTGAATCGGTAATTTGTACCTCCACCGGCCGAACGGGAGGAACAGCTGCCGGGGGGACATTCTCAATTGCCCCCCACATAGTCCTGACTGCTCTGCCGGGTGCGGTGTGCTTCAGGATCAAGTTGCATAGCTCGGGGAAAGTTATCTTGGTCAAAATTCCGATGAACGAAGGTTCGTTCAGGGGATCATTCCAGTCATAAGTAGGTGGTGGGACGAGCATAAAGAATGCCCCTAGAGCATCGGGGTCCACCACGGTAACCATTATGGAAGGTCGCACGAGTTCCGGAGGTACTGCACGCTCTTTCCCTTTGCGAGAGCGTCTTCCGGCTGCCTGACCACCACCGTCATCATCATCATCACTATCACCGGCAGCCTCTTTGAACTGACGGTCTCCCTGTCCCCTTGATAATCTATCCTTCATACCAACATCTGCGATGAGCCACTGTAGAGCACTCGCCAGTGCTCTACGGGCATCGGAGTCACCCCCAGTCCAAATTGGCAGAAAACCGTTGAGGGAGGGCAAGTTCATCAAGTAAAGGCATAGGGCATTGAACGCAGCCATACCGGACGTGCTTTTATTGACCCAACCCACATTTTGCATCTCCGCCTTTAGGCTGTTGCGGATGCTGGTGTACACTCTAGGTAGGTTGAGTAGACCTAAAGTCATCTTCGCTTTGCTTGCTTGAGTCATCTTGAATGCGGTCGAGCTCGGGGATGTCTCTTGAATACTCGGGGATGTCTCTTGAACACTCGGGGATGTCTCTTGGACAATCGGCGATGGCTCGGGTCTAATTCGTCTCTGTCGTACTGGTGAGGGGTGGTCTATTAGTTCGGACGGGCTTGCACTAGAAAATAACCGAGAGGGGCGTCGGGGCTTGAATGTAGGGGTCTCCGGTGCAAGAACCTTCGGTGGAGCACTGACGGGTGCTGGTGAGGGAGTAGTAGAGCCTGCTGGGCCTGTTGAGCGGCCTGTTGCTGGGCCTGTTGCTGCTGGGCCTGTTGAGCGGACTGCACTAGACTTGGACCAAGTGAGAACTTGACTTGGGACTATAGTCTTCCGGGCAACGTTCTTTTGTGGAGCACTAGCGGGTGCTGGTGGGGTAGCACTAACCCTAAGTACGGTCGTCCGTACAAGGGCCTCTGGTGAAGCACTGCTGCGTGCTGAGGAAGCAGTGGAGACTGCTGCTAGTGGGCCTGTTGCTGGACCTGTTGCTGGGTCTTGATCGTCACTTATGTATGGTTCAGAGGGTTCGGAACTAAAGTCGTGAAAGGAGTCGGAATCAGTTAGGGTTGCTCCCCAGTTACTCGGGAAGATCCCTTCAGTGTCCGATGGAGCTATGTTAGTATTTGGCGGAGTCCGGGTTTCAGTCCGGATTGGTGGAGGTACAGGGTTTTGTTTTCGGCTCTTGTTGATCGGGGTGAACCCGGAAAGCACTGGCGACTGCTTAGGGGGTGTTTCTGGTATCTCCTCCGGGATAGGCTTGACAGTTTTGCGGGACGATTTGCGACCTGAGGAAGTTCGGTGTTTCTTATATTTTCGGGACGATTTGTGTTTCTTGGTTTTTCGGTGGGTCTTTTCGTTATCGTCTTCGTCGATGTCACGCAAGCGCTTCTTATTGGGAAGTTGATTTATGTTCTGTGAGCTACCGGGAGTGCTCTGAGCGGTGTTTGGAGTCTGATAATGTTAATGTATCACTGTGGTGAGTATGGTTCTAAAATTAATTGGATTAGGAGAGAGAAATACCATCTTATTTATAAAGATTGCAAAGGTTAAATCGCTTGAAAACGGAGGAACTTGAAGGATGAGATTTCAACAGGTAATGTTGAAAGCAATGGGAAACTTGAAGTGATAGGTAGAGGAGAACTTGAAGGTGGTTAGGAACTTCTCACGAACTTGAAGGAAGGGAGGGGTGCTCTTATACCGAGTACGATCAGCTTTTTTCTTGAGCTTATCACGCTTCCGAGAGCACCCACGAATGCTCTAGAAGCACTCGAGGGTGCTCGTACTCAATGTTTGCTTCAATATATGACGTTGATCTAAATGCTCCAGGCGCACTCGGGGATGCTCTGACGGTACCAATGGTGACATCGATAACATTCTGGTGTTGGGGTTGGTGCTTGTGTTCTTGTTGGTGTTGGTACTCTGTTCTCTAGGAAGCTGATTCGGAGAGAATGTATTCTTTGAGCTCGTAGTCGATATTAGTGTTGAATTTGGCGCTGAGAACACTCTCTCGACCTGAAGAGACTCCACGAGTGCTCAGGGAGAGAGTGCAGATGCTCAGCGCGATAGAATCTAGCATAACTGGCCACCTGATTGGGGTGGTGGGTGTTTCTTCGTGTTGGTGTTGATGTTTGTATTAGGTTGGTGATGTATGACATCAGACTCGTATTGAAAATCAGCCTTGCCGACCGGGGTGCAGGTGAGAGGAGCCTCATTGGCTGACAAATCAAATCATTCGAGCACTCTGCAGCAGCACCTGCAGGAAAGAGCCTCCTCGGCCTTGGCAGAAACCAAATTTTTAGAGCACTCAGGAGTGCTTTGCTAGCATCATGAGACTTCAATGAAATCATCTTGCCCCTTTTGCAGCAAGCGGTACAGCTCCTCCGCGAACTTCGATAAACATCTTCGAACTACACATCCATTTGAAGCAGATGAATGGCTGGGAAACCAATTTTTACTCCTGGAGCGCGATCAAGAGGCACCCGATGACACTCACGACAGCCCGGAAGGCATTCACGATTCCTATTCAGATGCCCATGACGACTCGGATAGTTCGGAGAGCAACAGTATCAATTATCATGACCAAGATCCAGATAATAATTCAGATCTGGAATCCGAATCATATTTTATGATGGAAGAGACAGATGGAGATGCAAATAGGCATGGGCCAGCGACAACGATTTACGAGGGTGCTGGGGAGCGTCTCTACCGCTCGGAGGACTATGACGAATGCACACAAAACCTTCTCCGATACCCGTGGCACCCATTCAACTCAGCATACGAGTTTAGAATGGCACGTTATTTCATACTGTCGAAGGCCTCACAAGGAAATATCGACAGTTTCTTTCTACACGCTCCGTCAAGCAGTGGCGAATGCTCCTACAGGACTGGGCGAGGTTTTATAAAGAGGTTGGACGAAATGAATGACATATTGGGAAAGGCGAGCTGGCATCATTCGGAGGTGGATATTGGGGGAGAGAAAATCCCTTACTATTACCGGGATGCAATGGTAATTGTGCGATATCTTCTAGGCCAACGGGCCTTTCGGGAGTCATTGGTGTACACGCCAGTGGTAGAGCATAATGAATCTGGCGAGAGAATGTACAGGGAAATGCATACGGGAGATTGGTGGTGGGAGACGCAGGTCTGGTAAGCCTCACAAGTGCTCTAGAGGCAGTCGCTAATGCTTTCTGTACAGAATACCTTACCGGAGGGGTCGACTGTGGTACCAATTATATGCGCGTCAGATGGCACACATTTGACAAATTTTAGTGCGGACAAGAAAGCCTGGCCAATCTATCTTACCATCGGGAACATCAAGTCATCGGTCCGGAGCAAGCCCACCGGGCATTCGTTAATTCTCCTAGGGCTACTGCCAGTCCCACCTAAGCTCGGGAAGAACTCACTCGCTAATTCCGCTTTACGACGTCAGAGTCAAATGGCGCTGCATCGCGCCCTTGGGGAGATCTTTCAGAGCATTCGGGAGTGCTCTCAGGAAGGCGAGCTAATCACATGCGCCGACGGGTACGAACGTCTATGCTTTCCGGTGTTGTCGGGTTGGATCGCTGATCAACCTGAGAATTCAAACTTACAAAATATTAGTACTAGCTCTTGTCCAAGATGCGAGGTGGAATTCCACAGTCTTGGGAGCACTCGCCGGAGTCCTACGCGCGATCACGAGGATTACCGGTAGAGGGTAAAGCTATTCAGGGAGAACCCGGGAAACCTGGGACCGGTGGAATACCTTGCCGCGAGATCAGTAAAGACACTCTTCAATGTTTTCTGGGGTATGCCGAGGGTTAATCCATACGATCTCAACAAACCGGACATTCTGCACAATATCTACCTAGGGATGTTGAAGCACATGATGGAGTGGGTTCAGGCTTTCTTGAAGAAGCACAATCGATTGGAGGAATTTGACAAAGCTTGGGCCTCAATTGCGCCTTACCCTGGACTGGCAGTACCAAACAAGGCATATCGTGCCACAACCCAATGGCAAGGGAAGGAGATGAGAAATCTGGGGCGGGTCGTTCTTGGAGCACTCGCGGCTGCTTTGAGAAACCCGGGGGTGGCTGTCAGGGGCGACTTCGCAAAGGCATTGAAATGTGTACGAGGCTTAATCGACTTCCACTTAATGGCGCAGTATGGGAGTCATACGACGAGCACACTGAATTATATGGAGAGCTATCTCGAGGATTTCCATAAGCACAAGGATATCTTTTTAGAATTCCAGGCGTACAAAAGGACGGTTAAGGATGTGAGAGATCGGACAAAAGCTGTGAAGACCTCAGGCTCCCAGAGCGCTCAGCGAGGTTTGGAGGAGATTCGCGAGATACGGGAAAGGTCTCACTTCAACTTCATCAAATTGCACGTGTTAACGCACTCTCGGGAACATGTCGAACGCTTTGGGAGCATTCCCCAGTACTCCACCGACATCAGGGAACTCGCCCATATACGTCAGATAAAAGAGGCATACGGAGCATCCAACAAGGTCGATGCTGCAACGCAGATACTGGACTATGGGGGGCGGCGGTTGGCGTTAGAGATTCGAATGCTGAATCTGAAAGACATTGTTGGAGGTCCTGAGAGCACTGACGACATCCTTTGGAGCCATCGAGATAACCTGAAGGAGTTACTTGAGATTTTTAAAATCGAAGACCGGAAAAAAACACCAAATGAACGATCCATAGTAGAAGGCCGACTGCCTCTAAGGCGTCTTTGCAACCCCTCCACGAAATCGGAAAGACTTTTCAATATTGCGGATGGACTGCAAATAAGCCATACCACGTTATATCGCCTGATAAAGGAGTATGCAGAGGATGCGGGATGCTCTCAAAGCTTTGCCGGAAGCTCTGAGAGCATTTTAGAGCGCCGGGTGGAGATATTCACATGTTTGCAGGTTCCGATACCAATCTTCCAAAGACCTGAGGTGTACGAGGTTCACAATATCAGGTGTACGGGAAACGCGGCTTTTAGGAAAGGGAAAATAAGAAAGGATTGGGTATGGGTGTCGGTAGCGTCCTCAGAGGAGTGGGGAGTGTTTCGGGGACGCTTACCAGGACGTGTCGAGGCTTTGTTCAAGCTGCGGGACAGTGGGGGGCGAGCACATAGACTATTTATAGTGGAGCTACTCGAGGCAAAGGATCGTGGTATCGCTGATAGCTCACATGGGCTCCTGAAGGTTTGTAGGAGGAGGAGGAAGAAGATGTGGGTCGTTAATATTCGGAGTATATTGGGAATGGCCCATTTGTTTGAAGTGGAGACTGGTAATTGGTTGGTAAATACTAGGATAGACTTGCGTACGTAGAATGAATTTAGTTGAATACTTGTAAAGCCGTGAGGGCATTCTTGAGTGCTCTAGGAATGTTAGACCCAATTGGACTCTCTATTTCAAAATTCGTGTCGTTCTGCTATGCATGCGGATTGGAAGAAGGAGGTAAAGTTTCGGCCGCTCAGTATCTGAGTCTGGCTATCCAGCAAGCTCACTCCAGGAGGTCAATGCCAGTCCATGTTTGCTGCTTATGCATGGACATTGAGCTTTTCAGACGAGCCGTACCATGGCCTCAACCTCAAGGCTAATTATGCCTTTCACGAATCGACAGAAACATACACGTCCGTCAAAGGTTGGGTAGTCGTCACCAGTATACAGGACAGTGCTCGTATCAGTATCCCGCGACTGACCGTACAGCGGCGTTGAGGATACCCACGTTAGATATCTTTTGAGGGACTGGTGCGGCCTTCCTATCCTTTGAGGACGGTGTATCAATCCAAAGGAGCCCAAATGAGGGTTGCCTCACCTTGAGTGGGTATGACGAATGCCTCAGCTCTATGAGCATTGGTGAGTGCTCTGGGAGCACTCGTGGAAGCCCTCGCGAGAGCGTTCGCGGGAGCGTTCGCGGGAGCGTTCGCGGGAGCATTCGCGGGAGCATTCGCGGTGCCGTGAGAGCATTCGCGGTGCCGTGAGAGCATTCGCCTTGCCGTGAGAGCATTCGTCGTGCCGTGAGAGCATTCAAGAAAACTGTGAGAGCATTGGGAAGTGCTCGCGTGTACTACTGACGTAATCAAAAGAAGCAAAAGTTCCTAGGTGCTGTGGGCGGAGTCACTCCATCCTAGCGTCTCCGGAGGGGGAGGGAATCTCATGGCAGCTCAGGCGACCAGAGCATTGGCGAGTGACCTCCGGACGTGAGCCATATCTCCTGGCGGTCGCAGAGAGTGGGACGGTCCTACGGCGGAGCCTGGCGTGAAGGTTGTACTCTGGCGGTGCCGGAAGCGCTGGGCGCTCGTGGCGCAGAATGCGCGCCAGGACGTAGGGGCTGCGCCCTGGATAATAGGCGAGCTTGCTGATGTAGCTCAGGGATGCTTGTTGGGATATAATAGATATTCCAGATCAGTTTGTGGCAGGGGAGACTTCTGAAAGAGTTCTTTTCCTTCCTGCGAAGTTTGGGGGAATGGGATTTATTGGCGAGGCCATTTCGTTGTTTTACGGTCGTGAGTTTGTATATCTCGCTTAGCGGTCGGGTGGTGGTGGGTTTTTACAACTCAGGGACCAGGGCTTGCATAACTTCGCGTACGAACAGATGTTCAATAAAATAACAATCGATTACGCAGTCTATTGATATACAGGATCGTGTTCGAATAAAAGTTTTATCGGAAGTTCGAGCCAAAAGTATTGTTGTTCGAAAGTTTTGGTATTGCAAAGGACAGAGGACGTTGCGTATCAAAAGAAAGAATGAAGAGAGAACAGGAGCTAGGGGGAAGCCCCCTCTAATATACTCAAGGAAATCCTAGCGATGACAAATCAATAGTTACTCACACCCTTACAACTGACGGAACCCAAAAGAACTTGATAGAATCTTTCTAACTAATCCAACTCTTCGTAACCCAGCGTATTAACCAATCGATCCATGAAACTCGCATAGAGAGCACCGCCGTCCATTAACATGCACCCCATCAACCAATAGGAGGTAGCTTCCCCCCCCCCCCCAGCCAGTCTGCTGTTATTTACCATTGCCATGGCAGCAGTTCCTGTTTGATGTTGTGCGAGATTGATTTCTGCTGTCGTGATCAGGGCCGCTACTTGCCATAGGGCAGCTTCAGGTTGAGTAGGTTTCGCGATGCTGTTTTTCATGATCGCTATGGCAGACGTTTTTGGTCGAGGTTGTGTGCGAGATTGGTTTCTGTCATTGTGATTGGGGTGGTCATTTGTCCTGTAGTAACTTTAGGTTGAGCATGTTGCGCGATGCTGTTATTCATCATCGTCATGGCCGCAATTCCTCGTCGAAGTTGTGCAAGACACCAGGACCGAGGCGGCCATTTACCCTAGGGCAGCTTCTGGTTGAGCAAATTGAGCGATGCTATTTAAATACTATCGCTGTGGCAGGGGGGTTCTCTTAACCGCTACGATTCTACCTATCTACAAAGTTTGCCCCCATTATAAGAATTGATTAATAGCGGAATCGGGGGAGTAAGACTAGGTCCGGCCAGCACTAATCATAACTGTTTGATCCTCTGCTGTATCGGCTGAAGAAATATCAGAACCAGCCAGCATTCTACTTGTGACTCTCATAAACGGGAATGATGTCATCATTTCATTGGCGGAGACAGCGAGGGGAATCGAAGAGTGCCTAATTTGTGGCAAAATGGCATTTAACATGTTGCCGACATAGCTAAGGGATACCGAGGACTACAGGTTAATGCCCGATGCAGGTAAGGTAGGCAGTGATATTCTCAAAATGACCTTGGATGCGGAGGGCTAGCTGGCGAAGTTGAGTGTATAGCTGGGTGACAAAGGTAACCGTGATTTTACATTGCAACCAGATTTTGTATGGGAATGCGTCTTGAAACGTGAACAAGTATAACTCCACAACGGTAATAGATATGAATAAGGGATTGTTTAATTAGAAATCCTTAGATTGATAGAACCTATCCCTTGGGTATAAATCTCGAGAACCGATATTCGGAGTTGGTCGGTTTGGGCAATTTTTGCTGGTTGCTACGCAAAATCACGGTTACTTTTATCACCCGGCAATAGCATACGAATCTCTTATCAATGAACGCGATTCCGGATGCTCCGGTGACAGGCAATGTGAACTAATTGATCTAAAAAAACCTTACGCAGATGAGACACCAGAGACAGAACCAGAAACCAAAGACAAAGACAAAGAGAGAGGTGTACGTACAGCTTGAAGAAATCATGAAAGAAAGAAAGAAAAAAAAAGAAAAAAGAATCGAAACAAGTGAAAACAAACATTACGAGTATTACAAGGAACCTGCCATCAACCGGTGGTTGTTCGTAAAAGCACGCTGTATATTGTCAAGCTCATTTTCCTGCCTTTGTTTCCATTCCTCCCCGACCTGAGTACCCTGGTAGAGACGGCCCAACCTATCCTTGATACGATCGTACTGCTCCACCATGTTCGGAGTTACGGCAGAACGGAGGCCCAAAGTGGCCTGAGCCGCGTCCCGCTCCCATCGGGCAGTGTCCCGCTCCTCGAGAGCAGCGCCCCGCTCGCGCCGGGCGGTGTCCCGCTCCTGGAGAGCAGCGCCCCGCTCGCGCCGGGCGGTGTCCCGCTCCTTGACAGCGATGTCCCTCTCTCGGCGCACGGCGTCGTGGGCAGACAGGGCGGTGGTGGTGGCGGCGCGGGCTGCCTCCCACTCCCGGATGGCGGCGTCGCGCTGCTGGGCCATCGATGCGAGTGTCGTATCATCAGTAGTAGATGTGGGATGGGCCCTGTAAAGAAAGGGAAAAGTTTCGGTATGTTAAAATTGGTATTATTAAAACACACAGAACGAGCAAAAACGCGCGACCGAAGAAAAAGAAAAGAACCATCGCCGGGGGAGAGGGGAGGGGGGTGCAATGATATGGGAAGCAGACAGACCTTCCTTCCAGCACGGCCAGCCTCACCTCGAGATCATGGACACGCGCATTAAAAACCACCTCGGTCACATAACCACGAGGAGACTGAGACATATTATTAGGATCTTTGCGCAGAGAGAGCTGGCTCTATAGTAAATTCTACTTATATGGTTAGTCGATGGGAGCGCAAGCCTTTTGGGGGAAAGGGCCTATTTCGGAGGAAAGCGCAGGGTGTGTATATCTCTCGCTGGGCAAGAGCGAAAGGGATAGGGAAACAAACAAAACCTCAACGGCGACAAGATCAAGGTATGTATGTGTGTATTCAGGCATCCACTCACTCTCAATGCCAGTCAGGCCCACGGTATTATGCAGAGGTGACTGGGAGAGGATTGGCCAAAGAGAGATGTGATCTGAGAGATAGCACGACCTGCAGGATGACCGTAATATGTCAGACCTCGTGTGATATTCTCTGCTGCACATATGTTTCTGGGGTGAACTCGACCTGAAGCGCACGCATCTGAATAGGTCACAGGATAGCTATTGTAGAGTCTCGCTCTGTCCAGTGCAAGTTTCTGCAGCTCGCTCACCGGTCAACACAACGACGCGGGGTTATAGACCCTATATACCAACTGGAGGTTCAACATCACCACCACCACCACCATGGCGTGCGCAGACCCCGCCCCGCCGCCGCCCGCGCCCGAAACCGAAATCGACGCACTAACGCCCGCCGGCCCCACCCCACCCCACCCCCGAGCACCTGCTCCGGCACGCACGCGCACACCATCGCCCTCTCCACTCTCACCCACACTAGCCACGTCCCGCACGGCCTCCTCGCGCGCGAGCTACAGCCGCGCTTCGCCGGCAACACCGCCCCCATTACCGGCTAGGCGCCCTGCCATCCTCGACCGCGCCATGACCCTCGCGCTCGCGCACGACATCCGCGCCACCGATATGAGCTACACCCCGTACCCGTCGCCCCCCCGCATGCCCGCCGACCGCGACCCTGGGGCGCGGAGGAGATGCATCGTCGGGACGTGGGTTGCGGGGATGAAGCCGGCGCATGGAGCGGCGTGAATAGAGTATGCTGTGCGCGATGGGGATGAGGCGCTAGCAAAGTGGCTGCTGGATGTGGCGCGGGCAGGGTGGCCACGGTGCGTGGGGGGAGGGTGGAGCGGATGCTGGTGGATATTGCCAGGGAGAGAAGCGGCGAGGTGCCGAGGGGTGGGAATGTGGAGGAGACGATGGAGCTGTTGATGGACCGTGGCCCAAGACCGATAGCTCCCTGGGATGCGTACGTTCGGCCAGAGGACTAGTAGCACATTGGGGGGGGGGGGTGCTGAAGGGTGTCTCCGACGACCTTAGTGCGCTCCTGATTGCTGGGGAGACTGGGGAGATAGTTGTACGTGTATATCATCTCCGCTCGGGGGTTTGAACGGCCGGCGGAGTATCGGAGTACAGCTATGATCGGTTGGTCCGGCGGTGCGGGCATGGGGCGAAGGAGCAGGTGTGTTGTTATTCTTTGGTGTGAGTATCTGAGTGGGGTTGTTTCATAATTATAACTCTCTTGTGGAAGAGTCCTGTTTGGTGTCAAGTGGGGTGGTGCCATTGCAGACCGCGGGGCGGGCTGCGGGTGTGTACGGGGGCAATGGGTACAGTGACCGAATGAACATCTTTGCATTCTTCCTGGGCGCTCGTGCACCGATTGGACTTTTCTTTCATATTACCAAAAGAACATATATCTCTATGGTACAAAAAAGATCATCAGGGGGATAGGGCTTTAAACATAAACAGCAGGTGTGCAGTGGACAAGTGCCCGTTTCGAAGTCACTTAAAATCGTATTTTACCCGTGAATCCATGGTCCTCATGGCTCCAATCACAGTTTGCCGGCATTGTTGCTGTTTGGTTCAAGATTTGGGTTGTTGGGTCGTGGTTTGTGTTGTATGGCGGGGGTAGAATTTGTTCGCCTCATCAACACCACCCATGACTAACATATATTACATCCAACTTTGTCCACTCCTTGCTTGTACCATTTCATGGATACGTTCGGAAGTATACGAAGTATGGATGTCTTCAGCACATTAAGAGATATTAGAAGAAAGAGTTAAGTAGAAGTACAGAAGGAGGCCTAGCTACAGCCAGACAGATCTAGACAATGGTTTTAGACCCCTCGCTGTATATACCAATCTGTGTGCATCATTGCCAGTGGCGGGGAGGTTGTCGACTGTGCGCGGAAGAGGGGGTAATGATCACCATCGAAGCATTTACAAGTATCGAGTCACCCATATATAGCACTGCAGCAAACATGTATGGATATAAATAACCAACTACTCATGCGTTAATTAAGTTCTGAGAATTCTTGGTAGCAACGACCCCACAAAACCCCTCAGGACTTATTTAACGCGCGAGTAAATAAATAAATAAACAAAAATGCCTAGCCACAAGCCTACATACACGCCCAAATAATTAGAATACCACCCAACGACAGCCAGTCAGCACACAATTGAACACAAGAAAAAAAAGCCTCGACCAAATAAACAGAAAAAGAACTAGATGAGGCCCTCATGGTGATACTCATTCCCCCAACTATCCGTCCTCCACCCGCCCACGCACGCCTCCACCACCTCCGTTCTCGACTCCGCCTCCACCTCCGCCTGTGCGATTGCTCCGTAGGCGTGACGCCAGAACAGAAGGCGCGCGGAGATAGTGGCAAGGATGCTATCAGAGTGCGGCGGGCACAAGCGGGCACGCGGAGGATGTCTCGAGAATATAAAGTAATAGACTAATAGTGAGGTCAGGAACGCGCGATTAGTAGTAGTGACGTTAGCCGCGCAGTTAGGCACTAGGGTTAGGGTTCGCAGGGTGCTAGGCGCGACATGTATATAAAGCTCTCTTTCTTTCTACCTTCTGCTCCCCACGCAATCTCTTCTTCTCCACGTTGTCGGGCAGATTATCAGGTATTAGTAATACAGATACGCGCGGGTTAGCCTGGATAGGCGCCCTGAGGAGGAAACGTAGTTCTAGCGCTGGCGCTATTTTTTTTGTTTAGGTGGCAACCTCTAGCTAGTTTTCCTCTCAGTCATTATCAATATACATGCTCCTGCTGGCTTTAGTCGAAAAGTTTTGATTTGTCTCTAAATTCGTATTGTCGTCGAAAAGAGACTGATCACAATAAACCGGCCAACAACGTCTGTATCTAGATCTAACTAGTTGATTGATTCTACATGTCTAAATTCAGGTAGTATCCACTTCTTCGTTCACCTATCATCGTGAGCCCAAATCCGTGCCTAAGCCCAGTCCCGATCAGAGCCTGAGCGTATCCCGAAGTCGAACCCGCTTCCTAACCTTGACCCCAAGCCCGCCCCGTTAGACACGCGGGATCGGCCTACCGCCAACCCCTAACGCCACGCCCATCCCGGCAAGCAGCGTGTTGAACCCCACCACGAGTTCTCGGGCGCCTCGAGGATCTCGTCGAGCAGCATGCAGCGGAAGCTCTCTGCCAGTAGTTGACACGATGCCGTGTGATTTCTGCCCCCGGAAAGCACCTACCAAGCACAGAGGTCGTCAGGTCGGTAGGTCAGAATGTCGCCGTGTCGCCGTGTTGGTAGGTCGTCAGGGTCGCCATGTCGTTCGAGTGATAGCTCATGATTCTGCATCAAATGCATGCTTTTCGACGTACACCTACGCCTAGTCAGTGGTCAGAATCATGCTCAGAATCATGCTTATTGAACTCTTAGTAGGCGGCCAGAATCAGCGCTCAGAATCATACTTTTCGGACTCCTGACGAAGTGCCGAACCTCTAGATGTTCATTCTTTGGTCAAAACCTATTTTTCTACTCCACTGCAGTGTTTTCCGTTTTTTGTTTTCCCTGTTGTCTTTTGTTGCTTTTTGGGTTTGAATGAAGGTTCGGTGGTGCTTTCCTTCCATGCTGCGGTACTCGAGCGGTCAAGCAGTATGGTCTTAGATTTTGTCTCAACACGCGCATATAACCATGACAGCGCTGAGGCACAGGTAAAGCCACACCCTCTGAAATGTTGTAAGGGGCAGACAGGTCGCGACCATGAGAGCACACAGCAACCGAGCACAAAAAATTACTCGATTTTGCAAGCCCGAAATTCGTCATTTTCCACTACCATCCCTCCAACAATCAGTGATTATTGGTATATTTAGAGACAGTCAAGAAATTAGCGATGTTTTTCCTTATGTGTGGTTGTTCTGGCGTTCATCTCGGTCTTACAGGAAGACAGTCTGAGACCTCTCTTCTCCCACAACTACAACACCGCCAACACCATTATTATAATGCCGCCCAAACGCACCGCCCCCCCCGGACACAGCCCACCCCATTGGCACCGAGACAGACACAGGAGACTCTACGATGCCTCCCCCTCAGGCTCCACTCCCGCCCCTGCCCACTATGCCATCCTCCAAACGCCGCCGCCCCAGCCGCGCCCAGAGCGCGGGTACGCCCAGCACCACCGCGTCACAGTCGCTCTTCTTCGCCCTCCCGCTGCCGCCACTTTACAACCCGCGCCCCCCCATGCCGAGAACGAGCCCCCCAGTGATAGCCAGTTTGTGGCCTTCCTGCACAGCCTCATCCCAACCCTGCCAACCCCTACCCATGTGCTGTACGACAGTGCGATGCGAAATCTGGCGCTGGAGAACACGCAGGATCTCACGGGCGAGATGAGGGCATCGTTGACGAGCGCGCTGACAGCATTTGTGGCGCACCTGCCGACCGCGGACTGGGAGGGCAACGGAACGGAGGGGCGCTTTTTAACCAGGCTCGCGCGGGGGGCGGTGTCCGGGCGGGAGTTGGTGCTGTAGGCGGACACGATTACCGCTGCACTCAGGGCTTTCAGTGGTGTTGGGGGGTCTCCCGCCCCGTCTGGCCCTCTTCTCCTGAGTCTGCCCGCTCCCCGATTCCTACGCAGAGTCCGGATCCCGCGACGCCTACTCGCACCCCCGCCGCCATCGATTTTGCCCACACCCGCCCTAGTAACCCCTCAGGGCGCTCCGCCACCGTCCGCGCTTCCACCCTCACCCGTGATGCCAACGCCTGCGTACTGACATCCTTAGTGGGACCCTCCCTCGAAGTTGCTCACATCATTCCATTCGCTGTGCGGGGAGCAAAGGCAGACGCATTCTGGGGTTTTTTGGGTCTGTTCTTGGAGGTCCAGGGCGCGGAGAGGGTGAGGCGGGTTACATTGCAACTAGGCAACGGAGAGGTCCCAGAGGAACAAAGACAAGCAGGGGCGGTGGGCGAGTTGGCGAATTGTTTAGGGTCAGTTGATTATATTAGGTGGAACCACTTTGGAGGAGAGGAGGGGGGCAAGTGTTTGTTTCAGGATGTGGTCGAAACCTCCTTTTATGTCGAGGAAGAGGATGGAGACTTTTAGTTTGGCAAATTGCATGGCTTTTGTCTCATGTAGTAGGGTGGTGACAGCGTCAGTGGTGGAGAGACCGGCAACTGATCCGCATTAGTGGGCGTGTATTAGGCCTGTTGCAGTAGCTATTTTAGCAAGGCGGAGGTTGACTATTTTTTCCAGGATTTTGGAGAAAGTCTGTAGTATGACGATGATTCGGTATGCTGAGGGTGATGAATAGTTTGGCTTCCCCGGTTTTGCTACCATTACTCCGTTGGCTTTTTTGAGTAACAGTGGGTGGTAGCCATTTGAGAGTAGCGGGTTTAAGAGCTAGGTAATGATGAGCGGGTTTCCCCTTTGTATTCCCTTCTATATATTATATGGCATATTGTCGAAGCCTAGGGTGGAGAGGTTGGATATGGAGTTGAGGACCATTTAGATCTCTTCGGGTATTATTGTTATCATGCCGAAATATGTGATGGGGTTGGGGAGTGGGCTTCCGTTCATGTCGGGGGGAAGGCGTTGATGAGGTTGGTATTGAGGAGGATTGTGGTAGGTGATTTGGTGATGGTTGGGAGACGGCCCTCTGTTCTGGTTGCCATTTTCTGTAGTCTCCAGATGTCTTGAGAGTTGGCGTTGGATGCGTATAAGTTCCAGTATTCTTGTTTTGCTTTTTTGATAGCATTCAAGTATTCGTTCTTTGCAGTACCGATTTCAAAGGGTTGGGCCTATCCTTTCCGGTATGCCCTTTTCATGGAGTAGAAGATGGTTCATAGTTGGGTGAAATTTGGGTTCCACGATGGTTTAGACTATTTGGATATTGTTTTTGTGGGTGTGTAGATTTCATTGGGTCTGGGATGGTGACGAGTGACTAATCAAACTAGTCTATCATTGATGGTAGGGGACAGGGGGGGATCCTTAATTGCATTAGGTCATCATTGAGAGCGAGTCAGTCTATAAGTTTCCAGTTGAGTTCTTTGAATGGTAGGAAGTTAGTAGAGGGGAGGCACATAAAAATAAAGATGATTCTGTGATCAGACTCTGAGGTGTTTGCCAGTAGAAGCATTTTCTGATCAGGGTAGAAGCTTTTGTGTTTGGGGAGGTGAGGTCGATCACACTATGTCTCTTGTAGTGCTCAGGTGATAGGCTAGTGTAGGTTCTTAGTATGTTTCTGAGGAGCAAACAGCATCTTGTTGCTTCTTCAAAATATTGTTGGGAGAGGTTGAGTTCTCGATTGGAGAGGGCGCAGAGGGAATCAGTGGAGGGGTAGTAGATGTTGAAGTCTCCTATGACCACTTTAAGGTTTTTAGATGTGTTGAAAATATTTGATGGGGATAGTGAGCGGGAGGATCTATTTAGCTGTATGTTGTAGATGCATGTTATGGTTATGGTTGTATGAGTCCTATTGCTGGTGGAGCAGATTAGGTTTATTGATATGATATCCCCTCTATGTGATGGGAGGCCGGCGAAGGAGTTTCTATCTATGATACTGGAGTTGAAGTATAGGCAAGTGGATATTTAACCTCTGGCCTCTTAGGGGAGGAGTATAGTAGGGTAAAGCAGGGGACGTCGGGGGATTTCCTATTTATTAGGGGTGGTTCCTGAATTGTTATGATGTGTGCTTGATGTATCAATGGTATTGAAAAGAGGGTAAGGAAAATTTGGTTGCTGTTTGTGCTGTATGATTCGGAGCAAGGATGAGTCTGTTGTGTTATCCGTTATGATATTCATGATTGTGTGAGGGCGGTGTAGTGTTGTTTGCGAGGTAGTCCATAGTTGATTCAATGTCCATGGGGGGTGTGGGATAGTTATGGGTATTCTCTGTAGGTGGCATTGTAGAGTTAGGGGTCTCACTTGTCCTGTTTCTATTCAGGATAACAATGTATGTTGGGCATGTTTTGGAGTCAGCCAGGTGCTTGCCTTTCCAATTCGAGAATTTTTCTTGTAAGACTTCGAATCAGGATAGCGTAGGCTTCTGGAAGCCTGGGCATGTATAGATTATACATAGGTGGCCGTAATGGTCGTGCTATTTTGTACAAATTGGGCAGTTTTTGATGGGTTTGTGGCATCCTTCTACTGTTTGGCTGAATTTCCAACATTTTGTGCATTGGGTGGTAGGGGAAGCGGACCACATGACCTCAGATCGGTATGGTCTGGAGTATAGTCAAATTGCCTTTCCGATGGATGAGGAATCAGTTGAGGAGAGGGTGAGCATGATCGTTGATGCGGCTTTGGAGTTGCGAGATTCGTCATTTTTGTTGGGGAATTTGGTGGCGATTGGGGTGATGCCAGAGGACAGGTTGAAAACTTCAGAGAAAGTGCTGTCTAGGGTCTTTTTGTCTGCGAGAGCAAAGAGGGGGACGCTGTATATAGCGATATCTACATATATGGGGGCTGACCGAAATTTAAAATAAAGGTTTTTGGGGGTTGCGAGATTATTTTTCAATATGGTTATCATGGCTTCGAACTAATGTGTGTAAATTGAGGAGGGGAAGATTGCCGGAGGAAGGATTGTCCCTGTTTCTCTTACACTTATAGAGACTATAAGGGCTGTTACTGATGCGACTTGTTTGCTGCAGGCTAGAAAAAAAAAAATTTGACGGAGAGTTCCGAAGCTATTCCCTCAGTGGCATGAATGGGGGTGGTCTTACAGGAACTACGGAACACTGTCCTAGAGTTTTAGGATAGTGAGGAATACAAGTGACGGGATGTGATTCGAGGACGGTCGGGTAACGAAAAGACAAGCTTAGAAAGGTATCGGGTGTCGTGGGGGCACGTGGTGTTACCACACTAGTACTATACTATTGTGACAGCACGCTTACTATTGGGTGTCTGACCCGAAAATAGAATAGGAGCGGGGCTTACGGCTGCAGGCTGTTCTACTTATGGAAGTAGGTATAGGACAATAGTATAATACAGCTCGATGTCTATCAATTGCAAGGTTTACAGTTACATGTCGGGATCAGAATGGAGGACGGAACTATGTGGTGGCGATTTTCTATCTTGGTTTTCTTCGGGAGCATTATGTAATTCTATTATGGTTGTATCAGTTAGTATTAGAAAGCGGGCCTTGTTACAGGTTCCATCATGTATAAATATGGTAGGATTCCGCGACGACTTGCGGGAATCATCAACCATAAAGTCAAAAGAATCTGGTTTACAATATCATCAGTTTAAACGCTATAGGATTATCGCTTAGCACTGCCATTTCCCCAAACAGGTGGGGGAGGATCTGGTGGTGTAGAAACAGCGTTCATATGCTGGAAAGATGGGGGTGTATTTTGGTTTATTGAGTATGGTGGTGGGTTTCTTTCGGCTGCCTTTAGGGATAGTTTCCCATTATTGGAGGTTTTCTTGAGTGGCTTGAAGGTAGAATTTTGGAGCAGATGGCCGAGGGGTGGGGTTTGATGGGGTTTGGAATCAGGATTTTGATACCGGTATGGACGCTGACTGCGGTTGCGGGGACGGGGACAGGGGTTGGCGGTGGTGGGGGTGGTCAGGCGTTCTTTGATCTTTTTGAGGCTGTTCGTGGTTGATTTGCTTTGTTGACGTTTTTGGTGGTGAACTCCTCAAACTCATCTTTGAGTTTTTCTATTTGTTTTTGGAGAATGACGTTTTGATTGACCATCACAAGCATGAGGGTGAGGAGGTGATACTCGGTGTGAGTTGTGGCTTCGGCCTTGAACATATCAGCAGCTTGAGAGGATAGAAAATTGGTGTTGGTGAGGCCGGTAAGGTCTGCAACTAGCTCTCTGAACCTCAGATGAGAAAGAATGTTTACCATGTCAGGGGATGGGCTTGGCATTGTGGTGATTGTTGAAGACTAATTGTTGAAGACTTTTGGGCTCATGTAATGTGGTTGCAACACAGTTTTTGGTGGTTTATTTCAAAAATAAAATAAATAGCGGGATAAGAGGTGCGTTGCGACTGTAGTCTTGTTCAAAAGTGATAGATTATCTTTTTCCGTCTTGGAAATGTGATATATTGACAGAAAGTGATATATTACATATACGCTAGGATTATCCAGAACTAGCGCGGTGTGGGGATCCCCAGATCGCCTCCACCACCACCACCACCACCCTCACCCCCACCTCCACCTCCACCTCCATCTCTACCTTTCCGTCCACCTCCGCCTCTACCTCTGCCCCTCCTACCTGCCTTCATATTCTGACACCTATGCTAACGTAGACTCCAAGTTTGACATCTATTCACGCCCAAATCGACGCCTAACTCGACACCTAGTAAAGTAGTGCCTAATTCGACCACTTCTGTAGGTAGGAGGTGAGTAGGGGTATGTAGGCACATCTGATGCCTGACCTCTCAACATCACTGGCCGGGACAGTACTCGGATGTCAGCTGAATAGGTTCTTATGCGCGCGAAAGAAATCTTGTTAGTGGTCAATTAAGATCTGTCCTGCTGGACCAACCAATATAGCCGCCCTATCATGATTGCAGGATCTAGGGCCCCTAGCCAGATCTATCGCTCAAATGTTGGCCACGTTCTCGCGGGGACTGACCTGCACAGACCTATCTGGGTGGAATTAGACACCTTCAGACGTTTCCAAAAACCAGAGATTGCCAATTCGTGCTAATGCACGAGAGAAGCTCTCTAGGTGTTTCATAGAGCAGGTAGGGGATAGGATATGGGTCATCGACATGGTGATTATGCCGGTTGTTGGAGCGCCCACAACAGATGCGGGGTCAAGCATATAATCACTGGGTCCCTATCCAGGTTTATCCAGCTTTCTCTCTCGGCCGTCGAAATCCCATCAATCTCAAACTGAGTAATCCTTCAAGGTATGTTAGTCCCACCCAAGTTGTGGGGTAGTCCTTGAGGCCGTGTACTAATTGCAACAAACCCAGGCAACCGAAGATCTACAAACCAGCGCTATAGGGGCTTACAGCATTCCGCCGGTGCGTATCTCGGTATCCCACCTCTGCAAAATCCCGCCTGGCGTATAGCCGTATAGGGGTGTGATCGGGCTAGGTGCTAATAGTGCTCAAGTTCTTCCCCGCAATAAAGTATAGTAGTCGCACTTTGAATTCTGCTCCGACAAGCACAAAGTGTGATGGCCAACGCGGCTTTCCTCGCCTCGTTCGCCTGGCAGATTGCATATTCCCTGGCGGCTCCTACTCCAGGCACCACCACCCCCGCCACCCCCGTCGCCGACCCGGGCTGGAAAAAGGAGCCGAGAGGGCGGGGGACCTTCAGCATCCTCTCGAGCTCCGTATTGACTCTTGCCCTATGCGTCTGGACAGCCATTCATCCGAACATCAGGCCGGGTGTCTCGTCCAGGCGGAGGGTAGTGCATAAACTCCTCCTCGTCATCCTCGGGATGTTGGCCCCGGAGGTTGTGCTGGCAATCGCCAGTGGCCAGTGGCGGGAGGCGCGAAGGTTCCACCGGAACTGGTGTAAGTTTTATGGTGTAGATCCCGGCAGTAAGGGGGACACCCTTCGCATGCAGGGTGCATTTTTCGTGACTATGGGCGGAGTGTCACTCGTACCGGCGCGCACGATACCAGCATCGATCCACAATACTGTCAGCCCGGACGGTTACCTCAAGCTGAGTCGGACGGGGGTCAGCCTGGAGGTTATTGAGGCGACCAGGACGGAGGTCGAGGACGGGTCCGAGCTGGAGAGGCTCATTTCGGCGAAGCCGGAACCTGGGGGGGTAGGGGAACCGGCCAAGAAGTCTCCGGAGGAAGGAATCCTAAAGAAAGAATTCATACACTTTCTCGATGTGCAGGACAAGGCGAAAGCGGAGATGCTGGGCAAGACCCTGGCGTGTCTGCAGGCACTGTGGATGCTTATGCAGTGCATTGTGCGCAAGGCCGGCGGTCTCCCCGTTACCCTCCTAGAGATCCATGTCGCGATGCATGTCGTCTGTGCCGTCGGAATGTACGGCTTCTGGTTGAACAAGCCGCAGGACGTAGGCGAGCCGATCTCGGTTATTACTCACGGTGACCGAACGCAGAATCTCGTGGAGGTTGCGTATAACCAGAAATGGTACAACAACGAGTACACCGGCCTGAAGGTTGAGGTGGGGGAGTTCAACGAGTTCAGACGAGACAGAACCGGTAATACATGTCGTGCCGGGGGGAAAAGGGGGGGGGGATGTTTTGCTGGTTGGGGCTAACTTGACGCGCTGCAGACGATGAGATTCACGATGTCCAGCCTTTACCCACGACAACGAGTGTCCTCTTTCTTGGTTATAAGAAAAAAGCCCCCGATGACGATGAGGACGATGACCCTGCACGCTTAGTAGTGCCATACGAGCACGTGCTTGATCTCGTCCATATACGTATCGGCTTTCCCAAGCGGCACAAAAAAGAGAAATACGATATCCGTATGCCCTATGGAGCCCTCAGCTTTTACACACATGCTGCTCAAGCTATCGGCGCTGGCAGGCGACCTGCATTGCCCCTGGTGGACTTAATGCCACTCGTCTCCCTTGGCGACGCCAAGCTCGCCTTGGACGACACACACGTCTCGCACGCATTTCCTGCCATCTTCATCATACTTGCATACGGCGGCTGCCATGCAGCTGCTTGGAATACCCATTTTCCATCACCCGTGGAATGCTTACTTTGGCGCTTGTCCTCGGTGGTGATTGCTGTTCTCCCCGGGTACTGTTTGTTTGCCTATTCGTTGCACAACAGCGGCCGTCACACTCTTTACCATATATTCACACTCTTTATGCGTAAGGTCCCTGGGCGTCTATTCTTCCGCGCGTTCGTGGTCCCCGTTGTAACCATCTTGACCCTGGCCGTTATCTTTGGGCGAGTATATCTACTCATAGAGTCTTTCCTGAGTCTTAGAAGTCTGCCTTGGGGTTCTTTTGATAGCACGCCGTGGGAGGATTACTGGCCCCACTTTTGAGGCTTTTCGGGGGCCCGGGGCGGGCAAAGGAACCACTTCGCCGTCGGCTACTATCTTGATATCAATTATCTACATCTTCGTTCTATTGATTCTCTTTGTTTTGATGATTCTATCTTTTGTTTGTTTCGGTGGGCTTTGTTGTTGGTTTCAATGAAAATGAATACTTGATGGGATCGTTTGCAATGTGCTATTATACTCATTTCTGATGGGGTGAACTTAGGGTTAAGGTTAGCCCCCCCCATCCCCAAAATCACGGAGACCCCTATAGTATGCAGTTCTATATGCCATACAGTCCCCTTCACACACAACTCCTTTGATATATAGGGGACGTACAGTTGACTTGCTTTTGCCTCCTAGAACAAGCGTCGTGAAGCGTTTGCACCTGGAATACATACAAATTTGCAAGGTTTCACTACTTTCTCAGCTATAACCCTCACCTCCACAGGCTACACATGCATAGTCCGCCCTTGCAACAACACCTCACCGCCAACAAATCTACATCAGTAAAAAACAATTATACTCATTTCAGATGGGGTGAACTTAGGATTGAGGTTAGCCCCCCCCCATCCCCAAAAACTCTAGTAAGAGAATGTCGGACAGGATTTTGAGGTTGCCCGGGAACCGTCGCCCCACAATTCCCGATTCCTTGCCTACGGATTAAATACGCCGCCCCGAGTCCACCCCCATCGTCAGGTATGTGGGTACAGGGGGTCGTGGTCGTGATGGCAGGGGCGTAGGTGTTGGTTGGGGGCTGTTGGGTAGGGTAACTCCCTGTGAGTCTTGGCGGCCTGTCCTGGAGCACTTCCGGCGCCGTCACTCACCGGTCGGGTACCACGATCGATGCCTGCATGGTACCGATTGCACCGCCCCGAGCCCACGATCATGACGGAGCTCGAAATTTAACGATGCCGAGTTTCCCCATCCTCCGCTTCGATGGAATACATGAATTTCGGATTCCGACCTCTGGGTTACCGCATCGGACGAATCCCACTCCTCGACTCCGGTGTGTTTTATTGCACCGACTCGGATTCCGGTCTTCAGCTTACCGCCCGGGTGTGTTTTCTAACAGTAATTCGGATTTCAATCTCGGACCATGATATTCGCAATACTTGAAACCCAATATGTGAGTGACGATCCATGACCGACATTCCATATTGTGTATTGTTGCAGTCTGGTTTTATATATCTCCTTGTTAGGGTTGCTCAAAATTTTAAGGCAATGGATTACTTCTGGTAACTTACTGGATTATTTTTTCCGACCCACACACCGAATTCTTTTGAAACATCTTAGTTTTGTCTGAGAGCCGCTAACCCCGAAACCTAAAGAAAATTCTCAAATATACTCATAAACTAAATTCTTATATATAATATTAACAACTTACAATCCTAACAACACCGACAAAATTTTTTGGAACACGATCCTGTGTGTCAGTAGACCGCAGAATATACTAAAATCTTATCGTATATCTATTTGTACGGCAAGTTATTGACACTCTGGTACCTGAATTGTGAACTCTTATCCCTCCCAAACCACTTGTTTAACAAATGGAAACAATCTTCGTAACCGGAGTAAAACACTCATAACCTGGCATACACAACCCCCTTACGCCCCTCTACCCCACCGAGCACTGCAGGCAGGAAAAGAAGACTTTGACAAGTCTCTCCTACCCCCAACCGATCCGGGATATCCGTCATCTCCCAACAAGGCGTACTGAACCTCTGCTTCGTGAGAATCCTAACAACAGGAATTCTTGCCCCCCCACATTTCGCCGAAACCCAACAAGCTCAATCAACTCAATCTACTATCATCGAACAAATCTAACTGAACAATGAACCATTCTTCATCTTCGCAGAACACACCCCATACAATGAACAATACACACCCCGATATTACTACATCTACTTAAGGGTTGTCCTCCAGGAATCAAACGCCAGAATAGAGCTGAACTATATGTTGTGGTTAGATTAGTGCAGGTAGTCACTGCATTACTATTATTTCAAAGTGGAATCAAACTCCTAGATTGTTTTAAGAGTACCCGGTACCTCTTCAGAAAGTGCAGTAAAACGAGTGATGATAAATGATTCGGTTGAGTTCGGAAATAATTGTAACACCGGATGATCCCTGTCATATAAATACAGCGGCGCAAATCTTCTCGCCAATAATTGATTTCTAATTGAAGATATCGCGAGTGCTTGTAGAGTACAGCGGATATTCCTACCAGTCATCAAAATGGCTTCCTCCAAGCACTCCTCCAGTACAGCACCTCCTGTACCAAAGCGCCTATTACTCCTAATACGACTTGAAGAAGATGAAGAGATTGATGAGTGTGAGATATCTTACTGACTATTAACCCCACTGCCAGCCCCGCACTCGCACTAGTCAATTGACAACTGTTACCCAAATAACATGAAAAGGTTTTCTCGGTTCTTCCGAAATCTCCACTGGGAGGAGCAGTCCTTGGAGGGTAGAATTTCATTTCCCCGAGGATCATACTGACAAGTTTGAAACACAAAAGGAGCCTGAGGCAATTTAGTTACCTGAGGTGGAACAAATAATTGATACTAGCGACTCAGACTATTATGAGACTCCGATAAACGGCCATGAGAGCTCTTAGGAGGATGAGGATGAACAGTAGGATGAACCTCATGCCCTCCCCTTAATCTTCCATCCAGAGGTCTCTGACTGTCAGAAAGAGACCTCATACAGTTCAATCAATCAATGCCAGAGCACTGGGCAATGCTCAAAGGAAACCAACTGCCGTGGTAGCGGAGGTATTTGCTTTTTCTGACGTATCGGTGGACGTGGTACAGGTTCGACTCTATCTCGCCCCTCGATGCTCTTCAACATGTTAGTATTAGTGGTTAACGGTTTAGAGAGGAACTCGTCGGGGCGCTAAAGTAATACGTAAACAAAGGAGAGTAGCACCCACTGTAGCACCCAGTCAGAATGCATGCTACGGAGCACTCCCGACATCCCAGAGAGCACTGCCGGCACCCCAGAGAGCACCCCCAACACCCTGACAGTCTAGGCGCTCTGCACTTATTTATCTATATGAGTATACCTCTTCTATGCGCTATATCAATTGTTCCTTCATGCACTCTCGAAACGGAAGGTCGTCTCCCACTTACCGGACATATCGTTCTTTACCGAGTAACGAGGGAATTGGCAAGCACTCTGTGAGCAGCCGTTACGGGAATTATCGATATATTGTATTTTAAATACTTTGATGCGGTAAGAATGCTAGGAGTTAGGGATCCCGAATTCCTAGAGCGCATAACCCCTACCCTTATTTGCCTGATATCGACAGCGATCTAGCACGGCAACCGGGCCTAGTCCACAAGGAGCTACTTGAAGTCTGATAATTTTCAGTCAAAGAATGAGAGTCTTGTGAGTAAGTATGGCCCGATTCACTCATTGATATGGCGAGTGGCTTGGGAGTAATGCGGGAAGCTATTAGGGCTATACGGGATTGCCCAACTGATATCCAAACTCGAGTAGAAACGTTCAACAGTATGAGCAACAGTTAGAAGGTGAGAAATAAACAGAACCAGGAGGCCACCTTGAAGGTAATCAAAGACAATGTTTGAGAAAAGGAATGATACTTCTAGATGCCGGTATTGCGAGTGGTATTCTAAATGATGACCCTAATAGATACGAGATAAAAAGGGGGTAACTATTGAGGTGTTACCGGAGGAGGGTTTTAACGAGGATGATGAAGCGTTGGCTGCGGATCTTGCCGATTTCCAAGATGCTCAAAGAACACCCACGGGTGCTTCAGGAGGTCGGGTTGGTTCCGACAGTACCCAATACAAAGTGATTAATGCCCAACCTCGCGGTATTGACACCGAAGAGGAGGGGTAGGAGTAAGAGGAGTAGCCGGGATTACCTGTAGCGAGGGATTAGGAAAGGAGGGAGAGTAGGATGTGTAGAACAATCGCGAGTGCTAAGGCAGATAGTGGAGGATTTGTTCTTTTCCGTATACGGTATTAGGGTTAGTTAGGATATTTAAATAGTATATCATTTGAGTATTAGGTGGAGTATCACGGTGTTGAATGGACCAATACTAAAGGTGCAGTCGTGGGTGCTATGGAGGCAGTAGAGATCATCTTCCGAATGATGTTTTGGTAATCTCATTGGGGAATTGTGAATCCTAGAGCCTGGTACCGTGGAGAGGTGTATTCCAGGAGAGAATAGAGTACCGACATATAGGAAGCGGTACATCATGCGTGACTCAGGTTCTAAAGCACTTGATCTGGCAAATTCAGGAGGCGTCAGGGCAATTAATCTATCCCAGGGCCAAGCGGAGAAGTTGGGAGTAATACAAGAGTAGTAAGGACAAACAAGCGAGCAACTGGCGTACCCTCTGGATAGTAGTCTAAAGGGTGCAAATCAATCCAATTATATAATTATGATTACAACTGAAACCATAAATCATCAACAGAAACCGGAAAGTTTAGTTTATCAACGAATCAGATTACATCAGCAAGCTACCGTATGTCTCCAGAGATTTCTACTTGTCTCTAGAGACAGCTGCTAAGGCGAATTGTCTTCTCAAATCTCCCATGGATGCTCGTGTCTTGCTCACTCCCTTGAACCTCTGGAGCTGCCCAGTTTGCTCTGGATGCTCTACAGGGACATCACCCAGGACCTCCACCGAATATCGAACACATGTACTGGAGTCAGTTGGCGGGTCAGATAGCAAGTTGCCAGAATACAAACTAATGATTAAACACACTGGAGAGCGTCTCAAGTGTTATATACTGCTTGAGGAGCCTTGGCCACAACTAG